>NC_045612.1:122019459-122640683 GCF_009762305.2 Zalophus californianus | reverse complement strand
TGTTCTGGAGCAGGTTTGTGGGGCCTGAAGGCTAGACAGGAAGGAGAGGGCCTCTTTAATAAAAACTTCTTCAAACCTAGAGTGCATATTTACTGAGAATGGGGAAAAAATCTCTAAGTTAGACTTTTATAAAAGTGGATGAATACCACAAATCTTGTTTGCATTTCTGGCCTCTATCCAGGCTACTCCAGCTTGTCTCGTCTGAGGTGGGAGATGAGTAACTGGGGACAGTTCACATGCGGCCATGGCTTGCCACAGCGGTGCCAGGCTGCGGTCCCGTGGCCGTGTCCCGTGGCCCACTGACGATGATGTGCGCGGTTCTGTCCCTGAGCACTTGCGTGCTCATGCTGATGAATCACACTGGTGACAGTGCTGTGGACCCATCGGACTCCTTGAGGGGGAGCTACCTTGGGTACCCTGAGACCCAGTCTGGGACGTGGGAACACCAGACGTTCACTCCATTCTCAGACCCGTCTGCTGGTACTGCCACAGGTCTGTACCCTACAAGACAGGTGTTCTGGAGGCGTGTTTTCTGCATCTCCTGTTAAGAGAAGAAAAGCAACGCACGATGTGTTTATTCTTCTATGTGGTGCATCTTGAGTCACGGTGACCCACATGAACACCCCACGAAACCCGAGCTGTGTAGTCGCAACCTCCTACCTCCCCACCAGATGCCCCCAAAATGCTTGTGGCCGTCTCCGCGCCGCCTGAGATAGGCAGAGAGGAAAGAGATGGTAGACGTAACTTGAGCGCAGTGACAGTGTCTTTGCCAGATTTCACCAAGGCATAGAGCTGGGCTAGCTTAAACCCGGTTATCAAATTCAAAGGCGAGCCTGGCCAGATAGCGTTATCCAAAGTGGCGAAGACCACGTCGAGGGGTGTTCACGTGGCTGACGGCACCAGGAGGGGAACACGGATGCCGTATGTGGTGCGCTCTAAGAAGGACGCAGTTTGCCTTCTGAAGTGGTCTTGCTGAAAATACATCAACCCAACCCAAAGTGAGGCAAATTCCTTAAAAACAAGGCCAAGCCTTACCAGTTTTCTTAAAGGGGGGGCCAAGGTGATGAAAGATAGAGGCTCTATTCAAAACAGGCCAGCCGGCAAGCGAACACGCGTGACCCTAGGACGCATCCAGGGCAGTGAAAGGACATCCGCTGGGCTGATCGCTGACGTTTGAACAAGTCCCGAGATCGTACTGTTGTGTGGATGGTGGCTTCTGGCTTCTGATTGTCGCCCCGTGGCTACAGAAGCTGTTTCCGTTTGGGAAGTCTGGGTGGAGGCTGGAGAGGTCTGTGCCGCTCACAACGTTTTTGTAGGTCTGAAGCTATTTCAGGATGGAAAAGTCAAAAAATGTGTTTTCGGCTTTCAAGGTTTTCCTTTTGCTCATCCAAAGAGTATCTGCTCTTGTCATGTCGTCTCGGGAGAGGAGCTACTGTATGTGGGGTTCAGGTGTGTTGTCGTGAACAGGATCCAATGGAACGAGTCTGCGCTGCCTAACGTGTGTTTCTAACCCCAGTGCCTCATCCACTGTAGGTTTCCGTAACATGCTTGCCCACTAAATCCTAAGCCCTCAGAGCTCAAGGTGGGGAACTGTGTATATTTGTGCTTGTCTGCTGGGGGCCTGGTACAAGGGAGCGCTTAATTTATGCACAAGGATTGAACGAGCAAGTAAATAAAACAGGCCATGCAGTGGGCATCGCTGAGCGCCGTGAGATTTCCCCTTTTTTTCCCTCAGGAGACCTGCAGGTCGATTAGGCCCTTCGCATGCTCTACCCCCTTCCGTGCCAAGAACGGTCATCTTCCTTCCTGTACAGATAAAGATGCTCGAGCTGTCAGAGACTCACTGCTACGGGAGGTAATATATTCATATATCTCCTGCGCTCCTCTCTCTCTCTCTCTCTCTCTCTCAAATAAACAAATAAAATCTTTAAAAAAAATAAAGCTGGGAACTTTTCCCTTAACTATTCACCAACATAGTGTTGAATTGCTGTGTCGTATCACACTATGAGGATATAAAGTGGTTCACCAAACATATTCTCTAAATGGGGTTTTTTCCTCCTTGTCCCCAGTTACAACCTCGGTTATATAGCTCCTTGGGTGTGTGTTTCAGTTACATCTTTGTACATATCTCTGCTCATTTTCTTGGGATAAATTCCTTATGGTGGAAACACTAAGCAATTCAGGTAGAATTTTGGCTTCTCTATAAAATCTAGTCCTAAGTGCCGCTTAGCTGACATTATGTGACTTTCTGGCAGTCTCATGTCTACAAAAGCCCCGTTTGAAGCTATTCCCAGTCTTAGGTCAATTTCTCACAGATTAGGAATTATTGCGCATATTCCATACTGTCTTCCCCATGTGTATGATGTGTCAACAAGCCTGTAATCCAAGCCTAGCTAGAAGGAGGCCCTTTCCGACAAACTAAGGGTATCTTCCCTAGTGTGTTAGCTGCCTGTGGTCTTTCACAGCTCAGTCTCGCCCTGGTGGGTGCCATTTCTGCTAACGCCTGTCTGATGATGGTGGGTTAGATGCCGTGTCTGGGGGGACAAGAGAGGAAGTGAGTAGGAGACAGGTCTGACTCAGATGTGTCTTAAAAGTGGACTCTGATGACCCATTAGTAAACCTCACCCACCCCCACCCCCCCCAAAAAAAAAACCTGATAGGATATGTGATGAAGAAACGAAGGAGGTGCGCTGATCAATGAAAGAACGGATGGTGTCCCGGCGTTTAGGACCTAGCAACCAAGGGATTTGTTTGTTTTATTTTATTTTTATTTTTGTTTTATCTTACCCTTTTTTTTAAGTGGGCCCCATGTGGAGCCAAACGCAGGCCCAAACTCACGACCCTCAGACTAAGGCCCGGAGACCAAGACCCGAGCTGAAATCAAGAGTCAGCCATCTAACCGACTGAGCCCCGCCCCACCCCCCCGGGCGCCCCTGGGACCTAGCAACCGAGAACTTGGAAGGTGAGGACAACGGGTGGCAGAATGTGGGGACAGCGGAAGCCTGAGGAGACGGCCTTGGAGGCGAGCGGCTGGCTGGTGCGGTGGCGGAGACCTCCCGGGGGCCCTGCCAAGGAGCAGCCGTGGAGGAGCAAGGAGGGTGTCCTTAGAGGAGGAGCTGCGTGGGCTTCTGTGCGTCTGGCTCGGTGGCCGGCCGCCCTCCTCCCGCAGACACTCCTCCCCGCGGAGACTGCGTCACTCCTTAGTGGAGGTATGGCCCCGCTTTGTTGTGTGTGTCTGACTGTGGTAAAGTAGAACACAAAATCGATCATTTTACCACACCTGTAAGCGTACAGTTCAGTGGACATGCATAATGTTGTTCGGCCACCGCCACCATCCATGTCCGGGACGTTGGCCTCTTCCCAAACGGAAGCCCTGTCCCCGTTGACCGCCACTGGCCACATTTGTGTCCCCCCCAGCCCCTGGCAACCCCTGCCCTGCTTTCTGTGCCTAGGACTCTGCTCTAGGCGCTGCACAGAAGCGGAACCCCACTATTTGTCTCTTGGGTCTCTTGGCTTATTTCACTACAATGTCTTCAAGGTCCATCCGTGTTGGAACAAGTGTCAGAATGTCCTTCCTCTTTAAGGCTGAGAAATCCTCCCTTGTGTGTAGAGACCCCATTTTGTCTATCCATTCATCCCCGGATAGACATTCGGGTTTCCCCCTCTTGGCTGTTGCGGAGGATGCTGCTACGAACGCGGCGGGGGTGGGGAGGGGCAGGTATCTGCTCTCTCTTCCGCTGGGTATATACCAAAAGCTGGGGTTGCTGGATCATGGGGTAATTCCACATTTAATTTTTTGAGTTTTTGTTGTGTCTCCTGCCCTCCTTCATTGTGTCTTGACTCATTGACCACCCAAGTGTTTGCTTCACTCACTCTCAAAGATTAATTTGCTGTTCCTTGCTTTCCCATTTGGATGCCCATTCCTGGTCTCTTCTGACGTGGATTCGAGTGGTACCGCATCAGCGTCACCCACCAGTGAAGCCTAAGGAAAGTGTAAGTGGCTGACCAGCACAGAGGGCCACCTCATCCCACGTAGAACCTCTTCAGCTCTCTCCATCCCGCAGCCTTTGTGCTGTGACACCATAGTAACATCATCGTGGGACAGCCTCACTGGGGTTTTTTTAGGTTATTGCTATTTATTTTATTGGTATTTCATTGCCCCGTTTAAAGTCCACCTTTCCTACTCCACAAAGCCCACCTCTTCTGAAACTGCCTGTGTCCTCGCCATTTGCTTCCCCTTTTCTCTTTCGTATTCTCCAGTTACCCAACATGTGTAGCCCTCACATTTGGTCTCCTTGGCTAGGGGGAAAAAAAATAATCCGTCTCTGCGACATGCCATCGTTCCGCCCTTAGAAGTGGAGACTTTCCAATCTGAACCAAAGACCCGTCAGAACTCAGGCAAAGTGTGAGGTATACATTGCAAGTGTTAATGAAAACTAGCACCTACTAGAACACCCCATTGAAAGGTTTCCCATCTCGGAGAAAGCATTTCAGAGTTCACAAAGCTCTGTTAAATTCGAAGGATGGAAATTACGTTCAGGCTATAAGCCAGAGTCTGGTAAGAATATTTGTGTTTTAAACTTCCTGAGGCCAGAAAATAACCAGAAAACTACAATTAGGCTCAGTCTCTAAGTGCCCCTTGTTCCTAAGGGTCCTTTACACTGAGCTCACATAGTGATTCCATATACATAGTCCTCAAACCCGAACAGGCAAGCAATAACAAGGGTCACAAGGAGGGGGAGAAATTCGAGCCCTAAAACATTGCTGGTAGGATTACCAAACGGTGCGGCCACTTAAGGAAACAACTTGGTGGTCCCTCACAACGTTAGACAGAGAGTTACCTTGTGACCCAGCAATTCCACTCCTAGGTACATACCCAAGAGAAATGAAAACATATCCATACAGACACACATCAGTGTTCATAGCAGCATCATTCATAATAGCCCCAAAGGGAAAACAACCCAAGTGCCCATCACCTGCTCAAGAAACGGTGGTAGATGTATACAGTGGAATATTACTGGGCCATGAAAAGGAATGAAGTACCAATACATCTATGGATGAACCCGCAAAACATGATGCTTAGAAGAAGCCAGACACAAAGGCCACGAATGGTAGGACTCTGTTTATAGGAGCTACCCATAAGAGGCAAATCTGTAAACACGGAGAACCAGGGGCCCGGGGGCGGGAAGGGGCGGGTAGGGAAGAACTCCTAAGGGGTACAACGTTGCTTTTATAATTCTCTTAGGGGGCCCTTCCTTTTAGCAAACAGTAGACAAGCCATAAAATGGCTGTCCTTTCTACCCAGCTCCCGTGTCACAATGGCCCCAATGTTCCAGAATTTTCTTTAAAGGTTTTAAAATGTTGGCGTAAGTGCCTGTGTAGGTTTGTCAGTGGTATGTAAGTAGGGCCAGAGGACTTGGATGAGACGAGATCCAGACTGTCGCAACAGCACCCTTCAAAGTCCTGGTGGTCTCGTCCAATGTTGGGTTGGAAGTGGCCCCTTAGGAGAGAAGGGGCCGGCTGCCTGATGGCAAAGGGGACAGCGAGTGTCTGCGGCAGGCAACCCCAGAGCGGCGGCGAGAAGCGGATCTCCTCTGGAGCCAAAGACAAACGGGTCGGTGTCTCCACTGTTCCCATAAGGTCATGGAGCTTGTCTCTGTTCTTCCCATTAGGTCACGGAGCATTTAACATTCACATGAGAGCGAGAACGTGGTCATGTTCCTCTTGACCACATGGCATGGGTTACAGAGACTCGGGGGGTTCTGTTGGGAGTTTCTGACTCAACAAGGCCATCAGTGCTGGGCTGGGTCTCCATCTTACAGATGAATTCAGGTTTGAGAAGGAGTTCTGGAGGAGGCCTCCAGGGACACATTTGGCCCACTCAACAAACTTCACATGCCCATTGGGTACCGGCCTTCTACTAAGTGAATTGTGAGTAAGTGACACACTGTTTATGCCCAGCTGGAGGGCGTAGGTCAGTAAGTACTTAACGACAAACGCCACAAATGCTGTCGTAACCGTTTGTGCGGGGTGGATAGTGTTCCATCGTATGAATAACCCACAGTTCCTTTGTCCCTTCTGTAGGTGGGTGTTTGCGTTGTCTCCAGCTTGATCCTGAACCATGCTTCTGCTGATAGTTTGCTCCTTCCCTTCCATTCTTAGAATTTAATGTGTAATTTACACACAATTTGCAGATTGCTAAAAGCAATGTCCTCTAAATTCTGTTTGGAAAATATAGTCACTTTTCGTAAAAATCCTTGTTAATACATAATGTTTATTACATGAAGTAATAAGTAATTTTAAATTTCTCACTTTTAATTCCTGATATGATAAATATCAGTGGATATAAACTGTGTGAACAAAAACTCTTTGGGGTCATCAATAAATTTTTTGGTTTTTTTTTTTTCTTACTGCAGGAAAATACATATAACATCATTGAGCATTTTAACCATTTTTAAGGGTCCAGGTCAGTGGTGTGAAGTAGCTTCTTGTGTGCAACCATCACCTCCCTCCAGTATCCATCTCCAGAACTTTTTTCACCTTCCCAAACTGAAACTCCATGACCCAGTAACCACCTACCTCCACCTCTTCTAAGTGCAAAGGGTGGAGACCTTTTTGGTCCTGAGACCAAGAAGTTTAGCAACTGCCGACCTGGCACAGAGCCCGGGGCTCGGGAGTGCTGCAGGAGGCTGAGCCGCTACCCACGAAGCCCTCCCGTGCCCTCCCCACCCTCCCTGCTCCCCGAGGTCCGGCTCAGCCCAGGGCCTGGCGCCACTCACCTCCCTCAGAGGCAGCGTGGCCTGTCTCTGTCCCGCTTCCCTCCCCCTTCTCGATTAATCGTTTACCTTTTAAGAGCGTTACGTGTTTCTGGCAAAAAATTAAAACCGAGGAAGAGAGGATGCTGGGCATGGCGGGAAGGTTGTACCTCCAGGGCCCTTACCCCAGTCCTGCTTCCCAGAGGTGACAACTGTTAACCATTTCCTGTACCCAGAAATTCTCTATTCACATGCAAACATGTTTTATATGTTTGTATATATATATATTGTGTTTATACATATATAAACATGTATTATACGTTTGCCCTAACTTTCACCGAAGTGAGGCCATTTCTTTATTTTAGAACGAGCACAGGAGGGTGGGGGCGGAGAGGGGAGAGGGGGTGCAGAGGGAGAGGGAGAGAGAATCCAGGCCGACTCAGTGTGCACTGAGCGCGGAACCTCATGCTGGGCTGGATCTCACGACCCTGAGATCACGGCCCCAGCCGAAACCAAGAGTCGGACCCTCAACCGACTGCACCACCCAGGCGCCCCAATGGGGCCATTTCTATACACATGCTTTTGCAACACGCGTTTTCACTTAGCGAGGTATTTCGAAGAGCTTTCCTTACAAGCACACACCTCTTTCTGTCACGCAAACCACACGTGAATGGTAAATAAATACGTCCCAGCGTGGGATGCCCCCATAATAAAGTCCAGACCCCCTGATGCTCTCCATGAACTGGCTTCCACGCCTGCTTCTGCCTTATCTATTCATTTCTATACTTTACCCCTTGTACACCCCCATTTTCCCCCAATTGAAAAAGTAATAGACTTTTACCTTAAAACATAAAAAAAAAAAAAAAATCACTAGTAATCCCAATAGAGGCATCTTGTCTTGCATTTTTCCAGCTTATTTTAGGATGGGCATAAATAAGGTCACACTACAAACTTGTAGTTTTATTATCTGTGTTTTAAATTCAACCCATCACGGATGTTTTCCCACATTATGAAATATTCTACTTTTATATCTGCTAAGTCTTATGGCGAATGAACAAGAGCTCCTACAGTGTAGTTATGTACCAGTTATAATTCATCCTCCATTGCTTCATAACTTTAATGAAGTCTTTGTTATTGTTTTTATTTAAAAAATCATGCTCATGACAGAAATACCTTAAGAGCCTTGAACAGCCAGACATCATTTAAGAAATCACAATCCGGGCGCCTGGGTGGCTCAGTCGTTAAGCGTCTGCCTTCGGCTCAGGTCGTGATCCCAGGGTCCTGGGATCGAGCCCCGCATCGGGCTCCCTGCTCCGCGGGAGGCCTGCTTCTCCCTCTCCCACTCACCCTGCTTGTGTTCCCTCTCTCACTGTGTCTCTCTCTGTCAAATAAAATCTTTAAAATAAATAAATAAATAAAAATAAATAAAAAATAAAAAATCACAATCCAAGGTCATAAACAGTGCTGAGTGAAAGAAGCCAGTCACAGAGGAATGCCTACTGCATGATCCCTGTTTTGAAAAACAGGCAGAATTGAACCAAGATGCTTGGGGGTTCATGCTAAGGTGAAAAAAAGATAAAGACAAATAAGGAAATGATAATGTTATATATCTTAAACCAAGTGGTGTCTATGTGGTCATTTGCCCTGTGATAATTCATTGAGCTGTACACTTAGATTTTGTGTGCTATGCGATTCTTCACAATACAAATAGTTTTAAAAACTCATAATCCCTCCAACCCAGTTAAAAATGTCTCTTACTAACTTAGCATACAGACTTCCAGTTCTACTTATATCCATGATTATATGTACTATTTTGTAACTTACTGTTTGTACTTGATATATTGGGGACATCTTCCTTTTGGTTACATTACGTTTTAATGGTAATTAGAATGGATGTAATCAAAAAGGTGAAACATATCAACTGTTGGAAAAGAGTTAGAGAAACTGGAACCCTCATGCAGTGCTGGTGGGAATGCAAAATGGTGGAGCCACTGGGGAAATGGTTTAGCACTTTGTAAAAAGTTCAGCAACACTTAACCATATGCCCCACTAGCCCCACTCTAGGTGTCTACACAAGAGAAATGAGAATGTATACCCATACAAAATATTACATAGAAATGTTTAGAGCAGCACTATTCATAGTAGTCCAAACTTGGAACCGATCCCAATGTCCAAAAACTTAAACTGTGGCCTATCCCTACAATTGAATAGGACCCAGCAATGAAAAGGAACAAACTATTCATACGTGGCAGGACGTGGATGAAACTTAAAACATTATGCAAGTAAGCAGAGCCAAACACAAAATACTACACCGTGCTCGATTCCAGCCGTGTATTGAACATTAGCACATAGCTCCATTGCATGGCTATAGCATAACTTATTTAACCAAGCTCAGTTGTTGGACTTGACCGTGTGTCCCATTTTTCAGTATTACGAACAGTGCCATCATGACCACTTTATGACTAAATATTTGTGGCCGATCGTAATTATTTCTTTGGACGAATGCCCCAAAATGGAACTGCCTGTGTGAAGATTTTATTTATTTATTTGAGAGAGAGAGAATGAGAGATAGAAAGCACGAGAGGGAAGAGGGTCAGAGGGAGAAGCAGACTCCCCGCCGAGCAGGGAGCCCGATGCGGGGCTCCATCCCAGGACTCCGGGATCATGACCTGAGCGGAAGGCAGTCGCTTAACCGACTGAGCCACCCAGGCGCCCTGGAACTGCCTGTTTGAAAGTCGGCACCTTTTAAGGCTTTTGATGAATAGTGCCAAGGTCCTTCACAAAGTGTGCTCGCTCTACGCTCCCACCAGCAGAATGTGAACGTCCCATGTCTCTATTCTCAAATATAGCTCTGCACACCCACGGGGGCTTGTTCCAAGCCCAAGGGCCCCACCCTCACGATGCTCTGTGTTTGTTTGCAGTTCCCTGGGTACGCGGCCGCCATGCTCCTGTTCAATGGCGCTAACTGCCAAGTGGCAGGTTTTGCTATCGCCACGGTCGGATGGATCCTCACCACCACTTCTATGGGCCTCGTGGAGTGGAGAGTGTGGTACCTGGACAACACCTCTCTCTTTCCCTCTGGCCTGGTGTGCGTGGGAATGTGGAAAGTCTGCATTTACCACCACATCAGCAACTATAACAGAGCCACATTTTGCCACCGTTACGACTACCGTGATACTTACCTCCCTCTTGATATTCGTGTTTCTCAAAATCTCCTGCTGGTCGCCAGCATTCTAGGCCTTTTAGGGAGAGCCTCCCTCATCTTTGTACTTAGAAATGCGTGCATGGGAGTTCTTTGGAAGAATGCCACCTTCATTCCATTTGTTGCGTCAGGAATTCTGAACCTGGCTGCTGGCATCTGTATCTCAATCGCTGTGGTCTGGAATTACCACTCCATGATGAATGAAGAGGGTATTACCTTCCCCCCATCTCTCTCTATACCCTTCAAGCCAAATACTCAGGAGATTGGCAATGCCTTTCTGGTGGCATGTCTGGCTGCCTTCATGATGATGTTAAGTGGGTTACTTTTCCTCTCTTACAAATTCCCCATGGTTAGCCAAGTGCATCCTCAAACTTCAGAGATGTAAAACTCCTGGTTGCGTTGGCTTTGCGAATCCAGCTTGACCAAGAGTTTATGAGAAGTATTAGTAGGATGTTCTATCAAATATTTCCAAAGATTCAAGACCATGGCAAAGGTAGTTTGGGCAGAAGGTGGCCAACTATTTCCTTCCTTTACCTTCACCTTCTGTGTCTTCGTTTCATTGATTCACCAGTTCATTGAATTGAGGAAATTTCATTTAAAAAAAAAAATCTTCCTCACCTGCCACTTGGTCTTACTGGATCTGTATTTTAATTATTGTTGAATAAATAATCAATACTGTAAACCTAGTGTGTAGAAGTGAGATTTTTCTGTGATTCTCACGTTTCCTCTTAAACTTCTGCTAAAAACAACCAACTTTATTTCTTGTGGTATGGTGATAACATCACTCTATCATATAAAATTCTCCAAAATATGCAGAAGTAGAATAATAGAAGGAATCACCCCACACTCATTATCACACGCAACAGTTATCAAGATTCTGTCATATTAGCTTTATAGCTCCTTGCTTTTAATCTGTTTTTTCCCAAAGTATTTTAAAGCAAACCCCAGACATTATCATGTCCCTTCATCCTTATGTACTTCAATATTACTTTCTAAAAAAATGGACATTTCCTTGCATGACCATATTATACCTAAAAAAAATTTAACAATTACTCCTTGTTATCAAATACATATCAGAATTTTTAAAATGCCTCAAAAATAATTCTGCGATTTTATCTTTTCCACACAACATGCCCGCTCTGTCTCTTAAATCTTAAAGTATTTCCCTTATCTCACCCCCTCTGCCTTTTTTTCTTTTTGAAAATTTAATTTTTAATCTATACACCCAACGTGGGGCTCAAACTCAGAACCCCAAGATCAAGAGTCTCATGTTCCACCTACTGAACCAGCCAGGCGCCCCTGCCTTTTTTTTTTTTCTTCTTAATAGTTTTGCTTTGCTGAAGAAAGTGGGTCGATTGTCCTACCATTAAACTTGTTACATTTCGAGGCTTGATTAGATTCCAGGTCAGCTCTTTGTGGAAGAGTATTTCAAAGGCAATGCCCTGTACTAATACTGAGTACATTATAACAGGTGGCATGTAGTAATTTACCTCTTTAGTGATGCTAAGATGGATGCCTAGATCCAGAGGGGAAAACTCAACCCCTCTTGTAAATTTCATCAGCCTTCCACCTTTTGATAGTCCTTGTGCAAATCAATTATTGCACTAAGGATTACAAGTGATGACTTTCTAATGTGAACATTCTTGTCAGATTTATTAGCTGGGATGCTCTTGTAAAGAAGAACTTTCCCTCATCAAGTATGGCCACTTGTGTTCTCTAAAATGCAGCTCATACGCAAAAGACAAGGTAAATGCTTCATTTTTTTCCCTTTAATTGTTAAATTTCTAGAGGAAGGAGGAAGAATGCATTAATTATCTTGGTGTTGACCTATGTATTTTTTAAATTGTTTTCAGTATCAGTTTTCATTTTTGTCTTTTTTCTTTTTTGAGTGTCAAGAACTCATGAGACTGTTTTCATGTTTTGGTTTTTTTTTTTTTTTTAAGATTTTATTCATTTATTTGACAGGGAGAGACACAGCGAGAGAGGGAGCACAAGCAGGGGGAGAGGGAGAGGGAGAAGCAGGCTTCCCGCGGAGCAGGGAGCCCGACGCGGGGCTCGATCCCAGGACCCCGGGATCACGACCCGTGCCGAACGCAGACGCTTAATGACTGAGCCACTCAGGTGCCCAAGGACTCCTTTTTCTTAACCACGTTGTCATTATCACACCAAGAAAAGTGAATAATTTCCTAATGTAATAAAATACGTAGTCCATATTCAGATTTCCCTAATTGGCTCATCAGTGTTTTTAATCGTAACTTGTGGGTATCTGTATATTCAAAGTGTTTCACTCAGCTGCATTCATTCCCTTTATGATCAGACTGTCCCATCTTTGGCAATGGAGCCACACGGACATGTGGCCTTTTGACATGTCTCTATCAGGATTATTTTAAAATTAAAAAAAAAAAAAAACTTTATTCAAGACAATTATAACCTATTTACTTCAAACAACTCTATCAATAAAATTCATTATATTAAAATGATTTTCCTAAAGAACAGAGAGAAGGACATATCAGTAATAAAGTTAACAACTATATGCATCAAATGTTAGATGTTGAAATTAAAGTATATTTATTTACTTGTGTCTCATTACTTTTAATACCAGTGGTTCTTAACTTTGTGGAAATTCTCCACAGAATAATTCCCATACACGCAAAATTTTGTACCTGTTCACAGATCTCTTGAAACCTATTCATGGGTCTCATTTTCAAAATAAATGACAGTTTTTATAAATTGATTTATTGTTTTTTGGACATGCTGGAAACTCTCCCTTCTCATAATTTTCAGTTTATTTTTTAAAACAAATTAACTTCACCAGCTAAAAACCTACCTACAATATTAATGAGTACAGATGTACCCTGCTTAAAATCATTTTATTAAACATTTTTCAGTGATGGTTCCTATGTTTAAAGTTTAAGAAAAAAAGCGTTTTTTTAATCTGCACCCAACGTGGGGCTTGAACTCATGGCCCCAAGATTAAGAGTCACATGCTCTACTGGCCAAGCCAGGCAGGCGCCCCAGAAAAATAAAAGCATTTTTTAAAAAGGTTTATTTATTTTAGAGAGAGAGCACACAAGCCGGGGGAGGGGCAGAGGGAGAGGGAGAGAATCTCAAGCAGACTCCTCACTGAGCCCAGAGCCCAATGCAGGGCTCAATGCAGGGCTCGATCCCACAACCCTGAGATCATGACCCGAGCCAAAACCAAGAATCTGATGCTCAACCAACTGAGCCATCCAGGCGCTCTAGAAAAAAAGCCTTTTTAATAAAATCAAAGCATTACTGAAACCATTGTCCTTTTTTTTTTTTTTTCAAGAAACCTGACTAGAAAAATGTCAATATTTCAAAGGGAAGAATTTTTCTGCAGAGACACTCCAGGAGCAAAGCAAATTCTTTTTTTTTTTTTTTTTTTTAAGATTTGTTTATTTTAGAGAGCGAGCGTGCATGAGTAGGGGGAGGGGCACAGGGAGAGGGAGAGAATCTCAAGCAGATTCCCTGCTGAGCCTGGAGTCTGACGTGGGACTCCATCCCAGGAGCCCGAGATCATGACCTGAGCCAAAATCAAGAGTGGGCTGCTTAACTGACTGAGCCACCCAGCTGCCCCAGGAGCAAAGCAAATTCTAAACGCAGTAAGATCATGGCGCTATCATAGTCTCGAGGATTTTGAGACATTAGCCTGTTGATAATGTGCATGCCTGCAATCTATGTGCGTGCCTGTTTGAACTTTTTCCACCTCTGAGAGCTTGCCGTCATTTTGATGAAGGTTGCTGAAGTCCATGGACATGGTATTGTTTTCATCTCAACTCTTTCAGCATGTTTTCCAGTATGTTTGAAAAAAAAAAAAAACCTCGAAGTCTTTTCCCAGAGCATGGAGCTCTCTTATGGCTCACGCCTGTTTGGATGATGCTGGAATACTTTTGTAAAAACACTGGATTCCTGACTACGTGTTTTATTTGAAAAATCTGCTTTTTGCATTCAGCATTTTTTTCATGCTCTTTATGCTCCATTCTATGTCTTAGTGGATCTTTTTTTTTGTAATTTTCCGATTCTCTGAGATTTACATTATATACTGGCAAGGTTTTGCCCCCTGAAAACCCGTATCGTGACAGTGTGCTCAGTACATGCTGGTGTTAGCCGTATGCCTCCTCCTGGAATCCAAAGCTGCACCATTTAATGAAACTCTTTACTAGCTGATTCTCTATCCCCATCACCTGAGGGATACTTCCAACGACTCACGGTCAATCATGATTCCTGTGGCCTGCACAGCAGTCCTGATGGCGGTTCCCATCCCATTGTTGTTACTAAAAATACTTTAACATTTTAATAACAATTTAGTAAAGTATAATTCACATACCACAAAAAAACCACATGTACGAGTGGTTTTTAGTATATTCACGTAACTGCAGCCAGCACCACTTACCTGATTACAGAACATTTCATCACTCCAAGAAGAAACTCCACTAGCAGTCCCCGTTAGTCTTTGAGGCTTTTCTGTGCCTCAACAAGATGACCTAGGTGCATCATGTACATTTCAGGCCCAAGGCCTTGAACTAGCATGCCATTCCTTCAGTGAGCCCGAGACGTGGAGATGGTATTTAGAAATGAACAATTTAGGCACTGGTGGTGCTCATTCTTTGTCTTCATATCTAGGTATTTTAGCGGACAGAACTAGGATATATGATTTTTTAAGAGGAAAAAAATATTATAAAACTTTTTTCAATTCAAACTTGTAGAATCTTTAGCTGCAATCTGATATTACATTTCTTTCTCCCACATTGAAAACCCACCAATATTTTTTTTAAGATCTATTTATTTTAAAGAGGGAGAGCATGCCCGTGAATCGGGGAGGGGAGGGCAGAGAGAGAGAGAGAAGAGAAGCAGACTCCCCCTGAGCATGGAGCCTGATCAAGGGCTCGATCTCACGACCCGGAGATGGTGACCTGAGCTGAAATCAAGAGTCAAACACTTGGGGCGCCTGGGTGGCTCAGTCGTTGGGCATCTGCCTTCGGCTCAGCTCATGATCCCAGGGTCCTGGGATGGAGCCCCGCATCGGGCTCCCCGTTCGGCAGGGAGTCTGCTTCTCCCTCTCCCGCTCCCCCTGCTTGTGTTCCCTCTCTCGCTGTGTCTCTCTCTGTCAAATAAATAAATAAAATCTTAAAAAAAAAAAAGAGTCAAACACTTAAGAGACAGAGCCACCCACCCCCAAAACCCAACAATATTAACATATTTATTCTGTGAGTTGTAAAATTTGTAAATATTACTGCTATCACTATTAGCCATAAGACTACTGAAGAAAGCCTAAGGTTTCTTGTAAGCCCTGTTTGTCTCTAAAATGCATTGTGTTAGGTGTATATAGTCAAAGTACAGCTTTGTAAAATTTGTTGATATAATGATGGTTATATCACCAAGTCGGTAAGCAATTCAGTTTATTCATTTCATCTTGTTTTCTATTTTTACTTTTGTGTTTTTGACATAGTTTTATTTTTTGAATGTGTGAAATACTTATTTTGAAGTCAAAGTTACTAAACCAGATTTAGTCTCAATAAACGTCTTTTCCTATCCCCATTCTATTCTTTCCCATCTTAGATGACTTTTTTAAGATTTATTTATTTATTTGACAGAGGGAACACAAGCAGGGGGAGCGGGAGAGGGAGAAGCAGGCTCCCCGCGGAGCAGGGAGCCCGATGTGGGGCTCGATCCCAGGACCCCGGGATCGTGACTTGAGCTAAAGGCAGACACTTGACCGACTGAGCCACTCAGGCACCACCCCCATCTTAGATAACTTTTAAATTTTTGGTTTATTTTCCAATATTTTCTTTGCAAATATGGATGTTGTATATTCATATTTATTCCATCTTTTTCACAAAATGCAACCACAGTCTATATATTATCTGGGGTGTATACACCTGTCTTTCACTTGACAGTAAATTCCTGCAGATCACTTTATCAGTATACAGAGATCTCACGGTGTTTTGGCTGTGCAGTATTCCCCTGTGTGGCTGTACCCTAGTTTATTCAGCCAGTTAGGTGTCTCTGCGTGTATATATGTATCATGCCTCTGTGCACGCCTCTGTGTGTTTTTGCCGGTGGATCTCTTCCATAGGTTCCTAGGACGCAGGGAGCACAGGGTCGCTACACACAGGCTGATACACTTTGCGTTCCCGTGAGCAATCTCTGAAAGTGCCTGCTTCCTTGTGGCCTCGTCCAAAAAAAAAAAAAAAAATACTCTGTAAAACTTTTGAATTTTTCTTCCGTATGATAGGTGACAAATGGTATCTCCATATCGTTTCCAATGTATATTTCTCGTTAGTAAGGATGAGCATTTTATCAAATGTCTTAAGGCTAGTCTTCATTTCTTCAGTGCGCTGTCAGGTATCTGCAGCTGTGTAGTCAGTTCTCCCGAAACTTCGTGGCTTCAAGCAACACACATTTATTATCTTCCAGCTTCTATGAATCAGTAGTTTGAGAACAACTTAGCTGGATCCTCTGCTTCACGGTCTTTCACAAAGCTGCAACCAAAATGCCAAGCAGGCCATTGCTGTCACTGGAAGGCTCCAGCGGGGAAGCCACCTCATCGTTTACTTGCGTTGTTGTTGGCAGGATTCATTTCATTGGCTCCTCGTAAGCTATTGGCCTTAGTCTTCAGTTGCTTGCCAGATGGGCCTCTCAGTAGAGCGTCTCAAAACGTGGCAGCTGACTTCATCAGAGCAAGGAAGGGAGAGAGCAGCAGAGAGTGCCTGCAGGACGGAAGTCATGGGTTTTTGTTACAGGTTAATCACGGAAGTCACAATCCCATCACTTTTGCCACTTTCGATGCATTAGAAGCAAGTTGCTGGGTCCAGCTCAGGGTCAAGGGGAGAAGATCAAGGGCACTAATATGAGGAAGGTGGGGATCCTTGGAGTCCATGTCACAGATGCCTACCACTCACCTACTCGTATTTCTAGCCCATTCTTCTACTGAGTTTGTCGATATTCTTGATGTTTAGGAGATCTTACTGCAGTAGGTGTATGTGCCCTTTGCCCTCTGTGCCTTCACTTACAAATACCTTTCTTAATTTTTATTTTCGAACTTTGCTTACTACATTTTTTGTTATGCAAATGGTTTTGGTAAAGTTTATATGTCGTCTCATTATCAATCCTTTATGCTTCTGGTATCTGAGTCACAATTTAGGCATATTTTTCCACCCCCCTGTTCTAAAGGCATGTGTTCATTTTTTTCCCTAATACTTCATTTTTACTGTATTCATTTAGACTTTATCCTGACGTACAGTGTGAGATATTGGGCCAAATTTACCTTTTAAAAATGATTCTCCTTTTGTACCATACTACTTAATTAAAAAAACAAAAACAAAACAACAAAAACCCTGGGGCACCTGGGTGGCTCAGTCCATTAAGCGGCTGCCTTCGGCTCAGGTCATGGCCCCAGGGTCCTGGGATCGAGCCCCGCATCGGGCTCCCTGCTCAGCGGGGAGCCTGCTTCCCCCTGTGCTCTCTCTGTCAAATGAATAAATAACATCTTTAGAAGAAAAAAAAAGCAAACACCTAGTATCTTTTCTACACTGATTTGAGATGCTGTCTTTCTTTCATATAGTAAATTCCACAGATATTGGATCCATTTATGGACATTCTATTTGACTTCTTTAGAGTATTTGGGTATTGATGTGCCCATACTATACTGGTTTAAATTTTAAAGTCCTATTTTAAAATAAAATGTCATGGGGAGCCTGGCTGCCTCAGTCGGAAGAGCATGTGACTCTTGATCTTTGGGGCATAAGTTTGAGCCCCACATTGGGTGTAGAGATTACTTAAATAAATTTAAAAAATGCTATGCTATATGATATGCTTCTTCACTCCCCATGCTTAGAATTTCTTAGTTGTTTCTGCTTATTTTTCAATATGAATTTCATGATCACCTTGTGTTACTTCAGACTGAAAAAAAATGTTAGTATTTTTATTAGGATCATGCTAAGTGTATAAGTTAACTTAGGAATAATTTACACATTTATAATATTAAGTCTCCTTATTCAAGAGCATGGTATGGATCTTTCCCTCTGTTCAAGTCTACTTTTGTTTTTTGAAGAATGTTTAAGGTAGCTTTTTTTTGGCATTGGGTTGTTTCCAGAATGAGGCAAATATGAAAAAAGGTACAATTCACATTTGCATTTGGATTTGTGAATGAATGCATTTTTATTTGCCTTGGATAGACATCTTGGAGTGGGATTGCTGGGGTGTACGCTTAGACTTTCAACCCGTATTTACTTTTTCCATTCAGCAGTTAAGTTGTGTGTGTGTGTTATAGGGGTCATAAACATTTCTTCTCTTTTGGCGAGATTAATACAACAGTTAAGATTTGGTTTTTTTAACTTTGTATTACGGGGCACCTGAGTGGCACGGTCAGTTAGGCGTCCGACTCTTGATTTCAGCTCAGGTCGTGATCTCAGGGTCATGAGATTGAAGCCCGGCGTCAGGCTCTACACTCAGCGTGGAGTCAGCTTGCGACTTTCGCTCCCTCTCTCTCTGTCCCCAGCCCTGCACTCACGCGCACTTGCTCTCTCTCTCTCAAATAAATAAATAAATCTTAAAATCAATAAATCAGTAAACCACTGCGCCCAGGACCCCACCCAGTAGGCATGCCCTTCATGGACTGTGGAATGCCTTTTTCTCCCAAACGTCGTATGTGGCCCAGTCAGCTCCCAGGGTAACTTCTAAGCCCTCCTAACACCCTATTTTGATATATTCCAAAATCCTGCCTGAGGCCAGCCGAGAGAGAGGCAACTCCAGCTCATTCACTCACTGACGAATTCTTTCCGCAAACATTCACCGGGTATTTCTCACACGAGAGAAGCCGCCGAAACATCTGACCGAGAACTTTAAGGATCTAGTGCGTACAAAGCATGCACCTTCTACTCATGCATCTTGACTGTTCACACTTTTCACAAGGCTCTTCAAATGTTTAAATGGCCTCAGTGAAACTAAATAAATGACTAAAAAAAATAAGGTAGTAATGGTTAAAAAAATTAGACATACTCACTTGAATCTGCAGCGACAGACTGAGTGAGGGTCATACTGAGTTCACCAAAGAGAGTTCAGAGGACTAGCATGGAACGTCCTTCTTTTTAAAGAATATTTATTTAAGTCTTTGAGAGCACAGGGTTCGAAAACTTCTTCGCACTGTGACATGAGTCTATCAGCTATTTAAATACATGTTCCAGAAACCCTGCCTGTGGACTCTGTTAGAATGTTAAACAGACACTTTGCCCTTAGGCCTTGTATCATGATCTGTGGGTGATGGACTCGTCCTCTCTGACGGAGGTTTTGTAAAATTTTAATGGCATTCCTTAGTAGATCTCCTTTCTCTGATGACCACTATTTGCATAATGTCCTTAGCGCTCGAGCGCTGGGAACTAGGAGGAAATCACACCCTTTTGCATTTAGTTAAAGAGTTCCTGGCTTTCTTCCCAAGTCTTTGAAAGGCGCGGGATGGCAAGTCAGTCCCATTCAGACCTTCAGGCCTGGCCTTGGACTGGGTCCCGCGTATTCTCCATGCAACCACAAGAATGGCTTGTAAAATGGTTCCTAGGTAAACATCATGTTTCCTCCAATGAAATCTCTCCCTATAATAGGTCTAATTAAGGCCACCTTTACATACAGGGGATTTGAAAGTGGATTTGTATAATTTAAGTGGATCAAAACCATGGGTTTCTTGGAAAATGGAAGCTTGTAGAAGACATGCTTATGAGGAAGCATCGCTCGAACGCACTTCTCTCCCGGAAGAGAGATGGTGACCATGTGGAGAGAGTGGCTCAACTGCCATCTGTTGGTCACAGAGGCAAGTGACTGAGTTGGCTTTGGTGGAAGTTAAGTGGTGACCCTCTGCCGCCTTCAATCTCAACAGAGAGCAAGCCGATGGGTCATGAAGACTTTAGATACAAAAGACGAGGGGATCACCAAGGCAGGGTCTGCCTTGAGCGAGAAGGGTAAAAGAGGAAAAGGAAAAAAATGAGTTTCAAGACCTTCTGAAGCACCTTTGGAAAGATTATTTTTTTACAGGAATAAGCAAAGAGAATGTATCCTGTGTATTTCCAGTTGGTGCTGGAAGATGCTGTAAGGGCTGGTGGTATTTCTTTCATTCTTTCCCTCCTATAGAGACCCTTCCAAGGTAACCAGGAGCCAGAGAGATGCCATATGGCACTTGGGCTGGAGACAAAATCAAAAGTGCCAGAACATTTGTTGTTGAGACCCGGGAACTAAGGAGTCCACATGAGGGTAACAGCACTCCCAGGCGGAGGGAGGAAGCGCAGCCCAGGTTAGTGCTGACAATTCCTTCATCCTCCCCAGCCTCCCCCTCAGTCCCACCTCGGACTCTGAGGAGACGCCGGGAGGTGACAGTTGTCCTAATGCCCAATATATTGATGTTTCATGGTTCATGGATTGCTTTCACCTTTCTCTTTCTGGCAGCCCTGGACAATGTGCCGGGTTGGCTTGAGCACCGGGAAGCACAGAGTTCCTGTGGCAGAGAAAGGATGCAGGGCGGGTGCCTCCCATCTTCCACATGAGGGATCAAAATGGAGAGATTCTAAGCGGCTTGTCCCTGGTCAGAGGTGGAGCTGGGATGAAACCTGAGGCCTTTTAGCACAGGCCTCCAACACAGTAGTCAAAGCAACGAATAGAATTATCTGCTGGAGAGCTGTTTTTCTGCTCCAAAAGCTCACTGTCCACATGACTGAAGGATCTTATCGGAGACTTCACACAGCACCGCAACGTCCTCTGCATGTTCTCCTTAGGACACGTGCTCTTCCTCTGTAAGAATGATGCACGACTTCTAGAGCCTAGAAGATTCCATCCATCTGTCTTTCCTAGAGTTCTAAGGGAGAGACTCCTCCAACAGAGAAAATCAGGGGAGCAGCAAATAGTGTGTGTGTGGGTTCTCTGTGAAATGTCAAAAGTCCATCTAGATTCCTGACTGGCCACACTTGTGCTAGAAACCTAATTCCACAGAGCACAGATGTCCTACCGCTGTTTGAGCATACGCATCAAATTCGTGAGAAAACATATGCCTTCTTTTTAAAATATCAATAAATTCTTCCCCATAATAGACCCAAACTGGAGACAACCCAAATGTTCATCCATGGGAGAAGAGTTACACAAACTCGGTGTGCCCATACAATGGAATGCTAAACCGCCATAGAAATGAACAGAGCAATGGTATATTCAACAACACAGGTGAATCTCAAAAACATTATGCTGAGCAAAAGAAAGCGACCAAAGATACATTATGTTCCGTGTGTTTCCATACATGTGTAGTTCAAGAATTTGCAAACATAATTTATGGTGGGGGACCCAGAATAGCGATCACACATGGGTGAGGGAAAGGCCTAGGTGGCTATTGACTAGCAAGGGGTCAGAATATTCTTTTTACCCTAGTGGAGGTTACAGGGGAACCTGTGTACAAATTCTTTGAGCGGCGCACGTAAGGTGAGGAGTTTTTACTCTTTGTAAGTTACACCTCAACTGAAGTATGAAACAAAAAGTAAAAAAAGAAAAAGAAAAATTTGAGAAACAAGAGAGAGGATCATAGGGGAAGGGAGGGAAAAATGAAAGAAGATGAAACCTGAGAGGGGAACAACCATAAGAGACTCTTAATCTCAGGAAACCAACTGAGGGTTGCTGGAGGGGAGGGGGGTTGGGAGGGATGGGGTGGCTGGGTGGTGGACACTGGGGAGGGTACGTGCTATGGTGAGCGCTGTGAATTGTGCAAGACTGTGGAATCACAGACCTGTACCTCTGAAACAAATAACACATTATATGTTAATAAAAATAAAAACACAAGTTTCTCCCACGTCTCCTTATTCATGATCAGCCTTCTGCCTTTTTCTCTCCTCTGCACAGCTCTGTCCCTGGTTCACTTTACCAGCATGCTTAGTGCGTGTGAGGTTCTAGAATTTTGATCATAAGCAAGCGGTTTTAAATTAAAATTGTATAAATGTACAACCGTAAGCATAGTTAGGTGACGACCAGAGGTAAGGTAGACTACAGAGGGGGAAGAATGGTGTTGACCTTTGCAACCGAAACAAAACAGAAAGAGGCTTCATGAGGGCCTGTGTCAATATCTATCCATGGATCCTTGTCCAAGGAAACTTGGGGAAGGTGCATCCCTTTATAAAGGTATTGGCTTTTAAAAGTCTTTAGTCACAGGGAGATCAAGGAGGCAAGTATTTATATTTTCCCATACGTTGCTGCCCTTCAAGATTCAGTTTCATTTTTTATGGAACATAGAGCAGGCCACAGATAGCCATTATTATCATTGACATAGAATCTGTCCATTTGTGATGCTCTTTGGATGTGAATAAATGCCATCTGCAATTAGGAGAGCCAGGAAGCACTGCGTCAACAGCGAGGGCTCGAGAGCCTGGCTTCGCAGTTTATATCGATGTGACCTTGAGTAAATTACTTAACCTCTCTGTGCTCGGTCCCCTCATCTAGAAAATGGGATCATAATCGTACATCTCTCATTGGGCTGTCATGAGGATTGAATGTGTTAATATTCACAAGCTATTTGCAACAGGGCACGACCTATACAAAACACAAGGTATGTGCAATAAATACTCGGTAAGAGGCAGGATAGAGTGGGCTTTGTTCAGAGCCCCACACTCCACCGAACCAAACCTCTTTTGTGATAGGTGGTTCATCTCTCCTCATGGATCTTTTCACGTTGGCCGGACCTTTTCCCCTCTCTGTGTGAAATTTCCTACCGCTACGAGGACTGTTTGCCATTCTCCAATCTTCCGAACGCTTGGGTCCTTCTACATGGCCCATGGGGAAATTTTAAAATAGGATATAGGGAGTCTTTCACATTTGATCCTCGGGAAGAACATGTTCCCACTCCACCGGTTTCAGACACAGATGCACCAAAACTTCCCTGAACTGGCATGTTTTCCTGCAGTTGTGATCTCCTTCCTAATTCCTTCACACTGTCAAAACGTACCGGTGCTGTGGTCTGTTCCCCTCAGACCTCCACTGGTAAGGAAACACTCTTCCTGGAGAGTGAGGTGATCAACCTGGCAGGCAACCCCAAACTCATTTGGCGAATGTAACTAAAACTCCTGCCTTCGTGCCATTAGAAAGCACATTCCCCAGAAGATCGTGGAACAGCGGATACAGTGTTGGGAATATCAGGCTTCATAGCGAGGAGATGTATTTCACAGGCCCCTAAAATCTTCTGCACGGGCGGTCGCTTATGCTAGCCACACACCAGCCCCCTCTGAGCAGATCCTGCCTCATTCCCTTCTGCTAATCAGCGGAGGCAGAAACCCTGGGAGGGTCATGTTCTGATTATGCCTGCCACGGACTCCCAAGGATTCAAATGGAAAAAGATCCAAATAAGCTGGTCCACAATCTAGATTTTCCTTCATAGAAGACACTTGCTTCGTGCACAATACCTCAGGCTATTTTTACGTTGTACCCCAAAGAAGGCAACATCTAGAGGTGGAGTTCGAGCAAGTGATGGGTAAAAAAAGTAAATAGGCATGATTTGTTGTGTACAACATGCTATAGATCATCAAGGTCATGTTTATTCTGTTCTTAATTTAAAAATATGTATGTAAACCATACAAATTATAGAAAAAGATGAATGAGTATAGAAAAAAATAAGAATGAGTCTCTGCCCCTCTCAACTGATCAGGTTGCTCTTTTTGTGGGCATCCTCCTAAACTTTTAAAAGTGTATGTACAGGGGTGCCTGGGTGGCTCAGCCGGTTAAGCATCTGCCTTCAGCTCAGGTCATGGTCCTGGGGTCCCGCATCAGGCTCCCCGCTCAGTGGGGAGCCTGCTTCTCCCTCTCCTTCTGCCGCTCCCCCTGCTTGTGCTCTCTCTCTCTCTCTCTCTCTCTGTCAAAGAAATAAAACCTTTTCAAAAATGTATGTACCTAACTATTTGTAGATCTATAAAGAAAATTATATGTGTTTTCTTTTGACACAAATGGTCATACTATATGTATTATTATTCATTTTCCTTTTTTTTTTTTTTTTGGTGTACTGCAGAAGTTTCTTCAGATTGTTCATGTGGATTCACTCATTCTTGGTAATGGCCCTGTAATATTTCGTTATAATCCCGTATGTACCGTCATGTAGTTAACCATTCCTCTATTAGTAGACATGTATTTATTACTATTTATTTCCAGCTTTTCTCCCTGATAAATGGTGCTGGAACTAACACCTCTCTATGTATATTTTTGCAAACTCTTAGCAGCACTTCCGTATATAACTCCTGGAATTGGAGTTGCTGGACAAGAGTTATGAACAGTTCCACGTTTGAGAGATATGTCACATCGTGTTCCAAAAATGCCTTGCAAATTACTACTGTCACCATGGTCATTTTATCCTTACCTAAAATATTTAGAACCCTAATTGAAGGCCAGTACATATACAGGACACTTAAATATAACTTTTAGACAAGGGCAAGCCATAAATATTTAGCACTTTCTAAACTGTGGATAGCTCAGTTTATTTTTTCTCTTGGGTGTTCCTGGCTTGATTTCACGATGCCTCCACCTTGTTTTCAGTCAACTTGAATTGAAGCACTATTTTCTCAAACTGATGGGCCTCCTTCTTAGTTATTTGCCCTGGGCTTCCGGCATCAGCCTAGCCAGCAGCAGAGCCTGATGTGCGCGGGAGTTTAACAGCAACTATTCCCGTTGTGTTCATTGGACTTTGGGAAACTTTCTATTTTCAAAGATTTAACATCTCTGGCTCCATTGTTGAGTTGTTGATGCACAGCAGGATCAACGGGAGCTGGGTCATGTCGGAGAAGATCTGGTATGTGCAGGATCTGATATTGGTGACGTTTATGAAGTCAGTGGTCCTGATCTTTGGCTGGGTGGCGCTTTTGGTCAGCCGGGTCCGTGCCCCATACCCAGATTTCCTTTGGGAAATCTTGTTGTTGTTGTACTATGTTGTACTATGATTACGGTGAGCTGGAATTTCACTGCGGGTTTTTATGGCCGAACCACCCTTGACTTCCCACTCAGCTTTCCCACTGGGCAAGAAATGCTAATAAGGAAACGCTTCTCCCACGTGTTCCCACTAGGACTCACAACGGCCACCGTCTCGAGAATAAGTGCCGCCATGTTCTTCTGTGAAACAGTGGAGTCAAGTGAAACCCATGGCTGTGGGCAAACGTCCAAAACAAAAGGTCTGAATGAAGGGCCTACTCTTTGGAAAGGCTGCCAATAGTTCCCCTGAAGAAATGTCCTACCTACATATCATATTGTTGTAATCATCTGCTCATTTAAAATAAAACGTATTTGGTTTTTTGAGGTGTGTCTGAAGTTTTTATTCTATTCTACTCTATTCTGCAAACGTCTTCCTTTCTTTGGCACTTTTCACTTCCCGAGATCTGTAGACAAACGTATTGCATGCATACACCGTCAAAGCTCAAAGGCAGGAAAAAATACTTATGCAATGCAAGCACACAGGCACAAAGCATAAACGCACACAACCAACTCGAAGCCAAATCAGAGGTTGTTAACTAGCTCACATATACACACAGGAAAATAATCATGTTTAGAGCTTAGAGATCTCTCTCTCTTTTTAAAAAATTTTATTTACTTAAGTAATCCCTATACCCAGTGTGGGGCTCAAACTCACAACCCTGAGATCAAGGGTTGCCCGCTTCTCTGACTGAGCCAGCCAAGCACCCCAGTAATTTTTTACGGGGCTTGAACTCACGACCCTGAGATCAAGACCTGAGCTGCGATCAAGAGTCAAATGCTTAACCGACTGAGTGACCCAGGTGCTTAGAGATCTTTAAGACGTTATAATTGGTTAGGTTAGAACAGGGTTTCTCACCCTCAGCACTACCGATATTTTGTCCTGGGTTTGTTTGGGGGTGGGGGACTATGCTCTACACTGTAGGATATTTGTCAGCATCTGTTGCCTCTACCCACTAGATGCCAAAGGCACTCCCTCTCCCCACCCTGTCGAGACCAAAAAATGTCTCCAGACATTTCCCAATGTTCTCTGGGGGGCAAAATTGCTCCCCATTGAAAACCTCTGGGTTATAGGTAGCCAGCAAGCCTGGCTAACGAACGCTATGACATGTTGAGTGGATTCTGAGGAAAACTATGGAATAAAACTTCATCGGCTCAATATATCGTGGCATCCATTTGCCTAGGTCTTTGGCTACCTTTAACTCAAGGGTCTACTAGGGGTGATTTTGCTTCCCTCCCCCAGGGGACATTTGACAATATCAATAAAAAATGTAATGTTCATTTTTTTTTTTTTTAAACAGACTCCACGCCCAGCGTGGAGCCCAGTGTGGGGCTGGAACTCACAACTGTGAGATCAAGACCTGATCCGAGATCAAGAGTCAGACACTCGGGCGCCTGGGTGGCTCAGTTGGTTAAGCGACTGACTGCCTTCGGCTCAGGTCATGATCCTGGAGTCCCGGGATCGAGTCCCGCATCGGGCTCCCTGCTCGGCGGGGAGTCTGCTTCTCCCTCTGACCCTCTTCCCTCTTGTGCTCTCTATCTCTCATTCTCTCTCTCTCTCAAATAAATAAATAAAATCTTAAAAAAAAAAAAAGAGTCAGACACTCAACTGACTGAGCCACCCAGGCGCCCCCAAAAATGTAATCTTTGAAGTATAAAACTCTATGGTAGGGTTAGGTAGCTAGACAGATATAGCAATGAGAAAATTGGGTAACTTGGGGGGTAAATCTGAAGAAATTGCCCGAAACACAGCCTGGAATACAAAGACATTGAAAATTTGAAAGAGCACTTAAGAGCACGAAACATAGAGTGAGAAGGCCTGATGTATGTCTGTCTCCAGGAATTTCAGTGGAATACAAATAGGCTGCGAAAAAGGTGATATTTGAAATAAGGTTGAAATTTTTCCAGAATTAGCGAAAGATCCGAATCCTCCGATGGAGAAAGTACACTGAGTCTTGAGTAGGATAAATAGAAATAGATTCACACCTATCATAGCGAAAATGCAGAAACTTCAGATACAAGGAGAAAGTCTTAAAGGAGACCAGAGAGAACGCAGAAATTAAATGATAAAGGACCTACAGTTAGACCAACAAATGCCAGCCTTCTCAGCAAAGAGCAAAACCAGCAAAATAATACCTTCAAAGTGCTGAAAGAAAGTAATGGTCAACCGGTACTTCTAGGTCTACTAACCTATTACTTGAGAATAAGGACAAAATGAAGACATTTTCAGGTAAAGAATTTACAAAAGGAGTACTTTGGGAAGAAAGCAATTGGGCCCAGAATGAAGGACTTGGATCCAGAAGCAGTGATAAACAAAGAAATTGGTAAGCATATCTAAGCCAGCCCCGATTATAATTTTTCAATGTTGATATTACGGAGTTCACAGAGAGCATGTAAGACAGCCTGTAGAAGAGTAATTAGGGATAAAGCTTTTTAATGTCCTTGTTTCTTCTGAGTCATTAACTTTAGTGGGGTTTTTTTCTTTGCTCATTTACTTATTTATTTTAAGTAATCTCTACACCCAATATGGGGCTTGAACTCACGACCCCGAGATAAAGAGTCACATGCTCCACCAACTGAGCCAGCCAGGCGCCCCAATCAACTTGAGATTTTAAGTGAGTATATATGTTAAAATTTTAAGGGTAACCACTAAGCAAATAGAGGATGAAAGGAAATTAAAAGTAGAAGGACCGGAAAGGAGGAAACAAAACTGTAAACTTTCCAAGGCAACATGATTATGTAGACAATCCAAGAAAAGACTGTATAGTCATAATTCCATATATAGGAACTTTCTAGAAGAGGAGCACTCGAGACAGACACAGAGCAGTGGTTCCCTGGGTGCTGGGTGTGGGAGTGGGGTATGGCCACAAGTGGGCGCTAGGGAACACTTCGGGCTGGCAGGCAGGCGCTAGACCTGGATTGTGATTATGGTCCTACAACTATATAAATTTACTAAAACTCTGCAAGTTGTATGCCTTAAATGAGCAAATTTTATAGTATACCAATTATATCTCAACAAATGTTTAAAAACAAAATCCAATGGCATTCCCAAATGCCGGTGACTACTTTTTGAAGAATGTGATTTAAAAAATATATATATATGCTATTTCCAGTGGTAAGAAAGCCAATAGTGGCCTAAGGACTAAATCTAAAAGAAGATGTACAAGACTTTCATGGGAAAGAAAAGAATCTTATTTAAAGTCATGAAAGACAAATCATTCAATAGAGGCATAGACTATGTTCATGAAGGAGATAACTCTGTTGTAAATTGGCAATTCTCGTCCACGTAAGAGAATTCCAACCAGAACCCCACAAGGGTTTTGCGTTCATCTGGGGAGCATTAGCTGCTGTGACCAAAGATAAAACAACAGTGACTTAACACAATATAGGTCTACTTCTTACTCATGTTGGGTCCTCCAAGTTGTGACTCGGGGGCCCCGGATCCTTCCTTCTTGTAGCCACGTGTCCTCAACAGGTAGATGGTAGGTTCTCTGGGCCTGTCTGCCTCTAGTGACCGGAGTATGGAGCATCCCTCATGGGGCCCTTCATAGGTTGGCCTGGAAGTGGTGTGCAGTATTTCCGCTCATGGAACAGTGACTAGTACCAGCCATGTGGCTGGGAAATTTAGTCCTGCTCTGTGTCCAGGAGGAAAGAAAAGTAGGTTAGGGAGAACACACAGCAGGGTCCGCCGTAGTTTTTCACGAAGTTTGATGAACTGATATTCCCAGGCCCCTTCTGAGCTGTTCAACATGGGCTTCTTCCGGGGATAGGCATCCCAAGCCAAATTCAGAGCTAGCTCCTGGAGTATAAATTTCTACGACAGAAGTCACAAAAACCATTCACGGTTCATTTTTAGAGTTTGTGACAGAAAACGGAAGTCACATTGTAGTATTACAAATGAAGTGTGTCCATCAGACCCATCATTACATAAACTGTACAGGAGTTTCTGGGCCTCGCCAAATCCTCAGACAACCACAGCCGCCGCCCCCCACCCCAGGCCAGGGTCTGATCTGACTCCCGCGGGCGGGCACAGGAAGCGGAAAGGGTAGCAGAGGCAACCGGGTGAAGCGTGGCATCTTCAACCGCCACTAACAGTCTGACCTTGGCTGGTTATGTACCCCGGTCCCTCAGTTTCTCCTTCTGCAAAACTGGAATCGTCATTGTTTTGTCCTCGTGTACGATTGTTGTGAGACTAAAAGAAATAATCCACGTAGATTCTTCAACATTTCTTGGCACGTATACACACTCGACACATAGTTGTTGTTGCTGCGTCCGCTGCTACTTTGATCGTTACCGTAATTTATATCCCAGTCCCCTACTCGTAGGTATGTGGTTGTTGTTCTGTACGGAGGGATGTTTCTGGGGTGTGTCCCGCATAACCGACCACCTGGACCCGCACGTACACAGGCAGGCTGAGCGATGTTGTTTGTGAGACTCGTGCTGTGCGAATGACCTTGGGAGCCTGGTTATTTAAATATATGATCTGGCTTCCAGGTCAGAACTGGCCCTTCTGTTCTGGATGCCCAGAGCTACAAACCTTGTCCCACAGCCCCTCGGGCTCCAGGCGGGGCTGGGCCCCCGGAATAGAATCCGGGAGGGGAGGCAGACACACATAGCCCAGGCTCCGTAAAAATATAGAAACATGATAACATAGAGATGCGGTTCGCTCCAGACTGCATGGAGGCAAACAAATGTTTAATTTCAAACCCTGTCATTTGCCCTGTAAATATGGCCCTTATGGGGATGGTCAGTGGCAAGTCTCAGCTGAAGGGAGGACGCTCCGCCCAGGCCTCTCAGTCAGGACTCCAGCCTGGCTGTCTCCACCGGGCTTCCCCAGCTGATGAGGTTGGACGTTGTTAAGTCCCCGATCTGATGTGACTTCACCTTATTCTCACTTATTGCCTACTATTACCTTCATCTGTGTGTGGATTCCTTCCTCTTCTATTTCTATTAGGTTTCTATATTAATAATAAAGTTTTCATTCCTTTTCGAAACCGAAACATAGCCGTTGTGAATCTTTTGTTCAGAACAATTGTTTTTACTTGTTCTCTGTTATGAACAATACCGCCTAAGCATCTCTTTATTCCCAGCTTGGCTGACTCATAAGTAACTTGCTAATTCACAAGACTTATCCCATAGGTCCAACTGGGTTACAACCCAACGCATGGATCAAAATACCTCTTTCTGTAATTATTAAGAAAATGTCTAAGTGCCAACTGAAGGCAAAGAAGTATTAGCTTTTCCAAAAGATAAAGAGGCAATCCCTGACATCTGGTAACTAAAAAACTTGAATTCCATAATCCAAAAAAGTACTTGGATGTGCTAGTAGATACACAATTAACGAACTCTGAGGATGATGGTGATCTTGGGTGGCCAGCATGAATTTTCTAGGAACAATCTAATCTGATTTCCACTTTCTCTCATGTTAAGTGCGACTCGGATAGGCTTTGCAGACAGAATGGGCTGCAAGGCATTCTGGATTTGAGTGACCGAACCTCTGGGAGAAGGAAGAAAGTCCAGTCCTGGTTAGAGCAAGGGCTAGGAAGTATGGGTGAGGTCACGAAGGGTGGCTTCAGTCAGGCCAGCACAGTTCTATGAGGTAACTCTTCACCCTACAAACCAGGCCTGCAGCTGGGCCCTAAAAGGAGCTCCAGGGAAGAAGCCTGGTAGGAAGCCCAGTCAACCCTACAGGGAGGTGTGATGAAGGCCATGAAATGGACATCCATGGCTGCAAGAGTGATTCTAGACCCTCCTGGCTGTGGACAGAAGCCGCCACTGTAAGTCTTCTGATATCGGGACTGGTTTCCCATTTCAGGGCAGCAACCCTCATCCTACCTTGAGAATCGTGACCCTTTGGATCTTGACAGGAATGGGTGTGACTGTTACCCTCAGACCAGAAGCCGTCTAAATATGGCTGGCATTTTACAGTTGTTGCTCATCCAATGTTGAGCTCCCCCGAGTAAGAGAATCGTGTCTTCCGTTGGGACATATGAGGGATGTGAAGACTCTTTCATTGCAAATAAGAGAAAGTAACCTGCATTTGTCTAAGTCAGTGATTCTCAACTGGGATGATTCTGTCCCCTTAGGGGACATGTGGCAATGTCTGGAGACATTTCTGGTTGTCACAGCTTAGGAGGTGGAGTACCACTGGCATCTGGTGAGGAGGGGCCAGGGATACTGCCGGGCAACCTACAAGGTGCACGATAACCCCCAGCACAAAGAATTATCCAGCCCCAAATGTCCACGATGCCTAGTTGTGAAACTCCTGAACTAAACCAAAAAGAAAACAAACAAGCAAAACAATTTATTGGAAGAGTCCTGGGGTAAGTTCGCAGAATCTAGGGAGAAGTTGAATCAGTCTCAAAAAAAAAAAAAAAAAAAAAAGAATATACTAGTGCTGATCCATGACCCTGAGCACCTGAGCGGTAGAAGTGTAGACGTCCATGGACATTTGCCAAGCTCTGTTGTACATATGACTTGCCTCCCCAGCACGCAGTCTCTCAGGAAAGAATTTGATTGATCCAGTAAGGGTCAGAGTCCCCTCCCAGGAGGTTTGGCTCTGGCCAGCTGTGTGGTGGAAATGTGGTACACGGGGGACCCTCCTGGATGTTTCCTGTATGAGTGAATCACCGTGGCCTCTGGCAGCCATTCCTGTGAGCTGCGATAACGTTAGGAGGAACGGGCAGAAATCCGGCAAAGACTCATTCACAGTCAGCCTGCAGGGCGACCTCTTGTTAACCCATGCCCACCCCTGTCTGCTTGTCCACGCTCCCCCCAACTTCCAGTTATCCCCCTGGAAATCCCCTCCTGTAAATGCCTTTTCCTGGAATGTCAGCTGCCTGGTCTCCTGAAAGCTGGGAGTAATTTTTCTTGACCTTCACTCCCCCGGCCAGCCCATTCTTTCAATACCCAATTCCGTGTATTAAATCCTTCCGGCTCGAAATATCCAGAGTTTTCCTGACTAAACCGGACTGATGTAGCAGAGATGGTTTCCAGCACTTCTCACGGCACATTTGATGACCCCTCTGCTGCTAGCCCTGTGGAAGGCAACCTCAGACACCAGATGTCTTCCTGCTTCCCGCCAGGCCTGAGGTTAAAGTGGGGCTCCATCTTGAGTGTGTCTTGATTTGTTAATTCGTAACCTGTAAAACAGGTTCCTAGACCCCTACCCCAGCATTTCTGGTTCAGTAGGTCGGGGTTGGGACTTAAGAATTTACATTTCAGGGCGCCAGGGTGGCTCAGTGGGTTAAGCGACTGCCTTCGGCTCAGGTCATGATCCCAGGGTCCCAGGATCGAGTCCCGCATCGGGCTCCCTGCTCCGCGGGGAGTCTGCTTCTCCCTCTGACCCTCCACCTCTCATGCTCTCTCTCATTCTCTCTCTCTCAAGTAAATAAATAAAAAATAAATAAAATAATTTGCATTTCTGACAAGTCCCACTGAAAGCTGACACTGTTGGTCCAGAACCCCTGGGGGGAGACATCGCCAACCAGAGCCTTCCCTCTTCTACCGAAAGTTCGCTCGTTTTGAACACCTGGCTGCATTATTAGAATTTTTTTTTTTAAGATTTCATTTTTAAGTAATCTCTGCACCCAGTGTGGGGCTCGAGCTCACAACGCTGACATCGAGAGTCACCCACTCCACTGATGGAGCCAGCCAGGCGCCCCGGAATTATCAGTATATTTATTTTTTTAAGATTTTATTTATTTGACAGAGAGAGAGACAGCGAGAGAGGGAACACAAGCAGGGGGAGTGGCAGAGGGAGAAGCAGGCTCCCCGCCGAGCAGGGAGCCCGATGCGGGGCTCGATCCCAGCACCCCGGGATCATGACCTGAGCCGAAGGCAGTCGCTTAACCCACTGAGCCACCCAGGCGCCCCCATCGGAAACATTCTTAAGAAAGCTTGAGGTCAATGGTCCATTTTTAGACAAAGTCTACTTTTGCAAAAGGCACTTTTCTTGAAAAGTCCAGTTTGGAAGGAAAAGAGGCTGGTTGTTCGGCCAATCTGTTGGCATAAAGCTGTGACACGATCAGAAGACCTCCGGTCGAAAGGAGAAATCCACCGACCCAACCGCTAATCACGGCATCGCCGAAGTCCCGCCGGGGCACGTGGGCCGCGAAGTCGGGGCCCCAGAAGCTCCGCACGGTGACGTGGGCAACGTAGGGCACGGGCACTAACGTGGCGAGTCCCGCGGGGAAGAGCAGAGCTCCCCTGCCACGCACGTTCGTGCTTCTCTCCACAAAGAACCTCCCTGGCGGCCCCCGGGGCCTCTGACAGGTCAGTCCCAGAAGGACGGCCGCCAGCCCGAGAGAAGCGGTGACACAGGCGGCACACGGGCGGCCGCGGGCCACCAGCCTGCTAGAGGCCTGGCACGCGCTGCATCACACACGTTTCCCACGGGCCCAGCACGTACTTCTCGCCCCGCAGCAAGCCCAGGGAGAGTGTCAGCCACTGAGGAATGCAGAGCGGCGGCAGGGAACAGACCCGGCCAGCCACAGAGCCCAAGAGCCCCGCGTTCTTGACCAGGCAGGGCACCCCACGCCTCAGCCTGCTGGCCAGGCCCCAGCCCGCGGGGAAACCGTGTCTCCTGGGGAGAACGGGGCCGCCTCCTTGGAGGGCCGTCTTGAAGAGTTTGCAGCGCTTTGTGCCACCTGACGGCGAACGTGACTTCACTCCCTCGTTAGCCAATCGGAGAGCAGCTGCTTATTACATCAGGTGCCTCGGTAACTGGGCCGCTGGTGGTCAGCCTTAATTAATGCAGCTGAGCGAGCACCTGCGCGTGAACCAGGCCCGACAGAGAAGCTGCGGCCGATCCGGGCCGAGCGGAAGGCCGGGCAGGCCGGCACAGGTGTGCACACTCGGGACAATGCCTCCCAGGCGTAAAAGGTATCCATTTCAGCAATTTTATTTTCAAAAAGTAGTTTGGGCTGGAGTTATGAAGCATTACAACCCCTGGCCAAGCTTTTTAAAGGAATATTTCATCATTTTTATTTTTATTTTATTTTTTATTTTTTTTAAAGATTTTATTTATTTGGCACAAGCAGAGGGAGAGAGAGGAAAGAAGCCAGTCTGAAAAGGCTGCGTACTCTCTGATTCCAACCACCCGACGTTCTGGAAAAAGCAACACTAGGGAGACAGTAAATGGAGAGCAGTGGTTGCCAGGAGATGGGGGGAGGGATGAAAACGCAGAGCACAGAGCATTTTTAGGGCAGCGAAACTACTCTGTATTTTATTGTGATGGTGGATACATGTCATTATACACTTGTCCAGAACGCATAGGATGTACACCACCAAGAGTGAACCCTACAAAAGTGATAACGATGTGTCAATGTAGGCTCATCAGCTGTAACAAACGTACTGCCCCGGTGACAGATATCGATAGGGAGGCTCTGGTGTGTGAGGGCCGGGACTGGAAAGGAAATCGCTATGCCTTCCCCTCCATTTTGCTGTAACCCTAAAACTGCTCTAAAAAATAAAGTCTATTAAAAAAAGAGACAGAGGGCGCCTGTGTGGCTCTGCCTGCTCCTCCCCCCTCCCCCACTCATGCTCGCTTTCTCTCTCTCTCTCTCTCTCTCTCTCTCACAAAAATAAATTAAAAAAAAAAAAGGAGAGGGAGAGACTATTTAATCTGTCACTCCAGCTCCCAATCGGAGTCATCATGACCACTGATAAAGGAGAATGTTCCACTGTCTCTCTGCTGAGTCCAAAATAATGTTGGGGTCCCTGAGCCTGCCGCTGGGGTTCTTCATGAAGCCTGTCCCAGGGCCCCTTTCGGCATGAAATGCTCTGTACCCTCCTCACCATTCATCTCATCTCCACCAGCCAAACACAGCCCTGGGGTTTCCAAATTCTCCTCCTTTGGGCTTGGGGACACCCCATTTTCTCTTGGCATGATCCCCCTCCTTTCTGCTGTCACAGATGTTTGTCAAATGGAAGACAAATCCACCCCAAAAATCCTACTGTCTCTGGCCCAGTTTGAGATACGGGGTTATGAGAAATCTAAGAAAATATAGAAGTGCAATCAGCTCATCCATTACTCAGTAGTAACCAGAATCGAGGAGATGTCTGTTTCTCCCACTTCTAGAATGAGCCCTTGAAGGAATAGCACACACACACACACACACACCCATATTTTTCTGTGAGAAATGAAAGGAAGGGAAGAAAGAAGACACCTTGACCTGCTGGGAGGAGGAACATCTCGCCATGAAGAGGGTGTAATTATCCCACACCCAGTCCCCTTTCCTAGCTTCCAGATACCATCTAGAGGATGGTCACCCACAGCCCAAGGGGCACACCATGATTGTATGATTGTATCTGTGGTTTGTCACGAGGCCCTGACCCTTCACTCCAATGCCAAGGACAGAGAGACTAATCTGGTGAAGCCCAAACAGGGATCCAGTGTAAGCATAGTCAGTGCTGGTCAGAGCCTATTACGTGAGGGTGAATTCCCAGATTTCAATCCCCTACTTAGACGTTTTTATTCAGTGGTTTTACGGAGCCCTGCATCTCACAGCGGCTTTCTCACTCTTATGGGGCAAGTCTAAAGAAGGCCTGGCTTTTGAGAGCCAGTGCAGGGGCTAAAGAGAATTAATTGGCTTCCTAGAAGAGAAAACTGTGTCAACACAAGTCTAGCCAAATTGGCAACATTATTGGTGACAACAAAATCCTCGAGCTAATGAGCCTGCATCTCTGATGGCTCAACGATGCCTCCCACCCAGGCCACGCGCTTCTTGGAGCAGATCGAAAAACAACCACACATCTCCGGCAAGGTGCCCATGTCTCTTGCGCCAAGGGACTTCTTTTAATTTTTAGAATCATTTTTGTTTTGTTTTTTATTAAATTTTTTTATTTTAAAATTCCAGTGTAGTTAACATACAACTGTTGTATTAGTTTCAGGAGTACAATACAGTGGCTCAACACTTGCATCCATCACCCGGTGCTCATCACAACAGGTGCACTCCTTTATCCGCATCACCTGTTTCCCCCATCTGCCCACCCACCTCCCCTCTGGTGACCATCAGTGTGTTCTCTAGAGTCAAGAGGCTGTTTTTTCATTTGTCTCTTTTCTTCTTTGTTTGTTTTGTTTCTTAAATTCCACATATGAGTCAAATCATACAGTATTTGTCTTTCTCTGACTTATTTCACTTAGCATCACACTGTCTAGGTCCATCCATGTTGCAAATGGCAAGATCTCATTCTTTTTTATGGCTGAATAATATTCCAGTTCTAGTAGTTTTGAGGGGGAGTCTTTCAGGTTTTCTATATAGAGTATCATGTCATCTGCAAGTAGTGAAAGTTTGACTTCTTCCTTACCAATTTGGATGCCTTTTCTTTCTTTTTGTTGTCTGATCACTGTGGCTCGGACTTCTCGTGCTGTTGAACAAGAGTGGTGAGAGTGGGCATCCTTGTCTTGCCCCTGACCTCGGGGAGAAAGCTCCCGCTTTGCCCCCCTTGACGATGATGCCAACTCTGGGTTTTTCATATAAGGCCCCCGGGAGATTCTTCATGCACCTACATCAGGATGAGGATGTTTCTGGTCGGGAATGCTGCTCCATAGACAGAGCCCTGTAGACAGGAGCTCATAGTTTTCTTTCTGCCCTGATACTAACCCAGAACAAATCCAGATTCAGAGTTGGGAGAAGCTCCGGTCAGGAACCAAAGACGTTGGCAGTGATTCTTGTCAAGCGGCTTTGGTGTCAGTAGGTGTGTAGGCCTCGAGCACTTGGGCTCTTCTCCTGCTTTCTTCTTCTCCAAGACCTTGTCTGGCAAGCGGTGGGGGGGGGGGGGGGCATTCCTTCCTTTACGGCAATCTCCTCGGGTTGCTTCGCGGAAGCCAGGCCGATGCAGGCAGCGTAATTATGGCTCAAAGCGTTTTGAGTAGCGTTGGCATTTATATTCAGAGACACACAGAAACATTTTTTTAAGATTTATTTATTTGAGAGACAGAGGGGAGGGGCAGAGGGCGAGGGAGAAGGAGGCTCCCCGCTGAGCAGGGAGCCCGATGCGGGGCTCGATCCCAGGACTCCAGAATCGTGACCCAAGCCGAAGGCTGACCCTTAACCCACTGAGTCACCCAGGCTCCCAATGCGAACGGAATCTTAAACTGTGTCTCTTCGAGGGCGCCTGGGTGGCTCAGTTGGTTGGACGACTGCCTACGGCTCAGGTCATGATCCTGGAGTCCCGGGATCGAGTCCCGCATCGGGCTCCCTGCTCGGCAGGGAGTCTGCTTCTCCCTCTGACCCTCCCCCCTCTCCTGTGCTCTCTCTATCTCATTCTCTCGCTCAAATAAATAAATAAATAAACAAACAACTGTGTCTCTTCGAAAGCCATTAAGCAGATCGAAAGAAGTGCTGTCGAGTAAGACCCAATCATTCAAAATGATTGTGTTCACTAGTTAAAGATCCCCACCACTCCATCGGTTAAGCAGCCTGCTCTTGATTTCAGCTTGGGTTGTGGTCTCGGGGTCCTGGAATCGAGCTCCACGGGGGGCTCTACGCTCATCAGGGAGTCTGCTTCAAGATTCTCTCTCTGCCTCTGCCCCTCCCCCCTCAAATACATAAATAAATCTTTAAAAAACAATCCCCACCAAAGCATTCCAACCACTCATTCATACATTCCAACTGTTAGCATTTTGTTGAGGACTTCTGGTGTTCCAGATGTTGTTCTAGGCACTGGGAAGGCAAATATGGTCAAGATTTGCGGTCAGAGGACACTGACCCAGGGTAGCACTCAAGTAACGACAGGGGGCGAAGGCTTTGGGACTCCGGGCACAATGTGGTTGAAGGGGAAGGCAGGGAGCAGGCAGCCGGCAGAGGGAGCCCAAGATGAAACAGATGAGGACCCTTCCCGGATCTCGTGCGGGGGGAGGGAGCCTCATGGCCAGATTAGCGTTTTGCAAAGGTCCTTCTGGCCACAGTGGAGAAGGGGCTTTTGTTACAAGCTTCTGGTAGCCAGCAATGCAACTGCACGGGGGGGGTGGGGGGGGTGAGGAGGTGTGAACGGGGGAGCACAGACACGGGAAGGGGAGCTCCACCTGGCACGCCAGAAGCTTCCTCCACCGGCAGGCTGTCCTGAGCGCCCATGGGCCCCAATGTCAGAAACTCTCTCAGAACAGCACGTCATTGAGCCCTGAGAGGGCCCAGGCCTGGAGTCGGAAAGAGCTGGGTTCGAATTCTGCCACTGCCACTTAGACGTGATGGGCCGTGGGGCAAATTACTAAGGCTCTCTGAGCCTCATTGCCTCGGGGATAGTAAGCTGGCTTCTCGGAGCTGAGGCAGAATGGCAGGAGGCGGGGTATGCTGTGGGACAGCCCCCTGCCCGTGGGGAGCGCTCAGTAAGGGGCACCTGCTATCATGGGGGGGATCAGCCTGTGCGTGGAGCCCCAAATAAGGGGGCGGGGAGGGCCTGTGTTCGAGAAGTGAGAAGGGGGAGGATGGGGCTAACTGGGGCCTTGGGGAAATGGTTTCGGTGGCATGCAGCGCCGGTATAGACAGCCTACCAGAGCCCTAATCAAGAGAGGGGAGAGCTATGTGGAAGCCGTGGGGCAGACAAGGAAGACAAGCTGTCTGAGTTCCCGGCACGGGCTTGGTTTGGCTTTAGAGAGATGTAAGGGTGTGGATAGGATAAAGAGAATGGTTGATTTCTTTTTTTCCTGCTCTCTTAGGTCTCCTTTTGTGTTCTCTGACTCAATCAGATGGAGCAAAGGAAAAGCGGCTGCCTGGTGTTTAACCAGTGCCACCAGTGGAGTCCATCTCAACCGGGTTCCTTCATTCTCTCCTTGATGTCTTTTTTTTTTTTTTTTTTTTTTTTGACAGAGACAGACAGCGAGAGAGGGAACACAAGCAGGGGGAGCGGCAGAGGGAGAAGCAGGCTTCCTGCGAAGCAGGGAGCCCGATGCGGGGCTCGATCCCAGGATCCCCGGACCATGACCTGAGCCAAAGGCAGACGCTTAACGACTGAGCCACCCAGGCGCCCTCTCTCCCTGATGTCTTAAAGGGAATCTCAGCCTGGGGCGCCTGGGTGGCTCAGATGGTTAAGCGTCTGCCTTCGGCTCAGGTCATGATCCCAGGGTCCTGGGATCGAGTCCCGCATCGGGCTCCCTGCTCCTTGGGAGCCTGCTTCTCCCTCTGCCTCTCTCTCTCTCTCTCTCTCTCTCTCTCTCTGTCTCTCATGAATAAATAAAATCTTTAAAAAAAAAAAAAAAAAGGGAATCTCAGCCTGGCGTGCATTTGGCCCTCAGGGGCACAGTTGTGATGCCTGGGGACACTTCGGGTTGTCCTGATCACATGGGGGCTCCTGGCCTCTGGTTGGTAGAAGCCAGGGATGCTGTTAAACGTCCTGCAGTGCACAGGACAGCACTCCTCCCTGCCCACCTCCCCCACAACCCTCCCCCACGCCCCGGGAGGATCATCGGGCCCCCCTGTGTCACTAGCTCAAGGTCGAGCAACGCAGACTAAAGAAATACTTCTTGCGAGCCGACCGAGTGCCCGCATGAGGGGCTGGGAGCGCGGTGGTGAGGAAGACAGGGTCAGGCTTTGTAGCCTGGGGAGGACAGTATAGGCCAGCAAGCGAGTTCGGCCCGCTAGGGGGCCACCAGGGGGAGACAGAGACCGCCGAAGGGGCCCTGGAGCGGGCCGCGGGCGACCGCCGCCGGCTGGAAAGGGCTCCGGGGAGGGCCGCCCGGGGAAGCAGTGCCCGTCAGCCGGGGAAGGGGCGAGGGGCCGAGTGGGAGGGAAGGTTTCCAGCGGCGGGGAGAGAGCCGGTGCACGGCCGGGGGCCGCGGTGGGCAGGGCTGGGGCCCAGAGGCTGCCTCCAGGGTGGGACAGCACCGCACGGGAGAGGCGGCGGCAGGAGCCGAGGGGAGAGAGCTGAAGGTCGCAGCAGTGCCCGGATTTGGGGCTTGGTGGGAAAGAGAGGGCCAGCAAGTGCGCTGACGAGGGGTGACAGCCACGCATGGCCCTTGGGCAGCAGAGGCATCGGGGGGCGACTGAGGCTATCCACAGCTAGACTTCGCAGATGTTGGCTGATAAATCCACCCGAAGCCTTCTATTTCGTGGCTACTGTGCGGGAGCCGCTAGCAAACCATGCACTGTAGGTAGAGGACGTATTTATAGATTCCAGACAAAAGCATGGGCAAGAAATCCTGTAAAGTCACCGAGCCCCGGCTGTGAATGGGGCCCCGCGAGGACCCCGCGGGACCAGGAATGGGGAAGGCCACGGCCACTGTCGGTGCCATCCCGTCGCTGAGCCCCGTGAACTTGGTGGAAAGAAATCAGGAAAAGACTGTTTTTCTCCTACCACCACGTGGCCGAACCTTGAAAACATGATGTTAAGTGAAAGAAGCCAGATACAAAGGACCATACAGGATCTGACTGCGGTGGCACGAAATCTCCAGAGCAGGCGTGGAGAGGGAGAGGAGGCTGGTGGCTGTCAGGGGCTGGGGCGGGGGTTCTTTTCGTGGGGACGGAAATGTTCTAAAACCGTTGTGGTGATGCTTAACCCCGTGAATATACTAAAAATCATTAACTTGAACACTTCAAATGCGTGAATTGTATGGTATGTGGTTCTACTTATGGTTCTAAAATGGTTCTATTTATCCGAAAGATTCACACCATCACACCATGAATTTCTGATAAACACTGTTTGTAAGCTAAGAAACAAAAGACACTTCATTTGATGATATTTGTTTTATTTTTTTAAGATTTTTAAAAAGATTTTATGTATTTATTTGTCAGAGAGAGAGCACAAGCAGGGGAAGGGGCAGGCAGAGGGAGAAGCAGACTCCCCGCTGAGTAGGGACTCCCCCCCTTCCCCCCCAATGCCCTGAGATCATGACCCAAGCAGAAAGCAGACAAGCCACCCAGGCGTCCCAATAGTACCTATTTTAAATGAACACTTAAATCTTTGGTGAAACATGAATGTGGTTTTACCTAACCTGGGGGAGCTGCTGCTTTTCAGAATCACCTGTGGGGCGTCTTCAAACCACCCGTGCTCCAACTCGGCCCCAGCAAAGCACCCCTCCGCTGACGCTGGAGTCCCTCCTTGTGAATGGCTGCACTGGAAGAACTCCCTGAAAATGAGGAACAAGACTCGAAAACTCGTCATTACCACTGTTGCGTAAGATTGTTCTGGAAAGCCTAGCCAGGGTGACATAAATCAGAGACAGAGAAATGAGGTAAATTATCTGAGAGGGGTGCATAAATCATTGCTCGGCTAACTTGATCCTATACCTAAAAAAGCCCAAGATTACGCCTGAAAAAGCTATTCCAACCCAGCAGAAACTTCCGTTATGCTGCTGGATACAAAATACACAAAAATCAACCACCTTTCTATGTACCTACAATAGCCCTTTGGAAATTAGAATTGAAACGAAGTCCTTTCACAAAAGCAACAAACTCTCAAATACCTAGCAGTAAGCTTGATGTAAAAAGTGCCTGAGCCTGTCTGAAAATTCCTTAGCTTTCCCAAGAGCCAATGAGAAGACATGAGACGTGCCACACTCCCGGAGGGGGGGAGACTGTATCGTGCAAAGTTGTTCAGCCTTCCTGGTTTAATTGGTTGACTTAATGTGATTCTAAGCAAAAACTTATGATAAATAGTGAATGAGAAAAAAAAAAGGGAAAATCCACACATACAAAGATTGGCGCAATTCACTATGCATCACGTTTATTGCAAAGAAAACCACCGTTAACAAATATGGATCACTAGTTAGTGGCATGCTTGGCGACATACTTAGAGAGACGTGCTCACAAATGTGTGCAGTTTACTGTGAAATGTATCAAAGAATCAGATGGACTGATGACAGAGACAGGGATGGACGCGGGGACAGATATCTGAAAAAGGAACTCTAGTAAAATGGCAAAGATAGAATCGAGGTGGTAAGTATTCGTGTGTTAGCTGTAAAATTTTTTCAATCTTGTTGAATATTTGGAAATGCTCATAATAAAAGGTTGGGAAAAATACAGAGCAAAGAATAACAAAACCGAAAATGCATACATAGTATGAGTCCAATTTTAAAAATATGAGCTGAAAACAGATGGGGAGGAAATGGGCTAAAATATTAACTATGGTGAAATCATATGTGGTTTTTTTTTTTTTTCATACTCCATGCCGTGACCAGATTTTCTTTTTTTACAATATCCACGGACTACTTTCAACATAATGCGAGGGGTATCACTGCCCACCCACTGGCCCTCTGGCCCAGGGAGAAAGGCCCGCTGGGCAGCAGCATCTCCCAGGTGTGCTCCCTCCCCATGCCCATGACTTTGCGCACCTCCTGAGTTCCCAGAGTCCTCTAAACACAGCCCTAGGCATCCGTCCACGCTGGCTTCTCAGGCGATGACCAAACCTACTGCTGACTCGTTTATTTTGAGTTCTCAGGCCACGGCCCCGCTCCGTCTCCATCTCTGCCCACTGCAACCACTTCTTCCAACCATACCCTGTAGCTTCCCTATACTTGTTGTCAGTTATTTAAAATGTCTTTTTTTTTTTTTTAAAGATTTTTATTTTCAAGTAATCCCCACACCCAATATGGGGCTGGAAACTACAATCCCGAGATCAAGAGTTGCTTGCTCTGCCGACTAAGCCAGCCGGGAGCCCCTAAAATGTCTTATTTTAAATGATCTTTTGCCAGAAACTGAAAAGGAAGAATCTACAAATTTTTCTATGTGATGATGTAAAATCTCTGCACAGGAAAGAAAGGAGGGAAGGAAGGAAGGAAGAAAGAAGAGAAGGAAGGGAAAGAAAGAATTTACAAAATGACATTTGAGGGGCGCCTGGGTGGCTCAGTCGTTAGGCGTCTGCCTTCGGCTCAGGTCACGAGCCCAGGGTCCCGGGATCGAGCCCCGCATCGGGCTCCCTGCTCCGCGGGAAGCCTGCTTCTCCCTCTCCCACTCCCCCTGCTTGTGTTCTCTCTCTCGCTGTCTCTCTCTGTGTCAAATAAATTAAAAAAAAAAAATCCTTATTAAAAAAAAAGTTTAAAGATAATAAATAAAATGACATTTGAGAAAAACATATTTGCAACATACATGACAAAGGGCTGATTTACTTAATTTACGCAGAGCTCAAAATCAAGTCAAAAAAAAAAAAAAAGACGAAGAAAAGCAAATGAAAAACCCAACAGAAAAAAAAGACGAACTAAACAAAAGGGTACAAAGAAACCTAAGTCACCAACAGGAGAAAACGGTTGTACCTCTACAGTTATAATAATAAAAGACATGGTAATAAAACACATGCGAGCCAAAACGATAATGGAATAGAATTTCTTACCTTGCAAATTGCCAGAAGTTAATTGAAGAAGTTGAATGATACCGGGTGGTGTTGAGGATGGTCGATTGGGAAGTGAGTACTCATACCTTGTTGAAAGCACAAAGGGATTCAACTTTCTGAAGGACAATTTGACAATATCCATGAAATGTATAAATGCACGTAACCATAGAGCAAGACCTGTTTGGAATTTACACTATAGAAATATTTACATCACTTCACCAAGATTATATATATATGATATTTATCGCAACATTTTTTATCATAGGAAAATAAAAACCAAAATGAAACAAAACCAAAAAAACAAAACCAAGAACTCGAAGCAACCAAAGTATCTGAATGGGAGTCAAATTGCTAGGTATTTGCAAAAAAGAAGAGGCCTGGTGATAGGTAAACAAAGCAAGAGTCAAATACCAAAATCAAGTTCAAGGTTATCACCCCAAGTAGCAGGAAAGTAGACTTTATACCCTCATCTTTGTATCTCCCCTGCCTGGGGATTCAGAATCCTGAGCCAATGGTGAAGCGAGAGTCTGTGTGATTTTTTTCCCTTTCTTTGTACCTTTCTGGGTGCTCTAAATTTTCTGTAAGGAGCATGTATCAATTTTTGGTAATAAAGTTATATACAGTGTCTCTGTTACTATGTAAAGAACACTTTGGGATTTTATAAATTACTCAACATTCATAAGCGTTCTTCCATTACTCCACGAGAGGGCGGCATAAGCACAACAAATAGCAAAAATGCTCTCAAGGTTATTTGGTCTGAAATTGAACGCTGCTAATTGTTCGGTTGTTCATTTTGATGTGTTACTTGCACACACACAAAAAAATTGTTCATTAAATTGTTTATTTGTATAATAAAACAACTATGTAGTCACTGTAAAAATTGATATGTAGGAGAAAACACAGGTACTCTATAGTCACACTCCTCGGATACAGCCAAAATTGACAATCTGGCATTCATCTTCATGTTTATAGACATGTGACGAAAAGAGGAAGGTACAGGTTTTTGAATAACACGTGCCCACCCATGCGATTGTTTTGTAATCTACCCTTTCATATAAATGTCTCTTGAGCATTTCCCTGTTTCCCTAAAACCCTCGCTATGGTGGTTTTTTAAAGGTTGCATGGTGTTCCAGCCTGTGGACACATTGTGCCTTGCGTAACTGACTTAAATTGGTCATTTAGGCTGTTTTAACCATCTTTAAATTATAAAAGATTTCCTATGTACAAAATATACATGGAAAAAGAACGGTCACCCAATTAGTCACTGCTCAAATTTGATACATGTTAATTTTTGCCATCTTTTCTCCAGATATATTTTTTAAACATTTTATTTTTAAGTAATCTCCACACCCAGCGTGGGGCTTGAGCTCACAACCCTGAGATGAAGAGTCGCATGCTCCACCGACTGAGCCAGCAGGGTGCCCCTGCCTCAGATATTTTTAAGAAAGAAAAGTTTACAGGTAGAGTTGAAGGTACCTCTGTCCAGTTAATTTCTTTCCTTCTATCCCAATAGTCACCTCTAGTGTGAAGTTGGTGTTCATTTTTCCTATCCTGGGTCTTACACTTTAATTACAAAAGTATGTTTCATAAACAACATAGTAGTGTTCTGAGTTTTAAAATTCTACACATAAACGTAATCACGAGGGTATATCCTTTATTCACTTAACATTATGATTCCGAGGGGCGCCTGGGTGGCTCAGTCAGCTGGGTGTCTGCCTTCGGCTCAGGTCATGATCCTGGGGTCCTGGGATCGAGTCCTGCATCGGGCTCCCTGCTCGGCGGGGAGTCTACTTCTCCCTCTCCCTTTGCCTGCCGCTCCCCCTGCTTATGCTCTCTCTCTCTGTCAAATAAATAAATAAAATCTTTAAAAAAAAAGTTATGATTTCGAGATTTACTCATGTTGATATAGACCCAGTTAATTTTAACTGCTCTAAGATATTATCATTTATAAATAGAATGCATTAACCCATTCCCCTATTGATAAGCATTTAGGTTGTTTCTAATTATTGAGAATCGCTGCTTTTGTGATGGGGCAGGTGCTCATGAGTTTCTCTAGAGGCCCAGAGAAGGCTCGAACGTACTGAGCTGAGGAGTTTGGCATTGGAAGAAGAAGGGCCGATTCAAAGGTGTGAGCCTCTTCAGCTCTATCTACTAGGTACTGCTGAATTGCACTGCCAAATGACTGCAGTTTCCAGGTCAGCCAGTCTTTTTTTTTTTTTTTGAGATTTTATTTATTTATTTGACGGAGAGAGACACGGCGAGAGAGGGAACACAAGCAGGGGGAGCGGGAGAGGGAGAAGCAGGCTTCCCGCCGAGCAGGGAGCCCGATGCGGGGCTCGATCCCAGGACCCGGGGATCATGACCGGAGCCGAAGGCAGATGCTTAACGACTGAGCCACCCAGGCGCCCCCCCCCCCTTTCTATTTAAGTTTATTTATTTATTTAGGTAATCTCTACACCCAACGTGGGGCTTGAACTCACAACCCCAAGATCAAGAGTCGCACGCTCTTCCAACCGAGCCAGCCAGGCGTCCCAGGTCAGCCAGTCTTGAGTGAGAGTCCCATTTCTTCACCTCCCCTGCGTGGTAGGACATGTAGCTTTGAGAATCTTCCAGGTTAAGCGTCTTTTCACAGTCATTGGCCAGCAGGTTTTGTCTTTTGTGAATTTCCTATCCACAGCCTTTGCTTATTATCCACTTGGGTTGTTTGTCTTTTTCTTAATGATTTGTATATGTTTCATACCTATTTCTGATTCGCACGGGGTCTCTACAAGAAGCATGTAGTCTGCAATGCGCAAACCCAGTAATTTAAGGAGAGCTCAATGAAGGGACTATTTACAAAAGCATGGACAGGTTGGGGGCAACAGATGAGGGGTAGGGCGCCACACCAGGCGGGCGACAGTGGGCATGCTCACCACCTCAGGCCTGAGGCGGCCAGGCAAACATTGGCCAACAATTCTCCCTGGATTTCTGGTGTTTCCACAAAGTCCAGCTCTGTCGAGCAAAGGGCACTGGCGAGCTTGTTCAAGGATGATTGGAGAGCAGCCAGCCTTCAGAGCGGGAGATAGTGGACGTAATAAAGATAGAGAAGAACGTCGCCCTCCCCGGAGACATTCCAGGATCCTGAAGCCTTATCCTGCCGTCCTGAGACCTTTGCTTACCTTCCAGTGTGGCCCCCGGGGAGTTTTGCTTGCATTCCAGATAGGGTCATCTCTCTGGAGGGGAGGATGGGAGTAGCCTGATAACAGCTCGGTTTCCTAACCCAGGATTCCTCTCTTGTGATGCGCCCCCCCCCCCCAAGCACCACCACCACCACCACCACGTGCAGGTGCACGTCACCCTGTGGGAATTGGGGAGCTGGTACCAACTCAAGAGAGTGCTCTGCTTGCTGCTTTTTGCTGGATTGAAGTCTGTGTCCCTGACCAGGGCTCTGGTGCTTTCGGTCAAGATAAGCGCATGAAGGGAAAAAAAAAAAAAAGATATGTACCTGAAACAGGGGCAGGCTGACTCTTTAGCTTGCGGAAGGGTAAAATGTCAGATTTTGCGGTTTCTGACCGGACAGGAATGTGCAGAGCCTGGGGAAGGGTGACCGTACTAACAGGAGCTAGGCTTCGGTGGAGGGGTATGGCCAGCTTTCTCCACAGGGCCGGAACTAGGGCAAGAAGCTCACACCACTTGCCTCCCGATGTCCCCCAGAGGCTCCACCTGGAAACCAGAGGGAACGAGAACCCCAGTTTGTACGGGCCAGCCTCGCAGGCACAGTGCAAAGTGGGGGTCGGTGGGAAACGGCCAGGGGCCCAGGAAAGGCATCTAGCACAGTGAATGGTTTTGCACTTTGCAAATGTCTTCTCTTTTGGACGGTGGCTTGTCTTTCCCTCCACAAGAACGGTCTATTTGATACTGACATTTTGGGGACGTGTTCAGACTTGCTTTGTATACTTTTACGAATACAGGTCTGTATTTGTAAATGTTCCATGCGTGTATTGACTAATTGTATGTCAGCTTCTGTGTATGCCCCGTTAGCTCAAGAAAAACAACAGTCATGGTAACTAACTGGCGCAGGGTGTATTTGTGGGTTGGTTTAAAAAAAGTGGAACTAAGATGCTCGACAATAACCACATGCAAGAGGGCAGGCGTTTCTGTGAGTTAGAATGTTCTGGGCTGTAAGTGTCGGAAACCATGACTCAGCTGGATCAGACAGTAAGGAAACCTAGAGCTCTTCTGGCAAGCCCAGATGTAGCTGTCTCCAAGGTTGCTTGAATCCTCAGCTTCAAGGTGTCATTATGGACCTAGACTTCTCCATTTCTCTTCTCTACTATCCTCGTCTGATCAACATGTTGGGAGCAAGACATTTGGAGCAGTTCCGGGTACCTCAACCAAACCTGACAATGTCAAGAGGAAGAGATAAATAATACTGTCCTATGACTCTTTCTGAAAAAGCGAGGAGACTTCTCCAGGAAGCCTTCCCATCCCACTCCCCGTCACATGGCGAGAATAGAGTCACCCTGCTTTTCCTGAAAACAGGCCTAACAAGGCCGAAGATAATAAGGTTACTCAGGCTGAGTTGATTCTCAGAGCAAGAGAAAGAGTTGGCTTTCCCTTCGAGAGACCTGCTGTGCAGTTCAGGGGTGGATACCTCAACAGTATTTGGATTTTGTCAGGTGGAAAGGAGAGTAGGTCGATGCTGGGTAGGCAACCCAAAGCCTTCTCTACAGGTGACCAAATTGTCAAACTCACCAGTAAAAGCCAAGCAATCCAATTAAAAACTAGGCAAAGGATAGGAAGAGCTATTTCGCTGAAGGGGATATACAGATGGCAACAGATGAAAAGGGGCTCACTGTCACTAGCCATTTGGGAAATACAAATCAAAACCACAATGAGATATTATTGCACACCCATCAGAGAGGCTAAAATCTAAAAAAAAAAAAAAAAAAGCAACCACAGTGACAACACCAAATGCTGATGAGGATGTGGGGAAACCTGGCCATTCCTTTTTCTTTCTTTCTTTCTTTTTAAGATTTTGTGTATTTATTTGAGAGAGAGAGGAGAAGATGTGCTGGGGAAGGGGCAAAGGGAGAGGGAGAAAGAGTCTGAAGCAGACTCGGCGCTGAGTGTGGAGACCCACTCGGGGCTCCACCTCACAACCCTGAGATCACCACCTGAGCCGGAAACTAAGAGTCCGACACTTAACCCACTGCGCGCCACCCAGGCGCCCCAACCCTGACCCTTCCTACATTAGTGGTAGGAATGTGAAATGGTACGGCCACTGGAGGAAACATTTTGGCAGTTTCTTAAAAGGCTAAACGTACACTCAGCCATATGAGATTCAAATTTCAGCAGCAATAAAGGCAGTCTTATGCATCCATTTACAGGTTCTGTAACCACGTAATGTGGCTGCTTTCAAGCTACAAGGGCAGAGACGAGTAGTCGGGACAGACCTCCGACCCGCGATGACTAGAAGATTCACACTCTGACCACGTACAGAAAAAGGTTTGCTGGCCCTTGGCTTAGGTAGAATCAGCCCATACACAAACACGTTGCAATGAATCTGGCCGAGGGGCTCACCCTCGCCGAGATCGAATGAACCACGACTACGTACGACAGCAGGAATGAATCCCACAAACGTGAAGTTGAGAAGAAGAAACCAGACACGAAAAAGTACCCATGGAACGCATCCTCATGACCGGACAATTCACGCTGCTAGGAATCAGGAGGCTGGTCACCCGGAGGGACGGTCCCAGGACAGGGCGTCTCAAGGGCTGACTCGGCGGCTGCGTTCACATTGTAAACATTCACGGAGGTCCACACTTAGGGCTTACGCACTTAGCCTGCAGCGAGCGACGCTTCAACAAGGATGGGCGGGAGGAGACCCGCGACGGGGCCCCGCCGCTTGGTCGCGTCTGGGAAATGAAGGCAGGCCCGAATTTCTTCTGCATGTGCTCACGTTCTGTTTCTCAGCTCGTCTTCCCTCTCTCAGCCTTCATTGTTTCCTCCCTTCTGTCCCCGCTTGAGCCGGAGGAACCCCTCTCAGCTCTGGCAGGCTTATTCTGCGGGCAACAGGGAGTAGGTGGCTGGTGTGCAGGCGGGAGCGTTTGTCATAGATATTTATCAATGGAGGTGACAAATGACCTCCAAAATGAATGGCTTCAACGACAATATTTTAGGGTGTGTTCATGATTCTGTGGGTCAGGCAGGGCTCAGCTCTGCGGCATGTGGCCTCAGCTGCATTCCTGCTGGCCGAGATGGAAGGTTCGAGAAGCCTTGAACTTAAGACAGTTGGCTCCTCGGTGTTCCTTGCCACACAGCTATCTGGGGCGGCCTTGCAGCATAGCTGTCTCAGAGTAATCAGACTCCTTACATGGTGGCTGGCTTCCAAGAGCGAGAAAGTGGAAGGGCCCCCTTCTCTTCAGCCTGGGAACGGAAGGCCGAGCCCGTCACTTCCACCCAGTTACACTGGTCGAAGTAAGAGGGTAAACAGACTCCCTCCTCCTGATATAAGGAACAGAAATGCATGTGTGACCTTTAATCCACCCGGAACTTTATCTAGGGTGATAGGACTGGAGTTGGCTGGAGCTTAGCACACTTCCTGAAGCCTGAGGGCCCCACTGATTACAGCAGAAACCTCCTGCCTCCTTCCATCTCACCGGAGCCTCCTATGGAACCTCATGTTCCAACACCCAAGCGCCATTTGCATTAACTCAATAACAAATATACACATAATTGAGTGGTTGATAGACGAAATTTACAGAAAATTTAAATTTTCATTTAAAGCAAATGCTACTGGGTGATGGACATCAAGGACGGCATGTGATGGAATGAGTACTGAGTGTTAGTGACGAATAACTGACAAACCACTGACCTCTACCTCTGAAACCAGTAATACTCTATATGTGAATTAATTGAATTTAAATAAAAAACAATTAAAAAAATAAAGATATCACCTTCGACATCTAAAAAAATAAAAATAAAAAGAGACTGTAAAAAAAATAAATAACTAAGACAAATGCTACCGTGTACTCTGTTGAGCAGAAACTCAAGCAAGGCAACATCACAGCATCAGCTATTTTGGATTCTTCTCTAGGCGGCTGTTTCCAAGACTGTCACCGGCATGGGACTCGCCGGGGGATCTTGTTAAGAAGCAGATCCTGATTCCGTCGGTGTGGAGTGAGGTGTGATGGTTCTGCCCTGTGGACCACAGGGTATGACTCTCAGTATGCTTGGGCACAATCAGACCACAGTGGAATAGTAGTACAAAGCTAAGCTGGCCCTTTATGAGGAACCTAAACCAGCTGGCTAGGGGTGAAATAATTTATTCAGATGACAGCCAATCTCTCTCCCTCTGTCCCCCTCTCTCTCTCTCTCTCTCTCTCACACACGCGCACACACACACACACACACACACACACACACACACCTATAATAGATGAGAACATGGCAAGGGCAGAATATTAGATTTAGATTATTCAAAAGAACAGAAACACAAGCACATCAGGAGGAATGCAACCTGACTCACATCAGACCTTATCAGCTCTCAGCAGGATTTGGAGGGCTGAGTAAGGTTCCTGAGAGTTTGGGTGGAATTTATTTAGTAAACAATATTGGTATTTGCTCATATTATTGCCATAGGCTTGCAAAGATGGACTTGTGCTTTTTTAAATGTAAGCAGAGTAATTTGTAGTTTGTACATTGTACAGCTCTTCAGAAGTGGTGATTAGAGCCCCCAAAAGCGGTGTGTTGTGTGCAAAAAAAGATTTATTCATTTTCACAGATTTGATAGTCAATTTATTTGAGTTACAGGTTCAAATGCCTTGTTTACCTTAACCTTTTAAGTTCAGCCTAGAAACTTTATTATTCTTTTTCTTAATTCATTTTTAAGTCCAGCAAATAGTAGCAACCACTTTTAAGGGACCTCTGGAAAATACTTGATCCTACTTGTGAACTTAGTTCATTAAATACTGTCACGAATTTGCAAGCACATTTAAAATTTAGTGTGGGGCGCCAGGCTGGCTCTGTCGGTGGAGCGTGCGACTCTTGATCTCGGGGTTGTGAGTTTGAGCCCCACACTGGGCGTAGAAATGACTTAAAAATAAAATCTTAAAAAAACAAAAACAAAAAAAGGCCCAAAACACCCCACACGACCTAGTGTACGGCAGTTCCCTTTTTAATCACTTCATCTGTCTCAATTAACAAATACATTTCCAAGTATGCAAATAACTTTTAAGTCTAATGAATGAAACATATAGTGAAGCTTAGGTTTTCCTTCTTTTTTTTTTTAAGATTTTATTTATCTATTTGAGAGAGAGCACGAATTGGGGGGAGCGGCAGGCAGAGGGAGAAGCAGGCTCCCCGCCGAGCAGGGAGCCCGATGCGGGGCTCGATCCCAGGACCCCGGGATCGTGACCTGAGCTGAAGGCAGACGCCCAACAGACTGAGCCACCCAGGCGCCCCGGAGAAAAGGAACTTCCCACCTATGGTTCCACTGGGGCTCGGACCTGGTCCTTCCACGTGTAAAGCAGACGTGATAACCACTACACTATGGAACATTCATTTTTCTTTTTTCAAGTTTTCTTAAAAATGTTCCAGTACTGAAAAAGAAAAAAAAGGTTCCAATAGTGTAGATAAAATTAGTTTTCAACTAAAATGACAAGTTTAGATTAATTACCTAATTATGCATCTTACAGTGGTTTCCAAAGCTCAGAACATCTTTGAAACTTCACAAATGCATAAGATATCAAATATGCACAGATTCTTTCTTCACCCGAAATATGAAACCCATAGTTTTGCTTCTCTTAAATTTCTGTACTTTTCCTAAATTCTCGAGCTCAGAGATTCATCCCCATTACAGCCAAGAGTTACCACCCCATGACCGAGCCTGCACACACATCCAAGGTTTGGGCTGGCCCCTGGCTAGATTCTTGTCAGTGACCCTAATGGGACACTTGAAGCCTATTAATGATTGCTGTGTCCACAATGCTGTGTTTCATGGGAGGTGGTCTCAAGACCCTGACCCTTAGTTTTTTCCTTTTTTTTTAAGACTTTATTTTTAAGTAACCTATACACCCCACGTGGGGCTTAAACTCACGACCCCGTGATCAAGAGTCACACGCTCCATGGACTGAGCCAACCAGGCGCCCCCCTGTCCCATAGTTTTAAGCTTCATCCCTTGACTGGATTTTGCATTTACGTGGTTCTCACCATATGTACTTTTCTCTCTAGCTCTAAAGACCTTTGCACTCGAGGAATCCTAAGATGTGTAAATACCCTTTTATCTGCGTATAAGACCTTGGGAATCCATGGAATCTTTCTAGAGGCTTTGATCAGACTGGGTTTGGATTTTAGGGCAGGATTGCTTAAGAGCTGGGGGTGTTTTCTTCCCTAGAGGCACATCAAGCCGGGCACCTCTCTTTTTGTTATTTCAGCAGGAACGCATACTTTTTTGGATATTCCAAATTACATTCAATTTTTAGTATCTCGCATGGCCCTGTCTGAGCTGCGGTCACCAAATCTGAGGTCATTTTACTGACAAGGTGTGACGTATATGATGAGCAGGCTAATTATTCACTCAACAAGTATTTATCGATTACCTTTGTAGATACGCAAGAGAGAACATGAGATGCTCTTTTCCTTCCGTTGCTTCTTGCCCAGAATTTCTCAGCCTCCGCACTACAATCCGTGGCCTCTACTCACTACATTCCAGCAGCACCCATCCCACTCCACGTGTTGACAATCAAAAATGTCTCCAGATATCGCCGAATATTCCTGGGAAGTAAATTCACCCCTGTTGAGGTATGCAGGGACCATAATAAGGTGCTTCGGTTTTGAATGAAAAAATGTTACGTCTCGGTCAATGTGAAACACCCGGTCTGAATCACATCTGTGGAGGGCAGAAGAGCGGCCACCGAAAGATGTCCAGACACATCCGAATTCCCCAAATCTATGTTTCTTTACATGGCATATGGGACTTTGCAGATGTGGTTAAATTAAAGATCTCGAGAGGGGAAGATTATTTTGGATTCTCCGGGTGACCCCAGTGGAGTCACACGGGTCCTCATATAAAGGAAGCAGGAGGTCAGTGTCAGGGAAGGAGGGGTGAAATGTTAAATTGAGGGTGGAAGGGGGACCCAGTTGCTGGAAGGGGCCATGAGGCAAGGAATACAGGCAGCCTCTAGATGCTGGAAAGGTTAAGGAAACAGAAACTTCCTGAAGCCCCCAGAAGGAACGAACCTTAATTTTAGCACAAGAGACCCATTCCGGACTTCTGACTTTGAGAACTGTAAGATAGTAAGTTTCTGTTCTTTCAAGTCACGATGTTTACAATAATTTTTATAGCAGCTAGAGAAAACTAATCCAACATCCAAAATTCAGATTCTAATGCCTTGGCTGTTTTTATGAAGTTCTAATGGAATTAATTAAAACATCTTTTTGTTATGATGGAAATTTTAAGCATATACACGTGACAGAGAACAGCATAATGAACCCCCTTGACCCATCACCAGCTTCACCAATTATCAACTCACGATGACCTTGTTTCAAATCCACTCACTCCTGCTCTCCATCACCCTTATTATGTTTAAACAAATCCTAGATATATCACATTTCCCATAATTCTTTCCAAATGCATTTCTAAAATGTATGGACTATTTAAGAAAAAAACAACTGAAATATCATTATCCAACATAAATTTAAAAAAAGAATTCCTTAATACCATCAGTTCTCAAGGAGTGTTCCCATTTCTGGCTGCCTCATAAATATCGCGGATGTTTTTTCCAGTTGGTTTATTTACTTATTTTTTAAAGATTTTATTTATTTATTTATTTGAGAGAGAGAGCCAGAGAGAGAATGCGAGTGGAGGGGAGGGGCAGAGGCAGAAACAGACTCCCCACTGAGCAGGGAGCCCAACACGGGGCTCAATCCCAGGACCCTGGGATCATGACCTGAGCCAAAGGCAGACGCTTAACCGACTGAGCCACCCAGGTGCCCCTCCGGCTGGTTTATTAATCAGAATTCGAATATAGCCCATACCATGGTACTGGTTGCTATGTGTCTATAGACTCTTTTTCTTTCTTTTCTTTTTTTAAAAGATTTTATTTATTCACTTGCGAGAGAGACAGAGAGAGAACAAGCAGGGGGAGAGGCAGAGGGAGAGGGAGAAGCAGACTCCCTGCTGAGCAAGGATCCCGATGCGGGACTCGATCCTCGGACCCTGGGATCGTGACCTGAGCCGAAGGCAGACGCCCAACCATCTGAGCCACCCGGGCGCCCCCTAGGCTCTTTTTCATCTACAGGTTCCCTTTCCATCTCTTTTGTCCCCCTAGAAGTGTATTTCTTGAAGAAAGAAGGGCATTGGTTGGGTAGAGTTTCCCAACTGGGATTTTGCTGGTAGCATCCCCAAGATGTTAATATGGTCCTGTGATGTCTATATTTCCTGGAAGCTGGTAATCAGATCTGCAGGCTTTGATCTGATTCAGGTTTGACTTTTGGGCGAGACTGCGTCCTAGGTGGTGTGTTCTTCCACGGAAGTGCATCCAGTCTGGTTGGTTATCTTTTTGTGATCTTAGCAGCCCTTGAAGCTCAGTGCCAGGATCCAGTCCACCCATGGGGGTGGGTGGGGGCTTCATTCAAATTCTGATTCCCTCACTCCTACTTCAGGATTAGCCGAATGTTTTCACGAAGAGACACTTCTCTTATCTACAGGTTGGATACCCAGGGGTTCAAGGTACTTGTGGACTTGGGGCAGCACACGGCAAATACGGGTATTTCTGGCTGGCTTCTGGTCTGCATGGCATGCCGGCCATTTCTGTTTATGGAATGGGGTCTTGGAGTCAAGCGTGACATACCTGGAGCTCCTGGGTTTGGTAGGATTTTGGGGGGCTGTCAAGGTGGGTTTCTGTTTTCTGGGATTTCTTGGCATTGGTTGGGACTCCGTGGACAGATTTCTATAGATTCCTACCCCCCCCCCGCCAACGACAGCAGGAGCCTGGAGACAAATTTGTAGGCATATTAGTTTCCTGGGGCTGCAGTAACGAAGTCCCATAGACTGGGTGGCTTGAAGCAATCAACGTTTCCTCTCTCACTGTTCTGGAGGCTAGCAGCCTGAAATCAAGGTATTGGCAGGGTCACATTCCCTCCCTCTGAAGGCTCTAGGGGAGCATCTCTTTGGTGTCTTTCTCCCCGCTTCTGGTGTTGCTGGCAATCTTTGGCATTCATTGCCTTGTAGATGCGTCACTCCAGTCTCTGCCTCCTTCATCACATGGCTCTCTCTCTGTGTGTCTGTGTCTTTTCTCTTCCTCAAAGGACACCAGTTATATTGGGTTAAGTGTTCACCCTACACTGGTGTGACTTTATCTTAATTTAACTAATTACATCTGACCCTATTTCTGAATAACGGCACGTTCACAGGCACCAGGCATAGGACTTGAACATATCTTTTTTTTTTAGGATTTTATTTATTTATTTGACAGAGAGAGACACAGCGAGAGAGGGAACACAAGCAGGGGGAGTGGGGGAGGGAGAAACAGGCTTCCCGCGGAGCAGGGAGCCCGATGCGGGGCTCGATCCCGGAACCCTGGGGTCATGACCTGAGCCGAAAGCAGATGCTTCACCATCTGAGCCACCCAGGCGCCCCAGGACTTGAACATATCTTTTGGGGGACATACTTCAACCCACAAGACCAGGGAACACAGGGCATAGGAGCAGTGGACGTTCCTCCTGCCAGCAACGTCATGCTGACTTCGGGGAGGTAATTGGCCTGGCAGAGAAGCCTTGGGGAACAAGTGGTTTGATTTGCAGGAACAGGGTCTTTTCCCCCCCAAACGATCTGCTGTGCTATCACTGAAAATTGCTGTCCCTGCAGAATGTTCAAAACACACAGCAACTAGAAGTCAATGGTATGGACAGGGCCCTGCGCTCCGGAAGACTTGTGCTCGATTTAATGCTCTACTGTCGCCATCTTGAAATTCTTCTTCCTCTTCTTCTTCTTTTTTTAAACGAGGCATCTGCTCTGGTCTGAATGTTTGTGTGCTTCCGGGATTCGTATGTTGGAATCCTAGTCCTCAGTGTGATGGCATCAGGAGGTGGGGTCTTTGGGAGGTACGTAGGTCATGGTGCCAGAGTCTCATGAATGGGATCGATGTTTTTTTCTTTTATTTAAAAAAATTTTTTTTAAAGATTTATTTATTTATTTATATGACACAGAGAGACACACACGGAGAGAGGGAACGCAAGCAGGGGGAGAGGGGGAGGGAGAAGCAGGCTTCCCGCGGAGCAGGGAGCCCGATGCGGAGCTCGATCCCAGGACCCCGGGACCAGGACCTGAGCCGAAGGCAGACGCTTAACGACTGAGCAGCCCAGGCGCCCTGGGACCGATGTTCTTTTAAAAGAGACTTCCCAGAGTCCCCTCACCCCATCTGCCATGGGAGGACACAGAGACCCAGAAGAGGACCCGCACCCGACCACGCCTCCTGATCACATTTCTATTGTGCGCTGCACAACACAGACCGCAAATGATGTGACCAGTTCTAGGCAGGGACACCAGGCGGTGAGTGGCATAGGAAACAAGGCAAAAGTCACACGTTGTTTACAGCATAGCTGGCTTGGGACTGGCTTTCTGCCCATTTCTTCTTCTATGCCAGGTAAGTCTGGCTGGACTTGACGGAGACATGGCCTGAAGTTGAGTGACAGAGCCAGCTCTTAAACGTGCTTACCGCACAGAGCAAGCGTGAACGTGGCTGTGATCATACCTCGCTCAGTGGCCAGAGTAGGGCTTGGCACCTCTTTTTTTTTTTTAAGAAGATTTTATTTATTTATTTGTCAGAGAGAGAGAGAGAGAGAGAGAGCACAAGCAGGGGTAGTAGCAGGCAGAGGGAGAAGCAGACTCTCCGCTGAGCAGGGAGCCCGATGCGGGACTCCATCCCAGGGCTCCTGGGATCATGACCTGAGCCAAAGGCAGACACTTCACCGACTGAGCCACCCAGGCACCCTGGGCTTTGCACCTCTTTAAATGATAAATTAATCCTTATCGATTATGAAGTTAAGGAAAATAGTACCCAGATGGCTCTTGGAATCAATATTGTGAAATGCCCAACCCCCCCAATACCATCCCCTTTTGTGTGTGACACGGTGCTTTGCACACCAACGGCTCTGGGCTGGGCGTTTCAGTGAGCTCCCCCACGATGCTGCCCCTGCTCGTTTATGAACCACTCTGTGAGCAGAGAGAGTTGTAGAAACACCGAGCGGCTGGCTATAAAGTCGGAAGACATGATTGCTAATTTCTGTGTTGACCTGACTGGACCATGTGGTGCCCAGATATTTGGTCAAGCGTTGTTCTGGGTGTGTCTGAGAAGTTGCTTCTGGATGAGACGAAAGTTTGAATCAACAGACTGAGGAAAGCAGATGTAGGTGGGTCTCATCCAATTCGTCGAGGGCCTGAATAATACAGAAAGAATGAGTGTCTGTGAGGAAGGGGGAACTCCTCCTGCCTGACCACTGGGCTGGGACATCACTTTTCCTGCCTTTGGACTTGAACTGAAACATCAGCTCTTCTTTTTTTTTTTTTTTTAAAGATTTTATTTATTTATTTGAGAGAGAGAATGAGAGATAGAGAGCACGAGAGGGAAGAGGGTCAGAGGGAGAAGCAGACTTCCCGCTGAGCAGGGAGCCCCATGTGGGACTCGATCCCGGGGACTCCGGGATCATGACCTGAGCCGAAGGCAGTCGCTTAACCAACTGAGCCACCCAGGCGCCCGAAACATCAGCTCTTCTTGAGGCTCGAGCCTATTGGCCTTGGACTGGCTACACCATTGGCTCTCCTGGGTTTCCAGTTCGCTGACTGCAGATCTTGGGACTTGTCAGCCTCCATAATCACATCAGCAAATTCCTTAGAATGAATGTCTTCATCTATCTCTCTATCTCCTACTGGTTCTGTTTCTCTGGAGAACCCTGAGTAATACAGAGGTCAGATGGGAACGCAGAGCTTCCGTCTCAGGGCTGATGCTTTATAGCAGTGGCCAGATCACACTGGACTCATTACTTACATTCTCTGAGCCTTGGTTTCCCCACCATAAAGCCTAGGCAGTACAGAGGTTATCCTAAGTCACACCTATTCTCAGCCTTGGCACTAGTGACACGTGGGGTGGGACCCCTCTCTGTGGTGGGGCCGTCCTGTGCACTGTGGGATGTTGAGCAGCCTCCCTGGCTTCTACTTCCTGGATCCAGTACAACCTCCTTCCAAAACCGTCTCCAGACACTGCCACGTGTCCCCTGGGGGCCACAACCGTCCCTGGCTGAGAATCACTGATTCATAACAACCATCTTGTGGATTTGCCCGGTTGTTGCTCCAGGATCTAGCGAGGTTAACTGTGTTCCAAAACTGTTCCATTCATGCTACAGAAGAGACTAATTTGTAACACCAGTGTTGTCAAATGGAAAAAAAAAAAAAGTGGTTCATGACCCAGAGGCTGCTCCTTTCTGTGTTGCATTAATCCTCCTTCTTGTTTCTGTAAGCGGGAGACTTCCAAGCTGCTCGGCTTGGCTCACAAGGCAGAGGTCTGCAGTTTAAGAAACTTGTTTTTCCAAATACACAGGGGACCAGAGTCATAATCCTGAACCAGAGAATCCAGCCAGGAGGAAGCATCTTGCAGTATGCTGGCTCATGGCAGCCGTGTCTTCCTAAAATTATGGTTTGCCTGGAATACATTTTCAGTTTACTCGTTAGCATTTTGTTGAACATAACCCATGGGTTGGGAAGGAAAAGAGGTAAAAATGTAACCTTGGGAGGGGAGACTTGGAGAGGAAGGAAGTGGGTGGTTCTGAGTATTCTAAGTTTGGGAGAGAAATTGGTCTAACTTTTTTTTTTTTAAATCTGAATTTTAATTACTCAGGTATAAATGGAGTCCGCCTACAATACGACAGCCATGACCAACTCCAAGAATACCGCTTGGTGCCGAGAAGCCGACACACAGCAGAATAATGCACTAAAATGGACCAAACACAGACCGCCTGGCTTATCCACGCAGCTGACTTTTCCAGAAGACCCTGCCCATCTTTGGAGTGGAAGATTAGGAAACGAGAAAAACCTGAATCTCCAAACTGGCAGCAGCTACACATTTGAGAAAAGCGCTGTCAGGCTCTCCGTCCCCACTCAGAATCTAAACAACAGCCTTTCTGATCACAGGTCGAATAAGTGTCTAAAGTTAAAGCCATAAAGCCACAAGGTAAAACATCAGGGAATAACCCCACCCTGTCCCCATTCCAGTCCCCGAGCCTGCAGAGGGGTCCCAGTCAGGGATTTTGGCATTTGTCTCTTCCTTTGCAATCCCTAAACCAGAGAGACGGGAATGACGGGAATGAGCAGGAGCTCCATCTAATCTCCTCCACGGCCTGTGGATTTGCATTATTTAAATATATGGGAAGTGCCCATAATTGAGTAATTATTCTAGTATTTAAAGAATGCCAAACAATGAGCCATTTCTTCTTCAGACCCAATCTGGCCCACTTCCGGTTTCCTCTCAGCACAATGTGCAGAATTAGCCAATGTGTCATTTCCTAGAACACTTGATTGTTTATACAAGTAAGCAAGACTCCTTTGGCAGTATTTATTTCTCTCATTTTAGACATGATGATTGTGGCCTTCGTGGTACTCCCTTTTCTAGAAGCTTCTCAAGCATCGAATGTGCCTAGATGCAATTTTGTACCTTGTTTTTTTTAAATAAAGACTATCCTTGGAAAGAGGAGTGGGGACAGACGCGGAATCTAATTGAAAGAGTAAAAGTCTTCAAACTCCGTGTTTGCTCGTCTGGCGCGCAAAGAGCGTGCTGGTTTTACTCCTTGACAAGCATTTTAAGGAAAATCTTCCGCAAGCCGTACTTGAGTGCATTTTAACCGTTTCAGAAAAGGGATTTCCCAGAAGGTCAGGGCAGCGAACAAGCATCAGCACCTCAATTACCCAGAGCCTAAGTGGATTTTTCTTGAGCTGTTTTTCCACCAGAAATCTTGGTGAGAGGATAGGTCACGGCGATGTTCGTACTTTTGTCGTTGGCGAGGCTGTGGTTTTAATATAGAGGCAGTACAAAATGCGTAATTGTGCATTCAGCTCAGACCAAAGACCCTTTTGCTCCAGTGTCTGGCGTGTGCCTCTGTTTTTAGTCCCACATGGAAAGCCCCGCTTGACCGTAAGAAAGACGGGCCTTCTTCTCCCTGATAATTAGCACACGAGTACCATTCTTCCCAATTCCTGGCGGTGCTGGGGAGTCAGGACCCCCTTCCTCCACCCCCGCCTTCTCATCCGCCCCAGCTCCCTGCACAGGTCTTCGGGGACCACCAGAAGCTGCCTAGGGCAAACCTTACAAGTCACAAAGGACTAACGGTGCTGTCAACAGGTCTTGGGCACCCCAAGTTCTGGCCTTTTCCTTTAGTTAGCTCATTTGGGGAAGAGAAATGCAATAGGCCTGCTGCACTTCTCCGAGTCAGAGAGGTCCGGGGGCCATGGGGAGTGGGCATGTGGATAAAGCTTTTTCAGTGAGGGTCTCCCAATCTGTCTTCACTGGCACGCTGTGTGCCCTCTTTTGCTGAATTCTCCTCTAGTAACGTGCCCATGAAATGAGGAATATCCGTAGATGTTGTCACGATGGTCAAATGATTTATATTTTTGCTAAGTGCTTGGAAGAGAGCAAGCACGGCAGACTCTCTTAGGTCAGGCTCCCTAGAAGCAGTGCCTGAGGTGACCGTTGTCGTGTGAGTGACTGATTGGGGGTGTGCTGACCGAAGGGGGTTGCGAGGCAGGCGAGGGCAGAGACGGCTAGCAAAGCCACGGCAGCCCACGGGGAGCTCTGGAGTGTGGTGGCCTGGAGTTTGTCCCACAAGGGCAAGAGGCAGGGCTGTCCTGCTGCACAATCAGTCCCCGGTGGGTGGGCATAACCTCTCAGACGTCTGTCAGCCAAGGGTGAGCCTCCAAGAACGGTGTGTGCCCCAGCCAGGGAGATCTGGGTGGGATGCTGCATCTGCTATGAGAATCAAATATTTGGCGCCAACCCCTCCACGTGCCAAGGGGACAGGGCTCAGAACTTGGGAACCTGAAGACCTGAGCCTCAGTTTCCGCATCTGAGGCGTCTTCCTTTGAGTCTCACAGGCCTCCCTGCCTCCTCAATTTGGGGTTGGAACTCGGGCTTCATCTGTAGACAAATCACAGTCGTAAGTGCCTCGTGGCAAGGGGCGTGCACAGAATCTATCTTGTTCTCTGCAGCATGCCAACACCCAGCCCGGGGCTTGTACCCAGTGGGTATGCAGCACAGTCCCACCCGGTGCTCAAGGCCTCCCATCCTCAGGGAAAGGCCAGTCTAGCTTGCCTCTCAGCTCCTAACTGGATGCCCCCCACCCCCCTTACTCTTTACCTGATACTTTCTCTTCTTGCGTTTCATGACGTGTGGGTGTTCTCCTCCCGCTGTAGAGCCTGGCTTCACTCTAACACACCCCAGCCCCATTCAGGGCAGATTTGAGTGACAGTACCCAGCTCTGTGAAATTCTGAAAGGACATGATGCCCTGGAGGGCAGGAATGCAGCTTCAGCCCAGCCACGGTGGGTGGCAAAGTGACTGCGGGGTGGGTGCGAGGAGAGAGAGAAAAGGCAGTGGCAGCTCTCGTGCCAACTAGGAGGGAAGATGTCAGAGCAGGGAGACTTGGCGCTCGGGCATCCCCTGGAATGTGCAAGATCAGGGAGTATTTGCTCTTTTGTTGGACCCTAGTGGTGGAATTTCCGGCATATAAGTTTTGGGTGGGGGCAGATACTTGGGGAGCAAGGCAGTTTCTGTGTTGTGGTGGGAGGAGGGGAGGAAAGACCTTCCTTGGGTATGTCCCAGGTAGCAGTCTCCATGCCTTCACTTCACAGTCTTTAAAAACATTTCCCCCTTATAAAAGTAATATTACCATTTTACAATTTGGAGGGTAAATAATTCTTAAAAAACCATCTCACTGAAGGAATGCAAACTACCGTCTGCGTTCTGAAAGGTTTTCCTTTAGTCTCTTCTCCTACGTATCTAGATTTGGATCACTGTTTGACTTTTTACTAGCTATTTTTATATCACTATAATAGTGTTTTAAGACCTTCCTGATACTTTCCTGCATTTCCTGGCATTTAAGTCTCGTGGCCAGGGAACTGGAGTACTAAGTAGCTTGGACACTTGGAGCAAGAGAGAACCCTGAAGTTGGATTTCAGTGTCCCCAGCTTGAGATGCGAGTGGAACATAAACTACCATCGAGGTTTCGAGGTTTAGGAATTGACCTGGCTTCCTGCCCAGCAGTGGCCTACTTGGGTCTCTGCTCAAACTATCAGATCCTCCAGTCTGGAAGGTGGAAGAGCTCAAGGCAGGTCAGGGGGCCTGGCCCAGAGAGGGGACTCCGGATCAGCCCTTCTGGGGCTCTCCTGGCGGGGATGCATAAGTGGCCACCCGCCCAGCTCTCGGCTTCCAGGTGTGTCCTCCCAGCGTCACCCAAGCTGACTGGCTACCGGTACCTCTTCCAGCTACCCGAACTCCCTCGGCCTCCCCTCCGGGGCTTTACCCCACTTTGCGGGACCATCTTGGGTATTCGGGAGACCCAAGGCACAGTTCCCCCCACCCCAAGTGCGCGGAGGGGAGGCTCCCAGACCTCCAAGGCCTGGGAGCGGGTAAAGTGAGGTGACCGCCCTCTCCCCCGGGGAATTGTTTGGGTCCCAGGAGTCAGCCCCAGGCGGGCCGCGCCTGCAGCTCGGGTGGGGTGCCGACCTCCCGGCCCTCCTTCCTCTCCGCGGTGGCCCGGGGGCGGACGGACGCGGCGGCGCCCATCCTGGCCCCCGCGCGGTTTCCCGGCGAAGAGGGAGGAGGGAGGTGGTGGAATGGGAAGAGGGAGGAGCGCGCGCCGCGGGAGGGGAAGGAGGAGGAGCAGCGGCTTTGGGGGAGAAGGAGCCTCCGGCTGGGGAGCCGGAGGAGCAGCAGCAGGAGGAGGTGGGGGCCCCGGGGGTAGAGGAGTGGGTAGCAGAGGAGCCCCGGGGGAGCTTGGAGGCGGAGCAGCGGAGGGAGACTGCAGGACTAGCAGCCAGGGCAGGCGGTGCAGCCGAGGGGGACCGAGCGGAGGGGGCGGAGCAGCGGGGGGCGGGGCCTGCGCGCGCCCCGCCCCTCCCACCCGGCCGCGCGGAGGAACGAAGATGGCCGGGCGCGCCGCGAGAATCGAGGGGCCGCCGGCAGCAGCGGCGGCGGCGGCGGCGGCGGTGGCGGCTCCGGGGCTGTGACTCCACGCGTGGCGGCGATCCGAGCGACCCGGGCGGGCGAGCGGGCAGTGCGGGCGACGACGCGCAGGGCCGGCTGGGCGGCGGGCGGGCGCCGGTGCGCGGGCGCCGGGCGGAGGATGCACCGGGCGCGGCGGGCGGCTCCCCGCGGCCGCCCCCGCGCCCCGGGCGCCGGGCCTTAGTGCTGGCGGAGGAGGCGGCGCGCGCGGGGCGGCCGGGCGGCGGCGGCGGCGGCGGCGGGGCCCGTGCGGTCATGCCGTGGCTGAGCGGCGGCCGGCGGCGGCGGCGGGGAGAGCCGCGGGAGGCCCCGCGGGAGCCGCCGCCGCCCGCGCAGCCCCCTCGGGAGCCGCCACCGCCCGCGCCCCCTGCCGCGGCCCCCGCGCCCCCCGCGCCCTCCGCGCCGCCGCCGCCGCCGCGGGCCCGGGAGAGCGCCGAGCTGCCGCTGCCCGCCGGCTGGGAGGAGGCGCGCGACTACGACGGCCGCGTCTTCTACATCGACCACAACACGCGCCAGACGTCGTGGATCGACCCCCGCGACCGGTAAGGGCGGGGGTGCGGACCGGGGCCGGGATCCGGGCGCTCCATCCCTTGGGCTCTGGGAGGGGATCGAGGACGCCGGGAGGCCTCCGGGTCTGGGCGAAGATCGCGTGTCTTCGGGGCGCCGGCCACGATCCGGGCGCCCCACGCCTCTACCCTGGGGCCTTGGACGAGGATCGAGGCGCCCCTTCTCCGGCCTCGAGCCCCCGGAGTGCGGAGCCCCGGCCGCCTCCCGGCCCCCGTTGCGGGGCCGAGATAGTGACTTGGTTCCCTCACGTCACCCGCTGACCGGCGCCTGGAAGCTGGGCGCCTGGAATTTCCTCTCCCAGGGCTGACGGATGGCCCTCTTTTCCTTTTTCCGCCGCGGCCTCGCCCATCCCTCCCGGGCCTCAGCGGCCCACCGCCCTCGGCCCCGCGGTGGCCAGATGAGCTGTCATCTTGGAGCGTAAACGTGCGCTCCAGCTTCGTGGTGTGGGTTCCTTGTCTGGCGGGCTCAGCCTAGTTTCCATCCAAAGACTGGTGCCAGATGGGCCACTTTCAGGGATTTCCAGTTCTTTTGGAGTTGGGAGAGCCTGCTCCCAGACTATGATGGTTGCTCTTTAGCACCTTTTAAAAAAATACTGAGTTAAAATTCTAATTGAAATAGCCTAGTGTACTGCAGCCAGAATGGAATATGGTTAGACCCATATGCTTTTGGAGTAAACGAAAAACAAAAGTTGAATTTCAGGTTTCCTTTTCTTGCAAGATGTGAATAGGGCGCTAAGTTGTCTTATTATTCATGTGACTATATCCCTTGGAGTAAAAAAATGGAATCTTTTAGCACTACCAGATTGCATTTAATTAAGTTCGTGTAATGATGCTTTTCCTTAGCTTTCTGTGTGATGGCTGGTTTCAGTGGTTCCACTTTTTTGGGAGAGATGCTTGTGTGTGTGTGTGTGTGTGTGTGTGTGTGTGTGTGTGTGTGTGTGTGTGTGTGTGTGTGTGTAATTGGGAATTCTGTTGAAACCAAGTGTTTCTAGTGGTTAGCTGGTATCTTGTCCTCTTGGGAGCAACTTCTCCCTGCGCTGGGCCTGGGTTCCAGAAAGGAAATGCTGCAGGCTTCCCAGTGATTTTAAAGACTTGAAAAGGCTCAGTGTGATGACATTTCTCCTGCTTCCTCCTTACCTGCACAGGAAAGGCGGCGCTGCATGGCCCTGGCGTTTGAAAATAAACTTTGGAGGAGGGAAGCTGTTGAATTATTGTTTGAAGGATCTCTCTGGGTTCAGATAGGGAAAAACAAAACAAAGCAAAACGATTGTGTTTCCCTGACATTCTCCCTGAACACAGCTAACTTTGGGGCTCAGAAACTTAGATAAATCCTAGCAGTTTTATGGGTTAAAAAGATGCTTAGTTATTTTGAAAATCAGGTGAGATCATATAATTTTAACCAAAGGCTAGAGCTACAGCTGTTTGATCAAGCCTTGGATGGTTCTGGAATTGGTAGAACTGCTTGGAACGTAGTGCCCTTTTATGCTGTATGTCTGTTAAAAACCCAAACAACTGGAAAATGAACCAATTAAAAATCCTGTTTGGCTTAGAAAAGGCTAAGGCTCATTTTATGAGAGTAATATAAAACAGTTGTGGTTACATTGCAGTGGGGATTCAAGATGAAAAATATAAATGTGCAACTTTCCATTTTAATGGTATGACCCAGGACATAGGTGAGCAGACCCCACAGGAGCCAGCTTGTAGAATCTTCTTTTCTGTGTGTTTCATACACATTTCCTATGTTCTTTTTTCCAGAAATCCGTTTGTGTTACTGAATCACATTTTCACCCTTTTCAGATATCACTTACGTTATAGATTTTTTTGAAAGTCCCGTTTCTAATGCTAAAAGTGTTGATGGAGTGAACAAAAGTGCATATTTTACATTTTTTATAAAGTAAAAGCATGTGTATACTTTTATGAGACATTGTTTTTATAGTGAGTGAAAATTCAGCAGGGGACAGCTTGCACTTCAGCTCCCATAATACCTTGCCCGAAATATGTATGGAATGCTCAGCAAGCCACAAACATTTAAGTGGAGTCTACGGAAGGGTGTAAATGGCGAATGGTATAATAGCCATTCTTCTTCCTCTTTCAAAACAGAATCTTGCCGATTTTTATGGGTGACTGATTATCCTTTAAAGTTGCAATTGATTTTTATTATATGGAAAAAACTGTCGGAGCACATTTTCTCCATGTGCATCTGACAGTTAAAACCCTTTTTGAGTTGTGTTTAATTCATACAGCTGGAAGACGGTGTTCAGGGACTTTCTCCAGCTTCCAAACAGAGAAATGATAGGAGAGTGGCAAATAAATAAATAAATAGGTTTTTTAAAGAAAATGAAATTAGGAAGGAATAAATGAGTGTAGTAGGTGAGGCGAAAATTGTTGCTGACTTAAAACATTATTTCATATACAGTTTAGTAAAATCTATAATAGCGTAAGATATGCTCCTATAAGGAAAGTAACTGAGGGCCAAGGGTTGTAAATAATCTCTTATAGAGTTTTATAGTGATTCCATTCAATGTTGTGTTTAACAGCATTTGATATTGGCAGCTCAGGGTGTATTGGTGAATTACTGGAGTTGTAATTTCTTTCTCAGGTCAAAACCAAAAGGTTGCAAGCCTAAGGAAATAATCTTTACAGATGTGGCTACAGATGTATAAAAAAACTCAGTATTTTCAAAACAAAGTTTTTTTGGTTTGATTTTGAACCCGCCTTAGGCTTCAATTCACTATCTCCACAGATCAGTACTGTCTGTATAATTTTCATAGTTTCCTGCGAATCGTACCCAAAGACCTTGTTAAGAAAATATAAAGTTGATTGTTCCTATGGCTGGTAGTTTCTTCGGGTGAGTCTTGTGTGGTTTCCATTAGTTGCATGTATGTATTCTACGTATATTAATTCGTAGTTCAGTGACCACTCTATACAAAGATATTTGCTAGTTAGGCAGAAAACGTGGGAAGAACATTTTTACCTCCTTTGGAAGAATTTAGTGCCTTTGACAGTTGGGCATATGTGTGCTTCTTGTGCGATTGTGTTGATGTTACCCTATAGATGGACTGAATGAAACTTCATGTTCTGCTTCTTGGAGCTCCGTTGAGATTACAATACTGGAATGCCAACCTCGAGCAGCTTAAGGACCATATCACATTTGAGATCAAAGCAGAATATAAATAATCCTGATGATGGTGGACGGCCCACATTATATCATGACATAAACTTTTAGGGACCCATTTGTTCTCGAGATGGGATTTGACCTCCAATTGGAGAAATTCTGTGGTACATTACTATTCCTTTGAACAGGCTGTTTTATGGAGAAAACAAATCCATGGTTTGGGAATTTGCCAGGCTGGAGCCCCATATGACAGAGCCGGATGACATCATTGCCACCTTCTTGCGACCTTTATTTAGTATTAATTAATAGGAGGTTTACTATGTTTACTCCACAGACTCTATTTCTGGATTATACAAACTTTCTGATAAACAGACAATGATTTCTCCGTTTTTCGTATTTTAAGATTATTGGTACTGTTTGTAAGAACATGGGGGAGTGTCTTGCTTTTAAGGCCATAAAGGGTGGGCTCCTGGAAGAATCTTTGTCCATTTAGATGATAAACAATCATTTCTTGGTCTATTCTTGGCCTAGTATCTTTTTTTTTTTTTTTTTTTAAGAAAAGTGAATGGAAAAGTCATTTCTGAAAATAGATCCCGGATGTTTAGAAATCTCTAAGTTTCCTTTCCTCCCTTTTCACTCTGATTTTGGAAGTGGAAATAACGTGTTCCACCTCCTCTGGTAGGTTCTGCCTCAGGAACCCGCGGCTCAAGCGTTAAACGTTAAAAGCCACCTGGTGAGCCTGGTGAGCTTCTTCTAGTCTAGGTCCTTTGGTAGTGTTGGTTGCCTTTCCAGTACATTCAGTAAAATTACTCTGATGGAATAAAGCACAGTTAAATTCTCCTGAATTCAGTTGTTCCCATTTAAATCCAGTAAAATGAAGAAATATTTACAGAGATCGTTGGCCTCCTGTGCTCTGGGAAGGCGGATGGAAACCCAGGTTTTCTGGGAGTTGGAAGACAGACATACAAAATGAAGACAGTGGTCATGAGGTGGTGATGGCTTCTGAGAAAAGGAGGGAGGGCTCATTTGAGGGGGGGGGGGCGTGTCTTTATTTTCTTCCATCGATTTCCTCCGTTGAGGGTTTCTCCTGGGCTTTCTGGGAGCTGGGGAGGAGAAGGAGGAATGTGAAGAAAGTGCTGGAGGCAGGAAGTGCCCGCGGGCTGTTCGGAATCACTGAGGTCAATTTCACTGAGCCAGCATCTTTGTGTGAGGGAGGTGAGACTTGGGCAAGACCACACAGAGCTTGGAACCCTCAGCTTGGGAGCTTGGACTGTCTTGTGCAAGCTCCTCATTTTGCAGTGCAGGCCACAGCTATGGGGACGTCCTGCAGGCAGTTGGAAGGACAGGGACTGGAGCGGAGTCTTCTGGCTGGGACCCGGTACTCTTTGTGGTATGCCACTCAGCTGCCCAAATCCCACCTACTTTTAAGTATCCTACCTCTGTGTATTTGTTCATTCATTCATTCTTTCATTCTTTCCACAACTGTTGCACAGCCTCCGTCCCAGGTGCTCCTTCAGGGTTCGGCTCCAGCGGTGAGCGCCATCAGACAAGTCCCTGCCCCATGGGGCTTTCACACCTCGCATCTTCAAAGGGTGCTTGTGCAGCTGTGGAATCTCCAGTGTCTTCTAAATGGCGGGTCCTCTTTTTTATTTCTTTAACGCCCAAGGGGCTAAGGAAATGAGAGGGAAGGAGAAAGGGAGCAGGTTAGGGCAGCCCCCAGACAGCAAGCCCTGCACTTGGGTGGGTGGGTGGGCCGGCCATTGCCCAAGCCTGGAGAGCTTCTGAGCGGCGCCACCGGGAGACAGAGCCCTGCAAGGTGAGTACGGCCTCTGCAGGCCGTTTGGAGTTCCGTCAGGACACCGGAGAGCCACCGGGCCAGATGAGCTCTTACTGCCGCTAGGAGCCCTGTCCCACGGGAAGGCGGCCGTCTCCACCGTGGGGGAGGCCTCTGAGTGTATGGATCAACTGGATTCGCCCTGAAAATTATCCTCACTTAAAAAAAAATTGAGATAAGATTTCCATAGCATGAGATGTACCATTTTAAAGTGCACAGTGTAGTGGTTTTTAGTGTATTCACAGGCTTGTGCCACCATCACCACTGTCTAATTCCGGAACTTTCCCGTCACCCCAGAAAGAAACCCTAGAGCCATTAGCAGTCACTCCCCACCCCCCTCAGCCCCTGGCAACTGCTCTTGTGCTTTCTCTGTAGAGTTGCCTGTTCTAGACATTTCATCTAAGTGGCATCATATACTCTGTGGCCCTCTGTGTCTGGCTTATTTTGCTCAGCGTGATCTCTTCAAGGTCCATCCGTGTCGCAGTGTAGATTGGTGCTTCGTGCCTTTTCATTGCCAAGTGCCGCTCCGCTGTGTGGCTGGGGCACGGTTTGGAAGCCGCCCCGAAGTGCCCCCCTCGTCCAGGTGTTCCGCGCGGAGTAGAGGAAGCAGGCGTGGCTTGAATTGTACTGTGTCAACTCCAGCTGTTCTACTCACGGAAAAATGACCGTTCCCGTGTTTACCATGACAGCATGTAAACACGGCCTCGTGTAGTCCGTGAGCGACACGAGCTCTTGGGCGGCTCGGATCAGCTGTTGTCTGTTCTCATTCGCTTGCTGCTTGTTCTGGCTCCCCGATAGCTAGAGCCGGGCGCCAGGGGTCCCCCAGAGTCCCAGGGTCCTCTGCACGTGGTGCCCAGGGAGCCCCGCATTTCAGGCTTCAGATTCTGTTCCCTAGCACGAGCCTCGAGTGGATTCTGGTTTCTAAAGATGGTGTCACGACTCAGTACAGGGTTCCGATGTTGATCTGAGGTGGACATTTGCAGTTCTGCCCCTGTGCTCGGCACTGCAGAATTGCAACAGATAGCTCTTGGTTGCAAACTGCTTGCGAACTGCTTATCCCGGCTCTAGTGAAAATGTTTCCTTGCCCTTTTTCCCCAGGTGTCCGTTCATGCAGGGCAGTATCCGTTAGCCTGGGACGGACGGGCGAGCTTAGGTGAAGCCCGTGAGGGTTTGGAATGGGGGAGCTCGGGGCTTCGTGGCCCGACGGGCCGTGCTGGGGCCTGGCCCTCCGAGACCAGTGCAGGGGTGGCCTGGCTGCCGCTACACACGTTTGCGCCCCGCCTCCATTCTCTCTCGTCCAGAAATGCCCCTCACGCACACTGGCCCACTTCTCAGAGAAAACGGACGTTTTTAAGGACGGGGGGATGCCGTCCTTCCGAAGCCTGTGGGACTTGTTTGTGAAGTAATGCACTTCATATGACTGATCAACTGACAGACGCAGCCGAAGCAGTGGGAAACTCCGTGCAAATTACTGGTTTGGCATCATGGCAATTCTTAGTCCTCGCTTGGCGCTGGGCTCCCGTGCACAGCTGCCCTTTGAAATGTTCAGGTCCACGGGGACCTGGAGTGTTTTTTCTATGACACGGGGAACCCGCTGAAGCATTGTTGCCACATGAGAAGGAAACAGTGCATGAATATGCAGAACACATGGAAATCCCCATCTGCCCCTTCCCAGAGGGAAGCTCCCATAACAGCTTGCTGTGTGTCCTTCTCGTCCCTTCTCTACACTCTACCTAGATACGTGTGCGTAAAGCTGGACCTCTGTCTTGGGATTTTACGTAAATGGGATCATACCGTCAACTTGTTTTCCCCCGTGACTTGACACTTCCATTTAATATGACTGGGTGTTCTTTCCACTATTGGAGTATACAGATCTACCACCATTCTTGAAAATTTTTTTTTGCTGAGGTCAATTTCACATAACAAGATTACTCATTTTGAAGTGAGCGACTCCGTGGCGTTTAGTGGTCACAGTGTTGTGCACCTGCCCCCTCTGTCCAGTTCCAGAACATTTCCTTCACCCCCGAAGGAAACCCCGTCCCCCTGAAGCAGCCACTCCCCGTTTCCCCCTCCCCACAGCCCCTCCCCCCTCCACCTCCCCAGGCCACTTTCGCTCTCTCTGGCTTTGCCAGTTCTGGGCGCTCCATCTAAATGGGATTGTGGGATATGTGGCCTTTTGTGTGGGGCTTCTTTCATCTAGCCTAATGTTTTTGAGGTTCATCCCCATTGTAGGGGTCTGGTTTTATGCTTCTTTTGGTTTAGTACAGGGACATGCCCTCACGTGATCCTAACTGAGGGCAGCTGTGTGAACTGTGCCCATGGGAGCAGCCAGCACACTCTAAGAAAAATCAATTGACCATCCAAAAAAAGAGTCCAGCTTTTGTTTGTTCCTTAACTTAGCCTTTGATTCGTTCCTTTGAGAAAGAGAGAAGTATAAAATCTTCCACATTTCTTTTTATCATTAGGGATGGGGAGTCAAAAAGCTAATATGTAGTAAGACTTTTTAATAATCTAGATGCTACGCCTGTGCCGGGTGCCATGGAGAATAACAAACGAACGTCACCTAGTCCTTTCCCTCAAGGAGCTGCAAACGCTGCCGGGGAAGCAGAGAGCGTGTCTGCGGAGTAAGAAGCCAGTGGCCCGAGTGGTTACCAGTGTGCCTCCCCGGAGGGCGGTGGGGGGCCAGAGGCCGACGCCCCAGCTGAGTTCCTGCCCCCCTGCGCCATGCTGCCGTGCGAGGCCCCGAATGTCCCTGTGCCTCGATTTTCTCACACGGACAAGGGGGACGACGATACTTGTTCGTCGATGAACCAATGTTCCTGTGTAAATTGTTTCCTGAGCGTCATGGCTGGCCCTAGGAGATCCTAGGACAGGGCTGGCCATCAGTAGCCCACCGCCTGTTTTTATCCAGCCTGCAGGAGAAGAGTGGGCTTTCCATTTTTAAGTGGCTGAAGAAGAATAAAAAGAAGAGTAGTGTTTTGTGAAATTCACATTTCAGTGTCCGTGCATAAAGTGTTATTGGAGCTTAGGTCCACATGCTGTGGCTGCTTTCGAGCTGTAACTGAACAAGGACAGACTTAAGTTGCTGGACCGAGACTGTGTGGTCCACCAAGCTGAAAATACTACCGTCTGGCTCTTTACGGAAAATGTTTGCTGACCCCAGATCTTAGAGTACAGGATTCATTTAAGGTAACCGTTGGTCAGTGGGTGTGCAGGGGGGTGGGGCACAGGGTAAGACCCGAAGACCCCAGTGGGAAGTCTAACCACCTAGAGGAAAGGGGCTTGGAATCATAAAAGCCAGTGGGGACGTTTTAGTCAAGGAACCCCTCCATAGAAACGTCTTCAAAAAGGATGTTGTATCTGTTGTAAGACAACCAGGGAAAGTTAGATGAGATCATTTAAATAATATGTAAATTAAGACTAAGGAGCCAGGAAAATAACCACATTTGGAAAGATTTTCATTAGGGGCACCTGGGTGGCTCAGTCAGCTAAGCATCTCTTTGTTTCGGCTCAGGTCATGATCTCGGGGCCGTGAGATTGAGCCCCGTGTTAGGGAGCCTGCTTAAGATTCTCTCTCCCTCTCCCTCTGCCCCCACCCCCAGTGCTCTCTCTCTGTTTCTCTCTCCTTCTGAAAAAAAAAAAAAGAAAGAAAAAAGATTTTCATTAAAAATACACATTTAATTCTGGGGATCTAGTGCACAGCATTGTGATTATAGTTAACAGTACCGTATTGTATCCTCACATTGCTAAGAGAGTAGATCTTAAATGTCGTCAAGAGAGTAGATCCTAAATGTCGTCAGCACAAAAAGAAAATGGTAAATATGTAATGTGATAGAGGTGTTAGCTAATGCTGTGGTGATAATCATATTGCAATATAAGTATCAAATTGTCATATTGTATACCTTAAACTTACGCAATGTCGTATGTCAATTATATCTCAGTAAAGCTAGAAAGAATACACAGTTAAAAAACCTAAGGTTTAGGAGCACCTGGGTGGCTCAGTTGGTTAATCATCTGCCTTGGGCTCAAGTCGTGATCCCAGATTCTGGGATTGAGCCCCCACATCAGGGAGCCCGCTTCTCTGTCTCCCTCTGCCCCTTCCCCTGCTTGTGTTCCCTCTCTCTCTGTCAAATAAATAAATAAAATCTTAAAAAAAAAAAAAGCTAAGGCTTAAAGGTACAAAAAGCTTTATTTAGTTCCTGGGAGAATTTGAGTAAGGGACTTGTTCTTTTGTGCTCCTGGGTAAATGCTCCCCCCCCCACATGTACTTTATGAACTTCAGTGGGGTAATGTGTGTGTGTGCACATAAGTGCCTGCTTAGAACATGCAGATGGAAAGAAGAAATCCAGCTGTTCCCTACCCTTCCACGTCCCCCTTCGCAGACCTGGAGGTGTAGAAAAGACCCTCTGGGACCAGTATTACTCAGAGCCCTTTATTAGCCTGTTGCTTGTCAGAGCAAACTGAGAGGCGGTCAAACCCCAAACCACCATATGATTCCAGGCAACACAACACACAGAAGGAAATTGGTATGATTCTGTTTATATAGCATTCTTAAAATAATGTTAGAGTGATGGAGAACAGATCAGTAGTTGCCAAGGGTTAGGGATGGGGGGCAGGGGTAGATGTGGCTCTAAAAGTCGCTCGAGGGAGGCTTGTGGGATATTTCTAGATCTTGGTTGTCGTTATGGAAGCTACAAATGTGATCAAACGGCATGGAACTAGTACGTAATATGTACAGCCGCTCACGCACACACGTGAACTCCGAGGAAGCTGCGTGGAGTGTACCAATGTCAGTTACCTGGTCGGGCTTTGTGCCGTGGTTATTATGCCAGATGTGACCCTGGGGGGAAACTGGGTGAAGGACACTCCCCATACATTTCTTGGCAACTTTCTGTGAATCTATGATTGTTTCAAAATAAAAAGTTAAAAAAGAAAAAAAAAACAAAACGAATCAGAGAGTGAAGGGACCAAGCAGTTATAGTTTTGTTTTTTGTTTTTTTTAATTTAAACCATTTCCTTTCCTTTAACTTACTTAGATTTTACTCTGCTTTTTCTACACGGTACCGAGCACATTGTGGGTCCTCAATAAACGTTGAATGCAATTATGCATGTCGAAACAGGTTTTACGTATCTGTGTATTTCTGTATTTCACTTAGTTTTTCTCATATATTCTGGAGTTCTCAAGAGCGGTCCTCTTGGTCAGCGCTCAGAGCCCACATTTTGTTGGCGTGGCCACCCTTGTCTTGACTCAGGGGATGTGACCTTCTCTGCGGCTCCTGGCGAAGTCCTGCTTGCTCAAAGCCAGTGGGTCTCACCTAGGAGTGATTCCGTCCCCCTCTCCCCTCCCCCCGCCCCAGGGCCATTTGGCAGTGTCTGGAGACATTTTTGATCGTCGTAACTGGGGGTGGGGATGGGGTGCAACTGGCATTTAGGAGATAGAGGCCAGGAATGCTGTTAAATGTCCTACCATGCATAGGACAGCCCCCACCACAATGAGCGGTGCTTTGGCCCCAGATACCAGTGGTATCTAAGGCCGCTCTGATCCTGTCCGAGAGCAGCTAGGCCTGCGGTTGGCTGGGGCAGGAGCACACAGCCCAGAGCTGTGCAGTGAGCACAGGGGGAGGTGTGAGACAGGCGCAGTTGAGGACAAGGCCCTTTGTTCCCATGGACCTACATGGAAGGAACTCCTCTCCCTGCTGATTGATGTCCTATCTCCGCCAAAATTCGGAGCTGCCACAAAACCCGGGAGGGAGCTGGCTGAGAAGCTGAGGGTGGCAGAGGGGAGAGGCTGCATCCTTGGTAAGGTGGGTGGTGGCTGACTGAAGGTTCTAGAGCTACTTGCCTGCAGCACCTTTTCTTAATATGAAATGTGAAATGGCAACGTCTACTTATCCTTCAAAGCTGGTTGAACTGGGGTTTCTGTTATTTGCAACCAGCAGAGGTGTCATCACTCATGTGTGTCTGTAGCTTCCATCGTTCACGTTCTTATTGTTGGGGCTGTAGGTCGCCCCCGGGCAGCTGTACCATCGTTCAGTAGATAGTCCTCTGTTTCTGACCATTTAGATTGCCTCTTGATATTTACGATTATATGAATACTATAATTATAGTGCTGCTTATGTGCATTTGTTTCCTCTGTAGTGCTGTTTTTTTTCCACGTTTGCTTCAGGAGATCGTCATAGGCATGGGATGAATGCAAACCAGTGGTTGGTTGGTTGGTTTTAATACACATCTATTTTGGAATGTTTTAGAATTACAGAAAAGTTGTGAAGATAAGACAGTTTCCCCCATTGTTAACATCTTATATCACCATATATATTTGTCAACGCTAAGTAGCCAGTTTTGTTCTGTTACTAGAACTCCAGACATTATTTGGATTACACCAGTTTTTTCCAGTAATGTCTTTTTTCTGTTCCAGGAGTTTTTAGAACTGTTGAGTTGTTGGTATTTGTGTAGCTCAAACCTAATATTTCTAAGTTTCTCCTGTATCTCTCTTTTGTGGGTGTTCATATTTCTTTTGTGCATTTGACAGACTTGTTAGAAGTGCTCTGAGGCTTCATTTCATTTACGCTAGTCACGTCATATGGCATTCATTGAACAGTGATTTGTGGAGAACCTTCTATGCTTTCTCCAGCTCTTCCCCAGCCTCACACCCATCCCAGCATTAAACTGTGGTGTGCAGGCACTACAGTCCCCAAGTACTGGCTAGATTTCACATGAAAAGGGAAGGGGTAGATGAACCTCAAAGACACAGGACAACATAATGTCCCCCAAAGGCAAATCCATAGAGCTAGAAAGTGCACTAGTGGTCGCCTGGGGCCGGAGGTAGGAAAAGGGAGTGACTGCCAGTGGGTACCAGGGATGTTACCGTGATGATGAGAATGTTCTAAAACTGGATTATGTTTTGTACAACTTGGTAAATTTACTAAAAATTATTGAATTGTACACATAGAAAAGGGGAGGATTTTATGGTATGCAGATTATACCGCAATAAGATTGTCTTATTTATTTACTTTAAAGATTTGTTCATTTATTTTAGAGAGAGAGTGAGTGCGTGAGCAGGGTGGCGGGGAGAGGGAGAGAAAGAATCCTCAAGTAGAGTCCCCGCTGGGTGCGGAGCCCGATGTGAGCTCGATCCCAGGACCCGGAGATCATGACCTGAGCCCAGATCAAGAGCCAGACGTTCAACTGACTGAGCCACCCAGGTGCCCCCTCAGTAGAATTGTTTAAAAAAAAATCTTTTAAAGTGAATCTGTTTTTACATTCAAGTGGTTACTTTGCTTTGGTGGTTGGACAGACCAGGCTATGTAGATTGGACTTGGCAGCCTCTAACTGTGCAAAGGGCTTCTGGGCTCCTCAGAATGTCCATGCGATATAATATTGTATGTCAACTATACTTCCATTAAAAATAAAAAAAAGCTTGGGGCACCTGGGTGGCTCAGTCAGTTAAGCATCTGCCTTTGGCTCAAGTCATGATCCCGGGATCCCGGGGTCCTGGGGTCGAGCCCTGTGTCGGGCTCCCTGCTCAGCGGGGAGCCTGCATCTCCCTCTCCCTCTGCCTGCCGCTCCCTCTGCTTGTGCTCTCTCTCTCTCTGTCAAATAAATAAATCAAATCTTAAAATAAAATAAAATTTAAAAAGCTTGGAGGGCCTGGGTGGCTCAGTTGGTTAAGGGAATTTATCTTCTGAGATAACTCACTAGCACTGCTATTTGTTTTAGAATAGTTGATGTGATAGCTGATGACGTGGCAGTGTTTGGAGTAAAATGAAGTTTGTGGCTAAAGGACCAATTGATACTTGGGCCTTTAAATATCAGCATTCTTATCTTTCACACATTTTTGGAAGAACCTCTTAAAATTGTAGTACATGCTTTTTATTTCATATATATATATTTAATTTATTTGACAGAGAGAGAGACAGAGAGAGAGCACAAGCAGGGGTAGTGGCGGGCAGAGGGAGAAGGAGACTCCCTGCTGAGCAAGGAGCCCGATGTGGGACTCGATCCCAGGACCCTGGGATCATGACCTGAGCCGAAGGCAGACGCTTAACCGACTGAGCCACCCAGGCGCCCCTCGTTTCTTAGATATTTTAAAATGTGACATTTTCTTGATAGGGTTTGGATGGGTGAACAGGGGCATTGGTATGCCCCGGAATGTACCACTAACCATAGGGACCGCCCAAGTGTGGTGAGCCCCAACTTTAGCCATAGACGGTCTTGAGTCTGACTCCTGGCTCTGCCATTGGATCTGTGCCCTAAGGCAGTATTTGGACTCTCTGAGCCTCAGTTTCCTCTTCCATAAAATGGGGGCACTTGGATCAATGTCTAGTGCATAATAGACACATTTTAATTGGTTTTTGTGATCATATTGGTCATTCCGCATTGTGAGTCTTTGGTATCTTTTTTCTTTCGCCTATCAAACTTTCCTCCCTCCGTCATATCACTTCTGCTTCTGAGTTGCTTCGTTATTTTCCCCGCAGCTCTGTGGCCCTGCAGGCCCACCAGTGTACAGACAGGTGCTCAGAGGTCATCATAGCTATTTTTCCTCTCTGCTTGCAGCTGTTCTTTGCCTTCTCTTGGTTTTGTGGCTGGGTAAGTGAAGTTGCTGGAAATGAAATGTTACTGAAGAGAATTAACAGATTAGAGCAGAGCCATCAAACTTTTTTGGCAAAGGGCTAGAGAAAAGGTTGTTTAGGCTTTCCAGGCCACGGGGTGTCTGTTGCAACCACTCAGCTCTGCTGTTGTAGCTCAGGAGCAGCCAGAGACAATCCCGAAATGTGGATGGGCCTGGCTGTGCTTCAGTAAAGCTTTATTGATAAAGATGGGAAGCAGGCCAGGTTGGGACCACGGGCCCTACTTGGCCAATCCGAGAGTGACGTCATGCTTGTTTGTATACTGTGTTAACACACCCAAAGCTTTCTCATGTTTAACTTTCGTTATTGTCACGTTAGCTTAGATACAAATCTGAAAATACCCCAAATATGTACGGAATTATTCATTTCCAGGTTTTGGTATCATCTGGTTCTGGAACTTGGTATTCGTAGCACTGAGGGATGTCGGAGACCCTGAGAGAATTCACATGATATGATTAGACCTCGTTCCGTAGTTAATGTTGGATACTTAATATTGAACAGGTATTAAGAATAGGTGAAGTTGATTCAAGGTCAAGATGTTCAGCTACACCTTCCCAGCAACCTTGTGTAATATCTATAAGATAGTTTTTGTATGCGTATTAATAGCTTTTGGCTGTACATTGAACGGATGAACTTACTTTTGGGATAAAATTAAGTTTACCCAAATCACTGTGCTGTTTGGGCCTTGGGAGGGCCTCTCAGCGCACGGGTCCACGTCCATCCCAGCGCCTCGGGAAAGTTCTCACTCTTGCGGGGCTCACATGTCAGTGGGGGGAGACGGGGTTAGAGGAAGGCAGTGAAAAACAATTCACAGTCACTTCAACAGTTAACGTATTTTCCTAGGAGCATGTGGCCAAAGCTGTAAAAGGTATTTCCACCCTCGCTTAGATTCACCAACTCCACTAAAACAAGGGATGTCAGCGAGGGGCGGTTTTGCCCTCCACGGGACATGTGACAATGTCCGGAGACAGGTGCGGTCGTGCCCGCTGGCCTCCGCTCAGCATCCCACAGTGCACAGGGCAGCGGCACCACAAAGAATGATCTGGCCCGTGTGTCAGCCGCGCCAAGGCTGGGAACCTGCCCCAGGGGCACACTGATAAAGCATCCCCCCTGCTCTCGAGGCCCTGCTTCAGAGCCCTTGCAGGCTTGGAGGAGCAGGGTTCGGCCAGGATGGAGAGTGTGGCTGTCATGTTTGGATCGGCACAAAGGAGCTGGGCCTTTGGCCTGTGCTGTTGCTTAGCTTTGCTCCTGGTGGCCACGAGGAATTCTGTGGAACAGGAAATGTTGTGCAGCAGATGTATTTTGTTCTTGTTATTTTAACAGTTGAGCTGTGTGTGGACTTAAAGAGTATGTCTTTAGAGAAGATTTATATATTGCTTTTGGAATGCCCATTTCATGTCACAAATTCTTGTGTTGAGGACCTGATGTTTTATTATTACTTTAAAAAAAGTGGCGGGTAGTTGCTTTCTAATGGTTGGATGGTTTGGGATCTAAAATGATAAGGTATGAGCCCGTGGTGGCCAACTCTGCAGAGTTTTTTCCTGTTGTGACTTTTCTTTAGAAGCACTGTGGTGCCATTTTGTTTGCCATATGTAGGCTGCTTCAGAAGGCATCTCACGTAGATTATTCTGTGATTGATCTGGCCCAGGTTAACCCAAGATTGTCATCTCCTTAATCTCAGTATTAAAAGCCGAGACATCAGAAACCAAACCCTCCCTCCTCCAGTATCATAAACCTCCCAAATGTCACCATGCAGATGGCATATTGACAAAAATGTCGAGGATTACCAAGAATAGCTTCTTGCATTCACATGTGTATCTGGGGGAGAAGGACAGAGCAGCATTTCCATTTTAAGTGCCACCGCAGTGGCCAGAACCAATAGTTCCTCTTTGAGCAACTCTCAACACTCAGCTCTCTCTTGGAGCTTTCGACATACTTACTTTTAATTTTTAAATACAAATTTGTGTACTTATTATTTATTATGCCTTTAAAATTATAAATATTTTTCTTATGCCATATATCACCCAGCTCCTTTAAAAATACAAAACACTCTAAAGTTTGATATAGACATGTAACTGATAAAACACACGATTCCCCTGAGTCATTGTCAGCATCTCAGTCTGAAATCTAGTGCCAGCTCAGTAAATATTTGGGATCCAAATTCTGTGTTTCCTTCAGTTGGGCTGATTTTTATCTTGTATAAAGTGAAGAAACCTGTCACTTTTTTGCCATCTGTTTTGGGGTGCTTGGTAACCACGTTTTCATTGGTTGGAGTGGCTGTCATCCCTTTTTTACACCAGTGAAAATAACAACCTGGCATGCCACTTTGGGGACAAAGGCTGTTTTTGTCATTTTCAGGGTTATAAAACCATGTGGATTAATCCCAGGCAGGTGGTGGGGAAAGGGGCAAGAGCTAAGCTGGTTCTCCTACCTCCCTGAGCTGCGAGATCAGTTCCTGGAACACTCTCCAAACTCATAGTAGTTCAGAGACAACTTGGATTGCACAGGAGCTAGTCAGTGTCGCCAGTGAGCTCTTCAGTGATGGTGCCTCTGAGTCTTTCCTCTTTTTGCCATGTGTTTTTTTTTTTTAAGATCTTATTTATTTATTTATTTGAGAGAGAGAGAGAGTGAGTGGAGGGAGGAGCAGAGAGAGAGGAACAAGCAGATTCTGCACTGAGCTCGGAGCCCGACACGGGGCTCGATCCCATGACCCCGAGATCACGACCTGAGCCGAAATCAGGAGTGGGATACTTAACTGACTGAGCCACCCAGGCGCCCCTCCCGTGGTCTTCTTCATGTTTCACTGGTGTTTGGTTGCTTTACCTCTCCACCCAGAGTTGAAGAAGGTGCTTTGGTATATTCCAAACTAGGAAAATAAACAAAAAATCGAAATTTTTCCATGAAGCCGACCAATGACATAATGGTACCACAGGCATATGAGTTACTGGAATTGGTTTTATAAAGCAGTTGGCTGGTCATGTTTTCATGTTTGCAAAGCTGGGAGGTTTAAGAAGTGGTTGGGTTTTTTTCCTCACCAAAAATGTGGCCCTACAGTAAAGTTGATACACATTTTTGTGTTTAATGAATGGATTTCAAAGAAACTGAAGTGAAGTTCTTTTTTCCTCCTGTGCAAGTAAAGGTGACAGAAGTGTGACCTTCAGGCCATCGCTCTTTTGATAATTAGGTCTTATACTTGCTAGAAAGATAGGATCAAAGTCAGAACTCTCCAGAAGCAGGAAAAGAAAGTGCTGGAGAAAGTGTCAATTGCAGTGCAGTTTGTTTATAAAGGAGCAAATGAATACTCTGTGCAGTGGTCCCTCATGGTAAGTACCTCCACGCTAGTGGAATTGTGTAATAAAACAGTGTCTCACCATCTCCGATTAGTATTAGTAAAACGAGATTTCTGAAATACCTGCAGTGCACAGGACTGGAGCAGCCTAGGCTTGAAGCCACAGGCATAGTTCTGTTTCCAGGCGGCTCCTCAGGTTTCCTCTGGAATCTCAGACTGCGTGTTGCCATCGACAGTCAGGGGGCCACGTCCTTTTCTGGCTGGCGCCATCTCCAGCCACGGATGGTTAGCCGGCTCAGAGTGAGAGCCGTCTTTCGTGGGGCTGGCCCAGGCCGCAGCTTCAGGCTCTCCTACCCCCTTGGGTCTTAGTTGCTTCCCAAGAGAGCCATTAACATTTGCCCTTATTTCGTGTTCATAATGAGCACACCATGCTCAGTGCTTATCGAGGACACCTCTCCTGTTTGCGTTCGTCTACACAGACTAAACTCCAGGTCCTCCCATTGTTCTGGGGGCCTGATTTTAAATCCACACATTGTCCTGGTTATGGGGCTCTCGAGTGCCTCGTAGCTGTGATTTTGTCACCGCTTTTTATTTCCAAGTGTTACATATCTATTTATATTTTAAAAAAAGGCATTGATTTTATTTTTTTTCCAGAAGGATGGAGGGACAGCATGTCATACTCTTTACCCATGATGAGTGTAACATCAGGTAAAACCCTGCGGTCTTAGCCACAGAAATTCTCTCATTTCTGTGTTAATTTAGAGTTGTACATTTACATATCCAGTATCCTAACCTGGTGCTTTTCTTTTTTTTTTTTTTTTTTTTTTAAAGATTTTATTTATTTGACAGAGACACAGCGAGAGGGGGAACACAAGCAGGGGGAGTGGGAGAGGGAGATGCAGGCTTCCCCGCGGAGCGGGGAGCCCGATGCGGGGCTCGATCCCAGGACCCTGGGACCATGACCTGAGCCGAAGGCAGACGCTCAACAACTGAGCCATCCACGTGCCCCAGCCTGGTGCTTTTCAATCCTAGATGCCAGATTAACTTGGGGAGCTGTATATTTGTGTATATTGGCATTTACACACACACACACACACACACACACACACACACACACACACACACACACTTGGGGAGCTGTATATTTGTGTATATTGGCATTTACACACACACACACACACACACACACACACACACACACACACACACACACACACGGGTCCCCCTTAGGAGATTCTGATCAGCAGGGCCCACGAAGCCCCTTTAACCCATTTTTCTCCCATTTTGAAAGACTGAGGTAGAATTCACATAACATGAAATTAACCACTAACCATTTTAAATGGTTAGGTCTGTGGCATTTAGTACATTCACAGTGTTGTGCAACCACTATATCTATCTAGTTCCAAGATATTTTCACCACCAAAAAGAAAACCTTGTACCCGTTAAGCAGTCACTCCCCATTCCTCCCTCCTTTCAGCCCCAGGCTGCTTTCTGCCTCTATTGTTTGCCAATTCTGGCCATTGCATAGAAATGGGATCACAGAATATATGGTCTTTGGCATCTAGCGGGCTGTTTTCAAGGTTCATGCGTGTTGTAGCACGTGTGGGGGCTTCGTTCCTTTTTATGGCCGAATACCATTTCACTGTACGGAAGGAGCACATTGTGTTTATCCCTTCCTTCGATGATGGACATTTGAGTTGTTTCCACCGTTTGGCTGTTGTGAATAGGGCTGCTGTGAACACACACTACACGTATCTGTTTGAAGGCCTGCTTTCAGTATCGTTGATCATGTACCTGGGATTGGATTTGCTGGGTCATATGGTAATTCTATGTTTAACTTTCTGAGGAGCCACTGAACCATTTTCCATTCCTACCGGCAGTGTAGGAGGGTTCCGGTGTCTCCATGTCCACTTCAGTTCTTGTTGTTTTCTGTTTTTTGTTTGCTTTTTAAAAAATGGCCATCCTGGGGGCGGAGGGGGGATGCAGTGGTATCTATTGTGGTGGTGTTGTTTTTTTTAAGATTTTATTTATTTATTTGACAGAGCACAAACAGGGGGAGTGGCAGGCAGAGAGAGAGGGAGATGCAGACTCCCTGCTGAGTAGGGAGCCCGATGCGATGAGGGCTTGGGGCTCCATCCCAGGACCCCAGGATCATGACCTGAGCCGAAGGCAGCCGCTTAAGCGGCTGAGCCACCCAGGCGCCCCCTAGTGTGGTTTTGATGTGCATTTCCGTGATGATTAATGATAGTGTCTTTTCATGTGCTTGTTGGCCATTTGTATACCTTGGAGAAATATCTATTCAAGTCTCTTGCCTGTTTTTACATTGGGTTGTGTGCCTTTTTGTTGTTAAATTTGACAATTTGTTTCTACATTCTGGATACTGGACCCTTAGCAGACATGACAATTCGCAACTGGTGTCCATTTGTTTTTTACAGTCCTGGTGGGTTTGATTAGCAGCCATGCTCAAGAACCACAGATCTGGACCAGTGATTCTTGAGGCATCCTGCAAGACAGCAAGAAAGCTTTCTAAAAACCAACAAACAAAACCCCTCCAAAATGCGGACCCCTACCCTCAAGCTACCCAGGGGTTCTGATAAGCTCCTCCTCCCCAAAAAACAAATAACTACATGACAGAGCAGTAGTTAGAGGTGACTGATGACCTGACCAAATGGACAGGTGTCATTAAAACAGAGAATCCAGCGGCTCCATAGAGAATCAGCCAGCATCAGCTCCCTGCTCCCCCTTCGCCAGATTGTTCGGTGTAGGGCATTTGTTAAATGTGTAGTAGACTGCCCTTCATCATGCTCACGCACGTTGCAGGATGGCCTGGCCCTCCTGAAGTACCAGCACCAAGACTTGCCATGTTGTTTGGCCTCTCAGGAGGTTACATTTCGTCTGCCTGTTTCTTCTGTGCCAGGGGGCAGGGCACCTCAGCATTTGCATGTAGGCCATGGAGCTGGGCACTTAGTATTTCTTTTCAGTTTCTTCTGATGGACAGAGCACTGTTGGTGCTTCCTTGAAACATCCCTTTAATCATGTTAACGTGGAATGTTGTTTCCACTCTAAAGGAATACGTTATCCGCCCGTTTTCCCCCTACCTTGTATACCCTTAATTCCACAGGATGGCTGGAGGCTTGGCTCAAAACCGAGAAGGTGTGCTGGTTCTGGGCCAGTTGGTGGAACTTTCTGGTGAAAGAAGTTCTCATCTGATAGATCTGGTAGGAAGCTGGGCATGGGTGGAGAGGGCAGGACCCCCAGGGCTCTGCTTCATAGGAATCTCTTAAGAGAAGATAGTTCCTGCTGATCTGCCAGTGTGTCCTGTGGCACCCTTTGTCACCCTGCTGGGTCCCTTCTCGTTCCCGGGTTCCTAGGAGCTGAGAGCCTGCCGTGTTCTGTGGGCATGGTTCTTCCTTCCTGTACCTTCTGCTCCAGGCTGCCCCCTGCCCTGCTCCTCCCATGTCTCCAGCTGGCCTGAGATGACTTACTTCCATACCAACTTTGGGAAGCACAGAGAAAAAGATCGCCTCAAAGGGATTCGGTGCCATGGAACTGCAGGTGTTTTATTAAATTCCAAGTCAGGGCACAAAAGGTAGTTTTGCTGGGCAGTTTTTATAGGATCCTTATGTGCTGCGTCACGTTCAACCTTAGAGGAAGAAGGCAACGAAATCTGTTTTGAATAATCGTCTGGTCAGCCATACATCTCCTGCTTATTAGCACGTGCTCTCTGTACCAGTGTTAAACTTCAGTGACTATTTTAGAACTACTGTCTTCCTGCGGAAAAAGGAGAAGCTGGGCCTGGGGTAAGCCCTGCATTTCACTGTGGACTCCGTGCAGAAGCCTATCCTCGTGAAACGTAGGGAGCCCACGTAATTGGTTGGCGCTTTCCTTTCTTTCCTTTTTGCCAGACTGTATGCTGTCGGGGGCTTGCCCTCATCGGTCTCCTCGAGCTTTTCCTGCTCGGCAAGTGTGGCAATGCCATGCTCGGGGTGGGTGAAGAAATAATTATTTGATTACAGTTCGAAAGATATCTTCAGTATTCAAGGTGGAATTCTCAGTTCAAAAGGCAGATGCTTGTGAAAATCACTGATCACCCGCTCTCCGGATGGGCTTCCTGACCCTGCTCGCTTCCTGTCTTCCCTCTCCGTGGAGACAGTACACACGCAGTGGGCGGAGGGCGGCCTGCCTTTGAGCGTCACTTCTACAGCGGGTCTCAACCCAGACTTTACCCCCCCCCCCCCCCCGCCGGTGGTCTAAAGAGCATTTAAAAGCTGCTGTTCCTCATGCTCTACCACAAGTCAATTAAGTCCAACTTCTTGGGTAAATCCAAATGGCCTCGATGATTCCAGTTGCCGCCAGGGTGCAGATCCACTTTCTCACGGGCTCCCTCTTGTCCACAGTGGCGAGGGAGTACTCGTTGATGGTTTCGACCCCTCTGTGAAACTTGGGCCGCTAAGCCTCGATCGTGGAAACCAGAGACATTGAGGTTTGTAAAAGGGAAAGAAAGGTAGAAGAGCTACAGTTGCCATTGCAGGGGGCGGGGGGTACGGGTTTGATGTTCTGCTGACCATAAAAATAAGTTCATGTTGAATCGCTTCCTCCTCGAAGTTTCCGGAGCACTCTCTGCCCCCAGCACCGAGGGAATTTGTCAGGTTGTGGCCGTTTGTTATTTATTTGCTCCCGGCTGAGATGAAGTCCTTGAGGAAACTCCTGGCACCTAGCATCTCAAATAGCTTTCGTGCAGTGAATATTTAAACAAATGAATAGCCCTTTACTGTCTCCACACAGCTTGTCCTAGGCTGTGGGGTCCCCAGGTTCTCTCATCCTTAGCCAACGTTACATCCCTGAGACGGTGAGCATCATCTCTACCAAGCTCTGTGTCTGCCTCTGCTTGGCAGGAGCCCCTCGTGCATGCCCTGTTCGCCCGACTGTTCTCCGGAGAGGGTTTTCCCACCTTTGCGCCTCACCTTGGTGCAGCGATTACAGATGCAAACACCCACCAGGGCTGGGATCCCAACCAAATGGCCAGATGTCGGAGGCGACCGCGAGCGGTGGGGAGTGTGGCGAGCTAGCGAGTGGTCCCTTCAACAGGGATGGCCCTCATCGGCTTTAGTCATCTTTTCTCTTTGGGGACTGTGATCCCTGTGTGCCAGTTCTTTGATGTTCGAGAAGTTAGAAATTCAGGTGTTTGAAATGAGATCTTCTGAGTTTAAATGTTGGCAACCCGAGGGGGTTTTGGTAAAACACTCTGAGGGCCAGTGCTGCAGACCAGACAGAGCATGTCTGCAGGCCCCGTTGGCCCCCGGCAGCTTTGCAGTCGTGTGCTTCCAGCTCTCGCTGCCTGGCTTGCCCTTGTCCTAGCCAGAGGAGCGGGAACCCGAGAGGAGTGCACTGGTGGCCACACTTGTCTGGAGGGATCATGGGAAGAGGAGGGGAGACTGGGCTATGTGGGATTCTGGTAAACTCTCCCTTTAAAGAAATGATTTATTTGTATAAATGCACCATAATTCAGTCCAGCCCTCTCCCTACAATTACTGCTGTGCTCGGGTGTCTTCTCTAGTGATTTTTGTTTTCGTAAACAAAAAGGGACCAAAACGTGATCATATATTAACTAATCTTGTAGCCACTCTTTCTCCCTGAACAATAACCAGAGCATTTCCAAGTTACTACAGTGTGTTAATTTTTTTTTTTTTAAGATGTATTTATTCGAGAGAGAGAGTGCGTGTGCATGCGAGCTGGGGGAGGGGCAGAGGGAGAGGGAAAGAGGGATTCCTCAGGCAGACTCCCCGCTGAGTGTGGAGCCCGATGTGGGGCTCGATCCCAGGATCCTGAGACTATGACCTGAGCCAAAGTCAGGAGTTGGTGCTTAACCGACTGAGCCACCCAGGCGCCCCTATTACAGTGTGTTATTAAACACACTTTAAAAATTATCCCAGGTAGAACTCCCAGGGACAGGAATGCTGTTTTGGTTTTTGCTCCCTCCATCCACAGCACCTAAGCGAACTCTGGTATGTAGTAGGTACTCAGTGAATAACCCCTGAATGATTGCTGGTGTGCAGTAACTCATTGGGTCCTGTTCTTATTGTTGGCCATTTGGCTTGTTTCCTTTTTTCCTGTTACTGTACACAATACTGCGATGCACCTCTTCACACATTAAGCTCTTCACATATGTCAGGTAATTTTCATAGGTGGTACTATTGACATGACGGGCTGGGTCACTCTTTGTGGTGGCGGCTGCCCGGTACATTGTAGGTTGTTTAGCAGCGTCCCTGGCCTCTGCCCAGTCCGTGCCAGTAGAACGTCCCCTGCACAGTTGTGACAACCCAGAATGTCTCCAGACACTGCCCGGTGTCCCTGGGAGGCAAAAGTGGCTCCTGGCTGAGTGCCGTTGTGCTAGTGCGACTGGCGAAGCAAAGAGTCAACGGATTTTAAGATTTTGAACCTTAAAATATACGCTGCTCGGAAAAACTTTTTCAGCAAACTATTGTTTGCTGCCTTTCTCTACTCCCTTGTTTTACCCAGTCTCCTTCCCCTGAGAGAGCGGTGTCTTCCCCCTGCCCTTTGACCCGAGCAGTGCTGTCTGATAGAACCTTTCGTGATGATGGAAGTGGTCAGCTTCTGCCCTGTCTGGGATCGTAGCCACCGGCCACCTGTGGTTCTTGAGGACTTGAAATGTGGCTAGTAACAACGGAAGGATGAAGTTCTAATTTTATTTAATTTTAATTTATTTAATACTAAATAGCCATGTGCCGCTCGTGGCTGCCACAGTGGACAGTGCAGGAAAACCTCTCTCTGGCACCCCAAATAACCCACCCTTTCTCAATGTGGCCGGGCTGAAAATCAAATCAATAACAAGTTTTGAGGCAACTTCTCTGTGGTCGGTGTGTGGTTACTGTTGAGTTCGGCTCCCACTTTCCTTATGTTCCAGCCTCCTGGTTAGGGAAGCCATCTAAAGAAATAAAGCCTGATTAAGATATGAAGGAACTGGGCTGCCCTTTGGCCCCCTAAGCCTGCCTGCAATGTGCTTGCCTATGATTCCTGATGGACCTGGTTTGGGAATTCCGGCTTACAGTTCCCCTTGACTCATACTATTCACTTCCTCCTTTTGCAGATCTTTCCAAGCCCACTGGCCTATATAGATGGGTTCTTCATCTGTCCACCCCTCCCTTTCTTCCTCCTTCCATCCCTCTGTCCACTCATCTGTCCCTCCACCCCCTGTCCATCCTTCTATTCATGCTTTTCTATGCATCCATCCCTCTTCCCATCCATCCGTTTTTCCATCCATCCATCCATGCTTCCGTCGACCCCCATCCGACTGTTTATCCATCTCTCCATCCCTCCCTCCATTTCTTTGTCCGTCCTTCATTCCATCCCTCCAGCTTTCCCTCTCTCCCTTCATCCATCTGAGCACAGTGCACTCCTGCTATAGGGCCAGGGTCTGTGCTAGGTACTAGGGAGGCAAGACCCATGCGATCCTTGACTTTGTGGTGTACACAGACTAATGGGGGCGCCTGAAGACACTCGCCCTTCAATGAGGATTCAGAAAGAGCAGAGCGTTGGGAGCAAGGTTGCCTGGGCTTGCGGTGAGGTAGCCTCTCCAGGGAAAGGGCGCTGCCGATGCTCGGAGTGAGAAGATGAGTTAAGGTCATTTCAGGTTTAGAGCATTGGGCTGGTTTTGGTGAGGATAACAAAGACCAGAGGCCTGTGTCCCTGCAGTCTCAGCCTCTGTGATTGGGTTGTCGGGCCATAATGTCTGAAGGCCCCTTGGTCTTCCTGTCTTCCTTGGTTTCTGGTCCTGAGAATAACTCGTGTCCCCTCTGAGACCACGAAGCGGACTTCAGGCACACAAGGTTTGCTTCAGCAAAAGGAACTCGCTGTCGGGTCCTGGTAGGCAGTGTTCCGGGGCTCTGAGGGCCCCCCGGCAGTTCTGCGCGTGTGATTAAGCAGGCCCGATTTACTTTAACTGTGCTCTTCGCCCGCAGGACTGAACTGTGAGATGGGCTCAGGCTCCAGGTGCTCGTGGCCCGGTCTTGGAGATGTGCATCCACAGGTTTGACAGAACAAGTGTATTTCAGAAAAAGAGCCAGTTACTTGTTCTAAGTGTTGCTTCCTGTTTTGAAGACAGCCGGCTGCTGTGCTTTTGTGTAAGTGGCCAGTCCTGCCCAGCTCTCCTGGCCAGTGCCCCACGTGGGGAACGTGTGTCCGCCCAGAGACGAGCCCAGGGCACCGCCGCTGCTGTCCCTGTTGTTGGCAGGGCCGAAGGGACGATTCCGCAGGCTTCCTGGTGGTGGTTTTAAAGCTGGGAGGAAGCCTTGGAGCGGGCCCGGAGTGTGTCCTCCGAGGGAACTGACTCCAATCCAGTGCGCCCAGCTGTAGGGGCTCGCCCAGGGCTCCCCGGGCCGGCGCGCGCGTCCCCGCGCTTGTACTTGTGGACATGAAGGGTCCTCCGGAGGCGTTAGGGGGCAGAGGTTTCAGCCAGGGTGGCAGGGGCATGCGAGGAAGAGGCACTGGAGCTGGCGAGCTTGGGGTGACGTGCCCTGGCTCGGGTCCAAGTGGAGTCACATTTCAAGTAGTTGTTATAACGCGGCGTATTTGCTCTGTGCTTCCAGGTGGGGAAACTCGAGCTTCTGTTCCGTTCTGACGGAGAGAATTTGGGGTTCACTATGAAGCCATTTCATGGGGCTGCTCAAGTCTTGTTGCTCGCAGTCCTGCTCTGAGCACTTTTTTTTTTTTTTTTTTTTTTTTTTACAATTCTTGCAGCTCGAAATTGGGCAAAATGACGGATTCCCGACTGCAGCCCCTGCTGTTTAGGGGGTAGCCTCTTGTGGTACAGGCCGTCCTGACCCCAGCTCGGGAACTCCTGGGCTGCCTCACTCAGTCACGGGCTCACCGGCCCGCGCCTTGGGCCCCCGGCTAGGGATGCTCTCAGGGCAGCAGCGACCTGTTCCCGCCTCTTTGGAGAGTAGCGGGTGGGGGGGGGGGGCGGCCCTGTCCTTGTAAAAAGCTTCCCATCGCTAACAAATGACCCCTTGGATGGGTGTGCGCGACAGACCTCAAACGCAGCACCTTCCCGATGTGACTTCTGAGGGACCCCGGCAAGGTCACGGGAGCGAACGGCGCGCGGTGGCAGCGTAGTGCCGGTGTCCCTGTTCCTCTCCCTGTAGACCACGGCCCCCCGGCCAAGGTCCTGTCCCTGTCGCTTCTCCCCTGGCCCCACGCTCCTCCGGCTTCATCGTTTTCTGCCTACCCCTCCGGGCCCTCCACCTGCGGTCCACGTTCTCTGCAGCCCAAGGGATCTTTCCACACAGCTGATCTGATGATGGCCTGCGTGCCCCTCCTCCACTCCTCCTGACTTGGCACCGCCTACAGACTGCAGCCCTGCTTTGTCAGGCCTGCCTGCGCCTTCTTGGGGAGGCTTCCGTTTGCCACACCCGCCCTTGCTACATCTGCCGGGGGCCAGGGCAGGTCCCTGGTTCGTCTGGCACCGGCCTCCGTGGCTCTAGCAGCCTCCTGTGCCCTCCCCAGGTAGGTCAGAAGCCGCCTAGGGCTCCTCTCTCCGGCTTTGAACCTACCGCTGGCTGGTGAATCTGGCCCTTCCCCCAGGAGCTGCACTCTCTACCTCTCTACCTGCACTCTACCTGCCTCTTCCCCCTGGGTGGGGAGCCTTGGGAACCGGGATCCTGAAACTGGACTGCCCGGACTGGCAACATTTTGCATACATCTGAGGGCAGCGTTCTGGGTGTCTATGTAGGCACATTTTTCTAGGGAGGAGACCAATGGCTTGCTTATCTCAGATTCCCAAGGAGCTCCAAGACCTGAAAGACCCACCGTCTCTGAGAACTTAAGTATTCTCTGCAGCCTCACCTGGCCTGTGTTTCTTCATAGGAGCTTGATGGATGACTGAATGTCTTAGATGTTCAGGCATTTTTCCCTTTGCTTTTGTTCGTGGATTCAGTTGGTAATATATGCAAAGATGCATTTAGAAAAAGAATGGAATTCTCATGCCAAAAAGAAAACAGATTGCAGAAAAGTTGGCTGTTTTGGGTGGGGGGAGAGGTAATTAGTGCAAAAAAGGATGCACGATAAAATCCTTTGGCTCTTAAAAGCCTGGCGCAGGACCTTTGCAGCTGGGAACAATGCGAAGGGGTGAGCTTGATGTGGGCGCGATTTGCAAAGCTGAAATTGAGATCACAGAGCCCAGAGGACTGTGACGTCACCACTGTGTGCCGCTTGTCTGAACTGAGGGCCAGGACCCTCCCTGGTCGCCTCCCCCTGTGATGCTATTTCCAAAGAATGTTATTGTTGGGCCTCCCAGCTCTCCTCGGCCTGTGAGGTTTTCCTCTCCCATTTCAGTTGAATTTACTTCCGTCAATTGTTACTATTTCTTTCTTTTTTTTTCCCCCCAAATCCTTCCTTAAAACCTCCCCTTTTGATTTTTAAATATCCCTTCCTGTCAGTTGTATTTGGTACGAAGGTAAGCATCAAGCTTCTGTAACAGTATATTTTGTTTTTTAAAGGAGTAAGTTTCCTCCTCTAGCCTTTTTGTCCATATTAAAAAGAAGGTGGTCATTCACCTCCATAGCTCCCATCGGAGTCGTCGTCACTAGAAGTTTGTCAGGAGAGTAAGGGAGATAAAAATTATTTCGAAGTGGACTGTGGTGCATACATGCTTACAGACACACCTTGGGTTGGGTTCCAGAACACTGCAGTAAAGCGATTATCACTAATAAAGTGAGCCAAATGAACTTCCTGGTTTCTCAGTGCATGTAAAAGTTATATTTATACTCTACTGTAGTCTTTTAAGTGTGCAGTAGTATGATGTCTAAAAAACAGTGTACATACCTGAATTATAATATACTTTATTGCTGAAAAATGCTAGCTGTCATCTGAGCCTTCAGTGAGTTGTGATCACGGATCACAGATCACGGTAACAAATATAATAATGAAAAAGTTGGAAATATTGCGAGAATTACCAAAATGTGACAGAGGCGTGAAGTGAGCAAATACTGTTAGAGAAAATGTGCCAACAGACTTATTCTGTGCAGGGTTGCCACAAACCTTCAATCTGTAAAACACACAGTATTCGCGAAGCGCAATAAAAGGAGGTATACCTGTATTCTGACGGCATCTTTATTTCTAGCGTTTTCCCCCCAGAAATGGTGGTTGCTGCCTGATCTGCTCTTGGAGCCCTTTCGTTTTTGCTTGGAATCCCTCCGAGCCCAGTGGGCGCGCAGGGAGCCAGCTGGTGACCCTCAAGGGCTTCTTCCCAGGGCCGGGACTGGTCTGGCCACGTCTTAGGTGCACACCCCTGAGTTCAGTTTCCTCCTAGGTGAAATGGGGGTGATGATAATGGACTCATCTCTTAAAATTGTGCTGATTAAAGGAGGTTCTGCCTCTGTGGCCAGAGCGCACTGTGTGGGTTGGCCCTGGGGCTGGTGGGTGTGGCTGCACACTTGCAGTTGTGTCTGCAAGATGCACAAGGAGGTAGGCGGTGCCCTACCCCCTAAGCGCTTAATGTAGCCTTTTGTCCATATTAAAAAGAAGGTGGTCTTTCACCTCCATAGCTGTACTCCCATCAGAGTCTTCATCACTAGAAGTTTGTCAGGAGAGTAAGGGAGATAAAAATTATTTCGAAGTGGACTGTGGTGCATACGTGCTTACAGACACACCTTGGGTTGGGTTCAGGAACACTGCGGTAAAGCGATTATCACTAACCTCGAAGTGTGTCCCGGAGCATTGCCTTTCCAGGCCCTGCCGACTGCTGCAGAAAGGCAGGACACTGTTCTGTAGCACACGCACAACCAAAAGAAAAGTCTTATAACATGTGCCATGCCACCCCCACGAGGTGTCATGTGCTTTCCTATTTTCTTTTTAAACTAAAACACTGATTGGGACCTACTCAGTGGATTTCACCGCTCACTAATGGGTCATGACTGTAGCATGAGTGCCCGATCCGGAGTAATGTGACGAACGCGTGCAGAGGATCGGAAATGATTAGCTTAGACAATGTGTCAGCATGTGTCCAGCCATTTGGAGGACGTTCTGGGACATTGATGAGCCATAACTTGGAATTTGTGGATCAGAAGTGCCAGATGCGTGTGACAACTTAAGGTGAGATGACAATAAAGTGTTTCCAGAGTGTTTCATAGGACTCAGAATCCCGAAGTTGTTTCTTCCCCACTGTAAATGACCTTTAGTGAGGTGTAATTTATATACCACAAACGTCACCCGTTTCAGTGTTGTGCGATGCATTTTAGTAAATGTATACAGCTGTATGAGCATCACTGAGTTGGTTTTCGAATATTCCCATCTCCCATTGTTCCCCACCCCCAGCATGTGCCCCTTTCCTGTTGCAGTCCCTCAAAGTCACGGATCTGCTTTCTGTCTGTGTGTGTATTTTGGAATGCCTGCTTTTCTGGTTCCTCTTTGGAAAAGACAGATTCCAGAAGTCAGACTCTCCTGGAAGTCGTCATTTGTCCACCCTCCCTGCTGAGACCTGCCGGGGCTGGGTTTCTCCCCTGTGACCAGCCGCCTGGTCTAGAGCCCAGGGGAGGACCAGCTCGGGTCCGTCTGCAGGAGTTGGGCACCGAGGGCTGGTCTGTGTGGGCATGGGGTGGGCGCGTGGGCTTTCGAGGCAGCCGGGGAATATTGGAGGACCCAGAGCTGACTTTGGGTCTACTTGTGAGGGCCCCTCAGTCTGCACTGGCTCCCCTCAGTTAGTGCCATGGGTCCAGGATGCCATTTCTAACTCGACAAGCCCGCAATTCCTATTGCGCTAGTAAACAGATCCTGAGCACCTGTTACTCCCATCCCCAAGAGGAAGAGATGCATCCGCTGTGCTGCAGCCCACTCCCTTGGATCCAGTCTCTCTGGCCTCAGATCTGCGCACCTGCCCCTGAGCGTATTCTGTCGAGGCAGAGACATCTAAAAATAGCTCTAGAGCTACCATAGACATACATGTGGTGGCAGACTGCCTTCACCATTGATCAGGTCAAGTCTGTGACTCCCGCTGTGTGTGTGCAGTTGTGGCACCTGTGGGACACCCCCTGGAGCTCCGTGGGGCAGGTCAGAGTGGGAGGAGATGCCGTTCTTGTCCGGAAGGAACAGACACACTTGGGAAGAGAGGCTGTGTGAACAAATAACCACGGTCTGCTTATGGTTTTAATAGATGTCCCAGGAGGAGAGAGAAAGTGCTGAGGCTGGCCACAGAAAGGGCAGCTTACTTCCCGCTGGGATGGGGCTGGGTCTGGACAGGAGGCATCTGGGCCACGTGTTGGGAGACGCACTGGGATTTAAATAGGATGGGGATGGGAGGGAAGCATGGCAAAGGGAAGGAACAATCCAAGTTGGGGAAGAGCATTTCCCGAGGGTTCTGAGAATGCAGGGGGACAGCGAGGGGCCGGAGGGAAGCAAAGAGTTCCCTGCATGAGGTTTTGTGGTCTTAGAAACCTTGGAAATCTCTCAAGATCCCCACTAGGGGCTTATGGAAGGTGGCTTTTCAGGCTCGATACTTCTTAAGGGCTCTCAGTCTCAGTGGGTGGGTTTTGCTGTGATCTTTCATAGAACCAGACGATGACAGAGTGAGGCGAGACCCTAGAGCTGTGCTGTCCAGCCCCGTAGCCACAGCCACGTGGGCGATTGCACACGTCCGTCATCGCGAGCCCAAAATGAGGTGGGCTCTGAGTGCAAAACGTAGACTTTGTAGGAAAAAAAAGTGAAATATCTGTTTATAATCTTTATAACCATTGCATGTTAAGTTGATGTGACGTGTTAGATTCCATGTTAAGTTGATGTCCCTATTCCAGCAAGCCGTAAAGCTCACGGGGAGCCAGGTAGGTCAGAAGAGTTGAAGGGAAGTCATTATAATTTCTTGAGGATTGGTTTGGAACTGAAATGGAAACATTGGTATCCCCTCTGAATAGCATATTAAAAACAAGCACGAGTTGGAAATATAAAGATGATCTTGTTCCAGGAGACTGGAACGGGCAGTATACAGGTGCCCTAGGGTCATCCTGGTCTCCCTTTTGGTAAGGAAAATACGCGAAGGATCTGTGGTTAACCTTTTCTCTCCGCCTTCACCTTCTGCTGCCCTCCCCCGCTTTTCTGCACTTTGGTGTAGTTGCTGTCAGAGATTCCAGCGCCCTGAGCCTGGCCGGGAGGGAGGGCACAATCTTGGAGGCACTGGATCGCTACGCACAGCCCTCCCCAGTGGCAGGCTGTGGTTGGCCGGATGGTGGCCTCCCAAGATGTCCACGTCCTCATCCCCGGAAACCAGGACTGTGTTACCTGACGTGGCAAAAAGAGACTTTGCAGGTGTGAACAGGTTAGGGATCTTGCGGCGGGGGGGGGGGGGGGGAATTATCCCAGCTATCTGGGTGGGCCCAGTGTAATCACAGGGGTCTCTGTAAGTGGGAGAGGGAAAACCAGAGAGATGGCATCCTGAGAAAGACTCGACTGGCCGTGGCGAACTTCGAAGATGGAGGAAGCTGGAAAAGCCAAGAGAATACATTTCCTCCCTAGAGCCTCCAGAGGGGTTGCAGCCTGCCTGACACTTTGGTTTTAGTTCTGTGAAACCCAGCGGCACTTGTGATCTCCAGGACTGGAAGATAATACACTTGTGTTGTTTAAAGCCACCAAGTTTGTTGTGATTTGTTACAGCAGCAAAAGGACACAAATAGAGTCTGAAGCAGGTCTCCTGGAGAACTGAGGGGGAGGCGGGCAGGGGAGTGGACGGAGCTGGCTCCGCGCTGTGACGCCCACGCCCGGCTAGCACGACCCTGGCAGGTTTGCTCGCTCATCCCCATTTTGAAGATTGGGAAACGGAGGCCCAGGGAGAAACAGAATGACTCATCCAGGGTTTCGCGGCAATAAATGGCTCTCTTGGAGCCGGCACTGACTGAGATGGTCCAGAGCCGCAAGCCCTGCAGGACGTGACAGGCAAGTGGACGCAAGAAGAAGCCAGCATCGGTGCCATCCGTCATTCTCTCCCTTCTCGTGGACCAGCTCTGGTAAGATTGGCCCGCAGAACATGTTCATTACCTCTGCTGAGGCCAAGGAGAGCCGTTCATTAAGGGGAGACTCTGCAGTGGGAATCTCTCTGAGGGGGCTTGAGAGCGCCTCTCCTGGCTGGGGTTGCTCGGATCAGGGGACGGGGTGAGGGGGCTGGTGAGAGCTGGCCACCGCGAGCGCACGCTTTGAAGCATGGGGACAGTGGGTACCCCGCTTCTCAGTTCATCGCTTACCATGTTTCCCTGCTCCCCCGCATTCTGAGAATGCTGTTAACTTACCCTCTACTCCCTACCAACGTGTTCCTTGAGAGTAAAGCACGATTGTGCCGTAGAGTTTATTCTGAGCGCCCAAGCAAGTGCATTGAAGATATCCCCAGAGGGTAATGAAAAAGCCATCTCTTACTTCACCGGTAGGAGTGCATGCTGAGGGTAATGCACTTCGGCCGTTTATATCAAGTGCTTACTGTCAGCTCATATTCATCCTTCACAATAAAGAGCAGAGAATTGGAACGTACCTAACGAGATGACCCAAGGTCCCTGGTAAATGAATTAGGGTTTACTGCAAATGATGGAAGATGCCAACGTGATGGAAAGTGGCGCTGACAAGGAGGTGAAGGGCACGGGGAAATCGGCAAATGAAAAAATCAGCATATGAAATTGTATGTAGCATGACTTCTGCTGTGGAAAAATGAGCTGTAGGACAAAGAAGAAGGGAAAACAAATGAAAGCATGAATCCAGGGCTTCTGAGTTTTAGGTGATTTCATTTCCTGTTCCTTATACTTTCCTGTGAGGATTCTGCATTGAATCTGAGATACGGAGAAAAGAGCTTCATATTCTTCAACCTTGAAAATTTACTTCTTGAACCCTTTCGAGGAAAATAATTATAAATACAGATTATGAGCTTTAAAATAAGCAGAGATGTTTCTTTCATCACAGTTTTAAAGATTGGGGTATGAGTCACATATAACATGGAACTCACCATTTATTTATTTATTTATTTATTTTTTAAAAGATTTTATTTATTTATTTGACAGAGAGACAGCTAGAGAGGGAACACAAGCAGGGGGAGTGGGAGAGGGAGAGGGAGAAGCAGGCTTCCCGCCGGGCAGGGAGCCCGATGCGGGGCTCGATCCCAGGACCCCGGGATCATGACCTGAGCTGAAGGCAGACGCTTAACGACTAAGCCACCCAGGCGCCCCAGTGGAACTCACCATTTAAAGCATACAGTTTATCAGTTTTCTGTATATTCACATTGGGCAACCACCACCACTGTCTCACTTCAGAACATGTTTATCACTCCCGACAGAAGCCCTGTACCTATTACTAGTCACCCCCATCACCTCTCCCCCAGCCCCTGGCAACCACTGATCCACTTTCTGTCTCAGTGGATTTGCCTAATCTGGGCATTTCTCATAGATGGATCCACACAACACAAAGGCCTTCTGTGCCTGGCTTCTTTCATCCGGTGCAACGACTTCAGGGTCTATCCACGTTGTAGCATGTGTCAGTAGTCCGTTCTTTTTTTAATGGTTGTATAATATGCCATGGTATGGGTAGATAGTGTTTTATTTTCCACTCATCGGTTGATGGCCCTTCGTTGTTTCCACCTTTTGGCTATTGGGAGTAATGCCAGTATGGACATTCTATTTGTGTGGATATTTGTTTTCATTTCTCTTGGGTATACACCTAGTTGTAGAATTATTGGGTCATACGGAAACTCGGTGTTTAACTGTGTGTGCGTGTGTTTTTTTTAAGATTTTATTTATTTATTTGAAAGAGAGAGAGACAGAGCATGAGCAGGAGGCAGAGGGAGAGGGAGAAGCAGACTCCCCGCCGAGCAGGGAGCCCGATGAGCGGCTCCATGCCAGGACCCTGGGCTCATGACCTGAGCCGAAGGCAGACGCTTCACCGACTGAGCCCCCCAGGCTCCCCAGTGTTTAACTGTTTTGAGAAATTGCTGCACTGTTTTCCAAAGCAGAGATTATGAATATTTTATATTAGCAGAAATTAGGAAATAATGTAGGTGTCAATAGTAGGAGAGTGCTTAGCAAACTGTTGGTAAAAATGCAAGCTCTTTATTCCTAGATCACGTCCTAGGGGTCAAAGGCAGTTGAGATGTGATAATTGTTCTCCAGGAGCTTAATCTATTCAACTGTTCCAGGTGATGTTTACAGAGAATTTATAACAAGGGAGGCAGAATATTTAGGCTGTAATGTTAGGCCATCTCCAGGAATTTTGGGAGAGACTCAAGGTATGAATTAATAAGTATACATGTTACAAAGTTAAGTGGAAAAGGCAGGATAAAACATTGTATATACTGTGCGATCATGCCTATGTCAGAAAAAACAAACAAACAAAAGAACACAGAAGAAAGTTGGAGGAAAACACACCAAAATAGGAATAATGGTTGTATTTGAGTGGTGGTATGAATGGACATTTTTCTCCTATGTGGGTGTAGTTCCTAAACCCTTTGTAATGGAAACAAAAATGCCCGAGTCTGCGAGTCTGCGTGTGGTGACTGTGGGGAAGGAGTTAGTTGGAAAAATCTAACATTAAGTTTCTGGAGAGATGAGAACTTAGGAACTTGGGCCGGCACACCCGTGAGTGGAGACAGAACCTTGGGCTTGCCTTGGGGAGGACTCGGAACACTGGCCCAGGGCTTTGCCCTGCCTGGCCCTTGGTGCTGGGCTCTTGCAGAAGAACCACATGCTCTTGAGGAAGAGCCATTGGACATCAGGGTCTCCACCCAGTTGGAAGGATGACCACTAGGAGCATGAGGGGGTCACAAGATTGTCCGGGAGGAAGTCCCCCCACCGTGCCGAGGGTCCTGGTTGTCTCTGGCCATGGATGAGATCGCGCCCAGGTGGCTTCCGGCCTCAGCCTGACATGCAGGACTCATGCTTTTTAGCCAACGATGGCCAGAAAGCACTCCTTGCTGAAAAACTAATACCAAAAGAACTCCACTGTTCCAGACTCCCAGACCTTGCCCTTCTGACAATGAAAAGGGAACCAAGTTACTCAGCTCTCCTCATTGTAGCAGTGTGATCAAATACATTTGAAAACTGAACAACTCATCTGAAGCACTTTACTCATCACTGAAGTAATGTTACTCACCAACACCTTTCTTGGGAAAAAAACATCATTTTGGTATTGGTCCAGTTTCAGATGTTCATGGAGGCATGTGCTGTGCAACAGAAAACCATGAAGTCTTTGTCCCGTAAACATTTTGGAATGATAATTAGGACAATAAATTTAGACATTCTCAATGCTGTTATTGAAAGTCATGCCAAAATGTGTCTATATGCGATGAAGTTGCAGCTGTCTGGAAATCTGGAGGGTGTGTCATCCTCATAGATAGATGAATCAGAAGAGCAGTGTAGATGTTTATTTTAATGTTCTTAAATAGGACGAAGAAACTTTCTCTGCATTTCACTGCCTCCTAGTAGAGGACAGCCTGGGTCATCACCACACATGTCCACTACAGTATCTGATAAAATGGGAAAGGGATGTGAGGGCTTAGTATTTATTGGTTACCTATTGCTGCATCACAAATTAAACTCTGAAAGCTAGTGCCTTCAAATGACAGCGAGCGCATGATTTCTGTCGCACAGGAATTCAGAAGTTTATCTGGGTGGGCCTTGCTTGGGTCTCATGAGGTGTTGTGGTCAAGATCCTGCCTGTGGCTGCAGTCATCTGAAGGCTTGACTGGGGCTGGTGGATCCACTCTCGAGGTGGTTTATTCAGGTGGCTGGCAAGTTGGTGCTGGCTGTTGGCAGGAGACCTCCGTTCTTCTCCGTTTGGGTCTCTTCACTGGGCTGCTTGAGTGGGCTCACAACATGGCTGCTGGTTTCCCCCAGAGCCGGCAATCTGAGAGAACATGGTGGAAGCACAGTGTCTTTTATGACTCCCACCTCGGAGGTCACACACTCATTTCCACGGTATCCTGTTGGTCGCACAGCTCCACCCTATGCAGCGGGGGAGGGGAGCACATGAGGCCATGAACAGCAGGAGGCAGGAAGCATTGGGAGCCATTTTAGAAGCTGGCCGTCATGGGTGTCCTGCCGCAGGTGTGCGTGTTTCACAGTGCGATGGGTGAAGCCAGGGAGTAGGTTTATGTGCTTCTCCTTGCTGTTCGATGGTTCGATGGCCCCTTTGCTGCGTTCTGCCTGCCCAAGGGACCCCTGTCTTTGCCTTCTAGCTTACCACTTCTGTCTTTTGGGAGTTGGAAACTTCCATTACTGAGCCTGTTGAGACTACTTACTGTCAGGTGAGTAGATGGGCTCAAAGTGTGGGCCCTGTGGATCGATGAGACCAACAGTGAGGACTCGGTAACTTCTCTGTGGGTGCAGAGAGACCTTGCTTCTGACGTGAGCTGGACTGTGAGAGGCGTGCCTCCTCATCGGCTAGCTTTGTAGTACTGATTCTGTGGATGACTGTACAAACTCCATGCTTTGTTTGGAAAGAAAGTGGAATCCGAGACATACAGATTCTGTATCAAGCCACAGTAAAATTCACCGAGACAGTAGATGTGTCATTTTGTTTATTTTTAGAACAAGTATGGAAGTGTTATTATAATTACCTGCATTGTTTATTGGATCGAAAAATGAAAATAGGAACTTAAGATAGTTTTAGGACAGTTCTTTTTTTTTTTTTTAACATTTTTATTTATTTTTTTGACAGAGAGACAGCTAGAGAGGGAACACAAGCAGGGGGAGTGGGAGAGGGGGAAGGAAGCAGGCTCCCCGCGATGCGGGGCTCGATCCCAGGATCCTGGGATCATGACCTGAGCCGAAGGCAGACGCTTAACGACTGAGCCACCCAGGCGCCTCTAGTTTTATAGCAGTTCTGAATTAATGAAGTGAATTGGGCTCCGTAGTGCTGTAAGGTCAGGTTTCCCACCTCTATTTGTTGATGAAATGAGATCATAGATGTGAACTTGCTTAGAATGTACCAGTGCTTGGGCATTTTTCTCTAATCTTATATGTGACTCTAGAATGGCAGAGATGTGCTCAGGACTCCATTTATCTTAAAGTAGCATTGTTTTTGTTGTGGTTTGGTCCCCTTCGGGACTGGAATCATGCACAATACCCTGCTGTCACTTGCTTGACTAGGAACGCGCCACCATCACGCCATTCCGGGCCTGCAGGGGAATCGTGCTGTGGACGTTGGTGTTGCGGGATGGTGGGACAGACGGCATGCCCAAGGCGCATCCTGTGATGTTGTGCACTTTTGAGTGCCTTGTATTTGGCAGGCTGTCTGTGGCGGATTTTACCTTCTATATTTTTCTGTTTTGATATTGACTCTAACATCTTAAAACTACGTGTAAAATGAAGACGAATTACAATCTATGCCACTCTGATGGTGTTTATCGGTTTCCTAAATGCTACTGGGAGACACAGAGCCTGGTTGTCTAACCAGTTTGGGGAAATAACATGTTCAGAATTCATACTGGTCTTGTGAGGTTTGGCTTCTGGTTGCGGTATCTCACTTTCCTGGGGCCAGGGACTTGAACAGAAGATGTGGGAGGATTGAGTTGGTGAAATTTAGGTTATCGGATTCCCATGCATACCAGTCAGTGTGCATTTATAGAGACAGTCGAGGAGGTAGCTGCCCAGACTCAGACAATTACAAGGCGTGGCCTATTTTATACAACAGCTGTCTTGTCAATCAATGTGATCATGGTATGTGGGGGAGGGGGCGGTTCTCCCTTTATCTGGGAGAAACCCTTTATCGATCTATGTCAAGCCAAGGTTTCCTTAGCTACATTTACTTCAAAGAGAGAGGTCCGTAGACAATGTGCTTTTGTTGTTTTTCTCCAGAAAACAAAAAGGACCCTTTGCAGTTTCCGACTCTTACTGTCTAAGGACCGCAGGCAGTGTGGAGTAGGTATCTCCTTGAATCGGTGCCAGCTTTGCTGGGCTTTTTGCATTTGGTCAGGGGGTAATGTTTAACTCCTTAACTGATGACCTCTGGTAGATGAAACTTAACCAATACGTTTTAGATAGATTTAAGCTGTCATGTACGGAAACATTTGGTGGGGGGGGGGGCATTTGTAAGGGAATGAGAACAAAACACGGGTGTTCTGTTGCCATCACCTCATTAAGCATAGGAGGAAGATGCTGGTTTGACCTGTTTTGTAACTGTCCATATCGATTTTCGCTGCTATTTAAAGTTGCACTTTGAGATAGGAATGCTTTTAACTGCGAGTGTACTGATATTGTTGCTGAATATTATTCACGCAAAGCCAGTGAATTAATTTCCCAACTAAATAGTTGGAGCAGAAGCAGTCAATTAGATGAGATAATACCTAATTTTGTATTAAGACCTAATTCTAGAGTCGATTCAGCAAACTTAACGAAATTGACCTTTCAGATTTGCTTTTCTAATTTTATTTTGCAGGATAACAAAGCCATTGACCTTTGCCGATTGTGTTGGGGATGAACTTCCTTTAGGATGGGAGACTGTATACGATAAACAAATTGGAATTTATTACATGGACCACATAAATAGTAAGTAGACTCCCACATTTGAGTTATTATATGTGAATGAGTTAAGAACTCTCTTTGTAGAGCTGAGGCAGTCGTTACTATCCAATGCAGCATTAAGCTGGATTTTAAAAATGTGACCTGAGGTTGTCGTTTGTGGAGTTCTTCAAAAAGTGAAGCCGTTGTCTGGCTACTCTGCTTGTGTGTTGCCCAGGATTGCACGGGATATGTTTAATGGATGGTTTTAGTGCCTAATAAAAGGAATACATTTCCCAGGCAGTCTGGAAATAGAAATATCTTCCATAATGAGAAGGTGGTTTATTGCAAAGTGGAGCTTACAAGTTCTTGGAACAATAAATGTCCAAGTGATTACCTTAACTTCATTTTGTCTTACACATTCAGTTTCAGCTTCAATATACCAAGCCTTTGTGATCTTTGTGAAGGGAGAAAACTGTGTAAAGACTACAGCTCAAATAATACAGTGGGTCCTTGGAGCACACCAGCTTTCTTGGAAGAATTGGGTAGAGCCCGTGGCTCTCGACCAGGGCTGATCTTGCTTCCCAGGACCACTTGGCAGCGTCTGGAGGCATTTTCCGTTTTTGCGCCCGGGAGAGGAGCTAGTGGGCATCGAGTGGGCAGGGGCCGGGGCTGCTGCGGAACTTCGTGCACTGCGCGGGACCTCCTGCCACGGAACGCGCTGCGCCCCGAGTGGCCGTGGGGCCGACGTTGGCACACCCTGGTTCACAGGCTCCATGCTGGTCTCTGCCCCTCACTCTTGGCTTGTCACCCCTTCCTCTGCCTTCCTCCATCTGGTCCCAGCGGGGGGGCTCCACTTCTCTCTCAGATTCCCACTTTTGCACTCTCTCCCATTTTCATTCTAGCTACCCTCAGTGTTTATGTCATTTAATCATTCTTCACTCCTGGGGACATGAAGCGTGGCTTCCCGTCGGCGGGTTTTCTGTCCTTTAGTGCATTAAGTGTGGGGTAGGCTGGGAGGGCCCGGGGCTTCACGATGCCGAGCCCGTGAGCGATCTGAAGCTCTTTGCTCACTCCGGTCCCATGGCTCCTCACGTCCCCTTAGTGCGGTCGACCCAGGTTGGTGTCTTTGGGGCCGATTCCTGCATTGGCACCTCCTGGCCAGCCTCCCGAGTCAGCATTCGGAAAGCTGAATGGCGAGACTTCCTTTCTCGTCCTGGGGCAGTGGGATTTCTGATAGGCGGTGGTCAGCCTTGCACTTGATTGCAACCCTTACCTGAAGACTGGGCAGTGGGGAGAGGAGCTGCCCTGGCTCATCTGCCCTCCCAGGCAGTTATCTAAGGGGCAGGAGGGCTTCTGGGTAAATCCACCGGCCACCGGACAGAGAGCGGTGCTTAGTGAGGCTCCCGGAGGGCGGCCCTCCCTGTAGCCCCAGCTGACCTGGTGCCTCATGACTGTGGGTGTTCGAGGTGTCTTGCTGTCTGGGCCTCCCTTCCCGGCTGCTGGTGGGCAGCCCCCGCAGGTGAGGGCTGCTGCCCCATGGGCCTGGGCACATGTGCACCGGGGCTTCATCAGCAGTCTTTGGCCTCTCCGAGCCCAGGTGGTATTACTGAATGGCAGAGGCATCTGCCTTACACAACTTTTCTGGAAAGTCTGCCTGCCACTGAGGTCCTGGACCCATTCTGGCTCGCCTCTCTTGTAAACCCAACGCCCTCATCCCTCTGTGCCCCCTTCTTCGCTGTGGGCGTTCTCGCTCACCTGCTCGCTGTCACAGGGGCTGTTTGAGAGCGCCTCTCTGTGCTGGCCACTCTTTGGGCTCTGGGGACGCAGGGAAGTGAGACCCAGTGTCTACCCTCAAGGATCCCACATGACACTCTAGACATGGCCATGAACCCCAAAACTGAGTAGCCACCAAGGACTTTCTTCTAGCCACTGAGTGTAAGTGGGATGACTCAGCACTGCGGGTGATGAAGACATCAGAGAACCCAACTTTTTTTTTTTTTCCCCAGGAACAAGAAAGGTTATTATTGTTGTAATAAAATGTACGTGGAGGCCAAACACCGAGTTCCAGAAAACTTTCTCCTGAGAACCCAAGGCTTCATAGCACAGCTTTAAAACTCTTTAAAGGCACGGAACCTGAGGAGTCAGATATTAAATTGGAACCATGCAGGGGAGTCAGATATTAAATTGGAACCGTGCAGGTCAACCAGAGGGACCTGGGTTGACCGCCTTCAAGGCCCCCAAGAGCGTCTGGTGCACGGGGCAGAGTGCGGGCCATGGCCGCAGGCCACGGCGGTCCTCAGTGCTGTGGACACAGCCGTGACTCTGCCCCGCCCCAGGCCCACGGAATGTGAGCTCCGGGCTAGCTCAGGACCCTGATTTTTGTTGTTGTATTTGGTTTCTCATTTCCTGGTGTGAGCTTTTGAGGCCTGGAGGGGCCTTCCAGTAGGGGCCTGGGGTGGCAGTGTGAAGGGGGGTAGGGGATATTGGCGGAAGGCGGTTTAAAGGGAGAACTTCCTCGAAACATCCTAGCAAGCACTGTGTGTGTGTGTGTGTGTGTGTGTGTGCTAAGGTAAACATGACATGACATTTACTTTTTCAACCATTTTGAGGTGAAATCCACAGAACATAAAATTAACCATTTTCAAGTATAGAGTTTGGGGACATTTGGTGTGTTCTGCATTGTACAGCCACCACCTCTGTCTGGTTCCAGAACATTTCATCACCCCAAAGTCAAACCTGGAACCCATGAGCCATCACTCCCCATTTCCCCTCCAGCCTCCCAGCCCCCGGCCACCATGAAATCTCCTTTCTGTCTCTCTGGATTTGCCTCTTCTGGACATTTCATATAGATGGAATCATACACTGTGTGGCCTTTGTGTCCGACTTCTTTCACTCAGTATGACGTGTGTGAGGTTCATCCGTGTGGTAGCATGAAGTGGCACTTCATTCCTTGTTACGGTGGAATAACCTGCCATTGTATGGATAGACCACGTTTTATTTATCCACTCATCAGATGCTGGAATTAAGGCTGTTTCCACCCTTTGGCTGTTGTTATAGTCTTGGCCAAGCACACTTAATTAAATTTATTTATTTATTAAGATCTAATTGGCTTTATGAAACGATTTGTGAGTCAGGTAGCATCCCAACTAGCAAATAGAGGAGAGCTCCCCAGGTACATTTTAAAAGAGTTATTTTGCTTGCTTGCTTGCTTTCTATTTTTTCAAATTTTTATTTAAATTCTAGTTAGTTAACATATGGTGTATTGCATATTTATTTGGAATTTGGGTTGGGGGAATTTTGCCAGCACTTCTCTGAGCTCTCCCTTACTTTTGCATGTATTTACCAATATGTCATCGTTAAAATAGCCAGCACAGCCCGGGGTCTTGAGGTTTGGAACAGGGACACGGCTTTGCATTTTTTACTTCATGGAGGCAACACTTGTGTTGAAATGTCCCTTAGGAGATCTGTCGCAGTGAAGGAGGGGAGCCTTCTCCGAGTCTGGGTGTCTGGCGCGTTTGCTCAGTCTGCCTCCTCAGTCCCAGGATCAGCTTTCCGGACTGTGGTCCTCTGCCTGCAGAGGCAGCTGCCCCGTCCGTTCCACATTCAGTGAGCTTGCAGTCAACAGTTGCCGATTGCTTCTGGCTTTTGGATGACTGAACAAGCTCCTGAGACTAGAACACCGACTGAGGCCGCGTGCCTGCCTTTGAGGGGCTTGCAGTTTAGTAGGAGGGAAACGGAAACATGGCAGCAGTTAGGCACCCAGCGGCAAGAACTGCAGTCCTCCCTGTGGCACAGAGGCGTATGTGCTTGCAGGGGCCGAGGAGGCTTCCAAAAAGGAGCTGCTTTCACAAAGAGACTTGGAAGGTGGTAGGGTTTCCTGGTGGGCGGAAAAGGACAGAAGCTGCAGCACTTTGGAAAAATTCATCCTGGGGAAAGGACAGAAAGTAGAAATGAAGCTGGTGAGTTAGTCTCGGGACTCCTACATCATGCGGAGGATATTGCTTTAATAAAAGATACTCATGTGCTAAAGAATTGCAAGCAGAGTTAGGAAGGCAGCTTCGGTGAGTGCACTGAGCATGGCCTTTGGTGGGATGAGGCAGGAAGCCTGCACGGTTTTGGAGAGGGGTCATGAGGATCCGAGCGAACTCAGGGGAGAGGGAGTGAAGGGTGTGTCACCAGTCATTATTATATCTAGGGGCAGGAGTCACCAGTTCTTGATGACCCATGGAATATTCTGGGTGAGGGAGAAGAGCAGGCACTCTCTGGGGATGAGCCCCAGGTTGGCTGAGTGGGTAGATCCAGATGATGCCGCTCACTTTGAGAGGCGAGGCAGAAGGATAAGCACGTGCTTGCGGTGTCGCTGTTTGCTCTGCTTCCGGTTTTGGTAGTAAAAGGACGCTGTGTGAGAATGAGTTCTGCTTTGGACGGATGACCTAGAATTACTCTGGGTCCTTCCAGGGGGAGATGCATGTAGGGGGCAGTTGGAAGGAAAATGGGAGCCCAGGAGAGAAGCTGGAGCCAGAGGGAGGCATGAGCCTCCCTTGTAGAGTGAGAAAGCCGGAGTGGAAAAGGGGAGGATTTATAGGTGGGAGGAGGTGAGGAAGGTCGCAAACGTCGCAGAAGCGCTGCAGGTGTGGTGCGGAGGCAGGGGGGAGGGGAGCAAGCTGGATCAGAGGGGCATCCCGAGCCAAAGAAGTCTACGAGAAGAAGGTTGGAAATAGCCGTTAGTTTGACCATGGTGAGCTCATTTGGTTTCATCTCTGCCAGTGTTTATTCACGGTGTGAAAAATTGTGTGGTATGGCCTTCAGCCCCCCTGCAGCCAACCTTTTCATGTCCGTAGAGTTTTCTTCTCATCTCAACTGTGGGTATGTGAACAGAAGGTGTTCTGCACTATAGGAAGTTTTGTTACGTAGATGCTTCCATAATGTGCATCCTGGCAATTAATTTTCACATCGACTAGTTGCGTGACTGCATGACTGTTGGTCGACCTAAAGATTTTACTCTTAAGTCACTTACGTTCTTACCCTTTCCATTTCAGAGCTTACCCAGATTGAGGATCCCAGAGAACAGTGGCGGCGAGAGCAGGAACGGATGCTGAAGGAGTATTTGATTGTAGCCCAGGAGGCTCTCAATGCCAAGAAAGAAATCTACCAGATTAAGCAGCAGCGGTTCGAGCTGGCTCAGGAGGAATACCGGCAGCTGCACAAAATGTGTGAGGACGACAGCCGCTCCTACACTAGCTGTGAGTTCACCGCCTCCTGGGGCTCACACGCATGGCTTGAGAAGCCACCTCTGCACTAGGTTACCTGCAAACCCGAACTTGACTCGGCAAGACCGCTTCCTAGAGTTTCTGAGCACATACTGTTAGGGAATCAGTGTTGTGCTCTGGAGTCAGGTGTACCCCGCAGCCACTGCTTTAGCGAAGATTTCTCAAGTGCCTGCCTTGTGCCCGGGCCCCGGGATACGGTGGAGCCCAGGAACACAGAGGTCCCTGCCCCCAAGACCTTCCGTTCGGGTGGGGAAGGGAGAAAATAGACAAGCGAGTTTCCGGTAGCGACATGAAACAATCTCACGTGTCGTGTTTGTCAGTGCGGAAAGGGGCTTCCCCCAGAGATCTCTGCCGTGAATAGATCACCTTGGGAAGGCCACAGAGCAGTTTCAGTGATCCTGCCTCCTGCCTGGAGAGATTCGGGAGCAATCGCCCGTGTCGAGCACCTGTTTCTTTCTGGGGCAGTCCGCTGAAGGTGGAGGAACTCAGTGTGACCCAGGGGGTCGGCGGGACGCTCTTTCCCGCACCCTCAGTGAGACGGACGCACACTGATGTTCTCAGAGGGAATCCCTCTTAGTTTTCGAGGCTGCTGGACGTGGGCCCCCATTTCATTAGTACTCAGCAGATGCTCAGGTGTTCAAGGAACCCTTGGTCCAGTCTCAGAAAACAAGGCATGTTGTTACTGACACAGTCAGTCAGTAACAGTAACTCCACAGTCAGCTGGAGCCTGTCCCCTCCCAACAAGAGTTGCCACGCTGAACAGCCCATCACAGGTGCACAGGGCCATGAGTGTTGTGGGTGCCAGTGAGCTTGGGAAGAATGTGTGGAGGTGCTACTGCTAGGTTTTGTGTTACAACAACCTAAGTCTAGTTGAGACATGGAGAGACTTAACTGTGACATGACTGTCACATTGCCGGGTATTTGGCTCTGGTGACACAGCCTTGAGCATTAAAGACACGGTCAGAGCTTTATTCTGTGTTGCAAGTCAGAATGGAGTTTTAAGGCCAAGGGGCCAGAGGTCGGTCTTATTGCAACTACTGTTGAAGGTGAATACGCCTTACAAGCTGTGGGGAGGAGAGGGGTGGGGTGTCCCCTCTGTAACAGGAATTGAAGAGAGTTCTGCATCGCGTTCCCTGGGAGAAGGTCAGGACCCGGGTTTAATGGTTGCTTCCAGGTCGTCTTATCTCTTGTTCTTCAAATATCGTTATCTACGAGATTTTTTTTGGTTTTTGGTTTTTGTTTTTAACTATCCGTCAGAATGCAGTGGTCAGCCCAGTGCTAGTTTTTAGAGGCTGGTTTCTTATCTCCAGAGTTTCTTTTCTTATAATGTCTTCCTCTGATCTTGGTATCAGGCCTCAGAGAATGAAATGGGAAGCGTTCCCTTTTCCTCTCTTTTCAGAAAGAGTTTGTGTGGGATTGGTATTTGATAGAACTTGATAGAATTCACCAGAAAAGCCATCTGGACCTTGAGTTCCTTGTGGGAATGTTTGTAACTATAAATTCGGTATCTTTAATAGATACAAGGCTATTCAGATGTTCTGTTTCTTCTTGAATCAATTGTGGTATTTGTGTGTTTCAAAGAATTTCTCTATTTCATCTAATCCAAAAGTCAGTAAACTTTTTTTTAATCAAGGGTTCGATAGCAAATACTTTAGGCTTTGTGGACCATATGGTCTCCGTTGCAACTACTCAACCTGTCTTTATAGTGCAAAAGCAGCTAGGGGCAGTACATAAACCAATGTGCGTGGCTTGCTCTGAGAAAAGTATAAACACAGGTAACAAGCTTGATTCGGCCTGCAGGGAATTTGCCAACTGCAGATCTAAGTTGTCAAGTTTATAAAGCTGTTTGTAGAATTCCCTCACCATTTTCTTAATATCTAGACACTCCAAAGTGGTGTCCTTTCATTCCTGATATTAATAATTTGTGTCTTTTTTTTTTTAATCAGCGTGGCTAAACTTTTATTGATTGTATTTATCTTTACAATAAACTGGCTTTTGGGTTTTGTTTTTCTTTTCTTTTCCTGTTCCTTGTCCGTTTCTGTTTTATTGGTTTCTCTTCTTTATTATTTTCTTCCTGCTTCTTAGTTTGGCTTTACTCTGTTCTTCCTTTCCTAGCTTCCTAAAGTAGAAACTTAGATCATTGATTTTAGAGCTTTCTTACTTTCTCACATGACCTCTAAAGGTATGAATTCTTCGTTAAGTGCAACTTTAACTACATGCCACAAATGTTGGTATTTTTTCAGTGATTTCAGAATGGTTTCTCATGTCCTTTGTAGTTTCTTTTTTGACCCAGGGGTTCTTTAAAAGTAAGTTACTGACACTTGTTAAAGATGTCATGCTGTTGATTTCTAATTGAATTCCATTGTGGTCAGGAACTACACATGTAAGATTTCAGTCTTTGGGATTCTACTGAGATGACTTACGGCCCAGCGTATGGTCTCTCTCAGTGGCCTCATAGCGTTAGAAGCCCGTGGACTTGGTACCTCCGGGGTTACACCTAGCTGCAGCAGTGGCTTATAACTGTTTCTGAGAGCATAGGGTTAGCGATTTGAAGCCTTTTAGAAAGTGACTTGATAGGAGCTACGTCGAACCATATGGAGTTGTTGTTTTTGTAGCTTAAAAAGGGCTGAATATCGGCAGTCTCATATGATTCAACCTAATAGAATGTTTTTTCCCAGTAGCCTTTGGGGACCATATCTGTTTCCTAGTTGGGTTTGGTTAAGTCTCCAAAGGCTCTCCAGTTGGTTTTTCTAATAAGAATGGAATGGGAGAAAGACGTATCAGAAAAATTTGGCAGGAAGTTCCTTGCCAGTGATTGAAAAAGAAAAATAGCTTCAAGGGAAGATTGCCTACTACCCGTGCCCCCAAGTCTTCGGCTGCAGTGAAGGTGGGGGCTCGGGACCTGAGCCCTTGCGGATGCAGGGGTAGGAGGACCATCGAGCACCCCGTTGGACTCCACACCCAGTCCTGGGGGAAGCAAGAGAGGAGGAGTCCCGGGACAAAGCTGAGCCCGCAGATGAAGAGCACTGAGAACTTGTAGTCCTTTAATGCTGGGCCATCCCTCAGCATCAGTGTTTGTATTTCCGTGGGCTTTTCTCTCCCTTGGCATTCGGGCAAGTAGGGAATTGCACTCAGTTATATTCCTTCCTGTGCTCCATAGAATTTAATGACTGCCCAGTGAAAAGGCGATACTCAAGATGCTGTCCTGAGTGGTGCATGAGGAAACCTTTAGTAGAGGAAGCAGATGACTCTGTAGTGTTGACTTGAGATTCTGACACGCTCATCAGAATCCCGACCTGCTAGAAGTGTCTATGTAGGCGCGGTCTCTGCATCCACTTGTGGAAGTGGCCTCGGGGGCCACATTGGGCCTGCCTGTTTTCATGAAGGGCTGGAGATGCCAGTGGATTTTGCCAGGGCCTCTTGGCTCATCTGGGAAAAGACTCAGAATGGAATCTAGAACTTAATCTAAGTGCTTTACCAGGTTGCTGCTGTCCCTGGGGTTCTGACCAAGTTCTTTTCAGCTTGCCATTTAACCTGAACTACCAATTACGATGAGGAAAACTCTTTTAGATGACTCAAAGGAATTCTCTCTGGCCACGCCGGTCTCACACAGCCCAGATTGCTGTCAGGGCTAGTCATCTAAAGCAGGGAGGCGTCTCCGCGCTCTGGTACTGGGAGCAGAGTAACATCTGGACTTATTTCTCATTACTTCCTTCATTGGCAGTGACTTGAAGGGAAAAGAGCCAGTATTCAGTGGGCTAGTGTTATTATCTCTGCATTGTTGGGATTGCAACATTCTGAGGTACATGATGCTATCTTTGTTGTACACAACGATAGAAATGATATTGGGAAGGCTAAGTTACTTCTTCAAGTTTACATACCCAGTAAATGGTAGAACTTGCACTTGAACCGGGACCTGTTTGTGTACGTGGCCTTTGGTGCCTTGTACTGTTTCCTAGACATGGGAGAGGCAGCGCAAAAGAGCTAATCGTGCTTTTGAAACACCTTGCCCTCTCATTGTTCAAGTTATCTGGAAATAAAGACCGATCATAAATGGACAAGTCATCTGGCAATTCTGCAACACTAAAAGGGGCAAATGGAAGGCAGAGCACCATCTGCTTCTTGGCTTTCCTGTGGCCCATGGTAGGATTGCCAAACTATTCATTTAGTTTCCAACAGATACTTATTTAGCACCTGCTGTTGGTAAATACTAAATGTTGGGGACATAGTTTATCCCTACTGGCAGATGGCGGGGAAGAATAAGGCAATGATGGTGAACAGAGGAATGAACGAAAACAGCCATTTTTAATATTGGAGCAGAAGGGTACAGGGGAGGGGGTGGGAGGAGGGGAGGTGCATTTCTCCCACACCCTTCACTGATTTCTCCCCGAGTTCTGGAAATCACCAGAATAAAACTCCATTCACTGGAGAGAAGAGATTTTGTGTCAACATTGGGCCATCTGGTATCTAAGAATATCCAAGCCTTGACCTTTTTTTGTCCCTGAGCAAAACAGATTCAGATGCTGGCTGGATTTGAGCGTACATGTCCCCGTGAGACTAAGAACCCTACTCTGCTTTATTTCTGGGGGCTGCTCGGTAGCCAGGCCTATTTTATGCTCCGTAGAGCACGGGGTGGGAGCTGCTCGGCCGCGGACGCACTCTCTCTGACGCTCAGCCGCTACTTCTCTGCAGCTCCGTGTTGTAGTTTTTTCCTACTTTCTTCATGTGTTGTGTTGTGTTGCTGGCAAAGGCGTTTTTTTGAAATTATCGTAGTGAAGGAATATATTGCAGCCTTCAGGATCGCTACAAAAATTGAAAAGTGAAAGTACTACCTGACAATTGGAGACCTTTGTGTTTCTTGACCTGGGTGGTTACGTTTGTATTTGCTTTGCATTAAGTCATTGTTTTGTACACTTTGCTTCATTAACTTATTAACGTTGCTCATATCTAGAGGTGGAAAGAGCGAAGTCTTTTTCTTTTTTTAAATTTACTTCAAAATTTGTCTCCAGTTGCATGCATTTATTTCATACAGTGAGCGTAATTCTCTCTGGGTGAAGAATGAATTGATTCCTCATCTAGAAGATGATGTCCTGCTTTCTTCATTGTAATGGGTTCTTCTCTTTGCCTTTTCCACTGAATACGTTTGTTATGTCGGAAGCTTTTATTCTGGAGCTAATCGTTCAGTCTTCCTGAGAAACTTCAGCTTCCGGATGCATTCGGATGAAGTACATGACCATTTGCAGGGTAAATTATAGTCTGATCTACAGGTCAGCAAATTACGTATGGCCTCTGGGCTGACTCTTGTTCACTCTGGCTGTTTATAAATAAAGTGTTATTAGAACACTGCCACATCCACTCACTTACCTATTGTCTGTAGTAGCTACAACAGCAGAGTTGAGGAGTTGAGACAGAGACCATGTGGCCCACAACACCAGAAGTATTTACTGTCTGGCCTTCTGCAGAAAAAGTTTCCCAACCCCTGGTCTACACCAATAGCTCCGAACCCTGGCTACAGGGTATAATCTCCAGAGGGGCTTTTAAAAGCTGCTGCCTGGCCCCCACTCCCAGAGATTTTGATCTGATTGGTTTTGGGTGGGACCAGACATTTGTTTGTAAAGCATCCCAGGTGATTCCCAGAGTTGGGAATCCAGGAGTCTAGATTGACTTGTGATGGTCTCTTCCAGCAGCAGGCATATGACTTTGTTATCCTAGCTCCAAGGAACTACCAAAAGTCTGCACCAAAAGTATCTTTGGGTGGTTGGGAGAGTTGGCCTAATCTCCCATGAGAAAGTGCTGACCCACCCTGAATTCCTGGGTTAGGTGGTGGTGAAGCTTGACCTTATCAGTTATCAGTTTTGCCAACATTCTTTCTGAGGCTTTAAGCCCATCCCACAAAGACTGTCTTCCACTGGTTATCCTGGAGAGGGTTTCTCCTCTACTGTCTAGGTTGGGATAATGGCCACAGTTCATCCATTCAACCTTTTGTTTTCCTTCATGCAAGCATGTTGGAGCTGGCAGGAGAAAAACGGATCACGCAGCGTTTTTCGCAGGTTGTTAGTTGGTAAGACTCAGTCTTGAAGGTGATTGCAGAGCATCCGAGTCTATTGAGAGATGATCCCCTAGTCCGCCCGAGAGAACATTTCTGAGAGAACGCTTGGTTTGAATTTGGTGGCATCTTGTGTTACTTCTCTAGGTCACCTCTGAGTGGGCTTGTTCGATTTTTTTTCTTCCTTTGCTTATGGTGCCTTTAAAAAAACACGTCATGTCCCCTGTTGGCCTGAGTTATTTACATGCGTGCCTTTGTCGCTGCTCTGGTAATTAGTACCTGTCAGCATGGGAACTGTCAGGGCTTGCCGTTCTTTCTGCCAGAGTTCTTTTGGCTTCCTTGAGCACCTCCCTACAGTGCTGATGCCTGGAGGTGCACACCTGGTCCTAAGGAGCGGTCTGCCCAGAGAACGTCTTCGGAGGACTGCTGGTCTTTTGAAGCGTGTCGTGCCCTCAGGTGATCTCAGGTTCTCACAGCACAGAGGAGGCCTGTGTGGAGCAGAGAAACAGGGAGGCAGAGACAGACGGACACACCAGCATACGTGTTTTCCCTTTTCAATATGCCATAAAATCGAAATCCAACGTCAGTACTGGGGTCTGCGGCATCTAAGTGCTAAAAGCACAGGTCACCTTCACCTGTTGGACAGTCGGCCCTGGGGAGCTGGAGGTCCATGCCTTCTCCCGCTGGGAAAGCTGATCTGATTAAAGAATCTTGGGCAGCTGGCCCACAGGAGCCCAAGTTTCAGACAGAAGTCCCTTTTTGACTGATGTAGATCGAGTCACTACAAACCTAGTCTCTGTCAAGTGGGGAAATGTAATCATTGTCTCTCACAAGGATTTTTTAAAAAAAAAGATTTACTTTAGGGAGAGAGAGAGAGAGAGAGAGAGAGAGAGAGCGAGCAAGCGCAGGCGGGGGGTGGGGTGGGACAGTCAGAGGGAGAGAGAGACAGAATCCCAAGCAGGCACCATGCTGAGCACGGAGCCTGATGTGGGGCTCGATCCCACAACCCCGAGACCACGACCGAGCAAAATCAAGAGTCGGATACCCAACCGACTGAGCCACTCAGGCGCCCCACTCTCACACAGATTTTATGAGAATAGATGAAATAAATGTGAAAGGCACCTTCTAATAGCAAGGTCTAATAGTTTACGTTGCTGTGGTCCAGGTAGACCGTAACCTTGGTCTCACATCCCCCAAAGTACTACCATATGCCTGAGTGGACTCCTTAAGCTGTTTAATAGTAGTGCCCACTCTCAAGTCTTCAAGAGAGAAGAAAGCTTTAGAGGTGAAAGTCTGATATTTATCATAAACCTTGAGATTGGAGACATGTCTTAACAGAGACAGATAATTCTTTTTTTAAATGTTGTGGAGCATGTGCCGTGAAAAATGGAGCCTGGAGTCCTGAGGTATTCCTTGGACTCAAGAGATGGGTTACGTTAGACTTACTGGCAGATGTAAGGAACTAAGAGTTTGTCTTTATAGGTTGAATTATATTATTAAAAGTTATGCCAGTCTCCACAACTCTCCTTAGTAGGTGAAGATGAATGCACTCACTGTTTTAGGTACGTGAGTTGCCTTTTCCCTCCTCCCAGTCCTTGCATTTTACAATTTTAGAGACTGCAGCAAAGCTAACATGAATGCTACCTACATAAGTAAAACCTATTCTGTCGTTTAGGATGGTTTCAGCTGTAAGTAACACAAAAGGCTAACCCCCACGGACCCGGACAAAGGACATCTCTTGTCCCATAACTGAATCCTCCGGCAGTGGGCTGGATTCGGCGCTCCGTGAGGCCGTGGCTTATCAGGCTCCCTACCCCTCCAGGACTGGGCACACGCCGAGTCTCCCAGGGGAGAGGGGCGGGCGTACCTGACAAGCTCAGGGTCCTGTGAGTTAGGAAGGAGAACTGGGGGACAGGTTGCTGTGTGCTTGTCCAGCTGTATTCTGTTATTTCAAGTCTCTCTGCTAATTTTCCCTATGAAATTGCGTAGGAGTTTTGTGGTGACGATTTCAGACCGTGGTTACTGCTGTTTAACATTGCAGTTAACTTCCCTGGACTTGGGTGATGGGGTTCCTTTCTACCCCAAATGGGAACAATCCCAGGTGATAACTGTGGGCACTGTCTTCCCCAAATGCAGGGTGACACACAGGGAAGTGAGGAGTCAGCGAGCCCTGGGCTCATTGGCTTCTTATCCGGGTCCAAGTGGAAGTCGCCTCGGCTCGGGTCTGGGAAAGCTTTAAGTCCCAGGAGTTTAATGTGGAGATTTTACAGAAATGATTTCTGACTCTTAAGGGCTTTTGTATAAGGTGTGGCTTTCAGTACTGATCTTAAATGAAGCCAAAGAGTCTGTCAAGATGGAGGCTGTAGGGTTTGGAAATAGTCTTCGTCTGAGAAAGAATTCTATTTTAAAAAATATCTTATTCCATGTCTTCGAGAGATTACGATTCTAAATATAAGAACATATGGGATAAAGTTGGCAAATGCTTAGCTCCTCCAGATATTTATTTCTAGTGGATTCTAATGGTTTGAAATTTGGACTGATAGGGACTTCAGTAGTAAGTATTTTATAGAACTGTTTTTTAAAAGAGCTGTCCGGATTGCTCAGATTCACTCGGGATGTAGTTCTAGTTGAGGCTATTAAACAATCTTGCTGTGTAAGCCGCTTGATGACTTTGAGCCATCCTCTCTGTTACAAAGGCAGGAAATGATTTTGAGCTAGTTTCTAGCCGTTGGCACCTAGTTGCCCGAATGACAGTCACCCCTCAGTAGCCAGATCAAAGGAGTCAAGGAAAGATGCTGGCGCTGCAGATGGGTCTTCTGAGCACGTGAAGTTACTGTCAGTGACCCGGAGGCAGGTCACACCAGCATGGGGTGGCCGCAGATGAAGACAGGGGAGCACCCCACCAGCTAGGGCAGGGCTAGACCACGTCAGTGCCGCACACAAGCGGACGGCTTCCGCAGCCTAAGAGAGAGGAGACAGAAGCATCAAGAAAAAAGCAATGCAGGGAGGCGAGCGGGGCGGTAGCCACGGGAAGCAGCTGCTAACGGCTCGAGCTGCCGGATCGCTGGCGGGGCTCTTGTCGTCTGGCTGACTGTGCTCGGCACACAGCTCGGCGGCCCTCCGCGTCGCGTTCACCCCCACGTACCGGCTGTTCGTACTCACGATGCTGTGGCTCTTCGGGAGTTGGAGCCCCGCGTGCTGCGCTGTGGAAGGAAGCACTTAGCTGTGTGGTGTGTTCTAGCTAAACACGCAGCACAGCACGCTGCGGGCAGAAAAGCGGCCGTGCGCCGTTGCCGTGTGCCCCGAGTACAGGGCCCGCGAGAACAGCTTTTTCTCAAGCCCGCCAGATACTGACACGCTACTACCAAGTCGTCTGTTTGCTTTTATGAGTCTTCAGTAGTTGTTCCCTTCTTAGGTCCAAAATGGTTCATCTGGAGAATACAGATATGACGAAAATAGAAATAAAAGCTTCTGTGATGAAACTGTTGAGAATAACCGCCGTTAGCTTCTGGGTTCTGTCCTTGGTGGCACCTGTGTGTGTACGCATTTGCAAAGGAAGTCCAAATGGATTCATACCGTATGTGCTATTTCTGTAGTAAGAGCAGTTTTCCATACCATAATCAACCCCCCCCCCCCCAGCCCCGCCGAGTGTATCTCTGGTTTTTAACCCTAGTAATTTTGCAGTCGAGTTTTGGTTTATCGACAGCCATGTATTTTCTCGTGTGGAATCATGTAGAAAGGCCTCATGAAGAAATCAAACATCCAGATTTGAGGCTGTGAGATGTTAATTCCTTAGGAGCCAGTGCCAACTTGTAAATCGGAGACTTAGAATTAATTATCGATTTTAGAAGTTCCTGTCTATGTGTATTTACTTATTTTAAAGGATCCATTATAAAATAAAATATTTTCCTTCTGTTTAGCCTTCTCTGGATATTCAGCAAATACAAAGTACGACCCATACCAAATTAAAGCAGAAATAGCAAGTCGTCGGGATAGGGTGAGTAAAATGAGTGCTTTCACAACTAGAAGCCCCATATGTATTTTTATGTAATATTGCTTATCATGGTTCACTTAATGGTGGTCAGTGTGTCTAACACTCATATTTTGGTAAGATTTTCAATTTTGTGGATTATTAATTACATTTGGTTTTACTCTTCACTTTTTTCTAAGAGGAGGGGGAAAGTTTCTTTTTGAAACCACAGCCCATCTAACAAAAAATCGCCTGTATCCCTCTGTGTTTTTCAGAAAGCTAGACTCCTCCCACCCAGTTTGGAAAGATTTGGTGACGTTAGGCCCTGAGCTCAAAGGACTGCTTCCCTTTATTAGCGGGATGGCAGCCTTGACCTTCGGCAGCTTTGGCAGCTGCCGGTCTTCCCTGGTTGTTATATTCCTAGGGAAATCCTTCCTGCAGTGGCATTTGACCAGACGGTTCTGATGCTCCTTCCCAGTGACACCGGAATTCGTTGTGTGCCACCCCGTTTCATCCCTCAGTCCCTTATCTTGGCTGTGTGGGAAGGGGGACATCTTGGAAACGAAGCCGCCTCTTCTGGCATCTCATTCCCGAAACCAGAGTGTCTCAGTGCAGGGGTTCTCAGAATCTAGTGCACCTGAGAAAAACACCTGCGGCGTTGACGAAACACGCGAGCCGCCAGGCCCAGCCCCTGAGTCTTGACACAGGCCTGCAGTGGGTGCTAGAATCTGTTGAAGTAAGCACTCAGGGGATTGACTTTCCCTAGTGGGACAGCGTGCTTTCAGCAGCAGCGCTTCACGTGTGGGATCCAAGTAGTAAGCAGAGGGAAGATGAAACGAGTATTGCGTAGTTTGCTGACTGGAATGTGTAAATCACTACCTTGAGAAAGCAAGCAGTTGCCGGTTCCACAGAGGCAGGAATGTGTCAGTGATCTGGGATTCTTGTATCAAAGGAGACACTCCTTCCAGGATGGCTGCTGTGTATGCGCGAGGATGGAAATTCGTGGAGAGGATAGATGATCCAGTGGGTCGAAAGCCGATCAGGAACTTAGATGACAGTGCTAACAACTGTAGAAGTCATTTTCACCACAGCTTTTTTTGGGGGGAAAAAAAAAAAAAAACCGCGTAATTTGTCTTTAGCTTTCCAGATTAAAACGAGAGCTGACCCAGATGAAGCAAGAACTGCAGTACAAGGAGAAGGGGGTGGAGACCCTGCAAGAGTGAGTTGCCCGTGATCCCGGAAGGGGCGCTTTTCCTGCGACTTCCTCTTGTGCTCACCTGTGTGGTGTCTGCGCATGTGTCCTCAAGCTGTGTGGGCGTTCCCTTTTATGCTTTGATTTATGCTCCTTTTCCCCCAATCCTAAGCCTCAGAATCTTCCTTTTCCTTGAAGATACTCGGGAAACGAGACCTTTATTTTCTATTTATGCGCGTTCTGTGTAGCTGCACTGTCCAAGACACACATGGCTGTTTAAATTTGAACTCCAGTCTTGTTCGTTTTAGCCTCAAAATTGTTTATTCTAGAACTCAAATTTAAATTAATTAAAATGAAATAAAATAAAAAATTTAGAACCCCAGTTACATAGCCACATCTGAAATGCTCGGTTGTCACTGTGGCTAGTGTAGATTTTCTCTACCTTGGCGCAATGGACATTTTGGACCAGATGACTCTTTGTGCATCATGGGATGTTTAGCTCTGACCCCCTGGATGCCAGTAGTACCCTCTCACTTGTGACAGCCACAACTTGCCTCTAGATGTCAAATGTTCCCTGGAGGGCACATGAGCCTCAAGTTGAGAACCACTGGGCTAGTGGCCACTGCCTTGGATAGCACAGATACTCGAACATGCCCATCGTCACAGAACATCCTATTGGACAGTCTGGTCTATAGGTCTTCTTCCTGTTGGCATCTTTACAGTTAGAACTTTTTCCCTACTAAGAGCCTGGGGTTGAATTTCTTTTTTGTGAGCTACATTAAGTCAGCAAATTCAGTGAACAAAAGTTATTTTACAAATGGTGATCTTATTCTTACAAAAGAATCGATTTTCTTTTTTCTTTTTTAAGATTTTATTTTATTTATTTGAGAGAGAGAGGGAGTGAGAGAGAGACAGCACAAGAGGGGGTAGGGTCAGAGGGAGAAGCAGACTCCCTGCCGAGCAGGGAGCCCGATGCGGGACTCGATCCCGGGACTCCGGGATCATGACCTGAGCCGAAGGCAGTCGCTGAACCAACTGATCCACCCAGGCGGCCAAGAATTGATTTTCTCGAGCCATACCACCCTGAACGTGCCCGATCTCGTCTGATCTCGAAAGCTAAGCAGGGTCGGACCTGGTTAGTACTTGGATGAGAAAGGGTATCATGTGCTTGTCGGTTGGTCGAGAGTCCGTTCTCTCTGGATTCAGAGCCTGGCTTCACTTGCCGAACTTGAGCATGCGCTTCATGAAACCTTCTGTGTCTACTTTTCTCATCAGTCAGTGGGGATGGTTTTAGCTAGGGCTGCTATGACAGAATCCCAGAGACCGGGGGGCTTAAACAGCAGACATTGACTTCTCACAGTTCTGGAGGCTAGAAGTCCAAAATCAAGGCACTGGCAAATTTGGTATCTGGCGGGGGCCTGCTTCCTGCCTCCTGGCCCTTTCTTTACGTGCTGCTGGTGGGGAGCTCCGGTCTCCGGTGTCTCTTCCTTTTAAAGACACTCGCCCTGTCATGAGGACCCCACTCTCATGACCTCATCTCACTCTCATTGCCCCCCCCAAAAGGCTCCCTCTCCATATACCATCACATTGGGAGGTAGGGCTCACCTTGTGAACTGTGGGGGGCCAGGCCCCTTCAGTCCAGGGCAGCGATCATTGGGCCGAATTGTCCGGAGGGCAGCACCAGAGCTTGCTCTAGTCAGCCTTCAGCAAGTGGCCGGGGTCCGTGTGGTTAGTCTTCTCGGGAAGGGTGGGCAGCATGCCACTCTCTTGAATCCTGTGTGCAGATGCAACACAGTGTGCCACATGTGACCAAAGTATTGCTCTTTATAGGGAAGTGATAGAAGAATGTCAGTGTTTGACAGGCATAATTATCTCAGCCTCATAGAAAGGGTAATTACCGGGCATGTCAAACCCTGTTGTTTAATACTAGGTTGAGATTCACTTTCTTAATCATCCAGGATTGTTTTGGTTGATGATTTGTTTGCCCATTTTTATTTCAGGGCTTATCTGTAGGCACCAAGGGAGTCACAATAGAAAGGGGAGCTGGGTCCTGCCGAGGGGCACTTGGACTTGGCTCTCTCTGGCCCTGAGACCTAACCGTGCCCTCTGCAGGTCCCGCCACATGGTGGATTTTGGTAATCCCGTCCACATACTTAGTGTGACCTGGAGTCTTTTAACCCTACCGTCAGCTTTTTGCTTTTCTGCCATTATCCAGCGGTGTGCGTGCACGTGCGTGTGCTCGCGCACTTTCGCCTGTGATTTCAGTCCATGACGGGGGTTCCTGTAACTAGTCCTGGTCAGTACAGCTTCTTTAAAAAGTTTTGCTTAGGCAAAGCGATCTTCGTTTTCAGTATCGGCTACTGGTTTTGTTGCTCATCTTGTCCATCTGCTCCGGTGCTTCCCAGCGCACCGGTACGTGTCCTGTAATTTTACCCCCATGGCCAGCCTGCCTCCAGGTGCTCAGATGCCTGCTAGGCTATGTCCGTGTGTGCTGTGGCCACACTTCCCCGTGTCACTTCTGCTAAAGGGCCAGATATGAAGTAAGCAGAAGCAAATCACTTAATTTGGGTGGTCTTCTAAAGTTACTAGGGCTGTCTGCTTGAATCGGAGATTGATTCCATCCTTTCCTTTGGCCACACAGTAGCTTTCTCTCATTACCAGGGAGAGCGGACACTTCCTAGGGTCTCCAGATCATATGACGTAGCTGAATGCTAGGCATCGTGCGGGCTGCACATTCCGGGTAGGCCCCTTCTCCCTTGTAGAAGCTCTGGGGAAGGTGATGGAGGTTTGGGGCGGTTCAGGAACACTGTGAAGCCACACAGGACCCCCGAGCCTCAGAGGGGAGCCCGGCCCAGCACCTTTCCCTGCCTGCTCTGGCTTCAGTAACAAGATTGCTTGGGCCCGGGGCCCGTCCCTTTGGCCTCTGCCACTCTGGCCATGGCCGTTTCCTTCCCTGAACACAGAGGGTCTCCCGCCCCGGCAACTGAAGGCTGGGGGCTAGAAAAGCCAAGGTGCTGGGGCTCAGGGGGCCGAGGAAACCCCTTGCCCTCGACAGCTCTAGGAAGTCAGTTCATCATCATCGTTTGTAGTGGAACAAATTTCAAGAAGAGGCAGAGGCGGCCTTGGTTTTGTCCAGGTTTATGGGATGGGAGGCAGCCAGTGCAGGGAGAGCTTTGACCGGACCCCTGCAGGGGTAAACGTGTCCCTGCCCAGGGGACCATTCTCCCTCGCAGCCAGAGCCTGTGGGGATGCCCGCCCTCCCCGGGGGAGGCCGAGGAGTGGCATGGGAGAAGGTTCTGGACCCAGCCTTGGGCCTGGGGGACTCACTGAAGCTTTCCAGCTAGAGCTGCCCCGAGAGGCAGTGTTTAACCGGCTGTTTAACTGTATGTGCTCACTCTGTCCTCCCAGGAAGGAGACAAAACAGGGGCACATAAGCCATGCTTAAAATTCTTGGCAAGTAAAAAATAATCTCGTAACCTTCCCCTGAATTGCACAGGCTGTGTAGGAGACGAAAACGGCCTCATTATTTTTCTGGTATTGAAGACTGCCTCTTAATGCTTCCATCAAATCATGCCAGCTTGGTGGTATTATTGAGAAATTTTGAAAACCTTCTGTGAGCATTGATAATGTGATTACCCTACGCCTACTGTAAAATCCTAACTCTAAGCACAGGTAATACCTGAGCCGTGGTACAGAAAAGGGCTTCTTGGATGTTATTACCAATGTTGATTTAGGGCAGAGACCCTAGATTTTCCTCCAGAAAATTTTCTGCTGTTCTTGCTTCCCAGAATATCCAGGATATTCTTTTCCAGAGCACCTCGCCAGGAGTTTAGCCACTTATAACATTTTAAACTCTTACTTGTTTATCTTGGTGAACTTTCCTGGCTAGCAAGGAAATCCATCATTATGCTTGGGTCCAAGTGAAGGAAAAAGAACCTTTTGTATTTTTTTTTTTTTAAGGTCTGTGTATGTTGTTAATTTTTGTAAATGGGAGCTGGCCATGAACACAGTTTCTGGGTTAATGATAGAATAGGTACGTGTGTGTGTGTGTGTGTGTGTGTGTGTGTGTGTGTGTGTGTATGTGTGTAATAGATGTAAACTTTTAATGATGGAAAATGCCAAACATACACAAAAGTAGAAAGAATGGTAGCATGGAGCCCTGCTGTGCCCTTCACCCCACTTCACCCACCAGCCACACGGGGGCCAGTCGTGTTTTGTCTGTCAGCCCGTCGCCTCCCCCAAAGCCTTCCTGCTTTATTGAGGCGAATCCCAGAATCATTTTGAATCCACAAATAGCTCTTCTAAAGTTAGGGATCCCTTTCGAAAACATAGCTATAACGCCTGTGCCCCACTTAATAGTCATCCCTTAACATCATCCCTTCTCCAGCAAGTTTTCCCATTTCTCCGGCGCGTTTGGGTCCAGCTGCGGATGAGGCCCGCACAGTATGTTTGGTTGGTGTGTCTCTGAATTTCCACTCCCCTGTCCTTTTTTTTCCCCCCCTTTCTGACAACTTACTTGTTGAGGAAACCAATTTGCTCGTCCTATAGAATTTCCCTGATACTGGGTTTTGCCGCTTCACTGCATATTTCACATGTTCCTCCGGCCCCCGCTCCTTATGCAGACTAGTGCAGTTAGTTCGAGAGGCTTGATCTGATTTGAGCTCAAGTTCTTTTTCTATTCTTTTTTGGGGGCAAAGTCTCTTTCGTAGCCGGTGGTGGTGGTGGTACGTCCATCGGGAGCTGCAGACTCTCCGGTTGTCTCTTGCTGTGACGTGGAGAGTTTCAGTGGATCCTGGCGTGGTCAGCCTCATCCATCCATTCACAACGATGCCCATCAGCTTTTACACCCGATGCTGTGCACGTGTACAAATGAAAGAGCTCAGGATGAGTTCCCAAAAGTGGGTTTGCTGGGTCAAAGGGTAAATGCATCGGTTGTATTTAGGAGATGTTGCCAAATCCCCCTCTCTAGGGGTTGTGCCCTGTTGCCTTCCTACCACTAACAGAGGAGTTTCTCTTCCCACGGCCGTGCCGACAGAATGTGTTATCACGCTTTTGCATTTTTGCCAGTCTCATAGGTGAGAGATGGTATCTCAGTGTAGTTGTAATTTACATTTCTCTTGAGGCCCTTTATAAAAGTCTTCAGAAAATAGGAGCAGCATTTTTGAGTACAAAAGTCTTTAGAAAAATCGATCTTTTGCAGTGAAAATGCTGCTGGGCTGCGCTGCCTTCAAGTTTCTGAAGGTTGTTTGGAAAAATGATCTTAATGTAACTTGTTAGCAACCTCCAGGGGCAAAGGCGGAGGGCTCAGGAGCAGGATGTGCGCAGTTTCCCAAATGGGTGATGCACAAGAATGTGCTGAGTGTGCCAATAGGTGTGGGAGATTTCCCTCTCTAGTTATTCTAGATCTCCTGGAGATACAGAATGCACCTCGTGTTAGATTTGGAGTTGTCCCGCAGCCAGAAAGCTCATTTAACATTGCTTCACCCCGAGTTTCCCACGCTTACGTGCCACTGAAGCCTCTTTCCACCAGGACACCTGTACGGTCCCCGCGTGCTGGTGTGATGGCCCAGAGCACTCTGGGAAGGGGGCACCATCCTGCCCACCTTCTTAGCAACCGTTGGTGCCACACCTGGCCCCCGTTCCCTTCCCGCAGCTTCTGCCATTGTCTCTGTTTCGGTAGCTCACTGTTCTCATGCTGTAGTCATGGGGACTCTTACGGTGTCTCCTGTGCTTACGGCTCCCTGGGGCTTTCACTTAGAATACAGTCCCCAGTACAGAGTGATTTGAACCCTGTCCGGACCTTGTTTCCCCCGGCATCAGCCCCGCTCACCTGCGTCCGCCCCCGGCCACCCTGTGGCTCTCCCCACTGGAACGTGTAGCTCCCTGTGCCTGGGACACTCTTTCTCCCAAAGTCCACACACCTGTTCCCTCCCTGCTGTAGTTTCCTGCACAAATGGTGTCTCACCAAGATCCTCACTTAAGCAATGGCTCTAAAAAGGACCCCGTTCCGTCACACTCTGTCCTGGAAACTGGATTCCTTTTCCTTAAAGCACTGATCGCTGCCTGTCCTAGTGATATACTCTGTCTCCTTGACTAGCATACCACCGCCCGAGAAGAAGGACTTCACTTTGTTCCCTGCACGGTCCTCAGGACACAGACGGCTGCAGGCAGAGGGCAGGGCCGAGTGGCACGCAGGGGTGCTGCCCTGGGTGCTGTGCCGAGGGGCTAAGGTTGCGGCTCGTGGCTGTGTGGTCCATGGCACTGTTGGACACTGGCATCCTCTGGGGGAGGGCCTGGGCTGCCCCGTACCACGGCGGGGTGGAGGGGTCTGTAAATCGGCCCTGTTGTCTTCTTACTAACTGCCCTCCAGCACTTTTTCCCTTCTACATATTGTGCTCCATTGTGTTTTAAGAAATCCTGTTCCTTGTTGCTGCTATTCAGATCCCAGAAAGGGGTGTTCGCTAGATGTTCCGATATCCAGTTTCCATGCGGCACTCTCTTCGCCATGAGGTCAGCCTTTGTGCTTCGAGCCTCGTAGTTGCTTGCTGAACCTCTTCCCTTTTCGGGTGGTACGAATAAAGCAAAACCCGCGTGTCTCCTACAACAAGAGCGGCGGCTACCCTCTCCTGAGCATTCTCGACTAGAATGCTGCACTATGAGAGACTGAGATTAGCGGCTTCTGTCCGAGGGGATTCCGGGTTTTCAGAAGAGAGTGGGATTGCTCACAGTTGGAACAGGCTTAGACCGACAGTATCCTGTGAACCTAGCACGTCAGGTGCGGCCCGTGTGCAGCCCCTGCTCTACGCCGCTAACTGTACAGCATACGCTGGGGGTGGAAACAAAACGAGCATTGGTCCTGCTTGTGGGACAGGTCTGCTGCCCCGCACAGGACCTGCTGTTGCTAGAAAGCTGCCGGAAGCTGTCTGAGGTGCATTCAAGGCCGCCTGCCAGAGCTGGGGATGTAAAAGGTAGAGGTGTAACAAAACTTCTCATTCTTTTGGGTTGTAATGTGTGGTATTAACATGGAATATCTCTAGAGGCCTGCTAGCCCTTTCCTTCACGCTGTGGGTTTACGAAGCCATTTGGTTTGGGGCGCCCGGGTGGCTCAGCTGGTTAAGTGTCTGATTCTTGATTTCGGCTCAGGTCACCATCTCAGGGTCATGGGATCGAACCCCATGTCGTCGGGCTCCACACTCGGTGGGGGGGGGGGGGGTCTGCTTCTCTCCCTCTCCCTCTGCTTCCCCCCACACTTGCACACATGCTCTCTCACGTGCACTCTCTCTCTCAAATAAATGGATAAATGTGAAAAAAATAAAATAAAGAAGCCATTTGGTTTTACTTTTGCCAGTACAGTTCCCTTGACATCTTAACTTGAACAACAAATACGGAGACTTCAGGGCAGCAGGAGGTCGGGGTTGATTAACAGCTTTAAGCTGCCTTCTCAGTGCACTCCTATCGTCACGTGAAGCTGCACCTTCTCCTCTCCTCTCTAACCATCCTTTCAAAAGCAGACTACAAAGAGCATCAGTTTACTTCGGGACATTTGACGGGCCGTGTGGGTGGCCTTTGGGTTTGACGCAGTGTGAGTTTGGAGGCCTTGACTTTGAGTGTATTGCTAACCCAGTGAGGAAGACGATGAGTGCCGGTGTGAGGGGCCTCGCCGTGAACCCCACCCTGTGCCTCTTCCTGGCTCTCTGACTTCGAGCAAGTCACCTAATCTCCCGGAAGCTGCCGCAAGATGTTGAGGAGTGAAAAGCAAAGACTGGTCTGTGTCCTGGATTTTTTTTTTTTACACTGTGCCTTCATCCACTCGGGCTGCTATAACCAAATACCACAGACTGGGTGGCTTATAAACAATAGAAATTTATTTCTCACAGTTCTGGAGGCTGGAAGTGCAAGATCGAGGTGCCAGCGTGGTCGGGTTCTGTGTCTGCTGAGAGCCAGCTTCCCAGCTCCTAAATAGCCATCTTCTTGCTCTGTCCTCACATGATGGGAGCGGCAGGGAACTCTGGGGGATCTCTTTTATAGGAGCACTGATCCCGTTCACGGGGGCTTCTCCCTCACGACCTGATTACCTCCCAGAGGCCCCACCACCGAACACCATCACACTGGGAGTTAGGATCCCAGCGTGTAACCAGTGGGAGGGAGGGTGGAGGAGGGAGCCTAAACATTCAGATCATAGCACATTGCATAATAACATATGTTTTTATTAGTACCACCTTGCATCGAGCGGTTACTGCTTTTCTACCATTTTATTTCAGATGTATAAATACTCACTTGGGCTCTTAATTAAAATTAAGAAAAGACTGTTCTTTTGGCAGTCACAGATGTTACTATTTTCTTTATGAAATGGAATATACTGGTATTTTAGGAAATCCCGAATCACTGACCACATCCTCTGAATTTGACCAAAGTTCTAGAGGGGGGAATTTGAGCAAAGGGAGAACACTCCCAAAGAAATGAATTTTGCAGATGTAAAGGAAGAGGTTTCCTACTCTTTGAAGTTTTTATTAGATGAAGATTTATCATAGTTGAAAATTGGAAGTGGTGTGAATTCTGTGAAACATTGCTTGTCCCTATAAAAGCATACGGGCCCAACCTTGGCCACTGTGAGCAGGGGCACGCCTACGGTATCAAGGGGCTTCTCTGCGCTTGATGAGCCAGTGCAGACTTGAGAATTGGGGGAGGTGGGCTTGAACCCTGGCAGCTCTGCCAGATCTTAGCTTGTCATCTTGGGCCACTTAGTTCATCTCTCTGAGGCTCAGGTGTTTTATTATAAAATCCGAGAAGGTTATGCTTATCCCATAAAGCTGTTGAGAGGATTCCAGGAGGTGACAAATGCAAAGCATGCAGCCAGACCCTGGCACCTAGTAGGTGCTTGATGCATCGAACTATTTTAATATATGCTTTATACCCTATAATTATATAACAAATAATACATACTATATAAAATGTCTGTATAAGGTTATATTTGCACAATATAGAATAATCCTTTTGTATGATTATGTACTCTTGTATAATAATATACAATATTATTAACATAATATATAATGTATACTTATATAATAATAATATATAACTGTTTTTAAATAACAGTATTCTTGCGATGCCTGGGTGGCTCAGTCGTTAAGCATCTGCCTTTGGCTCAGGTCATGATCCCAGGGTCCTGCGATCGAGCCCTGCACTGGGCTCCCTGCTCGGCGGGAAGCCTGCCTCTCCCTCTCCCACTCCCCCTGCTTGTGTTCCCTCTCTCGCTGTCTCTCTCTGTCAAATAAATAAGTAAAATCTTTAAAAAATATAAATAAATAACAGTATTCTCTCTGAAATACTAGGACTTCAAGAAGATCATGTTCCCTAGTAGCTTTCACACTTTTTTTAAACACTGGAATCTTTTTCCCTTTCCGTTCCTGCAAAGGACATCTGCGCATCTCAGACATCTCCTGTCTGAGATGGAGCAAAGAGGAGGTGCTTGCTGAAGCAGGGGTGAGGGTCCCCAAGCCCAGACAGGCTCTCCCTTTAGCTGCTCCTGCTCTCCACACCAAGACACCCTCAGAACAGAGTGGAAACAGCTGTTCTAGGCCAATCTGCTTTCTCTTCGAGGTCTCAGAGCCACTTGGGTAGAGCTCAGAGTGCAGGTCCGTGGCCTTGACGTTGAACTCTCGTTCTCCGAGTTGCTCTGCAGTGTCTGCGGTGGGATGAATTACGGGGCTGCTGATCCCCCTCCCTGAGGGGACTTGGGGCCTAATCATAGAACCTGGTGCCTTGACAGGCTGCTGACCCCATCCCTGGGTTTACTGGTGGCCACACTTAGGCTTTATCGCTACTAAAAGCCATAAGGAAGTCGCAACACTTAAGTGTAAAGCTGGGGCTGACATGCGTAGCGGCTTGCATCACAGCCTTGACACTGGCTGTGTGTGTCTGTACTTCTGTGGCTGTTTGATTAGCTTTGATTTTCAAGCAATTGAAAAAGTTTTGTTCTATGTAGTGGAGTTTCATTTCTCCATATGGGTGTCAGTGTCAGATGATGATCTATTTGCTGTACTTGTTGGAGCAGTAGACCTGGTTAGCAGAGGGGCTGATCATTGACTGTTAGAGAGAAATTCGATTTCTCTGGCCCCAGGTTTTTTGTCTGAGAATGATGTAACCCTTTTCTACCGACTTCATCAGCCTTTGTGGGTTGTTGGCTGTGACATTAAATGAGATGTATTGGAAAGCCTTTTATGAGAAGATGACTACAGGGAGACATTATTATGTAAATGAGTCTAAATTTTCTCTGCAAGAAAAGTTGGGCCACTTCTTTGGCTGATGTGCTATGAGACGGATGACCTTCTGTTTCTGCCTTCCGTTAGAGACTCTTGGTTCTCTGTAAAACAGCTAAAAAGGGAAAACACGTGGCCCGGCCATGTTGGGATGTAGGGGTGTCACCCTGGAATGTGTGGGGACCCATGATGCGCCTGCATCCACTCCACGGGAGAGGACTCACCACCAGTTTTCATAAATATATCTTTTGTAGCTGATGCAGTCACAGAGATGCTCTTGAGCCCTGAGGCCTGACTCCAGAGGGTAGGAATGGGTTCCTGCGTGTTTTATTTGTCCTTCTCTTATTCCAAGGTCTGGGGTTAGAGTACCAGAGTTGATGAATTCTTTACTTTGTCTCCCATGAGTACGCAGATTCAGCATTGTCCTGACAATCAGACTAATCACCGAAAACATTACATGCCAGACGCCCTCCCAAGTAAGCCTTCTCCTGACATTTTCTCATTAAATGGGGGAATCATTAAACTGAGGTGTAAAGAGTTGAAGGGACTTGCCCAGGGTCCCGCTGTACCGCTGGAGTGTCACTGGTACTCACCAGCCTGCCAGGATGCTTTCGTGAGTGGAAAATCAGGGAGTTTGGGCTGGCCGCTAAAGATCCAGATTCCCCGGTCACAGTTTAGCCCCAGGACCCGTGTAATGGCGGAGCTGGAATCTGAAAGGCCTGCTAATGGCTTTCCAGAGAAGGAGTTCATGCCATTTCTGGACCAAAGTATTTCAAACCTCCTTAGCCCGGAGGGCTTCCAACGCTCACGACCTAGGTAGGGGAGGTGAGACAAAGGGTGTGCTGTAGGAGGCCGCCTGCTCTGTGAGGGCTGGAGGCAGGCCTTGGTTTGGTCAGCACTCCGCTTCCACCACCCACACCAGGCCTTGTGTGCACAGGGGCGGACTGGCCGGAAGGAGAGACGGAGGGAGGGAGGAAGTTTGGATGGATGGAAGGAAGGATGAATGGATGTTTGGATTGAAGGAAAGAATTGAAGAGGTGCATGGTAGGGGGAGATAGAGAGAAATTAGAACCGGAATGAGATAAAAGAAAGATAGAGGAGACATAGAGTTTGCAGTTTTATATGGGGCATCATTATTGCATTGTTCACAACTTCTTGCTGTTTCCCATGTGTTCGTGCACACAGATGTCATTCATATTTTTTTTTTTAAGATTTTATTTATTCATTTGCGAGAGACAGAGAGAGAACAAGCAGCAGGGGGAGAGGCAGAGGCAGAGGGAGAAGCAGGCTCCCCACCGAGCAGGGAGCCCGATGCGGGACTTGATCCCAGGACCCTGGGATCACGACCTGAGCCGAAGGCAGATGCCCAACCATCTGAGCCACCCAGGCGCCCTCGTATGTTTTATTTAATAGACATTTTTGACCACTAACCCAGATGCGGGGGATAAACAAATAAGAGATGATCCTCCTCTCAGAGAGGAGTTTAAAATCTCAGGAAGTTACTTAAGCCACTCTTGGTTGCCTAATCGTTACTAGAGGTCGTGGGAATCCTGATTCGCAAGTCCTCACCTGCATTGGATGTTCCTGGAGCAAAGGAAGTCGTCCACCGGTCAAGTCTCATCTCTGCGTATATACTCACAAGCCAGGAAGGTTTTATGGGATCTTTATTTTTCTTTGCCGAAGCAATGTGTTTAACTGTTTCCCACCTTTCTATAAAGCTTCTGAGTTTTTCATTGTTGTTCCGTGTATTGTTAGGCTCTCGCATGGAATGACTCTGATTTTTCTTTTTTAACCAGGATTGATCGTAAGATGTCAAGTGCTCACACCAACTACAAACTGGATGAGGCCCAGGCGATAATGAGTGAGCTCCGGACCATCAAGAAAGCCATTTGCACTGGCGAGAAGGAGAGGCGGGACCTGATGCAGGTAGGGGCCTGGCACTCTTCACATCCCGTGTCCGTCCGTCTGCCTGCCTGCGTGTCCATCTGTCTGTTAACATTTTAGGAAAATATGTGTTTACAGTATATATTATGTATTTGTTATGTATACAGCTCATATATATTTTAAAACATATGTCCCTGCCATGTGTGTATATATTTCTGCATATGTGTATTAAAATATTTGAAAGTATGGGTGTTAGTTTCCTAGGGCTGCCATGACAAAGTACCACAAGCTGGTAGAGAACCACTGAAATCGATTCTCTCAGAGTCTGGAGGCCAGGAGTTCACAGACAAGGTGCTGGCAGCGCCACGCTCTCTCTGATGGCGCTAGGGGCGGACCCTTCCTCGCCTCTTCCAGCTTCTGGGAGCTGCTGCCGATCCTTGGCATTCTTTGGCTTGTAGATGCCCCGCTCTAATCTCTGCCATGTCGTCACATGGTGTTCTCCCTGGGTCTCTGTGTCTACATTTTCTCTTATAAGGATGCCAACCACTGGATTCGAACCCAGTCTAATTCAGTATGACCTCACCTTAACTTGATTCCACCTGCAAGGACCCTCTTTCCAAATAAGCTCACATTCACCGATTCTTAGGACTTGAACAGATCATTGGGGAGGACACAGTTTAAGCCGTAACGACGGGTGATACAGATTGTTCAATAATCAAAACAACTTAAAAGGTCTGTGATGAGAAGTCTTGCTACCACCCCATTCTGTCCTGCCCTGTAACTACTTTTATTAGCTTCTTGTATACCCTGCCAGCATTTTTGCAGACACAGGAGAGGGTGAGCACATGTTCAGCTGCGCCCACAGAAAGCTAGGGCTGTGCCTGCCGCTGTTCTGCCCCGGCTTCCTCACGGGACAGTAACACCCCGTCCCCTTTTCTGGATCTGTGCACAAGCTACTTCATTCCTTGGTATGGCTGCGTGGATAGATTTTAGTTATATGGCTGGGATCGTTGGAGCTTTATACTGCTTTATTTTTTTTGTCCCTTGGACTTCTGTAGATTTTCTTGTACTTAGAAAAAGCTTGAGTTTTTGCAGATGGATGCCCACTGGTCTTTCTGCCTGGTCCTGGGGTGCATTCAGATGTTTCTGTTACGGCTTTCATTTTTTTCCTCAACACACTGAGTGCCTGGCAGGCGTGTGTCTGGATTCTGCAGAATGTAAGGATAGAAGCACGTCTGAAGCAGAGCTCGGACTTGTGGGCCAGATGAGACAGGTGCACACTTGCACGGCAGCGCTCCCGAAGGTCAAGGATTCAGGAGACTTGTGGAGTGTCCCCACAGTGGTCATTCAATTGCCCCTTACTGGGCCCTACCCCAGGCCTGCTAGATTAGGCTCTGGAGGTGTGACCCACCAACCTGTATTTTCAGGTGCTCTCCCAGGTCATGAGAGGTACATGGTGGCAGGAACAGCTCCCGCCATTGCCTGGGGCCTCTGAGTGCAGCATTGGACGAGGTGCCGTGTGGACCTGCCGCATCTAATCGAAGCCCCACCCCCAGGGGTGGACCACGTGGTATTCCATCATGGGGCCTTGGAGACCTTGCCCCAGGACGTTGAGCTCATTTCTCTGCCCCGGCCTTTCCCGGTGTGCCGAGCTGGGGCAAGCCGCCCACTTGCCTCAGGTGGGTTCCCCACCGCAGAGGTGGAGATGGAATTTCTGTAAGAAACTTCAGACCCCAGCATCCTCTCTGAGAAGCTCCAGGGAGAGGCCTGGGCAACATCCTGTCTAGCAAAAGGAAAGAAGTTGTTCTGTCTGTCTTTTATGACCTTAACAATATTGGCCCATTCCAGCATGCCTTCGTCTGGATCCAGAGCCCCCCGCTACACGTGTCACGCTGCACCTGCGCGTTCTGGTGTCTGCTGGAGAGAAATACATTCAAAAGTCTTCTAAAAAATTGGAGAAAAATCTCATTTCTTTTTGGCCTCCCCCTAAAGGAGTTACGTACACCAGAAGACATAGTTGCTCTAGTTTTTGGCAAACTAACATCTGTATGAGATGACTCTTGACCATGTAGAATTATGACTGAAAAATCAGGTTATATAAATATGTAAACCTCATCTGGGAGTGGTTTTCCTTCTGTGTGGTTTATTAAAATCTCAAGGCAACATTCATCTCTGTCAGACTCATTTATTGATACAACATTTTGGACGGCAGTGCTCCCCCCCCCATTTTATTGAGGTACAATTGACAGGTAAAATTTTATAAATGTAAGGTGTACAACCTGGTGATTGGATAGACACATGTAAGGTGGAATGATTACTAACACATCCATCACCTCACATGGGTACCTTGTTTTTTGTGTGTGTGATGAAAACTTTTAAGATCTACTTTCTTAGCAGCTTTCAGATACACAACACAATATTGCTAAGTATAGTGCTGTGCATTCCAGCCCCGCAACTTACTCATCTTATAACCCGAAGTCTGTGCCCTCTGACCCCTCAGCCCCTGGCGACCACCATACCACTCTGTTTCTCTGAGTTTGGCTTTTTTGGAGGGAATGCTTGTTTTTTTCTTTAGGAAACAGAAAGGTTTAAAAAAAACAGTAAAAATGGTACCACAGTTGTTCCCTACTATTATCTATTATTCTCATGCTGCCAGGAGGACTCCGTCACTGTCTGATTTAGATGACTGTGCATTGGATTAAAGGTGCAGGTGGTGAGGGTCCTGTCTTTTACGTCTCACGGGAATGGGGGGCAGGGCGGGCCAGCTCCCCGGTGCTGACGCGGCCGCCCTGGAGCCGATGACATGACTGCTTCTAAAGGGAAGAGAAGCATTACCACCTCTGCCCAAGTAACTCGTTGCCTTCTCTTGCAGAGCCTGGCCAAGCTGACCGATGGCTTCAAGAACAGCTTTTCTCTTAGCGACCCTCCGCAAGAGTTCCCTCACAATCCAGGTGTGCTTGGCGATTCTTTACCTCAACAGTTCTGTGATGCTGGGTCTCAGACTGACATCATTGGAGAGGTATGCCAAGAATGGGGGGCGGGGGGGGGGGCGCCGAGAGCCGAGTGTGCCCAGAGAGAAAAGAGCTGCTTTCGTGTTGCCATCACTCATTTGTTTGACTTTGCCACTTTCTCTTCAGAAATGTTTTGGCTTTTGTGCCATTAAGTTTGAAGGAAAAATCCAGCTGTGAAGATTCCATGGCATGGAAGACAATTGAATTGCTTAGTACCTCTGTCCTTGTGATTTGGATTCTTTAAAACAACAGAATCCTTCTGAGAGTTGAGTTTAGATGTGTTCTTTTTTTTTTTTTTTTTAAGATTTATTTATTTTAGAGAGAGAGAGAGAAAGAGAGTGTGAGGAGGGGAGGAGCAGAGGGAGATGGAGAAACTTAAGCAGACTCCACACTGAGCATGGAGCCTGACCTGGGGCTCGATCCCATGGCCCTGAGATCATGACCTGAGCCAAAATCAAGAGTTGGACGCTTAAAGGACTGAGCTACCCAGGCACCCCAACATAGGACATTTGAGAGCAGGGATCAGCTAACTTTTTATGTAAAGGTCCAGATAGTAAATATTTTAGGCCTTTGCAGGCCATGCAGTCTCTGCTATAACTGCCTAACTGTGTTGTTATAGTGCAAAAGCCGCCGTAGGCAATATGTGAACAAATGGACAGAACTGTGTTCCAATAAAACTTTATTTAACAGGATTGGATTTGGCCTGTGGGGGTCATAGTTTACTGATCTTTGACTTAGACCAGTGATTTTTCAGAGGCTTTGTGTCTGTTTCACCCTTAGGTTATACTTTGGTGCTATTTCTTATTCTAAAAGAATGTCAGGAAATTGAATTGAATCAAAATTAATTTTGCTTGGAACTTGGAAGAATTTCATAATGCCCCTTTTGATAATTACTGAAGCCTTGAGTTAGCTATAAAAACAAAGTTGGCAGTCATCATCTGAAGTAGGGTAGTGAATGCTTAAAGACACTACTGTTATAATGTTATTGAGTGAAATTTATTACAAAAGGAAAACAAATGAAAAAAAGATGGCTTCTTTTTCTTAGGGCTTATTAAGTAAAGAGGAGACATCAATGGAATGTGGAATGTCCTCCCCAGAATTAAGTAGAGAAAAAGGAAAAAACCATTGACAAAAAACTCTGGGTTTTAAATAATTAGCTAATATTTTGAAATTTGGATAAATAGTATCTCTTTGAGTATAATATGGTAAATAATGACTCTTTTGGTCTTGGACGTTCTGAAACAGTCCTGTTTTCAGTTGTCACTCTCAAAGGTGCATTTAGACATTTTTGTTTGGTTTTTTACACTTAGACATTTTTGACCAGGCGATTTTGGTTTAAAGAATATGGTCCCCATCTATATAACACACAGAGAAGAATCTGTAAGTCAGAGATGTCTGCCATTTTTGCCTAAAGATTTTTGGCATGCAGGAAGGAAAGAAGTGTAAGACTCATTGAATTCCATGAATAATTTATTGCTGTTATCATAGGTTTCAACTAGGTTGAGAGAAACAGGTAAGATCAAAGGTTCTCTAATGATCTAGGTAAGGCTTTCTAAAGATGTCAGGTGCAGAGTGGTTGGTTATGCTGTTGCAGTAACTTGAGCCACAAATTGTCATGTTTGTGAGGTTACTGGGGCCGGCCTTGGGTTGACAGCTTCATGGCTGTTATCTTGTTAGTTATTTCCATATCTGTTTGATAGGTGAGGGGTTCGAGGTGCCAAGTCACCGGAGGTCATGTAGCCAGGGAGAGGCAGGCCTGCCTGGGTTTGAATCAACATCTCTGATGCCTAAACCCCTGTGCTTTCTACTACCTCATGCAGTTGTTAAAAAAAAAAAAAAAAAAAAAAAAAAAAAAGCATATTGAAGGGCTGAACTGGATTAGTTGGCTATTGCTGCCTAAGAAATTACTCCAAAACCTAGCATCTTAAAACAGCACACTTTTTATTATCTCAGACCTATAATGTAGCTCAGGAGTCTGGCAGGGCCTTCTGCTTCAGGGGCTCTCCTGAAACTGCAAGCAAGGTGTCACCCAGGGCTGCAGTCTCGTCTGAGGACTCGACTGGGGAAGGGGCCACTCTGAAGCTCACGTGACTGTTGGCAGGATTCACTTCCTCATAGGTTGTTGGACTCAGGGCTCTGTCTCATTACCATACAGACCTCTCCAGCACAGTAGCTTGCTTCATCGAAGCGTGCAGACTGAGAGAGTCTGCTAGCAAGGTGGAAGTCACCGTCTTTTGTAACGTAATCGCAGAAATGGCTTCCCATCATCTTTGTTGTGTTCTACTGGTTACGGCCAAATCATGGCTCTAGAGCACTCTCAAGGGGATTTCACCTGGGCTGAATCCCAAGAGGTGGAGACCATTGGGGACCATCTTAGACATCTGCACACCTGACTTAGTTATCACTTACGTGCTCTAAGGCTACATAAGAACTGTGCAACAGGAACCTGTTGAATCCATTGGGCCGTAGATTTCTCCTTTTTCGATTAAGATGTCCATTTTGTTCTCAAGGAAGAGTGCAGAAACAGAGCTTAGGGATCTGTAGACAGCATCGGGAAGAGGTTTTAGGAAATGACATTTGTTTGTCTTGATGAGGGGTCAGCTGCAGGCGTCTCTAACAAACAAGATGATGAGGTGACAAATAGCTCATTCCCAGTGTAGACAGTTTCTGGAGATGTGATGCTATAGCCTTAATGTATTTATATTGAGGAAACCGTGGAGAGGGGCTTTGGATGAGGCTATTAAAATGCCCACAGTGGTGACACGCCTCATCAGAGAATGCTCGCTCCATCCCTCATTCAAAGCAATAGAGATATAAAGAAATTCCTATTGACATATATCAAAACTGGTATCAATAAATTCAGCTCTAATCATTCAAATAGAGTATTTTCAAATGTTTGTTGACATGAGGTTATTTAAAAAAAAAAAAGAAGACTTAGTGGCTATAACGTAGGGTCTAGTTAAGGTCAGATCTACAGAGACAATTGATTCAATGAACTAATGTCGTATATTTCCAGGAATGGAGGAAGAAGTAACCAAGGTGAGCTACGGTTACCTCCCATACAGGTCTTTTTTTGGTTTTGTTTAGGAATTTGTTTAGTTCAGCGTAATTGGTATGGAAACATTTAAGTACAGCTAGTGATCACATGGGAGCGCCACATTTCAATTCTAACTCCTAGGGTGATGGGCCGCCTTCAGGCTTTTCCACACCTTGCTTTCTTTCCTTTAGACCTTTAGTTCTTTAACATGCTGCGTAACATTCGAAGGAGGCCTGTAGCCCATCCCTCACAGAGCTAGTCCACCTTCTTCAGATCTTGCGACTTCTTAAGAGAACATCATTCTTCTGCGTTCACTGAAGAATGAGAGAACATACTGTACAAAATGGGATGAATATTTTTGCCTTTGTGTCAGCTTTTACTAAATAATTCCCTGTGTTTTTAAAATTTAAGTTGTTGTTGTTGTTGTTGTTGTTAGGAATTACACAACAGATGAATACACTTCCACTGTTAAACAAATCCACCAGTGCTTGGGAGGCAGTCTTCCCAGCCCCACCTGCAGCTTCCACCAGTCAGAGGTGGCGGCCGAGCACTGTTTGGTGTATTTCCTTCCAGACCCTTGAGAAATGGAAATTTAAAGCCAAATTAAAATATTCTTCATTGTCGCTGAAAGTTGAAATGAATTTTCGATTTTGAAAATATGTGTTTAATATGTTTCCCCCCTTTTTTTTCCTTCTGTTCCGGAAAGTTTGTCTTTGATGATAAAACAAGACTTGTAGACCGAGTCAGGCTTAATTGGCAGTATGAGGAAGCCAGAAAGAGGTAAGAAGCTCCTTTCTCAAATCTTGCCTTCTGCTTCCTTCCTTTCTTCCACGGAAAGAGGTTTTGTGGCGCTCCAGTGTGGGACTGTCCACTTTTCATCAGAAAGTGGTGTCTGCTAGAATACAAAATCCACGATCTTCCTTTCTGGGTAAGCCTCTCAATGCCCATGATAGAATTTCATGTGCATTTAAGACGTGAATGTCTCACTGTTGTGACCAGTTCTAAAGCCATGAGCTAATAAAGACAAAGACTTTCCCGGCTTCCTTCTCCTCTCAGATAGCTCAGGACTCCCACCCACTCCGCCTCCCAACCAGCAGTAGCCCCTCAGACCTGCTTCAGCACAATTGCCTTATCGTTTACATGTGTCGTTTCCAACTCCAGAGGTTAATGGAAATAGTCACATATCTTGGTTTAAAAGACAGTTTCACAAGGACTAGGTCAACAGGTGCTGGCGGTACCTCATCCGCTGGATTTCGGTGGAGAGACTCGCAGCACAGCCTTTTGTGTGGACCTTTGCCGTAAATCATCTGCCCTCGGAAAATCAAGACTTGACCCTGTCTGTACCTGTTCAGGATTTGTCTTTCTGTCGCCCTCTCCCAGCCCTAAGCATTGGACAAGGGCAGAACTGAGAGGCAGTGCAGTATTTTTAGCAGCTCACGTCCCTCCCCACGTTTGCAGGACCCCGGTTTCAGGATTCTGACCCTGCCCTGGCTTTTGTGTCCCCTTTCTGGAGACCCTCTCTCTTTTGTGTCTTCTGAAGAGAGCCTTAAAACCAAATTATTTCCAGATATGTGCTTGAGAAAGCTATGAAGCATATTTTAAAAAAAGTTTCTTTAGTCACATATGAACTATTTTCTTGGAGGGTCGGGGAGAAGGAGTGGAATGCCAGGTGGGGTAAGGGGGTCCTTTCTGGAAGCGAAATAGTTGGCTCTGCTCCACATACTCTATCATTCACGATGTCTGGAAATCCATTTTGTCGCCTTTTTAGAAAACGTAAAAATAGCAACAAAAGCGGATCACATGACTCCCTGCTAGAGGGCCGACATGAGCTGACATGGGCTTTCTGTTTGCTCAGAGCTCGTATGCCCGCTTCTTCCTGGCTTCTCACCACGTATCTGCGGTGGGCTTTACGCTTCCACACCGACCGCTGCCGAGCGCATTCAGCCGTGCTGCTTGTCTCTGCAGTCATATTCTCCGTCTGTCGTGCATGCCTTCTCCTGGGCTCGCTGCCGTTTGTCAGGGGCCGTTGTCCCCTTTGAATATTCCTCTGCTCATTCTTGCGTGTTTCTCCTGGACCGCACAGTGTGGGTGCTGGAATCTGCTGGGCTGTAGTAAAATGCAGAAAATAGTTGGTTGTTGCGCTTAGGGACATAATTGTTACATGTTTTGCTGCGACATTTACTAAACATAGCAAGTGATTTCTTTGTTTCCTAGAGATGGTATTGGTACACAGTGAGTAACCTTTTAAATGTTGAGATAAGACATTTGGGCGAAAAGGCAAGTATTTAAGAAAATTTTTCAGGGGAGGACACTGCATTTCATCGGCATCTTTTATTATTTATTTATTTATTTATTTATTTATTTATTTATTTAAAGATTTTATTTATTTATTCATGAGAGACAGAGAGAGAGAAGCAGAGGGAGAAGCAGGCTCCCAAGGAGCAGGGAGCCCGAGGCGGGACTCGATCCCAGGACCCTGGGATCATGACCTGAGCCGAAGGCAGACGCTTGACCGTCTGAGCCACCCAGGCGCCCTCATTGGCATCTTTTAAATGACAGTACTATTTCAAGATTGCCAGGACCTTGTCAGGAGACACACGGCAGCTACATGGGGCGGGGTGGGGGGGGGGGGAGCCCTGCCCCCCGTGCTTCAGCTTTTGTGGGCCAGAAACGCCGTTCTGGGCCGCACCAGCCACATTTGAGTATCAGGGACACGTTGTGGAGATGTCCCGGACCGTCTTGTCCTTTTCCCACTACCACAGCGGTTCCCAGTAGGCAGAGTTGGGGAGTGGGGACCTCACCACCCCCAGGGAACTTCTGGCCATGTCTGGAGGCAGGTTTGGTTGTCACGACTCTGGGGGCCCTGCTACGGCCGCTGCTCAACATCCTGTGGCGCATAGGCCGGCCCCACCCAGAGAGTGACTCCCCCATATGCCACCAGTGCCGAGGCCGAGAACCCTTGCTCTGGCTGGAGGACTGTGGTGTGTTAGCGGGGCCATCCCTGCAGGATTTTCTGCCGGCCGGTCTGCATGGGTGACCCCAGTGGTGTCATCTGCACCCCATCCCAGCTTCTGCAGGGGGCAGAAGCTGCTGGGAGAATGGGACATTGTACTTCTTTCTACGCAATACCTGCCCTGTTCTGGACATTTCAAAAAAACTGTGTGGGTTATGCGATGCGATCACATATGCTCTTTAACCTATTTGGGGATATAAATTCCTCCCCAACTAACAGAAATATGTCGGTTTATCAGTGGCTCTGCCTGAGGGTGAGGACCTCTCCCTACCCCACCCGGGCAGTACCTGCTGGGGTTGTGTGCGTGTGTATGTGCACACACATACAGCATGTGCCTGTTTACAGACGTGCGTGCGTGCATGCACACTTGTATTTTCCCCTTTGTTTTTATTACAAAAATAATACACGAATACATTGTTTTTGTCACAGGCACAATCAGTAGAGACCACCCACTTTCCCCTTATCAGATCCCACTTCCTATCATTCATGGTTTGGCGTGACACCTTCCAGGCTTTTATCTAAACATTTAAATAAAGTAAGCCCAGTATAGTTAAATGTAGTATGTGATGCATAGCTTAGGATGCATAAGCATCCCTCTGTGGATAGACATCTTAGATGGTTGCAGTTTTTCCTTTTCACAAACAGTGCACGTCTTTTCCTAGGCCCCCGCCTTGCAGAAATGACTATTTCCTTGGACTAGTACTTAGCAATGAAATGTACAGATCTTAACACACATACACTGACAGGTTTTATAGGGGCGTCTGGGTGGCTCAGTCGGTTGAGCATCTGACTCTTGATCTTAACTCAGGTCTTTATCTCAGGGTCCTGAGTTTGAGCCCCGCATGAAGCCTACTTTAAAAAAAAAAAAAAAAGTTTTGATAGATACCCCCACATTGCCTTCCAGAATGACTTAGCCACCTTGCGCTGCCACCAGCGCCGATGGAGAGCCCTGATTTTCACATCTGCTGAGCATCATTAAACATCTTCATTTTTTGGTCAATTTTACTAGAGTAACAGGCAAAGGCCTTCTGTCAGTTGTCATGTGCTTCTCCCTGGTGTGAATGGTACATTTCCTGGTGCTGTTCAACCTAATTTTGTGTGACTTTTGGTTCTTTTAGTTGCTGTGTCTGAATTTTTTTTTTTCCAGACAAGTGATCCTTTCAGAAAATGTTAGATGCTATCATTCCCCTGTTCCACATGGCTCTCAAACCTTGAAGGAGGCCACTTTTGCTCCCTAGGGAACAGTTCTGGTCCTCATGACTAGGGCAGAGCCCAGGGATGCTGCTGACCAGCCCACGGCGCACAGCACGGCCCCACAGCAAAGACTGCGGTGGCCCGGAGCGTCAGCAGTGCCTCAGCTGAGAAACCTTACTCTTGGCCTTCTTATTTTGCTTCTAAATCCCTACTGTGTTTGGACAAGGACCCACAGGAGCCGGTTTTCCACTAAGGGCATTAGCCCACTCCCCCGTGTCTATCCTTGCCCTGTTCCAGACAGGTTGACCCCTCGGTGTTCCTCAAACACGCCGGGTCTCAAACCTGCCAGGCACACTCCTGACTTAGTCCCTGGAGTCAGCAGAATAATGGCCCCTCAAGATGTTCACGTCCTAATCCCAGAACCTGGTGGCTGTGTCGCCTTCCGTGGCAGAAGAAACTTTGCTGATGGGATTAAGTTAAGGACCTTGAGACGGGGCAGTGATTCCGGATGATCCAAGGGGGCTCAGTGTCATCACTCGGGTCCTTAGAAAGGGACAGTCTGGGAAGGGGATGTGTGGAGGGAAGCAGAGATTAGAGTGGTGTGGGCCACGAGCCGAGGCCTGTGGACAGCCCCTAGAAATGACAGCGCAATGGATTCTTCCCTAGAGCCTCCAGAAGGATCACAGCCCTGCCCACCCATTTTTGACTTTTGACTTCTGGAACTATAATATAATAACGTGTGCTGTTTTGGGGCGCCTGGGTGGCTCAGTCGGTTAAGCGTCTGCCTTCGGCTCGGGTCGTGATCCCGGGGTCCTGGGATCGAGCCCCGCATCGGGCTCCCTGCTCGGCGGGAAGCCTGCTCCTCCCTCTCCCTCTCCCCCTGCTTGTGTTCCCTCTCTCGCTGTCTCTCTCTGTCAAATAAATAAATAAAATCTTAAAAAAAAAAAAGAATAATGTGTGCTGTTTTAAGCCACCGAGTCTGTTGTTACAGCAACAAGAGGAAACTCGTACAGTGGCCATGGCCTTTGCCGTTTCCTCTGCCAACAATGGAATGCTTTGCCTCAATTTGTCAGATGGCTTCTGCTCTCCTCTTGGTCACCTTGTCAGAGACGCTTCCCTGATCATTCAGAATAAAGTAGCATGCCCCATTCCCGCCCCCATCACCCCAATCCTCCCAGCAAATGTAACCACCTAACCCATTCTCTATATACGTGTTTGCTTCTTTATCATTTGTTTTTCCCTCCGAGAACGTAAACCCCACAAGGGCAGGGATTTAGGTCCGTTTAGGTCACTGCTGTAATTCCAGGAGCTAAATACCCACTGAATATCTATTGATTGAGTAAATGAGGGCCCCATTTGGTCACACTTGCTGTTTGGCACTTGCTTCTGCCAGTGGGCAAGCAGAAGGAGTCCTCGGGGCCCAGGTCCTGGCTCTCCTCCTGGCTCCCTTCCCCAGGGCCCGCTGTGGGCCTTGGGATATTGCCCCTTGACCTGAGGACAGAAAAGGCAACAAAGATACGCATGTCTTTAGGGTTCTAACAGAGGCAGGGCATGGTCTCTTCATTTCAAGAACTGTGTTCGCATGATACATAATCATACCAAGCTCAGCTTACAGTTCTTGGGCCTTCATGGACATTTGAAAAGGCTCATGATCTTGAATCTTTCTATAATGAATTCTCTTCTTGGATGCTGGAGAAGACGGCTGCCATTTTGGATCTGCACCCTGAAGGATGCTGGGATTACGGCTGCCCGTGCATTTGGGAAGGGCTTTCTCAACCAAGAGGGGAGCAGGGATCAGGGTGGAAAGTTGTGTGATCGCAAGTTTCTGAGGAGGTGGGGGGTCCGTCTGTGGCAGCTGGACCAGCCTGTAGTTGCAGAATGAAGCGGGGGGGGGGGGGGGGGGCGGGGGGGGTGGAGGATGCCGCGAGCAGGGAGGCAGGTCTGCGTCACGGGGGACCACAAGCACCTTGGAAAAGAGTTGAAAATGCCGGGCATTCTAGGACTTTTGAGTCGGGAATGGTCAGTGTGAGCCATCCAAATGGTGAGAGATCCAGGAGGGCAGTTGGAGGTGGTACGGACATCATGGAGTGGCTGAGCTCACCTTGGGAGAGAACATGCACTGAGAAAGGAAAAGAATTCAGGACTGAGTCGTAAGAAAGCCCCATAGCTATTGGCTTGGCGAGAGTGAGGCTGGCCGGGGGAGGGAAGTAAAAAGTCCGAGAGAGTCTGGCTAGGAGTGAGCAGAAAAGAGAAGAGGAAGTAAAACCTCAGAAGACACTCACCTCCAGGGACCCACAGCAGAGGAGGAGATACTCGAGAAGTCACAGCAGTAGGCCGGCAGAACTCTGCTTCCCCGCACTACCCGCCCACAGTGCCCCTGGTCCTGGGACCAGGTTTTTATCATGCTGACTTGCTTTTTTTCCATTTAAAGAACTCTTATTCTGATCGATCTCTCTCTTTTTTTTTTTTTTTCTGTTAAAATAGCTTTCTCTTACAAAATAATGGTGATAGTTGATGTGAGTAGGTTTTTTCAGAATCTCTACTTGGAAAAATAAAAAGTTGGCAGCCCTACACCAGCCCCTCCCTCTTCCTTAAGTGGCATGGGCCATGAGGAGTGTGACCTAGATAGCCCTCACCGGAGCTAAAGAAGGAGAATGGCCCCGAAGAGCGAGTTCTCAGAGGCTCCCTTTATGGCTGGGGATCATTTAGAAGGTGGACCTTGAGTTTTGATAATGAGTTTCTGTTCTCATTGGATTTTAAGCTGCTTTAAAATGTCTGTGTAGCGGGGCGCCTGGGTGGCTCAGTGGTTAAGCGTCTGCCTTCGGCTCAGGTCATGATCCCGGGGTCCTGGGATCGGGCCCCGCATCGGGCTCCCTGCTCCGCGGGAAGCCTGCTTCTCCCTCTCCCTCTCCCACTCCCCCTGCTGGTGTTCCCTCTCTCTCTGTCTCTGTCTCTCTCTGTCAAATAAATAAAATAAAAAATAAATAAAAAATAAAAAATAAAATGTGAAGCATTCTTGTCGGCAGAATCCTCAACCTCTGTTCACCGAGCCATTGATAGCGGTGCCCTCTGTCAGGCACTTGGGGTTCTGGTCCCCTGAGGTGGCTGCAGGGTACATTTCCAGTCCCCGCGGAGTAATTTGATTTTTGCCTCTAGTCACTGAAGTCAATTCTTCTAGATCTGGCTTCTAGATCTGGTGAGCGAGTGAGGGCCTGACTTGTAACCTGCTCAGCCGTAGGTCATGTGATTGCCAGCCACACCTGGCAAGGCGCTCGGCTGGACACAGCTTGGAGTCACAGTCAGGACAGCCTCACGTCTCCACCGCAGTAGACATGTGAATTGAGGGAGGGGTCGGTGTCATCAGGTCCCAGGGGTGGAATCATCCAGAGCCATGACAGGGATTTTATTCCAGTTGCCGTTTCTGTTTTTTCAGACTGCCCCCAAATGAGATACACGATGAGCACAGTATAGACTTGGGTCCTCCCAAGTCCCACCGAACTGCTTGCACGGTGGCAAGCAGTTCTCCCCCAAGAACTAAATCTAGAACTAGCATTAACGTTTCAGAACCCGAGCAGCAAAGACCACAGTCAAAGAGCAGTGGCTTTGATGTTCTGTGCGACAACGCTCCACGTGGCCACCTCCATGACAGCCCCATGAGCATCCCTGGAAGGAGGGTGGCCTACGTACAAGAGAGCATGTACCTCGTTCACCCACCAATGCATGGAAAAGTGCATCACTTTTTTTTTTTTAAAGATTTTATTTATTTGAGAGAGAGAGTGCGCGCAAGAGAGAGCTTGAGCAGGGAGGAGAGACAGAGGGAGAAGCAGACTCCCCGCTGAGCTGGGAGCCCGATGTGGGCTCGATCACGCTCAACCGACTGAGCCCCTCAGGTGCCCCAAAAGTGCATCACTTTTAATGGCAGTGTTAGCAAAGAAGAACACAATGCATCCTTCCCTGCTCTTTCACTCTGAGGCTGGGAATGGCAGGTGGCCTTTTCTTTTGCTGCTGGACTTGCATTATTTTAGTGCTACCGTTCGGCATTTGGTTTTGTCATTTCTGCTACCTTACCTGTGGACATCAGTCCCCCAGCTCCCGTTCCCAAAATCATTCCACCCCGAGTTCAGCTCAGCTTGCCTACCTTCTGCAAAAACTCCTGAGCTTTACCACTTACGAGTGGGGGGAGAATGTGTGTGTGTGTGTGTGTGTGTGTGTGTGTGTGTGTGTGTGTGTGTGTGTGTGTGTGTGTGTGTGTGTGTGTGTGTGTGTTTCAGAGAAGTCTTGTCTTGCATATCTAGATTTGAGATTGTTTTTCAGAGTCGGGAAATCGTCGAAATGCAGTGCTGGACAATGAGAAGTAGCAGGACGTATTCAGATTTAAAGGAAGTTATGGAAGTGGGACTCGTAAGTCCAAGTGGTGGTGTGATTGCTAGAGAACTCCCTAGACCAAACCACCACTCTCATGGTGACTAGTTTTGTGATTTCAACTCCGGGTCATGGGAAATGTACCCAAACAACTGCTTCTGTTTCCCTTCAGGAACATTACTTTGGATTCTCAAGGCAGACCTTATGATAGGAGTATTTTCACATTATTGGTTAAAAATTTTAGAATGTTTTTTTTAAAGATTTTATTTATTTGAGGGAGAGAGTGAGAGAGAGAGAGAGAGAGAGCATGAGAGCAGGGTGAGGGGCAGAGGGAGAAGCAGGCTCCCCTCTGAGCAAGGAGCCCATGCAGGACTCGATCCCAGGACCCTGGGATCATGACCTGAGCCGAAGGCAGATGCTCAACTGACTGAGCCACCCAGGCGCCCCAAAATTTTAGAATTTTTCAAAGCCAGTTTGGAAGAACAAGTCTTGAAGCAATCCCGGTGACGCGGATAGTTCCTTATTTTTAACCTAAGAGCACTTGTTCCAGAACTGTGCACAAACTGTTGCTGTTTCCATAGAAACACTCACAGTCCAGATAGGAACAAAACATTTGGCCCGTCCAGTTTCCCTGCGTCTTAGTGTTCGTTGCCAGGATGGGTCCTGCTGTTCTCTGGTGTCAGGAATCAGTGTCGCGTTAGGATTCCAGTTGGATTTGATCAGTCGCTTAGAGTCTTCCTGCATCTTTCCAGTGACCATGTGTCTGGGTTTGGGGGTGAGGCGCAGCTGGGGGAAATACGGGCATGCATCCTTGCCACTGTGGCTCCTTCCGCACTCAGGCCAAGGGGAAGAATCCTGCAGGTGTTCTGCTTCTCATTTAAGGAAGTCGCTCTCCGAAGGTCTATATGCTCAAAGGGGAAATGACGTGAGGGCAGGCAGGGGTGTGGGGGTGTGAGTAGACCCTTCCTCCACCACATATTCTAGATTCAGATTTCTCGGATTTCTAATGTAGACTAGAGAGAGCTGAGCCAAATGGACACCGGTTTATCAATATTTAGCTCAATCAGTTGAAGTGATTTTATCACCCATCTGGCCTCGATCTCAGCTGAGGTTTTCTTGAACTTTTGCTTTTCACTTACATGGATATTTACAAAAAGAAAACTTTTTTCTTTTTGAGAGAAAACAACAGAAGTATCGAATCTGTAGCTGCAATTGAAATCTGAAGGCACAAGGCTCTAAGCTGACATCATGCCCCAGACTGTGGTTGTTGGGGTCCCGTCATGTCTCATAACCATCAGATGGGACCGTGGCTTGCCTGGAGTTCCTTTCCCTTCCAGAAAGCAGCCATATCTTAGGAACATGCAAAATTATATGGTAGACTGCAGGCTTTACGTATAAATGCAAATAATTAAGGATTATTTTGGATATGTAAAATATACCTCAAAGCTGTTATATTAGAAGTGCATTTTTTGCAATAAAAATGCAAATCACATTTAGGATTTCCGTGTGAATTGTGAGGGTCTCAGTAGTTTCTGCAGCATCAATGCAGGTTTCCATTCATGGTTTAATGGTGCCTGGGTTATAACAGAAGATGTGTTCGGGCAAAAATAGTGAGGGAAAAATGATTCATATCTTATTTCTGCCTGCATTAGACCTGTTCAGGGAATAGAATTTGGAGGTCACATAATAAATATGAAACCTGAATGCTTGATTTGAGGATTCCCTTTTGTTTCTTCTCTGTCATGAGCACACGGACATATATTTTAACGCTTTTAAAGGCATTTGTGAGAGGTTATATATAGGCCATAAAATGTATTACCTGTCAAAAATTAGAATCAGTGCAGATTACAGTTGACTTATAGGAAAAAAAAAAAAACCCTCGCCAATTTTAAGTTGCTCTCAGGTTTTCTTTAAAAATGACCTTGGGGTGGGGCACCTGGGTGGCTCAGTCGTTAAGCGTCTGCCTTTGGCTCAGGTCATGATTCCAGGGTCCTGGGATCGCGCCCCCCGCCCCCCCCCCCCCCCGCATCAGGCTCCCTGCTCAGCGGGAAGCCTGCTTCTCCCTCTCCCGCTCCCCCTGCTTGTGTTCCCTCTCTCGCTGTCTCTCTCTCTCTCTCTCTCTCTCTCAAAAAATAAATAAAATCTTTAAAAAAAAAATAAAAAATAAAGTAAAAAAATAAAAATGACCTTGGGGAAGTTTCTTTTTTGCCAACTTTAATCATGACCTTACTTTGCTTTCATGTATTTAATTTCACTGAAATGATATTTCAGGGAAAAAAAAAAACGCCTTTCGATTGTTTTTCTCATATTGCTCAGAATTGGAATGATGGTACTCGCAGGAGTGGGGTCCCAGCCTCCGGGTCAGCCACATGGCGTGGCTGTGGAGGAAGGGGCACTGTAACTCTACATCTGTGTTTAGCCTTAGGCACAAAGTCTGTCTCCTCCACTGAACCTAACACACAAAGCATCCTCCTTGCAGACGGCTTGTTTCTAGGCCAGCAGCACAGGCAAAGCCGTCTTGTCTATCCCTTGGTGAATGCACAAGAAATCACTGGAGGAATCCTTCTAGAGCTTTTGGCTTCCAGTGCAGACAGACAAGACATATGTGCCTCACTCTCAACCTGGCTGAGAGCAGGCCCCGAATGTCTGCATCTGGAATGTGGATATAGGGAAAGAAATGGCACTTGGCACTATATATCCATATTCTTCTGGATTCATAGATAGCTCTAAGACGACCATGCAGTCATTTACATCCTTGTGAAATTTAATTATGTGAAAAAGCACTGTTCTTCAGCGTAGAAACGCTTGCCTCGTGTTCAGCATCGCCCAAACACCTTTTCTAGATGGACTTCTAGAAGTCAGCTTTATCCCGATCTTGTCTGTGCTGCAGAGGCTGTCCCTTGCCGTGTCGTGTGTCTGTGCATATTTGTCCTGTAAGCAGAGTCACAGTACTGTGTGGCACTTGGGCCGCTGTACTCTTACGCCTTCGGTGGACAGACTTTTTGAAGTCGGCCCTTTGCCTCTCTTCCCGCCTATAGTTCTTTTCTTCCCTTGTTCTGTTTTCTGGTAGCGGACATTACTTGAGATTTGCCTGGGAACCTTAGGGTTATCTAGGGTCGGATCTTCTGCCCCCTCAGCAACTTGGATGCTTGTGGAGTTCCAGCTGACCAGCACCTGGCCAACTCAAATGCAATCTTGATCACCTCCCATGTACACCTCGGAAAACTCAGAGGGAGTGCTTTTAAAAATGTGGGTGCTTGGGGGCGCCTGGGTGGCTCAGTCGTTGGGCGTCTGCCTTCGGCTCAGGTCATGATTCCAGGGTCCTGGGATTGAGCCCCCCGCCCCCCCCCCATCGGGCTCCCTGCTCCGCGGGAAGCCTGCTTCTCCCTCTCCCGCTCCCCCTGCTTGTGTTCCCTCTCTCGCCGTCTCCCTCTGTCAAATAAATGAATAAAAAATCTTTAAAAAAAATGTGGGTGCATGTAGTATATGCATGAGAATTAGTATATGTTACAAAGTAATACCGCGAACTTCAGCTGGGTTCAGAGAGGCTTTCCTGCGACTTGATCAGATTAATGTAATGAAAAATTATGAGAACACAATGGATTTGCTCAGTGTGTGTTGTTTGCCTCTTTCATATTTATTTCTTACTTTTGACTTGTCTTGATCTCCGGTAGAACGTTCCGGAAATTTCATTGGGTATAATGTCTGATTTGGCACTAACTTATTGATGGGCCGACTTGGAGTGTATTTTCCTTGGGCTTCAGTTATATGACTGCCATAAATTTCCATCACACTAATTAGACATAGATGGACGCTCAAGCCCGGTTGGATTCGTAGTCCTGGTCAGCCACCTCTGCCTGTAGTATTTTTCAGTGACATGATTTGGCACCATTTTCCAACAGATTTTCAGGAAATTAATTTTAAGTTGGAAAAGAACTTGCGTAATACAGCGACTGACATTCAACTATTTTCTTTACCTTCTCGGGGAATTGGACTTGAGTAAAATGTGCACGTTTAAACTATAACTTACTTACTTTTTTTTAAGATTTTATTTATTTATCTGAGAGACGGAGAGAGAGAGCACAAACAGGGATGGGGGCAGACGGAGAGGGAGAAGCAGACTCCCTGCTGAATGGGGAGCCCAACGCGGGGCTCGATCCCAGGACCCCGAGATCATGACCTGAGCCAAAGGCAGATGCTTAACAGCATCTGTTAGGGGATGCTGTTAAGCATCACATGTAGGTGCCCCTACACTTTTTTTTTTTAATTTATTTTTTTTTAAAGATTTTATTTATTTATTTGAGAGAGAGAGAGAGAGAGAATGAGAGATAGAAAGCATGAGAGGGAAGAGGGTCAGAGGGAGAAGCAGACTCCCTGCTGAGCAGGAAGCCCGATGTGGGACTCGATCCCAGGACTCCAGGATCATGACCTGAGCCGAAGGCAGTCGCTTAGCCAACTGAGCCACCCAGGCGCCCCCTACACTTTTTTTTTTTAAGCTGTTGGTTTTTTTGATTGGTTTGGTACTTGAAGAAGGCATCTTACCCAGCTCTCCAGCCAGGCTGACTAGTCCCCATGCTCATGTCTAGCTCAAGAGGAGCCTGACCCGGTGCGGGGCTGGCCAACAGGCTCTAACATGTGGGCCAACACCAGCTGATTGGCAGTATCTGCAGGGAACACAGCGTTGAGAAGGATTCTGAGGTCTGGACCTAGTGGGCAGGATGCCAGCTTTGATTAGTTTGTGTGTCCTGGGCAGGGGACAGGGTGGTGTCAGGAGTGCTCCTGCCGTTCCTGTATTAGTGAGGATCATCACGCTGGAGCCTAATGCAGGCCCCTACGAGCTCCATGGCCAATTAGGATCCTCCAGACCAGGCCGGGCTGCCTGAAAGCAGAGGGTTTTCAAACTGAAGTGAGCATCAGAAGTACCTGGAGGACTTGTTAAAACCCAGGTCGCCCAACCCCATCCCCAGCATGTCGCATTCAACAGCTCTGGGGTGGCACCTGAGATTTCCATTTGTAACAAAGCTCCTGGTAATGCGGAGGCTGCGTGCCGGTCGGGGACCCCGCTTTGAGAATCGCTGCCTTGGAGGATGCAGGGCTATGTGTCCCTGCCACTTCCCTGTCTTCACAGCTCTCTGCGACCTCAGAGGAGTCTCTGGATTTCATTTTTGGGGCATGTGTACCAACATCTGCCCTCCACAGTGCTGGGTTCAGGGCGAGTCTGGCGTCGCTCGTTTCTGTCTGAAAACAGATAGCCCTCCTAGTTAGCCACACTTGAACTTGAAGGGCTGAAATCGTACTACTCCACCCGTGAAAGGCTGCTCTGCAAATACAAGCCACATCCGTCTCATTTAATCTGCATTAAAGGGCACAAAGCGATGCAGTCTGTGTGCCAAACACGTGGAAGTGTAGGCACGTGGAAGGTGACAGCAGCGCCCGTACTTCTACCCCTGGAGGGTGGTTGTGCCGATACGTTTGGTGAGGCTGACTGGTTTGCACCCCTCCACGCCCCCGGTGGCCGCGCTTAGCAGGGCTCACTCTCATGCTCCCGTGTATTTGCTGGCGTGCTTGTTCACAGTTTCACGTGTTCAGCTTTTGCTGAGTGTCTGCTCTCTGCAAGGCGTTTTGAATGTCACTTGTGCTCCAGGTCCCTGGTGCTGGAGAGAGCAAACAGAGCTGGAAGACGTGGATCGCCAGGCTTTGGGGGGTTTCTGTTCAGAAGTCCCGTGATGGGTGCATTTCTCTCCTGTCATTTTGTCCGCATGGTGTTGGCAGTTAGGTACAGCAGAGCAGGCAGGAAGCCAGAAGCTTCTCTCGTGTGTCCAGCACTGTGTTTAGCTGCTGCTGATGGGGGATGTGGAGAGAGGAGCTGGTTCCGTCCTGCTCTGGGACAGTGCCGTGGAGGAAAGCACGAATCTGTAACAACACAGTGCGGGGGTGTGGAGGATGCCAGCCTTCCTGTCCATCCTTTGAAGCAAGCGTGCCACGCTTACTGCCATCCCAAATCTCCTAGGCCGGGGGGGTTATGTAGGGGACCTCCACGTTCTTTTTATGACCCATCCTTTCCAGGTGCTTTGTTTTTGTCATTTAAGGTTCACTTGGTGCAATAATTTCAGTATCCACTTAGCTGAGTGAGTTTCTGGAATCCGTGCGATGGTGTGGAGAATGGGTGGTGATATTTTGACTTCACGGGTTTTTCTGGGCCCGTCTCTTGCAGAGTGTCAACGATCCAGCAGCAGCTGGCCCAGCTTGATAACGAGTCGTGGCCGGGCCTGGCCGAGGCCGACAGGGACCGGCTGCAGCTCCTCAAGGAGAAGGAAGCCCTGCTTCAAGAGCTGCAGCTCATCATTCAGCAGAGAAGGCCGGTGGAAGACGTGGCCCGGCTGGAGGAGGAGAGGAGGCGCCTGGAGGAGGAGATCCAGCGAGCGCGGGCCACGTCGGCGCAGGGCGCCACGGAAAGGTGGGCTGGCTTCCGCGGGTCCAGGAGCATGCAGGGCTCAGCTTCGGGGGAAGAACCACCCGGAAAAGCTAACTCGGAGAACTTGCACGTGACTTGAGATTGGTCCTGGTCATTGTTACGCAGGGCATCGGCCGCCTGGTGTGTTTCCTGGCCGAGTAGAGGGAAGGCAGAAGGTGGAGGGAGCGTGTGCCTTCCCTTCTGTGGGAGGTGCCGGCTCTGCCCAGGGCTCCCGGGGTTCCTGTTCCCTGTTCAGAAGGAGGACAGGATGGAGAAGGGGAGGAAGTGAGGGAAGCTGGGAGCCCCTTGCTTAGCGCCAGCCTCCCCCCCGCCACTCCCCTGCCCCGGGAGAGGCTCTGTGGCAGCACGAAGCCGGCAGCCTGGCATGCGTCCGCCCCCAGAGGCGCCTCTCCACACTCTGTCCTGGGCTCTCCGCTGGCCTCGGAGGTGTGAGGCCAGCCCAGCAGCCTGAATCCCTGTTGCCCGGCCTTTTGGCACGTGCCGTCACGGGCCGCGTCGGAGGCTGGGTCTGTGTTCCCCATGTCACGGCTGTCAGGAGTGTCTATGGGTATCAGCTGAGCTTTGGAGAGCCCCCCCCATGTGATAATCTACTGGACCTTCAAATTCAGTGTGTTAAGAGGACCATACACTGTGTCTGTATGAGCCTTCTGTATGTAGAGTTTAATAGGTGAAGGGCATCTGTACAGATGCCCTTAGGCCTGTCATTTAATCACATGGGAGCTTACCCAACCGAGGTACTGCTGGGGTTATCAGTGCTTGGATAGTCATCCTTAATAGATAGAGGTCTGTGTGGTGACTTTAGCGGCTGATGTCAGTGCTGGCCGGAAGTGGTGGCATGGGGAGAGCCCAGCTCAGAGAAATAGCTGGAGTGAACTTTAGTTTGCTTGGGATGATCACGTGCCCTGTCACTTGACTCAGAATAAACGTGGAGTTGATCCTGAGTCTGGAAAGGGACCACGAACTGAAGTTTTCGTCTGTGCTCTTGTGCTTCTGCTCTCCTCTTGGTATTCTGTTGTATATGTTCTGGGTAGAAGGGCCTGGGAGTTCATTGGGTTGGTTGTCTCTTAAAGGGGGGTGGACTCTGTCCCATGAATGCCCCCTGCTTCTCAGGACCCCACACCCATGCACCCCTGACTGTTTTTGCCTTTGCCTCGTGGAAATCCCAGCACATGTGAGTGCTGGGGTCCCAGGGTACAAATCCACAGAACCCCGTGGAGCTGGTGTGACCCTCGATGCCCGGGTTCAGGGACCGGGTCAGCCAAGCTCGTCCAGCTGATGGAGTCTCTTGTGGGACCAGCCCAGGAGCTGAGTCCTGGGATGCAGAGCCCTCCACTGGGACTGAATTGGCCCACGTGTGTCTCCTGAATCTGCCACTAAACGGTCTTGGGCAGGGAGGGCTGTCCCCTTGTGCTGACAAGCACTTTTGTGCCGGCCACTTCTGCAAACGGTCTCTGTCTGCAACTGTGCTGCACGGTGAAGCAGGGGGCCCAAGTGCCCCCCAGGGCTCCTGCCGCCGGGCTGTTCTGGGCCTGGCGAGGCAGGCCTCTTTCTCTGTGCGCCTCCTGTCATCGGATGCATGCTTGAATTAGAAGCATGGGCCCCTGAGGTGGGCGGCTTTCCCTGGGAGCAGGCTGAGGGGCGTTAGAGAGACCCGGTGTCGAGATGGAACAAAGCGACTGAGAGTGGCGTCTTGGGGCTGAGATGGGCCCGCTGCTTGGCCAGTCTTTGCCTGTCTCGACCCCGGTGCCCTCATCGTCAGGTAGGAGCTTTGTGCTGGGGTAGTGAGTGTCACTGGGGATTGGCACCGTGTCAAGCCTTTCCCCGGTCAAAGGGCAGAGTGACTGTTTTAAGGGTGCCTACTTGGTCACATGTTAAATGCCATCGTTTGATTTATAAACAAGGACTGTTTTGTTCTGAGGCAAACACATTCATTCGTTCATTCATTCATTCATTCATTCAGGAAGTGTTGAGTGCCTGTACGTGTAGGGCTCCATTCGAGGCAGGGGACTTAGTGCAGTGAACAGAGTTCATTTCAGAAGTCCTAAAGTCGAAGAAAGTGGAAAGAAGAGAAAAAAATGCCCTTCAACCCTGTGACAGTTGCTGTTTTGTTTTATTTGTGTCTAATGTTAATTCTATGGATTTTAGGACCCATGCATTTTTGCCCGGAGTGGGGCTTAAGCGAGCGACTCTGATTTGTTCTAAGGAATTCCAGCAGAGTACTGCGTGTTCTGCATTTGAGGCCATCTTCTAGTCTAGCCTCTCATCCTTCCTGTCTGTTCATGCACCTGCCCACCCACCCACCCATCCGTCCACCCACCCTCCCATCTGTGGAGCGCCTACGGCGTATCAGGCACTGGTCAGGGTGCTGGGGGGACAGTGTCAAGCAAGACAAAAACAGTCTCTGTTATCTTGGTGTTTGTGGCCTACATGTGTTTTCTAGAATTGAGTCATTCAAACCTAAATCACTTGGGGAAATGTACAGTTGAATTTCTTGCTGGGAATATAAACTCACTCTCTTTGAAATCCACCAATGGACAATTTTCTTACCTACAGGATTCTACTTCAAGAAAAAAGAAATTGTCTACTTATGCAGCTGGAAGAAGCTACCCGCCTAACGTCCTATCTCCAGTCCCAGTTAAAAAGGTAGGTAACTGGGCGCCTGGGTGGCTCAGTCGTTAAGCGTCTGCCTTCGGCTCAGGTCATGGTCCCGGGGTCCTGGGATCGAGCCCCGTATCGGGCTCCCTGCTCCGCGGGAAGCCTGCTTCTCCCTCTCCCACTCCCCCTGCTTGTGTTCCCTCTCTCTCTGTCTCTGTCTCTGTCTGTCAAATAAATAAATAAAATCTTAAAAAAAAAAGGGTAGGTAACTTTATTTTTATTTTGGGGGGGTTGGGGGCAGAGGGAGAGAGAGAGAATGTGAAGCAGGCTCCATGAGGTCATGACCTGAGCCGAAATCAGGAGTCAGGTGCTTAATTGACTGAACCACCCAGGCACCCCTAAAAAGGCAGGTAACTTTAAAAGAGAAAGCTAGGGTGCCTGGGTGGCTCAGTTGGTTAAGCGACTGCCTTCGGCTCAGGTCATGATCCTGGAGTCCCGGGATCGAGTCCCGCATCGGGCTCCCTGCTCGGCGGGGAGTCTGCTTCTCCCTCTGACCCTCTTCCCTCTCGTGCTCTCTATCTCTCATTCTCTCTCACTCAAATAAATAAATAAAATCTTTAAAAAAAAAATAAAAGAGAAAGCTATACCTAATTATCATGTTATAGTGGTGTGTCCATGAGCTTCATCATTCCCTTTAGCTTGTTTTTCTCCTACCAGAATTTAGAACCGGAGGTGGTTGTACACACAGAGTGGAAAAGCGGCTACATTGTGTTTTTAAGAGGAGCTGCTAATGTCTGATTCAGGGAACGTGAGGAGAACCAGCTTGGCTGCAGAATAGCAAGTCTGAAGTCAAATTCGTCTAATGATTTTGTAATTTACAGCTTCTGAAGTGTATATATCCATCTCCCTATGCACATGGATAGTTTTATTTTGTTTTTTTAAAAAATGATAGGAAGGGGCGCCTGGGTGGCTCAGTCGTTAAGCGTCTGCCTTCGGCTCAGGTCATGACCCCAGGGTCCTGGGATCGAGACCCGCTTCGGGCTCCCTGCTCCGTGGGAAGCCTGCTTCTTTCTCCCTCTCCCGCTCCCCCTGCTTGTGTTCCCTGTCTTGCTGTGTCTCTCTCTGTCAAATAAATAAAATCTTTTTTTTTTAAAGATTTTATTTATTTATTTGAGAGAAAGAATGAGAGAGAGAGAGCACACGAGAGGGGGGAGGGTCAGAGGGAGAAGCAGACTCCCCGCCGAGCAGGGAGCCCGATGTGGGACTCGATCCCGGGACTCCAGGATCATGACCTGAGCCGAAGGCAGTCGCCCAACCAACTGAGCCACCCAGGCGCCTGATATGAATATTTTTAAAGTAAGAACTGGATGCTCAGTAATAGCTTCATTTTCAAGTAGTTAGTATATTGTGAAGCGTAATATTAACAGCTTCCTATGTACTTTCTCGGTGATTCCTCCTAAAAATGCCACGAGGTAGGAATGATTATCTCCCTGCCCCCAGGGAGAAAGTGGGGGTTCCCAAAAGGGCAAATTGCTTGACCCGGTGGGCTCAGCTAGTCCGTGTTTGAGCTGGAACTTGACGTCTAGGCGTGAGTCTCTGATGTTACCTATCGCTCTCTACTGACATTCAAAAGAAACAAAGGAAGTAGTAGTCAAGGTGCCTCATCAATGCTTGTGAGCGGTTAAAGACGTGCTCTGGTTAATGGGAGGATGGGGCAGGATTTCGTTCCCTCTGGAACAGACCAGATGCTCGGCTTTGCCGTGGAGAATGGCGGGGCTCCAGCACAGGTCTTCAGGCCGCTTTTCTCCGAGCGTGGGCTGTCTCTCATTTCAGCCTGTCCGCCAGCACCCTGACTGTGTCTTCGGGGAGCAGCCGCGGGTCCCTGGCCTCCAGCCGGGGCTCGCTCGCCTCCAGCCGCGGGTCCTTGAGCTCCGTCAGCTTCACCGACATCTACGGCCTCCCGCAGTACGAGAAACCCGACACCGAGTGTGGCCAGCTTCTGCGCTTCGATCTCATTCCCTTCGACTCCCTGGGACGAGATGCCCCCTTCTCAGACCCCGCGGTCCCCTCGGGCTTCCACAAGCAGAGGCGCTCCCTGGACACGCCGCAGTCCTTGGCATCGCTGTCCTCTCGCTCCTCCCTGTCCTCTCTGTCTCCCCCGAGCTCGCCCTTGGACACGCCCTTCCTCCCGGCCTCGCGCGACTCCCCCTTGGCCCAACTGGGGGACAGTTTCGAGGTGCCCGGCCTGGGCGCCCTCGACAGACTGCGGGCTCAGGCCTGTGCTTTGGGGGACGAAGACTTGCAGGGCACGGCATCCCTTCAGCCGCACGCGTTCCCCGGGGATGGAGAAGGACCTCGCGAGCGAGGACCCCAAGTGACCGCCGCTCCCACGGCTGCAAGTAAGTACCGAGGAGTGCTGTGGGTTTTCTCCATCCCGGGAGAAGAAGGGTTTCGGGGTTCGGGGAAGAAATCGCGTGCAGTTGCACTGAAGCCCACCGCCTCTTCAATTCCATGGCCAGCTGTAGGTTTCAGCCTTGGTAGGGTGAGGAGCAGGGCACGCCTGCTGTCTGCGTGCTCTCTCCGTGGGGCCGTGGGGTCTGGGGCCTGGAGAGGTCACGGAGATGGCCAAGTCATCTTTCCCAGGCGTTTGGCTTGTTTTCAGGACGTGCTTCATCGCTGAAAAGGACGGTAAGCACCGCAGTTTCCCGTAGTCAGAGGCTGCTAAGGGGGTCCTGGGGCGTCTGTGAATTCCCGCACCCCCAGGGTGCTTACGGCCGACGAGCAGCACTAGGCTGGGTCTGCCTGTCGCCCCGGTGCGCACCTCTACTTCCTTTGTCCCCGTGACTTCGTCTCTTAGCCTTTGTCCTTACAGTTTTCAAAGGTGTAATTTATCAAACATGGGAATGAAAATGATTGGTGTAATTTCAAAAGACATGCCAGTAAGCATCCGTCATTTCTACCCAACCGATTTCTCTGGTGGTCCTCAAATCGAGCAAGGCGAACTTCGTGCATCTGGTCCGTGTTAAATCAGCTTCTCCTTGGTGCCTGGGCCTGTCCGGTGGTAGCCCACGTAGAAAACGGAACTGGTGTTCTAAAGAATATTCCAGCTGATGGCTCATGCACAAAGCAGGGCCTGGGCTCCGACCGTCCTCATCTTGACCCCATGTGCTTTTCTGAGCCAAGCTCCAGCAACTTTAACTCCCTTAGGTTTCAAAGAGGACCAAGAGCAAGGTCTCATTCCTGAAGTTCCTGAACTTTTATTTACACAGCAGAAGGGTTTTAGACATTCCATTTAGGCAAACACTAGATATTTGTGTAGCTTAGTGGATCTTAAGCAGGGGAGATTTTGAACCCTGGAAGGGCCTTGTCAATGGCTGGAGACGGTGTTGGGTTGTCACAAGTGAAGGCTGTGGGAGGGGGTACTGCTGGCATCTGCTGGGTGGAGGCCGGGGATGCGGCTCACCATCGTGCGGTGCCCGGCACAGCCCCCGCCTCCAGGAACCATCCGGCCAACATGTCAGCAGTGCCGAGGCTGAGAAACCTGGCCGCGCGTACCGGTGAGGGGTTCAGCAGCAGGGGGCAGAAATTAAATGTGAGGACCAAGCCAGGGCGGTGTAGTGGAAACGGCTTCAGACTCGCAGCTTAGAGGCCCAGATCCTGTTCCCTGGCCTGTTGACTGGCTAGCCGTGTGACCTTGAGTGCATCCCCGGACTTGGCTGAGTCTTGGCTTCTCTGCCCGTGAACAAGGCGGTCTTCACTCACCACTGTTCTCTTAGCCTGAGTTTCATGTATATGACCACAATGGCTATTGTAGTTATAATAGAAGAATGGTCTCTGTTAGCACCTACATGCCGGACCAGAGATCTTTGAGGTCGGGAGGCCAGCCCTGTGGCTTTTTGGCATCGGTGATTTTGCTGTCTTCTTCTCTGTGTTTACAAGCACGCCTATCACATCCCCAGGTATACGGTTTCTGGAGTTCACATACGCAGGTGCCCCTCATTCCCTTTCTTCTTTATAATCACAGGGTCAGTGCTCCATGTTTACTCCTTTAATTCAAAAAAGAAAACACAAAATCGGGACCAAATTGCACATCTGTTGTTGCTTAAGCTGATTGCCCTCAATGCCTCGCCTCCCTGCCCGCCTGTCTTTAAAGGCTGAGACACAAGAATATCAGTCTCATTAGGCAGAAAACCCCAAGGCCCAAGAGCCCTTTTGGGCCAGGGGAAAGACAGGATGAGAGGGAGAAGAGCTGACTTAATTTCTGATCCTGATTGCTTTACTTTTTTCTTCCCACTCTGAGTGACATTACAATGGTTCAGACTCCTTAGGCGGGGCGGTATTTGGTTATGCCACGTTCAGCTACTGCCACCTCGTGGTCAATTCTTGTATGACATTGTCAGTTGACTTGGGTCTTTATAAACTCGAAATAATTAACTCAGTGAATGCGCTGGTCCTGGTGGGTGCTCCCAGAAGGCTGGCTTGGGTAACCAGCTTCAGGCGTGGACACAGAGTGACTTCTTGCCTCTCTTGATGTTTGTGGGAACGCTTGAGCCTAGAGTCATCAGGGATCTTTGTACTCCTTATGTTACTCCACCCCTCGTTTGCGATGCCTGCCGCCATGTAGTTCCCCCCGACTTTCTAGTTTCCTTAGGAACAACACAGTCTAAGTTTGACCTCCGGCAAGTTTTAGAAAGATAGAATTGTGGTAAGCTGAAATTCAGAATTGCCCAAACCTACGAAGGAAGCTCTAGGAATAATTTCTTCCATTGTGTTTTAAATCGATCTGTGGAGGCAGAAGGTGGGACAGGGGAGTGGGAAAATAGACTATAATCTTTAATGTTTTTAATATTTTTACTACTGACTACTACTACCCGTAGTCAGAGGCTGCTAAGGGGGTCCTGGGGCCTCTGTGAATTCCCGCACCCCCAGGGTGCTTGCGGCCGACGAGCAGCACTAGGCAAATTTTAAAAGCCAAATGTGTCGGCACACCCGGCTGGCTCAGTCCGTGGAGCGTGCAACTCTTGATCTCGGGATTGTGAGTTCAAGCCCCACGTGGGGTGTAGAGAGTACTTAAAAATAAAATCTTAAAAAAAAGCCAAATGTGTCATGATTTTTGAAATCTTTTCCTGTTTTCATTTCCCATTAGTATTTGCTAATCTAAATCTGGGAAAACCTTGATTTAGTTCATCCGTTTATTGACGTTTTTATGATATTCGTACTCTGTTTAAAATTGTTGGCTTAAATTCTGCAGTTTTTTCACTTTGTGCTTTTTTTCTTTATCTCCTTTCTCATGCGGCTCGACAGAAACGTTCACTGTAAGTGACCTTGGAATCCTTCACCTTGTTGGTCAGGCAGCAGGCACATCTTTGTGTAATGAATCAATGTGTTCAGGACAGGAGGGGTGTGGCCAAGAAGGGCATATCGCATAGTTGTACTTTAACGTAGCTCGCTACTTACCATTGTTATTATTGTTATTATTATTATTTCAGCATTAATACTTATGGCTACTAAAGTTGTACAAGAACTTTTCTAAAAGCTCGAAGTACTTACTCCTGTGTATGATTTCCCAGACTTTAGTGGCTTTTATTATTTTACTATATGCCAACTGGCAGCTTTGCCCAAAATGTGATTTTCATTATATTTTCTTTTCGTCAAGCAGTGCTGATGTCCTTAGGTCTCAGTGTCTGTCTGTCTGTCTTTAATGATGGAAAGATCAGAGATTTTTAAAATGAATGTTTGGAGGACTGTTTATTCCTTCCCTCCCTGGCATTGCCCACCCACCCCACCCCACCCCCCCGTGCTCCATCTCGCCGTCTTGAAGCCCCGGGGCAGATGGCAGGGGGTGCAGCGTGGGATCTGCTGTGCGCTTTTTCTCACCCAGGGCAACTGCTGATCATACTCCCTTCTGACACCTGCTGCCAGGTGCGACTTGCTCCGTGAATGCGGTAACTAAGCCTGGGATCACTGAGGATTAATTCCTTCATTTCCTTTTTCTCCTCCAAGACTGCCATTGCAGTGAGAGAGAAACGTTGTGAGCGTTGCACCGTCGGGTTCACCGGAAGTGCTTGGGATCATCGCTTGGTGGTATTTCCTCGAAGGAATGCAAGGCTGGGCCTAGGAGCCGGGCTGAGGGTCAGGGCTAGGGATGGAGATAGGGAGTGGCCTCGTTGGCCGGAGATCCGTGCAACAAAAAGCTTCCGTCTGCGGTTCCGAGCTGGGGGCTTTGGGTCCTCCCATGTGGCAGGAGTGACAGGAAGTGCTGGACTTTGAGAGTCCGCGCCTCCAGCCACCCCCGAATGGAGCCAGCTTCAGTCCCTGGTCAGGGAGGAGTCTGTAGCTGCCCACCCTTGGCACTGCAGACCTTTGGAAGGACAGCTTTTGTCTGCAGTTGAGATCGTGAGACCAGGGACCGCAGCCCCGTCTGTTTGTATGTTGTCTAGCGTGTTTGGATTTAATCGGTGTGTGAATAATGATTTGGTTGAAAAGCGAGCCGGTCATCAGTGGCCTGGACATTTCCCTCAACGTAGGGATGCACAGGTGCCTAGAGTTTTGTCTTCGGAGCTTAGATGGCCAAAGAGAAGCACGAAGAGAACAGAGAGGGACCCGCGCTGTTAACAAAAGGGATCACGATGTCAGAGGAAGGCTCGGTTCGGGGCTCCATGGTTAATTTCTGTCTTCTCACCGAGTCTGCCTGTCTGGAAAGCGTGGAGACTCCTGTGTGCACGTTCACACCTAGCCCGGGAGGATGGTGTGCCTGCTTTTATTGGCTCTGGGAAAAGGAACTTGTGAGGGAAGGAGCGATGACAGTGGATGAAATGCTAAAAGGAAGAATGTCGACGGTTATTTTCGGCTCTCGATTAAAAGAGCTACAAGGCAAAAATAAGCTGCCTAGTAACGGCGGTTTGCTAACCCCAGGAAAGCAATTTTAGAACTGGCCCCAGGGCTGCTGGGAGGATACTGCCATCAGAGGAGCTGTTTCCAAAGGCTGAGTCTGGGATCAGCCGTGTCCTCTGACTTGAAAGCCACCATGTCTTGTTAGGGTTTATTTGGATAATTAAAAAAAATTTTTTTCCTGATTATAAAATATAGAGTCTATGTTTATTGTATAAAATATGGGAAATACCAAGCAACATAAAGAAGGAAATGAAAAATACCCCTACCTACCACTCGCATACATTTAGGTAACAGGTGCTGTCTGCATTTGGGGTAACCTTGCTTTCCCGGTCTTTCAGGGTTGGTGGTCTTTCTCAAAGTGTGACATGAAGGGGCGTCCCCCCATCATCTTCTGTTCTTTGTGCTCACTAAGGAGGTGAAGAGAGATTTGTGACTGTCCAAAGAGTTTTTAGGGGCACCTGGGTGGCTCAGTCGTTTAAGCATCTGCCTTCGGCTCAGGTCATGATCCCAGGGTCCCGGGATCGAGCCCCACGTGGGGCTCCCTGCTCAGCGGGGAGTCTGCTTCTGCCTCTCCCTCCGCCTGCCGCTCCCCCTGCTTGTGCTCGCTCTCTGTGCCATAAATAAATAAAATCTTTTAAAAAAATAAAAATAAAAAAGTAAGGAGCTTTTGAAGAAGTAGCCAGAAGTCTATTTCTTCAATTTTTCAATATTAAAAAAAAATTTTGAGCGCAGCATATTTAAACATATGCATGTGTATATGACGTACGTATATATAATGGCGTGTCTCTGAAACACTTAGTAACTCTGTATGTGCTGTAACTTAGAGTGTTCATTTCTTGGCATCACGGTCCCCGGCCTCCCATGCTGTCACCTCCTGACCCCAGGTGTGTCTCTTGTTTATAGCAGTGACTCTTCGAGAAGACAGTGCCAAGAGGTTGGAGAGGAGAGCGCGCCGAGTGTCTGCATGCCTGTCGGATTATTCACTAGCCAGCGATAGCGGGGTATTTGAGCCTCCAACCAAAAGGTTAGAAGCTGATCTTCTCCCTCCGCAGACTTCCCACAGTGTTGCTGTTAAGCACAAAATGTATGCATACTGGGACTTGTGCATATTGAAACTGTGTGGGGCTCCAAGGCTAGAATCTCTTCCTGGCTTCTCTCAACTTTGGTAGGTTGGGCCCTTAGCGACCCGCCAAGAAAACTCCTCTGGCTTCTGTGTGGCCTCTGGAGGTTGGCCCTCCTTCCGTGGTTCGAGGATGACTTCCTCCTGTCTGGCCCTGGTCACTTGAAGGCCTAAGCCCATGAGAGCCGGAAAAGGAGAGCCAGTGGACAAGAGAGACCTGCCTTTCTAGAAAGGGCATTCATTAGAACTGAATGTTCTCCCTCCTTCCCCTCTTTCCTAAGCTAGAGGAATCACTTTGTAACGACAAAACACCTTTTGGGACTCTGGGCTCTATTTCGGTTTCATAAGTTTGATGTCATCGTTTCCTTTCAGGTGTCTGTCAGACATCTCACTTACTGCAGACGGTTTAAGAGTTAGTTTGGAAGTTTGTCCTGAGCAGCACATGGGGTTTTGAAAGGTATCCCGAGTCATTTTCTCAAAAACAACAGCACTTTGTAGGCAGGTACCCACGGAGGTAGGTCGTGGGCCTGCTGTGTCCTTTCAGTCACATAAAGAATTTATTTAAGTCGCAACGTAAGAAAGCTCTTCTCGGTAAGAAGCGCCCCGGCACGAGAGAGCTTCTGCCAAACCGGCCGTCATCGGCTCCCTGTGGAGTAACCCCGGTGACTCTCTGGTTTGTTCAGGAGTGAAGATACTGACGAGTCTGCACACGGAGACGCTTGTGGGAATGAAGGGCCCCAGATCCACGTTGGATTTTTGTGAGTACAGGCCACTCCTACCCTGTCGCTCCTACAGATGATCGGTAGCTCGGCGCCCACCCAGTGACCCACACTTGCAGGCCGGGAGGCATGCAGGGACCCCCGCGGTCTGGGTGGCGCTCCCGGCCTGGACGACGCCCCTCGCTGCCCGCTTCGGTGGCTCACGTGAGGGGACGGAGGTGGCAGGAAGGAGGGCTGGGGAAGAGCGGCTCCACTGCCGTCCTCCAACACTGAGGGTCACGGCTGGGAGCTGTCCCCTCATGGAGCTGGGCTTCCGGGGCCATAAGCAGGGGGCACGGGACGCCCCGGGCAGGGGCCGCACATCCGGCCTGGAGTTGCCTCTGTCCGTGGCCGCACGGAGCACGTGCAGTGGAGGGCCGCTGCCGGAGCTCAGTCACCAGGAGCTTCCCGCTGGGGGCGGTGCACAGCCTACGAGCTTCTCTTTTGTTTCCTAGGCTCGACAGCGCCAGCGAGTGTCTTCTTGTGAACGTGCTCCAACTAAAGAATTTTGCAGGGCTGGTCATGAAGGAAGACTGCAAGATGTAAGCCGGCTTGGTGGCAGCGGTTCGCTTCGGGGACCCGGGGACCACCCCCGGTCAGCAGTGGCAGCTCCTGGGCCACCTCCACATGGCGCGGCTGGCTCACCTGTTCCGCTCGGCACTTGCGGGAGGGCAAAGCCCGTTTGGGAAGCTGAGGTCCAAAGTTTATTCCTAATAAAATACCAGGCAGTGTCTGAATTGACAGGATCGGAAGTTTTAAGAAGAGTGGGTGATGGAGTGGCGCCCCGCTCTGTGATCCTGGGAAGTGAACGGAAAGGCTTCTGGCCGGGACCAGGGGCCCTTGTCTGAGCGAAGGAGAAGGAAAATCGCGTTGTTGCCATTGGAGGGCGCGACCTCTGTGAGCTCCGTGGCCCAAGAGGGCTGCCCAGCGGGTCCCACTCACCAGGCGGCAGAGCATACCAGTCATGGGCCAGTCAAGCCCAAGGGTGCAGTCCCCTCCCATGAGTCTTTACAAACTTGTCCTCTAAAGAGGGCCCTGGCCAGAGGCCTTGGGAGCAACCCAAGGTTGTAAGTGGCTGAGGGCTCACCCTGGGATTTTGCTCACCCTGATGGCGTCCTTTGAGGGATTCGCCAGTGTTTGAGCTTCTCGTTTGTTCCCTGCTGAGAGTGGACAGGGCAGGAAGCCCAGGCTGGTGTGAATGGTCTTGGAGGCAAGGCAGGCAGAGCTTGAAGAGGGAGCCAAGAGGCCATGGAGAGAGATCAGTGCAGTGCAGGTGGCTTCCCAAAAAGCTGGTGAAAGCAAGACCTGTTTGACTCCTTCCAAAGTCCTAAGTACTGACTTGTAAGCCTTTCTCTTTGTGAGTGTTTTTCCCTCCTGATCTCCAGGGGCACGTAAACTCTTTGGGCTTGCTCTTAGTTGAGAAAAGGACTTTTTCCAAAAGACTTTTAAGATTCTGCCCGTGGGCGTCCGAACAGGGAAACATACATGTGTATATGTGTGTGTGGTTCATGCATTTCATCGCACGGATCCGTCAGTAAGCGTCACCTCTCTCTTTTTTCTTCCCTCTTTCTGGTTCCAGACACATCCGCGTCTATTTGCCGCCGATCGACTCTGGCACCCCAAACACTTACTGCTCTAAGGCTCTGGAATTCCAGGCCCCCCTGGTATTTAATGAAATTTTCAGAATCCCTGTGCATTCAAGCATGTTGACGTTGAAGTCACTTCAATTATATATATGTTCGGTGAATCAGCAGCTGCAGGAAGAACTGCTGGTATGTCCCTCCTCCTCCCTCCCCCCCCCTCGCCCTCCCCTCCATTTCCCTTCTGCTCTCCTCCCCCCTTCCTTTCCTTGTGTTCCCATCAGTCTTTGTCTCTCTCCTTTGTCTTCTCTTCTTGTCTTCCTGCCTTTTTTTTTTTTTTTTGTCTCTCATTCTTTCTTCTCGCTCCATCTTTTGTCCTCTCTTTGTTTTTGCCTTTATCTTTCTGCCTGCCTCTCTCTCTTCTTTGTCTCGGTCTCTCCCTCCCCTCATTCCTTCCTGTCTCCCTCCTGCCCTCCCTCCCCTCCTGCCTTTTTCCTGTGGTGGGTTGCTTAGACATTGTCATCACGTGAAGCGATCTTTGTAGCTGAGAGTACAGAAAGGGATTTGTCTTGCCAAGTACGGTGTACTTTAAATATATTATTTCAACTAATACTTGCAAGACTTCTCTATCGCCCTATATTGCTTCCAGTTGAGGGAACTAAGTGGGGTTGAAAAATTGGGCAAATAAAAATAGAGGATGGTCCGTTAAATGTGAATTTCAAATAAACCATGGGTTCTTTTTTTAATATAAGTATGTCCCATGCAATATTTGGGACATACTTAATGCTTTAAAGAAATCCATTGTATATTTGCAGTTCACGTTTACTGGCTGCTATGTATTTTATCTGGTACTCCTTGAACTAAGAGCACGGGCAGCTTGTGTTCAGTGCCCCAGCCATGCACTGGCCGGGGCCATGACTTGGAGACCAGGATGGTTTCTTTGTGAGGTTGGAATTTCTCCCCTTGGCCTCACCCCTGGCAGTAGAATTAGATGGTGGCGTTCAACCAGCCCTGTCTTGTTTCAGAAATCCCTGAGCGGCTGCACAGCTCATCAGTGGGCAGACCCTGAGCCTGACCTCCCCCCCTCCCCCAGGGTGTCCACGCTCTGCCCCTGTCCGCCTCCTGGCACCTCCCCATGGGGCCGAAGCAGTGGGCCAGGAGCCTCCCTCAAGAAGATCCTCTGCTACCACTTTCATTTTACTGCAGTCCTTTGAAGAGCAGTGACACATTCTGCCTTTCCGGTTACGACTGAAGGGCGACGTCGATGTTTTACAAGCTTCCCCTTGGTTGTTAAGGTGAAATCATTCAGTTCTGCCTTTTTTTCCCCTAAACACTTGTGCAGGGCATTGCTCAGATCAACCTGGCCGACTACGACGGGTCCAGCGAAATGCAGCTGCACTGGTACGCGGTGCAGGTGTTCAGCAGCTGCGGGCCGCCCAGGGCGAGGGAGAGCGAGCGGGCGGGGGGTGCCGCCGGGGACCCCGCAGAAGCCGCCGCCGCCGCGGGAAAGACGGTACGTGTGCCCGCCTCGCGCGCCGCTGAGTGCCGCTGCGCTCCCGCCGCCGCCACCCGCTGTCCCGGGGCTTCGTCTCTCACGAGCGTCTCTGCACACTTAGTGTGGGAGCGTAGCGGTGCCCAAGAGGCAGGTTCAAGGGAAGGCACGGGAGCGGGAGGTTTCGATATATATATGGCCGCTCGTGATGGTGGCTTTAATGCAGACGAGCTAGTGATTGGGAGCGACACACGGGTGGTTTTAAAATTTGCGCCCTCAGAGCTGCACGAGGTGGCCCGGCCACGTCCTGCTGGCACGCGGCATGCGCTTCTTGGCCCTGGAGAGCCCGCGAGGGCGGCCAGCCACGGCTCAGGAGCGCCCGTGTCCCCTCCGCAGGACGCGGTGACGGCGCTGCTGGCCAGAACCACCGCCCAGCTGCAGGCCGTGGAGCGCGAGCTGGCCGAGGAGCGGGTGAAGCTGGAGTACACGCAGGACGAGGTCCTCGAGATGGAGCGGAAGGAGGAGCTCGCCGAGGCCGTGTCCGAGAGGTACCCGAAGCGGCCCGTCGGCCAAGCCTGTGCTCAGTAGAGGCCGCCCTGCAGCGGCGGCGGCATAGAGGAGATGGGCGAGCGCCTCGAGGGAACGGACTTCTGTCTGATCCCTTCTGGAGGCACCGTGGTACTGCTTTACTTCCCCGTTTTTCCACGGAGTGCGTCCTGTTCCCAAAGCTTCCTGCTGCTTCTGAATACCTTTGCCTGAATTTACTGCAGGGAGGGAAAGGGCATGGCCGAGGGGTGGAGTATGGTATTCGGGGACTGGCGGGAAGCCAGGCGGGGCTGGGAGCCAGGGCTCGGGACGCTGACCTCTTCAGCGGCTGCAGTTGGCTGGTAGAGACACACAGACCGTCTTACTGAAGGCCCTGTCACGTGGTGTCCCCTAGAAAACAGGCCCTTTGACTCGATGGGAAGAGCGCCTGTGTGCGATCGTTGGCAGCACGTGGGTCTCGTTGGGTGCGTCCGCGGCCGTGCGTGGCGTGCGGCAGGGCACCTGGTTCCGTGATGCGCCCTTTGTTTTTTTGAGTTTTGTAAGAAACAGAATATTTTATTTTTGTGACACTGTAGTTCTGGAGAGGGGTTTGGACCAAATTCAGTGGAGGGTAGGCAGAACGTTTTATGCACGGGAGGAGGAGGAAAGGGAAGGATCCACAAAATGCAAAACAAACACGAAATCCTGGAGAGCTGTTAGCGTCGGTTCCGCTACACTCTAGTACGGTTCAGTGGAGAATTCCTGATAGAGAACAGAAGGCAGCGTGGACTGGGGAAGTTGGGGAGGAGAAGAGGAAGGGAAAGAAGGCCACCTGGACACCCGTGTTGTGGGTTTTTGCAATGTCTGCCTTTAGGAGTTGGCAAGCCGACTCGGTGGATAGCGGCTGCAGCAGCTGCGCCCAGACCAGCCCCCCGCACCCGGAGCCCTGCTGCGTTGGCGTCGACCCTCTCCATGGACATGCATTTGCTGGCCAGGCCGATCCTTACAGCCCCGAGAAACTTCAGCCTCCACCTCTGAAGGTAAGTGGAAACGGTCAGGGGACTTCCCGGGCCCCCTGATGTTCTGCCGCCCAACCCCGGGCACGGCCTTGGAAGGAGGGCGTGTGCACCCCCCCCCCCACGCGAAACGGGAGGGGAATGGGTGGAGGAGATGGACGAGATGAAGCTGACAGGCTCCAGTGTGAGAGTAGAACGCTGTGGTTTACCTGCAGACACTCCCCGTGACAGTGGCCGTGGCGACGGTGTGGTGTGAAACGGACCGTGCCGTTGGATCGGGGGGCCATAGACAAGGGGGCATTTCATGGAGAGCCGAGGGAAGGAAGGGAAGGGCTGAATCTGTAAATGGCTCAAGATGGGCACAGCACGTGCCATAGGCCTGTCTCCACTCTCAATTGAAAAGAAAGGACAGCTGGAGCTGGAAAGGGCAGACTGGTACTGCGCGTGTCCTGGTGATGGCCCGTTCCCATCTTCAGGGCCCCACACGGCTCAGGAGGTCTCACGTGTGATCGCTTGGAAGCGTCTCGTCTCTTTGCTCCCTTTGCGACATTAGGCGCCTACAAAGTGCCCCTTCGCCCCCTCTGTTCCCCCAATCTTAGCTGTGCTCACGGCCACATCTTCAGCGAGGAAGTCTTTCATGTTTGCCGTGACGGGGTCTGAGGAAGCCTGTGAGGTTGGGAGACGCTGAGTCCGTGCTTCTGTGGGACGTTTTTTCCCCAAACTGTTCAACTCCTCGAAACGTTTTATCACCATGGGCCCCACTGTCACCCCAAAGCACACGTCCCGAGAGACGTGGTATCAGCCTCCCAAGCTGCACACGTGCGTGCGAGCCCTCTAGAGGAGCTGTTCTGCGGCCCAGCCTCCCACTGGTTGCTGGTGGTCAGCGTTTTAAGACCTTTAAAAGCATGGGCTCAGATGGGGGAAGGGGCTGTGGGAGGCAAGTTTGCCATCCCCAGCCCCAACCCCGATTTTAATTTTGAAATACTTCAAATCTACAGACAAGGGGCGCCTGGGTGGCTCAGTTGGTTAAGCGACTGCCTTCGGCTCAGGTCATGATCCTGGAGTCCCGGGATCGAGTCCCGCATCGGGCTCCCTGCTCAGCGGGGAGTCTGCTTCTCCCTCTGACCCTCTTCCCTCTCGTGCTTGCTATCTCTCATTCTCTCTCTCTCTCTCTCTCAAATAAATAAATAAAATCTTTAAAAAAAAAAAACAAATCTACAGACAAGTTGCTAGAGTAATAGAACAAATACCCACATGCCCGTCACCGGAGCTCCCCAGCTGTTCGCTCTTGACCACGTTTGTGTTCTCCCTCTGCGTGCGCACGTGGGTAGGCGCTAGGCCGTGCGGATGCGATGGTGAAGAAAATAAACGGGAAATGCTGCCCTGCGGGGGGAGGCGGGCAACAGCATCACTCGGGAACCCACAGCAGCCTTGAGAAGAGGGGCTGCTGGAGGACCAGTCGGTGGGGAAGGTGGGGTTTGCGTTTTTAGAAAGATTTCCTATTTTAGAAGGGGTTTATATTTAGAGATCTAGATTTGCACTTAATATTTTAGATGGGGATTGTAAAACGGTGCAGCCTCTGTGGATAGCAGCATGGAGGTTCCTCAAAAATTTAAAAACAGAACTGCTGTATGATTCAGCAATCCCCCTTCTGGATATGTGTCCAAAGGAATTGACATCAGGGTCTCCAAGAGATATTTGCACGCCCACGTTCCTAGCAGCATTATTCAGGATAGCCTAGAGGTAGAAGCACCCCGAGAGGCCATCGTCGGATGAATGGATAAGGAAAGGTCGTCTGTCCATACAGTGGAATATCATTCAGCCTTATATAAAGAAGGAAATGCTCTTATATTCTACAGCATAGGCAGACCTTAAAGACACTGTGCTAAGTGAAATAAGCCAGCCACGGAAGGGTGAGTGCTGTGTGATTCCATATACAGGAGGTCGCTTGAGTATTCGGACTCATGTGGACAGCAAGTACAAGGGTGGTCGCTAGAGGGCAGGAGGATGGGGGTTGTTTCATGGGCTCAGAGTCAGTTTGGGAAGATTGAGAAAGTGCTAGAGCTCTGTTTCCCAACCACGTGAATGTATTGAACACTACTGACCGATACACTGAGAAATGGTTAAGGTAAATTTCACGTGTTTTCTACAATAAAAAAGAATGAAAGGTCGTGGAAGCCTCACTGAGAAGGCAGTTTTTGAGCAGAAGCCTTAAGGCAGGAGTCTCAGGAGCCTTGTGTGGGGCTGGGGAAGAGCATTCAGGTACGGGGAGCTGCAAGTGCAGACCCACGGGTGGGGGTGTGGGCGACTGCTGAGAGAGCAGCAGCGAGACCGTTGTGGGGCAGGGGGTTGTCAGAGCCGACGACGGAGGGAAGGGAAAAGACCAGATCATGTAGGGCCCGCTCCAGACTCTCCCTTTTCTCTGAGATGATTGGGAAAGTGGTGGGTGGTTTTGAGCCCAGGGTTGACGTGATCTGACTTAAGGTTTTCTGTGGATTTTTCTTTTTCTTTCTTTCTCTTTCTTTCTTTCTTTTTCTTTCTTTCTTTCTTTCTTTCTTTCTTTCTTTCTTTCTTTCTTTCTTTCTTTCTCTTTCTTTCTTTCTTTCTTTCTTTCTTTCTTTCTTTCTCTTTTTCTTTCTTTCTTTCTTTCTTTCCTTTCTTTTTCTTTCTTTCTTTCTTTTTCTTTCTTTTCTTTCTTTTCTTTCTTTCTTTCTTTCTTTTCTTTCTTTCTTTTCTTTTCTTTTTTTTTTTTGAGAGTGTGTGTGTGAGAGGGGGTGGGGGTGGGGTGGGGGGGAGAGGGTGAGAACAGCCCAAGCAGACTCCACACTGAGCGCAGAGCCCAGCGCAGGGCTGGATCTCCTGACCCTGAGATCACGACCTGAGCTGAAATCAAGAGTTGGACGCTTAACCGACTGAGCCACCCAGGTGCCCCGTGATTTTTCTTTTTCTAAAATAATTTTTTGGCATGAAATTTACAGTAAATGAAGTGAACTTATTTCACAGTGAACAGTTCAGGGGCATTTAGTATGTTCACAATGTGGGCAACCACCACTCTGTCTAGTACCAAAACATTTCCATCGTCCCTAAGTAAAGCCTCGCACCTATGAGACTGTCACTCCCCAAGCCCCTGGCAACCAGCGATCTGCTTTCTGCCTAGGAATTTGCCTGTTCTGGGAGCTTCTCTCTGTTTCATGCCTGAGTAGTATTTCCTTGATTGGTATGCCTCCCTTTGTTTATCCATCCATCTATGCATGGACATTCGGACTGTTTTTACCTTTTGGCTACCTGAATAATGCTGCTGTGAATGTTTGCATGCAAGTATTTGTTTGAACACCTATTTTCAGTTATCTTGAGTGAATGTCTAGGAGTGGAATTGCTGGGTCTAACTTCGGCTTTACCAGGATCTCCCGTGTTGCTGGATTGAGAAGAGACTGAAGGGGGGGAAGGAGGTGTGGAATTGGGGAGACTGGCCAGAAACCTCCTGTGCCAATTGGGCATGAGATGATGGTGACCCAAAGGGAAGTCTGGTGAAAAGTGGTCAAACCATGCGTCCTCATGGGGCGCCAGGGTGGCTCAGTTAGTTAAGCATCTGCCTTCGGCTCAGGTCTGGGATCGAGCCCTGCACTGGGCTCCCTGCTCAGCGGGAAGCCTGCTTCTCCCTCTGCTGCTCCCCCTGCTTGTGCTTTCTCTCTCTCTGTCAAATAAATAAATAAAATTAAAAAAACAAAAAACAAAAAAACAAGCTTCATCATAAACCTGGAGCCAGAAGGATTTGATCTCGGACCAGATACAGTGTGTATGAAAGAGAGCAGAGTCCAGGATGGCACGAAGATTTTTTTTTTTTTTTTTTTTGGCTCGAGCAGTTGGAGAGTAGAGATGATTCTTATAGGAGGAGATGCGTGTGTAGCGGGGAGGGATATCAAAAATCGTTTTGGACATCAGCGTGAAATGCCAGTTAGAACTCTGAGTGGGAAAGGCCAGGGAGGTTCATGTGAAGCTTATTGCTCATGTTCTAGAAAAAGTCATGGTAATAATGAACTACTCTCTAGGTCGATAAAGAAACCAACACAGAAGATGTCTTCCCAGAAGAAGTAGCGAGTCTTCCGAAGGAGAGGCCCAGCCGCAGGGCCCGCGGGTCGCCTTTCGTTCGGAGTAGCACAATTGTGCGTTCGCAGACCTTCTCCCCTGGAGCACGAAGCCAGTACGTTTGCAGAGTAAGTTGAAATTCCTTTGCCTCTTGACTGGAACGTTTTCTTTTTTCTTTTTTTTTCCCCTTTGTCATGTTTTATTTTTACTGTTCATGCTGAAAGACCTGTGTGTTCCCCCAAGTGCCGATAACGCGCACGCCGCGTGGGGGGCTATGCGATCAGTATGGTGGCCCATCTACCCCTCGCCCGTGCGTATCTCACTCTGGGTTTCTTCAAGATTCTGATACATTTCTCCCCGGATTTTCAGTTTGTATGTGTACCAACTCATGCGCGGGAAACTGGGCGAATAGGAGTAACAGGTTGGAACAGGGAATATCCCGAATCGGGTGGAGATTGTTAAGTCAGGCCACTGAGTGGTTGGAAGTCCTGAAGTGTAGCTTAGCCGGGTCCCAGGGTGGACGGCAGCCTTGAAGACTCGGGGCACTGAGACGGGGTTCTGACCCCCCCAGCCCGTAAATTCTCACCCCAAGGGTGATGGCAGGAGACACTGCGTGGTTCTCAGCCTGGGCTGTGCCGGGCAGTGAAGGTGGGCGCTTCACAGAATGCTGGTGCCTGGGTTCCACCCCCGAGATTCACTGTGGGTCAGGGTGGGGCCTGGACATCGGAGCTCGGGGAAGACCCCTGATGATTCTGATGCTGAGAACCCCGCTGTGGTCCTTGAGGACAGGACGGAGGTTGGAGGTTGGCCGGCAGTGGTGGTGTGACAGTGACAGGACGGATTAGGAAAGAGAAGGCAATTGGAAGGGTCAGTGGTCATGACACAGTGGCCTGATGGGACTGTTTGGATCGAGGAGAGCTTTGACCCTTCCCGCCTCCGATCTGGGCTCCCTTGACGGGGACTGCCAAGGAGCTGGCTCCGGTTGGGCAAAACCAGAGTTCGGTCATACGAGAGAAACGGGCTGAGACGTGTGCAAGACACACCGGGAGTATGGTTCAGGGGTCCCCTGGCCCGTGCTCAGGCCCAGGAACTTGCTAGGACCCACAGAACTCGGCAAAGCCGTTAGATTCGCTATTGTGGTTTATTACGGTGCAAGGATATAGACCAAGGTCAGCAGAGGGAAGAGGCACATCGGGCAACACTGAGGAGAGACCTTGGCGCAGGCCTCCGGGTCTCTTCCAGCGGGATTGTGCGGACGGCTCTGGTCACCTGTCACTGCTGGGAGAGGCCGCACATGGAGTATTGCCAGCCTGGGGTTTTGTGGGAGGTTGGTCACACAGGCAGAGCTGATTGCCTGCATGCCTAACCTTCGTCTCTAGAGGTCAAGCTGGGGGCCTAAGGCCCCCACTATAAGTCACATTGTTAGCAGAGACTGTGTGGCCTGGCTCGAGGTCCCCAGGTAAACAGTCAGGCAGGACATCCCAGGGGGTTACGGGTCACTTCCCAGGAGCTGGGCAAGGACCAAACCTTTCTTGGAGCAAGGTTAATCCTTTACCCCATGGCGGGAGTGGGGGGGCCCCAAGCTGCCCCTGGGTCATTTCCAAGACCTGCTGCGCGTCTCCCCACAGAAGCCAGGTGTCCCGTCGTGGCTGCCCTGGGTCCCACGGCATCCGGCTCGGGCACCCTTGCCCCATGAGGCTGCAGCCCCATGGGGGGCTCATGCTTAACCAGACACCTACCTGGAGGCGCTAGACCCAGGGCTGCCCTCAGCTCCCTTCCCCACTGTGGGCTGTTGCCGACCCACCACCGAGTGGGCTCGGGTCCGCTGGGTCAGAAGGGTGGTGCGTGGAGGAGGAAGTCCTCTACTTCCCCAGAGGAAGGTTTCCGGCTCCTGTGCGGGGTTCTGTGCCCTGCGTAAGAGCCTGCATGTACAGGGGACGCTGGTAGAGGCTTAGTCTTCGTCTGTCGGTCACGGTGGCGTGAGGGCGCATATACGCTGCCGTGCCACGGCGTTTCCGGGCTATTTGGGGTTAGTTGGCGTGGAGAAGAAGGCCACAAAGGCAAGGACTTTGCCTTTCCCACAGATACGCGTTGATCTGGAAGCAAGAACCAGCCGCCAAAGGTCTTGGCTCCCATAAAGGAGGTGTTATTTATTTGTCTTTTTAGACGCAGACCTTTTCCCTTGACTGGCAGAGTGGGCGTTAGTGGTGCTGGCTTGTCCTCCTACCAGGAGCGGGGTCTCTTTTTGGAAAGTCACTTTTCCCCAGCTCTTGGCAAAGCCAGGAACAGAGTGAATGAGAAGGACGTGTAACGTGAGGGGCGGTGGGGCGTCGGTTTGCGTATTTGGTCTGTTCGGGGTTGTCTTTAGTTTTACTTGATGCTTGGCGTGGGGAACGCTGCGTCCTCACTGAGGCCGGAAGGCTTGGTAGAGGTGCCCGCCGTCGTCCGCGCGTTCGGGGACCCGCGAGGAGGAGCGAAATCCTGCAGTTCAGCTACACAGAGAGAATGAAGGTTGCACTTCTGAGAAAGTGTTTCTGAACATCATTCTTTTTGGCACAGCTTTATCGTAGTGACAGCGACAGTTCGACACTGCCCCGGAAGTCCCCGTTTGTCCGAAACACCCTGGAAAGACGGACCCTTCGCTATAAGCAGGTGCGTGCCACGTAAACTAATAACAGAGCCTGGACTTACCCTGGGAGCTATTTTTACAGAACTCCTAAGGTAATATTTTAGGTAACATTAATTTAAAGGTAATATGTTTTTTTTTTTAAGGTATTTATTTCCTTGTTTATTGAGATATAATTTTTAGAAGCCTATATAATGTCAAAATGTTACCACTCTTAATTTCCTAGGATAACATCATGATCTAAGATAATTCATGATCTTTACATTTTTAAATATAATAGATTAACAAACAGCCAACCAACCTATAAAAAAGGTTCTCTTTTGACGAGGGAGTATGTATAGTTGAGAAATTGGTGCTTTTCAGCATAGAGCAGTCTTCTACAAAGGCCTTTCCTGCTGCTTGCATTTACTTTACCCACCGAGTGTTCTCTCCACACGGCGTCACTTTACAGAGTTTTGCTGCTTTCTGTTTGTAAGCGAGTAGTTCCTTGTCTTTTTCAGGCTAAGATTCTTTTAAAGAGATAGTAGTGGATCCAGCTGTCCGTGTGGTGCCTGTGTTTAGAGCACTGTTGACACCTCGGACTGGGTCACTGTTGTGGGGACTGCCCTGCACGCCGCCGCCCCCCCCCCCCCCCCCCCCCCCGCCCTTGACGGCCAAACGTGTCTCCAGACACTGCCTAGCGCCCCCTGGAGGCCCAAGCCATCCCTGGTTGAGAACCGCCGAGCTCTCCTATGAATTGAGCAGTGCTTTTAAGTGAACTTGTATTTCTTAAATCATACCATATCTTTGCATTCCAGTTCCGTACGTGGGCAGAATAGTGTCACGTGCGTGTAAAAAGCCTACAGTTTTCCAGCCCACTGAACAACGCTGGTGTGTGTTACACTAACTGCCTTTCCTGAGGTCGTTTCCCGTTGGATGGGAAATACTTTTCTCAGTGCCACACAAAGAAGCCTTCTCTCATCTTAGGACTTTTCTTAAACATTTGCAGGTTTGCTTCCTTGAGGCTTATATGGGGAGGAGAGGTTTTGACAGCTTGTGTGTGTGAATGTATAATCTTAAACAAAAAGTACTCAGATGGTTTACGACATGCTTTTCCCCCTTTATACCATGGATCATTTAAGATTTTCCAATATATTTTTTCTACTTTTTACAGTGGCTGTATTTTATGCTGACCTTATAATTCACTTAATCCGTTTTCTCTTGTTATATATTTAGGTTTTCTCTGTCCTAAACTTGAATTGGATCACTTTTGCATGTCGTGAGTAGTGCCTTTCAAAGGCAAGTCAAAATGAAATTTCAGAACCAAAGAAAATGCACATTTTGTGGCTTGATGTGTATTGTCAAGTAGAACTTCAGAAAGATTGTACCCATTTTTTATTTATTTACTTGTAAGATTATACCCGTTTTTGACCCCACCAGCTCCATATGGGATGGTCTCTTTCTCCACACTTTTGCAAATGCACGGGTCACCATTAAAGCAGACCATTAGCGTCACTAACTTGATATTGAACTGGAGACTTATTAATCTCGCCCAAATCTGTTTGACACCGGCCACGTGTAGAGAGACACCCGTCCGCCTTCGTTGCAGAAGGACCTCGCAGGCGGCCGAGCTCGCTGGCTGCGCGGCGCCCCGGTGCCGGCTCAGCGTGTGTGCTCACAGCTGCCGTCTCCCGCAGCCCTGCAGGTCCTCCCTGGCCGAGCTCATGGCCCGCACCTCCCTGGACCTGGAGCTGGATCTCCAGGCCTCCAGAACGCGGCAGAGGCAGCTGAATGAGGAGATCTGCACCCTGCGTGAACTGAGGCAGCGCTTAGAAGACGCGCAGCACCGGGGCCAGACAGACCTCCCCCACTGGGTGCTGCGGGACGAGCGATTCCGGAGCCTGCTGAAGGAAGCAGAGAGGCAGGTGAGAGGCCGGGGCCCTGCCTGGAGGGGCCTGCCACGGAGTCCCTCTGGCGTCCTGGGCCCGCCTGGTCATGACGATGGAGCTGTACCGTGAACACTCCGAGTGCTCGTCTGAAGGAGCTGGGTTTCTCTCTCCGTGGGCCCGGCAGCTGGTGTTCCCAGTGGCACCAACAGCTGCCTCAGGTTGGGGGGCTGCTGGAGGGAAGGATCCCCAGACCCTCCTGCTGGCATGGCCACCCTCTGCTTTGTAGTGGAATGTTCTGGGTCCGGTGTCTGCCAGGCATGACCCCAAGGACCCCAGTAGCTCCTGTGAAGATTCCCTGTAGCAGGCGTGTGTGTGGATGGGGCAGGCTTTTCTCCCCTCGGGAGCCCAGGGCTGGGAGTAGCTTTGTTCCTTCTTCCTTAAAACTAGAAGTAAAAATGTCTCATTCATCCAATGGTGCCGTTCCAGACAAGACAGACCAAACTTGACTTCCATCAAGAACAGGCAGCTGAGAAGATGCTGAAGAAGGCCTCCAGAGGGGTCTGCCAGCTGCGTGGGCAGAAGCGCAGAGAGCCCGTCCAGGTGCAGACCTTCAGGTAGGGAAGGCCGCAGGCCCACTTCCTTGCTTCCCTTTTATACTGTCATACCTTTGTGGTCATAAAAAGTAAAGTGAGTATTTAAAAAAACCCACGGGCAGTTCAGAATAAAAGCAGAATCCCCACTGCTGTTAGCATTTTGACTTTCTCTTCTTTTGATCCTTTTTGGTTCTGGTTTTGTTCATGCTGCTTGTCATCATAACGTGGGTCCGAGTTTGCATTTTGCTTTTTTTTAAATAAAAATATCCTGTGTTTCCACATAATCTGTTGTCTTTTTTGGCCGTAATGTTTCATCTAAGATATAATTTGCCCAACTACTCTATGTTATAACCTTCTTTCCAAATATTTGCTATTGTGAACAACACAGTGGTTTACATATATATATTCACGCGTATCACCTTTGCCTTTTTACTTAACTTTTTATTGAAGCATGACAGACATACAGGAGAGCGTGCGTTTTGTACGTATGAAAGTTCGGTGAGACGTCACAACTCCTCATGGCAAGAATTGAACATTATCGGCGCCTCCCCCCCCACCTTGATTTCCCACACCGGAATAACCACAGTTTTGAATTTGAATGGCATACGTTAGTTTTCCCTGTTTTTGTTTTTCGTATGAGGAGAATTAACAGCGACGTCTATATTCTTTTGTGTCTGACTTTTTAAAAAATCGAGGCAAAATTCACATGGCATACAAGTCACTGTTTTAAAGTGAGTGACTCGGGGCTCCTGGGTGGCTCAGTGGTTGAGCGTCTGCCTTCGGCTCAGGTCACGGTCCCAGGGTCCTGGGATCGAGCCCCGCATCGGGCTCCCTGCTCTCGGCGGGAAGCCTACCTCTCCCTCTCCCACTCCCCCTGCTTGTGTTCCTTCTCTCGCTGTCTGTCTCTCTCTGTCAAATAAATAAATGAAATCTTTAAAATAATAATAATAAATGAATCAATAGAGCGAGTGACTCCATGGCGTTTAGTGTAGTCACAGTGATGTGGAACCGCCCCCCTGTCCAGTTCCAGAACATTCCTTCACCCCAGAAGGAAACCCCATCCCCATGAAGCAGCCACTCCCCGTTTCCCCGTCCCCACAGCCTCTGGCCCCCACCAGGCCGCTTTCGCTCTCTCTGGCTTTGCCAGTTCTGGGCGCACCATGTGATCTTTTGTGCTTGGCTGCTTTGACTTAGGATAATGTGTTCGAAGTGCATCTGTGTTGTAGTGTGTGTTAGAACCTCGGTCCTTTTTATGGCTGAATAATACGTGTCTTTTAGCCTAAATTTTTTTTATACCCTGAATTTTCACATCCCCATCATAAAGGAACCTACAACACTGTAACTGTCTTCCTTCAGTCATGATTTAGAACTCCTTCATTTGTATAGCTTTTCATATTCATTCGTTAACAAAGCCAATATTTGTAGAGCACCCACTATATGGCAGGCACTGCAGACAAACCCTTGCCCTCGTGGGGCTTCCTGACGTCTGTTAAAATTCAGAGAATCCGTACCCAGACAGATGTGTTGTTAGGAATTGAAGTTCAATTTTTTTGTATGAGTAAGAGAAGCTGTCATTGATAGGAGAGCTTTCATTGCATTTATATCCACTTCTAACCTGTAATTCTTTCCAATCCCAGGGAGAAGATAGCATTTTTTACAAGACCAAGGATTAACGTACCTCCTCTGCCTGCCGACGATGTTTGATATAGTGCTTTGTACACATGAAGTATTTATCTGCCTGGTTTATTTTCATGAAGTTCTTAGACTAGCTAAATTTGTCCTTAAAATATTTGTGCAAAGCTATTAATATACACACTTTGTAAAAAACACACACATATATCTATACATATATATTTTATAATAGTGACGGCAACAGGGCTTGGTTTTTCCTTGTTGTGAAATTGACATCTCTGAAGACAGGTTATTTTATAAAAGATCAACTATCGTGTTAAGAGTGTACAGTTTTTACGCTGATTTATTTGACTTAAAGGCTGGAAGACAGAAACAAAGTGAGTTCAGGCAAATTCACTGTATTGTAATTTATTTATAGTACTTTTTTTTTCCTTGAAGGAAAATACTGACTTTAAGATGTATTTTAAGACTAAAATTTTGTGCTTCAGTATTTGTCATGCAGTAGAATGGAACTTTGGGGCCGGTTTTGTTTCTGACGCCCAAAACGCAAACACTCTGCTGAACTCGTCACTTGTATCAGTTTCCGACATGTGTATTTACCATGTATCTTGTACACTCCGCACTCTGCGTTCGCCTCTGACCCCACCCGCAGCGGCCCCAGGGGCCGCTCACCTGCCACGCGTGCGTTGCCGAGCTGTCTCCCACGCGGACTGCGCACCAACAGCCTCTCCTGTTGTCTTGTGCGTCTTTGTGTGCTCACTGGGAGTCTGAGGCAGGCCCCCGGCCTTCAGCCTGCCGGTCCAGCGTGGCTGGCCACACTGCCTGCCCTCACCAGACCACAGGCAGCCCCCGCTTTGAGTCTGCCCCATCCGATCATGACCAGCGAGGCAGCGTGGAGCTCCTGCACTATGACTCTGTCATGAAGGGAAGTGACGAGAACTAGGAGCGCGTGTTTTCAGAGAATCCTTGAGTCCACGGATGGACGTAGCGCTTATAACGTAGACGTGATGGCCTTTGAAGGCGCTTGTTTGTGGAAGGAGGCAAGCATGCGTGGGTAACCGGCAGTTACCCAGTGAGTCACTGACAGGAGAGTATTTGATTTAAATCAAACTCCGCCCCCCCCCCCCCCCATACTGGAGTCTACCCAGTATTTCCTAAGAAATCTTAGAAGTAGTTCTTGAGGGAAAAAAATTTTATGTAATAAAATGTAATAAAAATATACCAATATTCTTTTAAATTGTCAAATGATCTAAATATTTTGCCAAACGCCTATTTATTATATATGAAATGCACTCGCCCTTCCGAGGCCTCAGACAAGGAAACGAGGGGGTCACACGAACCGTACAAGAAGACGGAACTCTCTTCCTAGATCTTTCTGCCCCTCCCTGGGAAATGCCCACCTTGAATCAGGGTCTCTCTCTCTCTCCTCATTAGTCTGTAACCGCCCCCTCGTATAACCTGCCTGCCTTTTTACATTGTTAAAACTGAATTTTGTACAAGCGTTTCATTGACACGGGGCCTGTCACAGACGGGGTTTGTCCCTGGCGCGAGGACTGAAGACACCGTGCTCTCACAGCACACAGCTCTGGCTTTCTCTTTCCGCCTCTAGTCGCGCTGCTTCTTGTTGGCTAATTTCTCTGGGTACGTAACCCCCAACAGAGGTAGAGATGCGCCAAGTCCCAGAGCTTGCCAGAATGGCCCCCCCAGCAGAGCGCATTGCCAAGCAGGTGAGGACAATGGCAGGCCTCCTCTGTGCCCCCAGCCGATGATACCTTTAACTCCAAAGAAGAACTGCCACCAGACTTGGGCGTGTGGAGGGCAAATCATGCACCTCTCAGGCGCCCTGCCCCCTGGCTACAGAAAGGTCCCCGGGAACCGTTGCCTGGTGGCTGCTCCTTAGCACCTGCCACGTGGAGCGCTCTCTGCGTGGGATGGGGGCTCGAGGCAACTTTTCTGCCGACCCCTATTAGCAGCAATGGGGCGGGGGGGGGGGGTGGCATCCACTGTGCCAATACAGAAGGCCCTCCACCCAGGGGTTTCAATTAACTTCACTGCCCAGTAGATCTAGGCTTCTGTCTGGGGTGCTTCCCCCGCCCCCCACACCCCAGAGTTTGGTTGTGTGTGTGTGAGTTTTGTTTTGTTTTGTTTTAAAAAAAAGCTCTTTGCCCCACCAGAAACACATACAGTCCCTACTCCAGTGGCAGTCTGAGGAGTACTTGGATTTGCCACCAGATCCACTTCTAATTGACTTCTCCCGCCTCCCTGCAAGGGTCTGCCTTTGCACCCAAATGGGACCAGAGTGAGCAGGAGAGAAAAGCCAGACAGATGGGGGAGGTAGAGGGTGATGGGTTCTGTGCTGCTTGCCGGCCGGGCTGACAGCGCCCGTGGACAGCGACACAGCCAAGCCGGCAGCGGGCAGACAGAAGTCCCATGATTGGCTTCTCTCTGCCGACCTGGTTTTGCAACTTCTTTCTAGTGAAGACCGCCACCCCCCAGCGAATAGCCCACACGTCAGAAAAGTGAAGTCCTGTTGTCGGAAGGGCTGTTTCCATCGTCTGTTTGAATTTGCCCATAACCGTGCTTTGGGATAAGAAAGCTGCCGTGTTTGACCAGCACTTCTGGCCCAGAGACAATCCCAAGTCCGCCACCAGGATTCTTTAGAAGCAGTGCAATGAGTCAAAGGGAGTTTGGTCTTCACGTCATCCGATCACTAAATTGTCACTGCTGAAATAAGTAACCTCCTGTCGTGGGAATAAGTTATAATCAGTATTCATCTCTGTTTTTGTCACTCTTCCCTAATTGTGTCATTTGTATTGTTTGAAAGTATTCCTTCTATAAAATTAAACTAACCTGCCTTAAGAACAGAATGGAAATGTGTGATTTTTCTTTTTAAGAAAAATGTAATTACGTGGACTTAAATATATAAGAACATACCAGTTTTTTCGGGCCTCCTGGGTAGCTCAGTCGGTTAACCGTCTGACTCTTGGTTTTAGCTCGGGTCATGGTCTCAGGGTCGTGAGATCGAGCCCCGTGTTGGGCTTTGTGCTCAGTGTGGAGTCTGTTTGGGATTCTCTCTCTCCCTCTGCCTCCACCCCTCCATCCCCCGTGCATGTGATCTCTCTCTAAGTAAATCTTTTTTTAGAAGTACTACTTTTTTTTTTTAACATAAAAACAAAGATAAAGAGTAGAATAGTAAAACGAACACACATGCAGCCCTCCCCCCTCTCAACATGGATCAGTCATGGCTGACTGTTTGGTCTACACCCCTACCTGTCTCCCTTCCTGTGTTTCAAAGCCAATCCCATACACCTTCTCAGTTCAGCTGTAAATACTTTCAGTATGTATTGCTAAAAGAGAAAAGCATGCACGGAATCCTCACATTTTAACATTTAATAACTTCTAATGTCGTTAAATATCCAGGGTTCACTTTTCCAACTGTCTCATGTGTCATTTTTTCACTGAACAGAATCCAAATATATATTTATGGGGATTTTTTATGCCTATGGGGGTTTTTTTGGTAACAGTTCTCTTGAGATAGAATTCACATACCATATAGTTCACCTGTTTAAAGCATGTAATTTGTCAGTTTTGGGGATATTTGTAATTATGCAGGTGTCACTACAATCAATTGTAGAACTTTCTCATCACCCCAGAAGGAAACCCCGGACCCATCAACAGTCACCCCCAATTCTCCCTCCCAACCCCTGGCAACCAACTCACCTGTTCCCTGGCTCTGTGGATTTGTCTATCCTGGATATTGCATATAAACGGAATCAAGCAATATGTAGCCTTTTGTGTCGGGCTTCCTTCTTCCAGCGCTGGGTTTTCCAGGTTCATCCATGTTGTAGCTGGTGGCAAGACTTCATTCCTTGTTATTGCTGAAGAATATTCCATTGTGTGGATAGAGCACATTTTGTGTATGCGTTCATCAGTCGATGGACATTTGGGTTGTTTCCACTCTTTGGGTGATATGAATAATGCTGCCACCATCATTCATGTTCAAGTTTTTGTGTGGATGTATGTTTTCATTTCTCTTCGGCCTAAAGGTGGGATTGTTGGGTCGGACGGTAACTCTGTGGTTAACCTTTTGAAGGGCTGCCAGGCTGTTCGCCCACAGCAGCTGCACCATTTTCCATCCCCACCAGCAATGCACGAGGGTTCCAATTTCTCCACATCCTGACCACCACGTGTCCCTTCGATCGTGGCCACCCGTGTAGGCGGGACGTGGTCCCGCAGTGTAGTTGTGTCTGTCTTCAATCTACAGGATCTATAGTAACACAGCAGGGCAATTTGTTGAAGAAACAAGACTGCATGTTCTCAGAGCCTCCCGTGTTCTGGGTTTTGCTGATCGGCTCCCTGCGGTGGAGCTTAACACGTTCCTGGGAATTCTGTTCTCAACGAATAAATACTGGAGGGGGGGGGGGAAGCTGTTGTTGAATCTAGAAGCTTGATCCGATTCCAGTTCATTTCCTTCCCTTTTTGGGGGGAGGGGCAGGGAACGGGTGGCGAGAATTCCTATGTTCACCCATCAGGTGACTTACGATATCTTTTTTTTTTTTAATGTTTGAAACTTGGCAATCAATGCCTAGATCCATTAACTCACTAAGGTTGCACAGTGATGATATTCTAATTCTATTAATTTTTTAAAACTTACTTTGAAATACCTTTATAAAGAGAAACCCATCTATTTGGTTACCTAGTGGTACAGTTTGGGTAAACCAAGATAGATGCTTAATTTGTTTCTTTATTGACCAGTTTTGCAAATAATGAATTATTGGGGCACCTGGGTGGCGCAGATGGTTAATAAGCGTCTGCCTTCGGCTCGGGTCATGATTGCAGGGTCCCGGGATCAAGCCCCGCATCGGGCTCCCTGCTCAGCGGGGAGCCTGCCTCTCCCTCTCCCACTCCCCCTGCTTGTGCTCTCTGGCTCTTCTCTATCCCTCTCTCTCATAAATAAAATCTTTAAAAAAAAAAAATGGTGTGCTTTAATCCATTGGAGTTGTCCTTATTGATGCTTAAATTCTCCTGTCTTTGGCGGGGGGGGAACCTCTCCTGGTTGGCTCCTGGGTCCTTTTTTGTGTGCCCCCGGGGGTCTAAGCTGGCTTGCTTGCTAGCCCGCATGACCACACGTTTCTGACCTGGAAATGGGCATTTCTCCAGGGAGGCTTCATACTAGTTGCTACTGGGCTGGTCATTGTTTTTAGGCCTTTTAAATAGATAATATTTTCTTTCTTTTCTTTTTTTTTCCGGATAAAGGGATGACAATGTCACATAATTACTCGTTCACTTTATCCCATATGTCACACACACACACACACACACACACACACACCGGTTTCAGAATAACAGAACCAACGCAACGGCCAATAATCTAATTACTGGAAACTGTCATTTTTCTCTCAGTTCTTTTAGTTTTTAAGGTGTATCTCACTAGGAATATGTACTCAAATGTACGGTGTTTTAAAGTAAGTTGGAATCTTTCCATTCTGTGTGGCTATCACTTGGGTACACATGTGTTTCACTTTATTTTGGATTTTCAATTTTATTTTATAATTATGTAAAATACTGACATGGTTCCAAAGACAAATATACAAAACAAAGTATATTGTTTTTATTCTTGCCCTTCCACCCCATTTTTCCTTTTCCTTACAGGTGACTGGGGAATATTGTTTTTCCTTGCATTGTTCATTGTTTACTATAAGCCGATACATAAGCATATGTAAGCGTATACAGAGCCGTATGTGCGGGAAGGTGCATACACGTACCTGTGAGTGTATATACGCAAGCACGCCCACACCTGTGTTCGTATTCCCTGCCCCCTCGGATAAACAGCAGCACACCCAACACGCAGCCCGGCCTGGCTTTTTGCACTTAAAGACCTATCTCAGAGATCACCGACATCTGTATTGGCTGCTATAACAATTCACCACAAACTTGGTGGCTTAAAAACAACAGAAATTCCCTCTCTCACAGTTCTAGAGTCCAGAAGTCTGCGATCAAGGAGTCAGCAGGGCCGTGCTCCCTTTGAAGGCTCTGGGGGTCGGGGGGAGGGGTCCTCCCCGCCTCCTCCCGCATCTGGGGGCTACCTGCCATCCTTGGCGTTCCTGGCCGTAGAGCCGTGCCATCAGTGTGCCCCCATCTTCATCACGTTCTCTGGGCCTCTCTGCCTACTCCTCCCTCATCTCCTAAGAACACGCGTCATCGGCTTTAGGGCCCACCGGCTGGTCCTGGATCATCTCGACTCACGATCTTTAATTACCTTTGCAAAGACTCAGTTTTTCCAAATAAGGTCATGTTCACAGGTTAAAGAGGGACCTCTCAGAGGGTCACCATTCAACCCACTACCATCTGCCTTCTGGCTCCCCCAAATTCCCATCCATTCCACATGCCAGATACATTCATCAGATCCCCACACCCCCCCAGAGTGGCTCCTACAGGCCCCTCCGTTCCCGTTTACCTTTGCACGCGGCGCACATTATCCAATCACCCACCTGTGTTTCTGGTTTTTTGGTATTAAAAATATAATTCAGCAATGAAAAGCCTTCTGCAGACATTTTTTCTTGTTTTAGCCGGGGTTTCTGTGGGATCCCTAGAAGTGCGAGCTGTGGGTCAAAGCGTAAAGGCACATGGGCTTTTGCTGGGTACCCCCACATTCCTCTCGTAGGGGCTGTGCCATATTGTGTTCTCACCAGCGCTGTATGCACGGTTCCCCACAAGGTCACCGGCGAAATGTTTTCACAATTTGAGCACTTGCCACTCCAGAGATGAGAAATGATACCTCCGCGGCGTCTAAACGTGTGCGAGGCTGCTTTCATCATAGAAGCTTTTTGATATGTTCCATTATCTGTGAGGGCTGTCCCTCTTCCCTTTTTTTCAGCATTTTCTCCGCTATTCTTGCTTATTTGTTCTTCCAAATGGACTTAATAATCAACTCGTCTAGCCCCAGGCGTGGAGGGAAATGATGGAATCATTACCAGAATACTTTACAAAGTAGGGAGAGCTGGTATCTTTATGATGTTGAATCCTCTCATCTGAGAATGTATTACACATATTTCCATTTGTTCAAGACAAATTTTGTGTCTTTCAGGAATGCTTTATGGTTCTACTCATTTCTATTTTAGGCATTTCTTGGGAGGTTTTGGCCTATTTTATTAAAGACCGAAAATAAAGATAAGATAAATACTATGCATATAAGACTATATACCTTTTTTACAGACTTCAGTGAAAAAACTAGTGTTTCCCCATTAAATAAAATGTTGGCTTCAGGAAGGGAGTTTCACACACACATTTATGACGTAAAGGACGAACCTGTGAATTTCTATTTTCTTGAGTGTTTTCAACATGAATGTGTATTGGGTTTTTCAAATCCCTCTCCTCCATCTACTAAAATGATCATATGATTTTCCTTAGCTCTAAAAATATGACTGATTGTATTACTGGATTTCCTAATAGTGACCTTTTGTAAAATAAACTCCATTTGGTCATGATATATACACATTCCTGTGCTTTGGAGTTGGTCTGCTAGTATTGTATTTATAATTTTTGCTTTGCTACACTAATTTTTTTTTTTTTTTTTTTTTTAGTGCAGTCTTTGCCGGCTTGAGGGTCAGTGCGGTTCCCTATAAAAGTAAATGTGGGGGGCACCTAGGCGGCTCAGTCGGTTAAGCGTCTGCCTTTGGCTCAGGTCATGGGATCGAGCCCGGCGTCGGGCTCCCTGCTCCGCGGGAAGCCTGCTTCTCCCTCTCCTGCTCCTCCTGCTTGTGTTCCCTCTCTCGCTGTCTCTCTGTCAAATAAATAAATAAAATCTTTAAAAAAAAATAAAGTAAATGTGGAAGTTTTTCTTTTTCTTGGCTCTGAGAGGGGAAGTTTGGAAGCATTCTGCTGAGGAGCCTTTTGGGTGTGCTCTGTGCTTTTTATCACAGGCACGCTCTTGAAATCACTTACTCATTTCTTCTGTGGAAATTGAGCTTTTTAGACCCGTCCCTTGAGGTCCACTTCGGTAGAGTTGTATTTTTCTTAAAAATGACCCATTTCATCTGTTTTCCCGTTTGTCAAGAGTGCACAGGATTGTTTTGAGGGGCGCTGCCTTCCTTTCGAGAGGGTTCTTTTCCTCTGGCATTTCCTACGTTCTATATGTGTTTTCACCCTTCTTTTTCCTTGATTAGGTTATTGGATTATTTTTGGACTTTTTTTTTTTTTTTTAAAGAGAACCAGCTTGGGTTCTGGCTAGCTCAGTCAGTGGAATGTGCAACTCTTGATCTCCAGGGTTGTGTGTTTGAGCCCCACGATTGGACGTAGAGCTGACTTATAAATAAATAAATAAATAAAACCAGGTTTTTAGTTCATTTGTTCTATTGTTTTTTCTGTCTTACGAAATACTGTTTTTGTTTTTATGAATCCTTTGTTTTCTTGCGTCTTACTTAGTTGCCTTATTTGGGTAGTTGTTTGAGTTGGGTGTGTTTATTTGAAGTTTTATAATGCTAAACCAATTTAGTGCTATACATCTTCTCTGTCAACTAATCTGTTGAGTTTTTTTTCATTATCATTATCACTAAGAAGTTCTATAATTTCGCTTTGTATTTCCCCTTTGACCCAAAAGGTGTTATTAACACGTCTTCTATTTTTTTTCCAGATACAAGTGTCTTGATGGATTTTTATTTATGTCTACTTTCGTGGCGAAATAGAAAATCCTGTTTGTGTTATTTTTATTCTTTGTAATTTATTGAGGTTTTCTTTATGGCCTATGATAGGTTTTTTTTAAAGATTTATTTAGAGAGAGAGAGTGTGCGAGCATGGGGGGGTGGGGAGGCAGAAGGAGAGGAAGAGAGAGGAACTCCAGCAGACTCCCTGCTGAGCACAGAGCCCAATACGGGACTCGATCTCCTGACCCTGAGATCACGACCTGAGCTGAAAGCAAGAGTCAGACGCTTAACCGACCGAGCCACCCAGGTGCCCCTCCATAGTCAGTTTTTGTGAACGTTTCCATGAAAAGCAGTACATTCTGCATAATTAGGGTTTAGAAATGGATTGATTTATACGTACATACATAGGATATTAATTTTGTAAGGCTGCCATAATACATTGCCACAAAGAAGAAGTCCAAGATCAAGGTGCCTGCCGGGGTTGTGTTCTTCTGAGGTCTCTCTCCTTGACTTACAGACGGCCGTCCTCTTGCCACCTCTTCCCACGGCCGCCCCCCTGTGCCTGCAGCCCTGCTATTTCTTCCTCTTCGCATAAGGGCGCCAGTCATTGGGTTAGGGCTCAACCTAATGAACTCATTTTAATGTACATCACCTCTTTAAAGACCTTATCTCCAAATACACTCACATTCTAAGGTACTGGGGTGGGCTCCAGCATGTGAATTTGGGGGGACACAGTTTGGCCCCTAACACTGTGTTTCCCCATCACCCGGGACTTGTCTCGTTAGAGCGCTGCCTACTGTCGATGGGAAAGGCTCATTTCCTGCCTATCTCCCCAGAGACTGTAAACTCTGAGGGCAGAGGCACTGGGTCAGTCCAAAGCATTGCTCCCGGGGCGGCGTGCAGCCTGGGTGTTCAATCAGTATGAACCGGGCGAATCAGTGAGTCAAGCCTCTATTAGGTACCTACCGCTGCTGTAACAAATGTCCATAAACTTAGTGGCTAAAGCAACACAGATTTATTCTCTTACAGTTCTGGATGGAGGTCAGAAATCTGAAGGCTGCGTTCCTTCTAGAGGCTCTAGGGGAGAATCTGTTTCCTTGCTTTTCCCAGCTGCTCGAGGCCACTTGTATTTGTTGGCTCCTGGCCCCTCCCTCCACCTTCCAGGCCAGCAGTGTAGCGTCTCAAGCTCCACGTCTCTGACTTCTGCTTCTGTTGGCATATCTCCTTCTCTGACTCCGTCCCTCCGGCCTCCCTCTTGTAAGGACCTTTGTGATGACATTGGGCCCCTCCCCCCACCAGCCAGGATCATCTCCCACCTCAGCAGCCTTAACCTAACCACACCTGCCAAGTCCCTTTTGCCATGTGAGGTGACATATGGAATCAGCGTGTGAACACCTTTGGGAGGGTCATTACCTGACCACGGAAACGCTTTGTTCTAATGTGCGTGCTCTTGTCATGCATCGCAATTTTTGCTTTGAAGCAGGGACCAGGCACTCTCCTCACTTTGGAACAAGATTTGCTGGCCCCTAGTGAAGTCCGAAGGCAGAGGCTGCACATCTTGTGGCATGTGGAACCCTCTTGCCCGGGACCTGTGGCTAGAGGCACAGGGCCTTCTGGAATCCGTGCTTTTCCATCCTTCCCACAAACAGACGCTCTGGCCAGATTGCTTTTCCTACCCTGCAATTACAGGCCGAATCCCCCGGGTAATAAACATAAATTGTCTTATTGCAATGGAATCGGTTTAAAAGAAATGCTTTACAGCACTAATAGAACTATCTGTGATGATGAAATTGTTCTATATCTGTGCTAAAATGGTGTAGCCATTCGTGCGTGTGGCTATCGGGCACTTGACATGTGGCTAAGGGGACTGAGGAACTGACTTTTAAATTTTTTTAAGGATTTATTTATTTATTTTAAAGATTTTTATTTATTTGACAGAGAGAGAAGGAGAGAGAGCGAGCGAGCACGAGCAGGGGGAGCAGCAGGGGCAGGGGGAGAAGCCGACTCCCTGCTGAGCAGGGAGCCCGATGCGGGGCTCGATCCCAGGACCCCAGGATCATGACCTGAGCTGAAGGCAGACGCTTAACGACTGAGCCACCCAGGCGCCCCTAAATTTTATGACTTTAAAGTAATTTAAATGTAAACAGCACCTCGTGGCTTAGTGGCTTCCATATTGAAGCAGTACAATTTTATAAAATTCATATATCCAATCTAAAGCACTGGGACAAGTGACAGCTTTTCTCGAAGATCAGGTCCTGGGTGGGAAAAGCTGTCCCCTGCCCAGGCGCAATGAAACAGCTTCCTTGTATCGCCTCCATAGGAAGTGTGCAGATACTATCTCACTCTCCAGGTGCACCCTCCGTAGCTGGAAGCCAGCCGTGGTGGGAGAACTTTGGCCACTGTAATCTGCAGACGCTGCAAATCGGGGCTCCCCCCGCCCATCCGCAGCCTTACAGAGCTGCCTTCTTGAACTTGGCCAGCACGCCGCTGTACAGATGCCAACTTGAGGGGCCGGTCCTATTGAATTGTCTGAGCACAATCTGAGGTTCCTGGCACCCAAGGAGAAAAAAAGCCCACACTGCTAGCTACACAGTCTTTATTGTCTGAGGGGAAGCAGCCTCGTGAATTCTCAGGGGAAGCAAGGATTCTCTTAGCCCTTAGTGCTACCCGGGGTCTTCTCTCAGGCTTCCCAGAATGACCACTTCCCTGACAACAGCTCTGTTGCAAAAGCACAGAGGGCTTTTAAAGCTGTGGTTTGTCACATCATTCAAGGTTACCCCTTTCGATGGATGTCCGGTAACATGGCCCACATTTGCAGCTTTTGGGCGCCCGCCGGGGTCTACGACCACAGCTCAGAAAGCCCAGGAGGGGCAGGATTGCGTGTACTTAGAGTCTACACCAGTCACTTTTCCCTCTCCTCTTTTTTTTTTTTTTTTTAAGATTTTATTTATTTATTTGTGTGTGAGAGAGAGAGGGAGGTAGGCAGAGGGAGAAGCGGGCTCCCCAGTGGGCAGGGATCACGACCTGAGCCGAAGGCAGGCACTTCACCGACTGAGCCCCCCAGGCACCCCTGCAACGGTGAACTCTAAAAAATGGCTGGGAAACGGAACCTTTTTGGCATCAAATCATACTTGACAAGGAACCTCAAGCCAGGGTTTCCCCACCTCTGCATTAGGGACGCTGGGGCCTGCACCTTCTCCGCGGCGCCGCCCTGCGCGCCGTGGGCGGTCGAGCCGCACCTCCGGCCTCTCGCCACTAGATGCCAGTAGCGCTACTGAAGATAGAAGCTCAGAGACTGCTACACAAGTACCTGGAGAACTGTTTTCGTGAAGGCTGGGTAAGGACTAGCTTTCTATCTCCACACGGAGCAGAGTAAGAAAGGAATTTCTGTGGAAGAGAAATTGAGACTGACCAGCGGACGAGTAAACATTACCACCAGTTTTTGGTTGGCATCTTCTTTCCTGAAGATTTTCATGAGCAGAATAATCTAGGATGACTAGGAATTGTTCCCTCGGGGTTTTGCAGTTAAGATGTGAGAATCTTCGAGTAATGAAATCTGCATTAAAAAGCAGCCAAAATTGTTTATTCCATGATCATCTCGTCTACTGTAGCGCTTTCAAGAAAACAAGCAGTAACTGTTTCTTGTTACAAAAGTAATACACAGTAATCGTAGAAAAATTAGGACATATAACTAAGCTAAAAGGAAGAAAAATGTGAAACACCCCTAATCCCACCAGCCAGTGAAATTCCAGTGTTGGTTGAGACTTCAGTGGGTTTGCTACCTAATTGTTTTCTACGTTCATGTATAACGGTATTCGTGTAGGTAAAAATATAGTACATGGTAGAGGCAGGAAAGTTTTCCCTCTGGGTTCTTTGGCCGGTCTAATAATGAAATCGACAGAAGACAGATTAACAGGAGAAAAACAAATGTAACTGTGTGCGTATGGGAGCCCGTAGAAATAGGAGACTCCAAGAAGTAGCAAAGCTGGCAGCTTTTACGCCTTTTAGACAAAGAAACCATAAATCTGTGAAGAATTGACAAAAGTTGGGGCTTGGGGTAGCGAAGTAGCGAAGCAGCAGCCGGTTTGCTTACACGGCCTTCTCGGCCTTGACTTCCCCACCTCTGGCAAGAAGGCTGTCTCCCTTCCTCCCGGGACAGGGCGGGCACCTTCCCGGGGGACACTTAGGTCCTGCTTCCAGGGCACAGAGGAGGTCAGAGAGTCCTTGCGCCCGCTGTTTCTCGTGTAACTAAATTCAAAACAATCAATAGGCCAAAGTGGCATATTTGGGGGCAGCCTGCCCTGCAGCCCATCGTGAGCAAGGATGCAGTTGAGCTGTGCCTGCTTGACGCGAACCGCAAACCCGCGCGGAGCGGGTGTCCGTCCCGTGCCAGCACAGGGGCACGCTGGCTCTCGTCTCTCCCCCAAGAGGCCCGGGAGACACCGTCCTGCTCATCTCCCGTGTGCACCGACCCGCCCTTAAACCTGAAGGAGGGACGAACCGGCCCCCCTCCTGCATCTGCATCACCCCTCCTGGTCTCGGAGTGCAGCGGCCCCGCGCCGAGATGTGCCCCGGCTCATTGCAGCATCTCACGCACGCTGGCCCCCTAGCTCGGCCCCCTTTCGAGGCAGTGACTTGGTAGATACGATGTGTACAGTTTCACGGGGACCTTACGATACAGGAGAAGTGGGAGAGAGAATATTCCGGCAGATGAAACGTCCTTAGCTGTTAGAATCGTAGAGGGCTGGCCACGGAAGGTATCCCAGAGATTCCCGGGGCTGAAGGTCTCGTCTCGCAAACTAGGGGACCGGAGGGAGAGAGGGGCCGAGAAGCTTCTAAAAGACAAAATGACCTCAAAAGACAGCTCTGAAAGGATCCTCACATGTAGCGTGCAAATACAAATCTTCAGTAGAAACTTTGGTCATCTGACCATGTAACCTTAACTTAGTGTATGTGCCAGAAACACAGTTTGGATCTAACTATTTTTTTTGAGTTTTGTATCTGAGACACGGCTAAACTTTGTAAAACAAGAGCTGTAAGAGCTCTGTGTGTCAGATTATCTGTACGTCTGTGTATGTATATTATAGACGTGTGGTATTTTTCTACCTCTGGATGGTATTGCCCAAACTAATTTGTAAAGAAGTCTATTTTAATTGGCTTAAAGAAATTTGTTTATGTAAATCAAGTATACTCTCAGAAATGTAGAAAGTAACCCAGATATTTTTTCAAGTTCACACGATCTGCGATAATCTTTGATAAATAAAAATTAATTCAAATTCGTTGGTTTAATAGAAGCAAGCCCGTCTCCAAAATTTGTCAACAAAAAAATAACTAAGAAAAACAGTTAACTATTTGATGTCTAATCCAAGCATCATTGTTAAAAAGAAGTAATTTAGGGGGGGCCTGGCTGGCTCAGGGGGTAGAGGGTGCAACTCTATCTTGGGGTTGTGAGTTTGAGCCCCATATTGGGTGTAGCAATCACTTAAAAATAAAATCTTGGGGCGCCTGGGCGGCTCAGTTGGTTAAGCGTCTGTCTTTGGCTCAGGTCATGATCCCAGGGTCGTGGGATGGAGCCCCACATCGGGCTCCCTGCTCAGCAGGGAGTCTGCTTCTCCCTCTCCTTCAGCTCCTGCTCTCTGTCTCCATCTCTGTCTGTCTCTCTCTCAGATAAACAAATAAAATTAAAAAATAAATAAATAAAAATAAAATTTAAAAGAAAGCAATTTAAACAAGTGTAAAAATAAGGGCAAAGTTTATGCTACGTTAAATGAAATGATGGCTATTCAGTGAACATCTAAACTCATTTCCAAATAAGATGAACATTAAATGTGAAACATAAGTTTATCTACTTTTGGTTTTTTAATTTTTACAGAGAGAAACTAATATGTGGGTCTATTGATAACCATGGGAAAAAAATTATTATGAGAAAGAATATAGTTCCAATAATTTTGAAATGTATTTATCAGTTTGCTGATCTACCACAGGATGCTGATATACGATAGACAGGTCACGGTGGCCTGCTTCCCAGGTTTCCCTGGAAAGCAAAAATTACAAATAGTTTAAAAAGTTGGGAGAAGGGCTGCGACCGCAAAATGAACCGAGAAGAGAGTAAGTCAGAGCACTTGGAACAAGAAGCGTAAGCTAACTGCGCACAAGCCCTGCACGGTTCCGGGGAGTGGGGAGCGCAGGCGCCCCTGTGCAGGGTGAGATGCAATGGGCTCCCAGGCGAGCTTCTTCCTGCTGCGCTAGGATTTACTGGAACTTCCTGTTTCTCAGACTGGGCTCCCAGACCCTTGGGGAGTGAGCATTAGCATTTATTTAAATCGAAAATACACGTATTATCTACATCTATCTAGATAAATGGATACTACGTCTCTTCAATTTTATCTATCATTTATAGTTGGATTTATTATCTGCATACAGATAAAAGGATAATTTCATAAAGTGCAAAAGAGAGTGCACGCATAGCATATACTCAACATAGGAAATACGGGCCAGTTGATGAAACTTTTATTTCAGTTACTTACGTGGTTTTATCGGTGTTATGTAGGTGCTGGGCCGTAATATACACTCTCTTTCTTGCTGTGGAATGATCCAACGTGTTCGAAAGCCACCGCTCTTCTACCACAGTAAACTGAGCAACGGAAGGGTCTGTGTGGCCGGCTGAAAAGGCCACTGCAAGAAACACCACCCTTGGGAAAAAAAAAAAGAAAGAAAAAGAAGAGGAGAAAAAGAACAAAAGGGGGGGGAAAGAAGAAAAAAAATTATCTAAAAGCACTTCCCCCATTTCCTGTAACTGCTTGCAAGGCTGGGAATTCTGATGGCGGCTTCCCAGCAATTTACAGCTGTGCCATCAGTTTGGACCTTGCTGTTCCATCTTGCGAATTTGTATTCTGTCTGCTCAGCTTAGAGCAAGCGCCTTCAGCAATAACGTGGGGATCCTGTTGCCCTGCCTGTCGTATCATCCGCAGTCTCACAGAGCAATGTCAGCACGAGCCTGGAGGAGACACGAGTGAATCTCATGCTGTAATTTACAGAAAGCATATGGTTTGTTTCAAGTGTACTATACAGAAGGGATGTATATTCACTGAACGTGGTGCAGAGGCGACCGTGCCGTCCTCCCTGAATACATCTGTGATTATTCCTTAGCGCCGGCCTTGGGCCATTTCTTTCCTAGATAAGCTTTGTAAGTTTTTGAAATCGGGAAAATAACATTTGAACTAATAAAGTGGAAGTTGTCAGAAAAAAGAGGGTCTTGTTTGCTTGCTTTTAGTTTTTTTGTTTGTTTGTTTTGTTCTTGATTTTACAAAACTACTAGAAATAACAAGGACGATAGGGACTGCATATGAAAAGGAGGAGGTGTGTTTTGGGTAAAAGAAGGTATGAGGGATGGAGATGCATTTTTGGTAAGGGGGGAAAAAAGAAAGTAATTTCATCCTAAAGGAAAATCATTGTTCCAGAATAAGAAAGAGAAAAGGACAAAACCCAAATGGATACAGAAAGTTGTAGAAGGCTTGAGGAAAAGGGCTCTTGAGAAAGGAATCTTATGTGTGGCTAAGCAGACTGACATTAAAATGGATTTATTTATATTAAAAAGAAAAAAGGGAAGACTTTTAATATCAAAAGTGCAGTGGTGCACAATTAGAATTTGGTTTTCTCTCTGTTAAAAGGACAAAGTGTTCTTAGATTATTGGTCCGCTCTTACTAAGCAATTGCAAACAAAGGTTTTTCTTTACCTTTCATGTAATCTGCCCAGAAAACAAAGATTCTGTGTTTTGTCTTCATCAGGTTACTTAAGCAAATTGTCTTCTTCATGTAAAAAGCTAAGTTTTTTTTCCAACTAACTTTTTAATGGTATGTTAAATTTCACGGGAAGCATTTTCAAATAAGAAGCCATGCTAAACTTTCTTTAGGAAATATTTATATGGAAGTTATTAATATAAACGTTCCAGAAAGTATATGAAGTTCATGGGGATCTGATGTACTGACACAGTGTTATCAGTCATAATTCCAGCTATTGTCTTAAAATATGGTATGTCAGAGAAATAACCAAATTTTCTTGTCAATTGCATCATAATGACTTGTCATCTGATCTTTAACCATTGCCACTTTTTAAGCCTTTTACCATTTACAGATAGTTACTGTTTTATTCTGATGCTGTTGCAAAAATGTTCCTGCAAAAATGCTTTATCTTTGAGGAGATTCACAAAAAAGACCCCCTCCCCCCACACACAAAGTACTCTGTAGAATACAGGTTTCTGATGACTTTAAGATTGTAACACGGAACTGGGTAAGAATTTCTAAAACTTTCATGGAAAAGTGATGAATTGATCCAACTAACAAAAGATCGAGATCAACAAGAATTAATTACAGGAGACCAAATGAATTAATGAAGATGATTAGAATTTTTGTGACTTCATTTAAAATATTGCTGGTTCTTTAATGTTTTGTTTGCAGATTTAAAAGGATCTGAAAGAACATGATCTATCACTATTCCTGCTGCACTTACATAAATAATCAGGCCAAGCTTATTAAAAGTCAACTTAATTTGCAAAACAATTTAGTCTTGCCATGGTTGTCTTTGATGGAAATGGAAATGATTATGGAGAGAAATTTATGTTTCAGTAATACACCCCTGTGGATATTAGATTCTAGTGCTGTTAATCATCTCTGAGGTTTATTTTCTACTTGTAAACTGGACTGGATCCCAAGTTCTAGCTTCCTCCAATATTTGGCTAAAACTCTCCAGACTAGTTGGGTTAAAACCTAACAATGTGGCCGGTCGTGTGGTCATCATTATTTTTAAAAGTCTTTATCAAAGGCAACGGAAGGGTCTGTGTGGCCGGCTGAAAAGGCCAATTTTCTCCCACTACTTTCACTTGGAATCACTATGAAATTAAACCTGCCTTCCCCCACCCCCCACCCCGAAGCCATGCAAGCTGAAACTGGACAACTTGATATAAACTTCAAAGAAATCCCAGCAGCCCATGTGCAGACAATCTTTGTACCTGCTCGGAAATATCACCGGGGACATTCACACTGCAAACACGAAAATCTGATTGCTTGACTGCACTGCTTGCATTCTATCTAAAGATGCTTAGACTCCGACTTTTAGAAATCTTCTCAACCGACTGCTCTCCAAACTCAGAAAACGGAATTTCTAATTTGCTTGAACTCTTCATCTTTGTTTTTCTTTTGTTTCCATAGAAATGCCTCTCATTAAATTACCTGATTGCTCACATCATATAGATGCCGAAGCCCATGCGTAAGGCCACTTCCTGAAATACAACATTCTCAAGTTCATCCTGCCTCGGGTCATCGTGAGGATATGTGTTTGCTAATACATCACGTTATGCCTATGTAAATAACTTAAAATTTTTTTTTTGGCAGATTGACTTAGTAAAGTAAAATCTGGATCTGATTACAACCCGTTGGATTTATTTGGTTAGTTAAACCTTGGCTCCTGGGTATCTCTGCTCTGGGGAAGTTTTCAATGCTTGGCTATTGTTTTCCCTACAATCATCATATTGGCCTTTCTTGTGCTTTGTAGACTCTCGAAGCTTTTAAATGCCTGTTGGCAGCCAATCACATGGCAGATGGCATCCATCAAGAGCAGGCAACTGGATGAAAGCAACAACCACCACGTGAATGATGAAGATAGTGACTACATGGCCCTCTGGCCTGATGACTCAACTAATGGAAACAGCAAATGTGTGATCTTCCAGCCTGACTAGTCACCAACCATGGTAGTGGAGAATAACGCCCGTAATGGCTGGTCATACTCTGAGCCTGCTGAGCTATGACCCAAAGCAGGGGAAACCGTTAAAATTTAGAAACAAAGGGAGACCAAGCTTGAAGGGTCGCTGAGCAGACAGAAGCAGTTTGGTCATGCTGGCAAAGCTTAATTTGGCTTATCCTGCAAGGCTAACTGGACCTGGTCGTTTCTTGCTTGTGTCTCTGGAAATGATAAGCAAAACTTGAACTGCTTCCCAAAGTTGGTATGACTGGTAACCACCGAAAATTATAATATTGTAACTAATCACTGTGAAGAATAAACAGTCACAGCTTTGTCACTGGATAAGCTGCTTTATAACCACGCAGCCCTGAGCCTCATTCCATGTTTTGGCTTGAATGCTCCCGGTTTGCAAACTTTCTGGGGCCTGCACAGTAATTTTTTTACTGACTGCTACTTCAGTGATTCATTTGGTTTTCTTTTGGCTATTTTGAACTTTTGACAGAAGTTATGTCATTCTGTTCAAAATGACATGGCCGTTTTAGGCCTTTTCTGAACCGCCTGTTTGCTGTAATGTTCTTTACACTTGAGCAATCCCCTCCAAAAGAGAAGGTGAAACCAACCTATTGGCAAAAAAAAAAAAAAAAATCGCCCCACAATGAGGAAGGTACCTTTACTCGATTCATTTCTGCCCAGCCGGAACACCACCGAGCAAGTCATTTCAAAGACCGCAGGAGGCCATCTTACAGACCCCCGCCCTCCCCACGGCCCGGTGAGTCCGGGCGCTCTGTCGCAGTAGCCGGTGCAGCCCGGCCTCTCGGGGCAGGGCGTCCCGTGTCGCGGCCGCTAGGTTCCCCTCTGGCCGGGTGTAGGAGGCGAACGAGACCGGCGTGGCGGGCACCCAGAGCCCAGAGGTGACCCAGCTGCCTGGGCCGGACTGAGTGGCTGGGCCCAGCACGTGACCACCCAGCCCGGCTCCGCGGGGGGTGGGGGTGGGGCCTCCCTGGGCGCCGGAGGATGAAATCGACATTTGCCTGGGGCAGGAGTGAGCCTGTCAGATTCCGTCTCCATTAGACCCTCCACCCACGGGAGCGGGGGATCGCGCCAGCATTTTATTTATTTATTTATTTATTTGTTTAGGTATCTCCGGAACCAGAAAGCAAAAGGTAAGTTACTTATCACCTAGAAAAATAAGCTTCAGAGGAGTGACTAGCAAACCACACGACCGGCCACATTGTTGGGTTTTAAAATCCGGTGCAGAAAATAATAGATCGTTGTGAGGGGCAAGGGCCCATATTTATGTCCCAAATTAGAGGCTGACCTTCTGAACGGAGATTTGGTTAGTCTGGAGGGAATGGTGGCAAAAGGGCCCGGGTTAAACATAGAAGGACACCAAAGCGTTTGGAATAAACAGCAAGTAGGTAACTCTTGCCTGCTTGTAAAACCATCTATTTCACATCTCTTTAGGGGGTAGCAGGTGAGGCAATGTTAAAACTGTGACTTAAACTCTATGGAAAGTAAACTAGTATGTGAAACGGGAATACAAGTAAGACCAGTTTCTGCTTTTGTCCTTTCACATTTCACAACCGTTTATATGGTTTGGCAGAAGAAAACTTAATGGGTTCACTGCTTAAGTTTGAAAAATGCCATTTCAGGTTTACATGATCACTGTTGGAATTTTCTAAGGCTTTCTAGGCAAGGCTGTTTCAGCTGTGAATGAGAAATGTTGACGTCGTGCATATTTTCTGTAATAGTAACGTGACTCCTGCAGAATGTGATAAAAATTAAAAAGCGTGAAATAATGAGTTATTGTGAACTAACTCTTTCATGTCTGAGAGATCAGATTCCTTGCCAGAAGGTTTAAGAAAACACACAAGTACAACCATGCTCATGCAATAGTGCTTTATTTTAAGTAAGCAAATATTCCAGTAAGTAGTATGAGTATGTGGTATCCCTTTTTCCCCCCTGTGGCAAATGCAAGTTAGTATTAGAATGTAGCTACTGAGAGTAAATAAAAGCATTATTTACCAGTGCAGTTAGCATAATATCCAATAATGAATATGCTTCAAATTAAAGTGTTTGATATATTTGATAAATGACTTGAAACACTGAACCTCTGTGCTAGGTATTTCCATGCACTTTTTATTTTAACTGTCATTTTGATTTACACAAAATATATTTCTCCGTTGCCTTTGATAAAGACTTTTAAAAATAAAACCCTAAATTGTTCCCTTTCATTACTAATCCCTTTCTTGCTAACTCTTTTGAAATCCTATTACATGCTTGGAGCCTGTAATCATTTGGATTTCTCCTTCTGTGTGCTGCTTGTTTCCCACAGTCGGTGAAAGGCCGGGAAAGCTGCGCACATCCAGCAGACGGCCCAGAAGCGAGGCCGGAGCGGGGCTTCCCGGCCACTTGCTCCTCACCTCCGGGGACTTCCAGGGTCTTCCTCGCCCCCCACCCCCTCCCCGCTTCGCCCCGAGGGCGTCACGTGGCGGCGTGGGGCCCGCCTCCGGTGACGTCACCGCGCTCGCAGCCGTCGCGCCGAAGAAAGGATGCTCTAGGATGCTGTGCAGGTGGGCGGCGGGGATGCGCCATGCGGCACTGCAGGTAAGAGACGCGCGGCGCCCACTCTGCCGGCGCAGCCCGGGCCTGCAGGCCTGTGGCCCGTCGGCGCCCCAGAAAGCGAAAGTGGGGGTCTTTGGCCGCTGCGGCTGCTGCATGCCCCAGGCGGGGATGCCGGGAGTGGGGGGGGGTGTTGCAGGCCCACGCGTGGCTTCGAGCTTGGCATGCCCATCCGGGAAAGTGGGCAGGGGCCAGACAGGAAGACCGCCGGGGCCTCTTGCTCAGGAGAGAAAAAAAAAATCTGGAATGAAGAGAGAAAGGGGCTCGTCAAGGATAACCGTTAACTGTTTTCTAGCTGTCATTGTGCTTCTTGAATAATGACACATTTACTAATTCTCCTTCCAGGGGTTTGTCCTCAGTATTTAGCCTGATTTCTTGTAAAGCAAAAGCTGCTTTGCTCTGAATGGAATGGAAACTTACTGGTTAGCAATTTAAAGAGCTCAATGTGCAATATAAATCGTTTTGCATTATTTTGCAAGGTTCCGGCGTTTAAAGGGGATATGTCAGAAACGCATTTTTCCCCCTCCAGGTGTTTTAAGTAGGTTGGAAAATAACAGTATCCAATAAAATAAAATGCAGCCTCCGAAGATTAACTGCGAGCGTAAGAGCGAATCAGCTACATCTCTGAAGAACAAAATGGTTTTTAGAAGGGGGTGGGGTGGAGATGAACGCCCGAACTGAAGAATTCCCAGTGTTCTTTTTAATTTCCGTGCTGAATAATTAGCCTGCTGGAAGAAGGGGCTTGATGACTCAGCGGCAGATGGAGGGGGGTCAGGTGACTTTTCAGTTCTGGCCGGTGGGGGGGCATTTAATGGACTCTGTTAAGCGTTCTGACCTGTTTACATGCCTTTCTCTGGTTCAAATAGGGCCTGAGGCCGGGACACGGGTGGGCACCCTTAGGAGGAGAATCTGTAAAACATGACCCCTCTGGAAGTTGGGGTGGCAGTAAACTGTACTGGAACTCACACCATGAATAATTTGATTCCCCAGCAACTGTTGGAGGACAGTGTTAAAAAGCAGTGCTATTTTAGTTGGTAATATAAAGGTTTTTTGTTCTTTTCCCCTTGACGGTGGGCTTACTGTCAGGCAGCCCAGATAGCTTTGGCTCTAAGAAGGGAATTATAGACTTCCTCTCTCTGCTTTATTTTCTAACCAAATTTCAGTTGATGTGCTCTGATGATTTATTTCACAGTAAGGTGAAGCTATAAAAACAATGGGGAATTCTCTTCCAACTTAGAACTTTATAAGACTGCCATTCAGAAGACATCAAGGAGAAAAGAGGATGTGAGCCCTGTTTAAAGAAAAACGGGGATGGAGATGGGGTGAAGTCAGCAAAGAAAAATGGGGATGGGGTGAAGTCAGTGAGACTTACCTTTGATTTTGCTAAAATCAAAATAATGTTTCTGTGAAATTCATGCTATGTCAGAAAATGAGCTGGCAAGATACTGAGACGTACCCTTGCATACTTCAGCCTAGAGATCCAAATGTCAGCATCATGTCTTTGTCCATACCCACGCCTATATACTTATATATCCACACATTCATGTTTCTGTCTCTACAGCTGTGTCTTTGTTTCTGTAGTCTTTTTTTAAAATTGTGCTTATAGGGGCGCCTGAGTGGCTCAGTCGTTAAGCGGCTGCCTTCGGCTCGGGTCATGATCCCGGGGTCCTGGGATCGAGCCCCACATCGGGCTCCCGGCTCGGCGGGAAGCCTGCTTCTCCCTCTCGCACTCCCTCTGCTGTGTTCCCTCTCTCGCTGTGTGTCTCTCTGTCAAATAAATAAATAAATAAATAAATAAATAAATAAATAAAATCTTTTTAAAAAATTGTGCTTATATAAGAAAATGCCAAGCTATTTTCCAAGGTGGGTGTACCATTTTGCTTTTCTGCCAGCAATGTATGAGAATTTCAGTTGCTCAGGATCCTTGCCAGCACCTTGGTTTTGTTCTGTTTTTTTAATTTTAGCCATGCTCATAGGTATGTAGGGGTTATCTCTTTGTGTTTATCTTTTTTTAAGTGAATGAGTCTTACCATATGTAAATTATTCCCTTCCAGCCCCTTGGTTATTGTCAGTTTTTAAAAAAATTTTAACCATTCTGGTAGGTAGTTATGGTATCTCATTGTGGTTTTTTCTTCTTTTTAAATTTTTTAGTAATTTACTTATTTATTGTGTTTTGAGTCTGTTTCTCCCTGCTAGAATATGAAGTCCAGGAAGCCTGGGATTTGTGTATGTATTGTTCATTCCTCCATCTCCAGCACTGGGCGTGGTACTGGGAGTATTTAGTTACTGTTTAAGAAATCGGTCAATGTTTTGCAATTGCACACATCCTGAAGGCCTGCGAGAGCCACCTTGCTCACCCCAGAGGGGGTTAAACCATCAGCGGTGCCTCTGCTGTTCCCGCTGGTGGAGGAGTCAGGGACGAGCCGGATTTGGCAGCACGTTTCAGGCTGAAATCATTCTCAAGGAGCTAGCTAGCAATTTTCATTACCTAGCTGGTAACTGAGCTTCATTTTTCATTAATCATTTTCAAGTTCCTGGATCCAACCATGCTTGAAGCTTCAATTAAAAAAAAAATTTATTTCTCCCACCCCCTACCCCTCTGCCTTTGGCAACCACCAGTCTGTTCTCTGTGAGCTTTTTTCCCCCTTCGATTGATTCCATGTATAAGAGGGATCCTACAGTATTTGACTTTCTCTGTCTGCCTGACTTACTTCCCCTTAGCATAATGCCCTCGAGGTCCATCCATGTTGCAAATAGCAAGCTTTCGTTCATTCTTTTTTTTTTTAAGATTTTATTTATTTATTTGACAGAGACACAGCGAGAGAGGGAACACAAGCACAAGGGGGAGTGGGGAAGGGAGAAACAGGCTTCCCGCAAAGCAGGGGAACCCGATGCGGGGCTGGATCCCAGGACCCTGGGATCATGACCTGAGCCAAAGGCAAACGCTTAACGACTGAGCCACCCAGGCGCCCCCATTCTTTCTTATGGCCGAATAATATTCCATTGTAAATATATACCACAGTTTCTTTATCCATTCATCCATCGACAGACACTTAGGTGGTTTCCCTGCCTTGGCTATTGTAAATAATGCTGCAATGAACATAGCGGTGTGAATGTCTTTTTCAGTTAGTGTTTTTGTTTTCTTCTGATAAATACCCAGAAGTGGAATTGCTGGGTCGTATGGTAGTTCTATTTTTAGTTTTTTTGAGGAGCCTCCGTACTGTCTTCCACAGTGGGGGCACTAATTTTCATTCTTACCAACAGTGCATGAGGGGTCCCTTTTCTCCACATCCTTGCCAACGCTTATTATTTCTGGTCCTTTTGTTAATAGCCATTCTAACAGGTGTGCGGTGTTATTTAGTTGTGGCTTTGATTTGCATTTCCCTGATGATTAGTGATGTTGATCATCTTTTCATGTGCCCGTTGGCCATCTGCCTGTCTTCTTTGGAACAATGTCTATTTAGATCTTCTGCCCATTTTTTGATCAGATTTTTTTTTTTCTGTTGAACTGTATTCTTTATATTTTGGATATTAGCTTCTTATCAGATAGATGCTTTGCAAGTGTTTTCTCCCATTCAGTAGGTTGCCTTTTCATTCTGTAGATGAATTCTTTTGCTGTGTGGAGCTTTTTAATATGATGTAGTCCCACTTACTTATTTTTGGTTTTGTTTCTTTGACTTTTGCTGTCAGGTTCCAAAAATCATCGCCAAGACCTATGTCGAGGAGCTTATCGCCTAGGTTTTCTTCTAGGAGTTTTATGGTGTCAGGTCTAATGTTCAAGTCTTTAATCTATTTCGAATCAATTTTTGTATCCGGTGTAATTTTGTATATGGCATTTCTCACAAAGTCTGGACACCCTGATGTGTTGCTGCAGTAATTCAGCAATTTGTTTATTGCAGTTTCCTTCATTTGGTTCAGGCTGGCCACAGGGATTAAGATCCTCGGGTCCCTTCCTTCCTTCTCCCTCATCCAGCCCTAGACAGAGCAGAACGGGTGATAGAGTTGGATGTAGAGACCTGGATTCTACTCTGGCTTCCGGACTGTGTAACCTTGGGCACGTTACTTTGTGTCTTTGGGCCTCAATTTTCTCTTCCTCAAAGTAACCAAGAAATTTAGATCAGGGTTTCTCCGCCTCAGCACTGTTGACCTTTGGGGCTGATTCAATCTGTTGCGGGGGGCGGGGGGCGTCCTGCGCACTGTGGGAGGCTGGGCAGCATCCCTGGGCTCCATTCGCTAGGTGCCAGTAGCGCCCCTCCCCCAGCCGTGACAACCAGAATGTCTCTAGATGCTGCCACTTCTCCCTCTGGGGTAGGGAGCATTGCCCCTGGTCGAGAACGACTGATCTGGATGATCTCTAAAAGTTCTTCTGGCGTCAGTATTCTAGAATTCATTTTCTTATGATTTGTTTGACGCTAAGCCTTTGATCAGAGATCCGATTCCCTTTCATCGCGTCTATATATCGGAAAATACAATGCGCAAGCTTTTTTACGCTGTGGGGTTCCAGAAGTAGCTTCTGTCCGAAAGGGGAGGCCTGTTTGTGCGCCAGTTGTGGCTGGGAAGCCAGCTGGGCAGAGAGGAGAGTGCCAGGGAGAGGGGCCGCCCGGCCCAAGAGCAGCGTGCGCTGGCGCCTCCGGGGCGCCACTGTTTGGTCACCTGAGACCCCGGCACAGGCCTCCCAGCCCAGTCCCCTCCGTAGCTGCACGAGGGGGCGGGCAGCGTGGCGCAGAGGTGGTGCCGGCAGCAACCGTGGTGAGAAGCTGGTGGTGGCGTCTCGGGTAGCTAGCATCAGGAGGCCGACGCCAACTGCCCGCGCCACCCAACGCCACCCGCCTCCCCGCTCCGCCCCGGGCAGCGTGCTCACCTGCTTCGAGCGTCTGGCTCTGACCCCGGAGGGCGGCTTTGTCTGCATCACTTCCCCTCTTGGAGCAGTTGCTGGGTCCATGACTTGGGGCCCCCGGTACTCGCTGATCCTGCCTCTTCCTTGGCTTTTGAGGGGGGATCGGAGGGGTGTCAGAGGATCTGCAAGCTGGAAGGCTCCCAAGAGACAGGGAGCAGTGATGGCAGTGGCATTGCAAGGTGTGGGCCGTGTGCAGCGCGGTTGGCCCTGGGAGGCTTAGAATGGCCGGGAGACCCCCCCCCCGCCATCCCCCGGGGCGTGGGACCGCCCTGTGCCCGTCCCCCCTCTCCCCCTTTGCCTTGCCGGCAGCCTTCTCTCTCACTCTTCCGGGCCCCATAAAAATCGGTCTCCGCGGGCGGTTTGGCCTGCAGTGTGAGAGAGCGGCTGTGCGGGAGGCCGGGCGGCCGGGTCCCCGCTCAGCCTGTCCCGGAGCCGGTCCCCCGCTCCCCCGTGCCTGACGGGGGGCTTGGCATCCTTGCTGGGCCTTCTGGCCCCGTCTCTGCTGCAAGTCCAAATCGTGAAAGAAGATTGACAAAGGAGGGTATTCACCATCAAATGAGACTTAAGAGACTAAGTGTCCCAGTCCCCTCTGTTGCTGTGACAGAGACCAGAGACGGGGGCGGGGGCGGGCTCATCCCCAGCAGCCCTTGATTTCTCACAGCGCTGGAGGCCCGCACGGTTGGCTTCCGGTGAGGTCCCTCTTCTGGGTCGCAGACGGCCACCTTCTCCTCGCCTCCTCACGCGGCAGGAAGAGACTGAATAACTAGTTCTCTGGGGTCTCTTTTATAGGGCACTTGTCCCATCCCTAGGGCTCCGCCTTCAGGACCTGATCACCTCCCAGAGGCCCCGTCTCCAAACACCATCCCATTAGGGGGTCGGTTTCAACAGATGAATTTTGGGAGGACACATTCAGCCCATGACAATAACGAGATGTAACTTGGAGCCCCTGATCGGGCCCTGGCCTGAACAAACATCTGTAATAGGCACTTGGGGACACCTGGGGTTATCTTTATGTGACCAGCTGTTAGATGATATAAGGAAACTACTGGAAGTTTCATTAGATGTGATAATCTTGTGGGGTGGTAGGCATCCAGCTAAGCCATTCCGAGATTCCTGACACAGAATCAGTGAGATAATGCATGTTTGTTTCCTGCTGCCATGTTTTGGGGGGGATGTGTTACACAGCAATAGGTAACTAACATGTGAGTATGTACAAGTCTTATTTATTTATTTATTTTTGGTGATGCACGCTGAAGTATTTAGGGATGAAGTGTCATGACGGTGACAAGTTACTGAAACTTTTTAAAAACATTTTTGGAGATCTCTTTAATGTATGGCTGAATACAAGACAGATGAATTCTCATCTCTGCTTCTACATTCAATCTGTAGCCTCTGGAAAATTCTACTGTACACTCACAAGAGAATGAGAATGAGAAAAAGGCAAATAACAATTTAAGATTATTATAAAAATATTTTAAAAAATTTTTAAATATTTTATTTATTTATTTGAGAGGTTGGGGGGGGGTGAGAGACAGAGGGAGAAGCAGGCTCCCGCCGAGCAGGGAGCCCGTATGGGACTCAATCCCAGGACTCCAGGATCATGACCTGAGCCGAAGACACTACGCTTAACCAACTGAGCCACCCAGGTGCCCCTATAAAAATATTTTTGACAGTATGGATCCCCTAAAGGGTCTTGGGGACCCCAAGGTATCCCTGGATCACACTATGAAAAACCACTGCTCTAGATAAATAATTTATTTGTAAATGGTTCAGTTAAACGGGGAGAGCAAAAGGTGAGGCAAATATGGCCAAATGGGAACACTTAACTGAATTTGATTGGTGTTGTTCATTGGACTCTCTGGATAATGTTCTGTGTATTTGAAAATGTCCATAATAAAAAGTTTTTTTAACAAGATAGAAAAGGGGGCGGCGCCTGGGTGGCTCAGTTGGTTAAGCATCCAACTCTTGGTTTCGACTCAGGTCGTGATCTCAGAGTCGTGAGATCGAGCTCTGCGTCGGGCTCCGCGCTCAGTGTGGAGTCTGCTTGAGATTCTCTCCCTCTGCCCCTCCCACCACTTGCACGTTCTCTCTCAAAAATAAATAAATAAAATTAATAAATAAAATCTTTTAAAAAAAGAAAAGAAATGTGGACTCTGGGACATGTGGGGATTCTGACTGGGTAGGTCTGTGGTGAGGCCCAGCGGGAGCATTTTTAACCTGAGTTCTAGGTGCCCACGAAGGACCCGAGGCCCCACCTGAAGCCTGCTGGTGCAGCGGTTCCCAGCACACCACCTCTCCTCCAACCCTCCACCCTCCCGAGCCAGATCGAGTGGTGTTAGTTCACGGTGAGGCTTATCCGTTTTCCCCCCACCCGTGGGGGCAGGTGTTGGGGGACAGTCTGCCCCCCCACTCTCCCTCAGCAGGTGCTGCCGTGCTGGCTGCGGGGAGAACTTGTTATCAAACGGTTGCTTAACCACTCTTTCAGTGGACGGCCGAGATAAACCTTCCTTTCTAAGGGCAGGAGTGGGTTTCCTTCACAGATCGTGAGAAGTATTTTTGAATGACTCGTTTTCCGTGTTACATACACCTAGTGAGAGTTTCCGGCAGGATCAAAGTTATGGAAAGAAATCGAAGCTTTCTTCGTGTTCCCAGTCCCCGGGCCTCCTCCCAAAGGCAGCCACTGCTAACTTGCATGGGATATGGTTTCTGAAAATGTGCAAATACACCCATCTCTAGGATGTATATAATGCTTTGTTGGTTTGCTTTATTGGGATGTAATTTGCGTGGAGCAAAATGCATGGATTTTTAATTCAGGTGGTTTTGACAGAGAATATTCCCAGCACCCCCAGAGGGCCCCATCTCACCCTCGTTTAGCCACACCTTCTGGCAGAGGCAGCCGCTAGCCTGATTTGTGTCAGCACAGTTTACTTTTGCCTGTTCTTGAACTTCATACACATGGGAATCCTATGATATGTCCGCTTTCATATCTGGCTGCAAAGATGTTTCCCTGAGATATGAGCCTCAATATTCATTCATGCATTCACTCCCTCATTTACTTCCTTGTTCAGCGAATATTTGTTGGATCCCTGCTATGTGTCTAGGCCTGGATTTTTCTAGGCCCTGAGGGTTCAGGGCTGAGGGAACAGCCAGTGCAGAGGGCCTGAGGCAAGGCATTTGAAGAACAGCAAGGAGGTCGGCAGGTCCAGAGAAGAGCAGCCCAGAGATCACATGGTGGGAAAGGTGTCCTGAGGGGTGGCCAGGGCCGACCATGCAGGGACATGGCAGGAGGGGCACCCATCCTGGATTATTCTGAGTGTGCTGGAAAGCTGCTGGATGCTTTCGGCTGTGGGAGTGACACGCGGGGACGTGCATTTGAAAGGGTGACTCTGGCTGTCGTAAGAAGAGTCAGAGGTGTGCAAGAGAGAAAGCGGGGTGGCCGGTGAGGAGGCTGGGATGGTGGCCGGGTGACCAGTGACCTGGGTGACCACATGAGCTGGCCCAGGCCTCTGACTTACTTCGCAGCACTGTCGCCTGTCCTTCCCTCCGGGCAGACTCACACTGCATCTCGCTCACCGAGGCTCTTGCTTGCTGTCGGGCAGGTCTTGGTGCCGTTCTTGAGAGCAGAGAGCCTGGTCGTCGGTTGCGTTGGAAGTTTGAGACCCGAGCCTTCACTGTCAGAGGGGACCGTGAGCCCTCCTGAAGTCCTACGGAGGCCCTTGACCTTCTGAGGACGGTGTCCGGCTCGCTGCCGTAAGCAGCGGCTCGGAGGCCCGGGGCGGCGTGGGGTTTGGCTGGAGGGAGAATCGCACGCACCTGCTGCATTCTGTTCATCCGCTTGGGAAGTCCGCCCCTCGCCCGGCGGCCCGGCACCTGCCGGCTCCTTTCTCAGGGCTGAGGCCGCCTCCCCTGTGCCCGCCTGGCACTTCTTACCCTGTCTCCCTGTGGGTTGGCTCTGTTGCCCTGTCTCTTGGTTCTTCGTGTCTCTCCCGCCTCACTGTGAAACATTTTTCCTCCCTCCCTGGTACCCCTTGGAGGCGCTGCTTGGTTGGGAGGGCTTTGTGGTGAGTAGATAGGAGGGCCGACCGCAGAGATGACAGACGAGCTATTTTTCCTCTTTGCTTAGTCATGCCTTCCACCAGCACCCCTTTTGCCCAGAACCTTCGAATGGACCACGTGTCAGCCCTCACCTTGGTAACCCAGTTAAGCCAGCCGGTGGCCTTGTTCTGAGAGCTCCAGGAGGAACACCCCCAAGCCGCGTTCGATGACCGCCTGCATTCAGCCTTTACAGAGATCTCGAGTGTCTGCTTAAATTTTATTTATACCCCACATAAGCAGAAAATGGGTTGTTGTGGAGGAAAGGGTCAATGGAAGTTCCGTCTGAAAAGGTCCCCAGAGCGGGAGGGGCCCAGAGTGCTCTTTCCCACCAGCATTGTCTTCAGCAACTGAATCGTGGCCCTCAGAATTCATACGTTGGGGTCCCACCGGGACCTCCGAGGGCAACCTACTTCGGAAATAGGGTCTGTATAGAGGTAATCAAGTTGAAATGAGGTCATTAAGGTCGCTGTCCTCCAGCATGGCCGCGGTCCCGGTAAGGCATGGAGAGAAGGCAGCGGGAAGGGGCGTGGGAAGAAGACCGCCCTCTACAAGCCCAGGACAGGCTGGGACAGGTTCGCCCTCGGCGCCCTGGGAAGGAAGCGACCCCGCCGTCCCTCTGGTCTCCGACTTCTGGCCCCCAGAGCTGTGGCACAGTACATTTCTGTTACTTGAGCCGAGCAGTCTGGGGCCCTTTGTTCGGGCAGCCCTAGGGGACTAGCATGGCAGCATTTTCACAGGTCAGAGGGTAGCCCGGCGCCTTTGCCTTCACGTTAGCTCCGCATAAGCTCCGCACAGTCCAGGCGAGGAGCGGCCAGCAGCGCCCTGTCAATGGAGGCAGGTAGCTCTCAGGCCCGGAGAGGACCAAGGCCTGCTAGGCTGTTGGGGAGGAAGGGCCCTTGGGGCCTGGGCTCGAATCTGGCTCCCCACTCACCTTCTGTGCGACCTGTACCTGTGACCGAACGTCTCCTCTGCCTCAGTTTGCTTATCTGTGGCGTGGGCCTGAGGGTGACAGTATTTAATGCAGAGAATGTCGAGAGCCCGAGCGACTGAGTATATGTGAAGTGCTAAAAATGGTGCCTGGCACACGGAGTCCTATGAAAAGTTGTCCTTGGGGCGCCTGGGTGGCTCAGTCGTTAGGCGTCTGCCTTCGGCTCAGGTCATGGTCCCAGGGTCCTGGGATCGGGCTCCCTGCTCGGCAGGAAGCCTGCTTCTCCCTCTCCCACTCTCCCTGCTTGTGTTCCCTCTCTCAGTGTGTTTCTCTCTGTGAAATAAATAAAATCTTTAAAAAGTTCTTATTGTGTGGAGGAGTCTCTGGGGAGACTCTCATTCCTTGGCCCTTGACACCAGGAGCACAGAGACTCGGGCCTCCCCTCCCTGCCTCTGCGGTGGGGATGTCAGAACCTCAGTCTGTTGTGTCACTTGAGGCCACATGCAGTTGGCCTCATCCCCTTTCCAACACGCAGGCTGTGTTCCCAATCGTGACAAACAGCTGTGTGGCCCTGGGGCCGTCGGAGGCGTGCCGTGGAGGGAGGGTCACGGTCCCGCACCAGCTCCCCAGTCCTGTGCAAGGCAAGCGCTAACTGAAGGCGTGCGATGTGCTAGGAGCTCCGAGGCGGGCCAAGGAGGAAGCAGGGAGGGAAGGAGGAGGCGGGGAGGAGGCCCTCCCCTGTCTCTTTTGGCTCCAGGCAAAGGTTAATTTTCAGTCTTTCTGCCTGTCCTTTGGCTCTGAGCTTCCCTCTCTTTGGGACTCTCATTGGACCTGTGGCCCTTGGCCCCTTGCCACATGGCCACCAGGGGGCTCCTCTGTCAGTGCCTCTGGGGAGCCCAGCCTGGAGGATCGGCTGGAAGGAGCGAATGAATCATGGCCCCTCATCTAAAGGTGTCTGCGTTTTAAAAAGCGAGAGTCCGTGATCTCAAATGAATTTGAAACTGGTGTGGTTTCAGGCAAGGTGGAGAGGTGAGATGAAAAGCTTTTTTTTTTTTAAAGATTTTATTTATTTATTTGAGAGAGAGAGAGAGAGAGAGAACACATGAGGGGGGGGAGGGTCAGAGGGAGAAGCAGACTCCCCGCCGAGCAGGGAGCCCGATGCGGGACTCGATCCCGGGACCCCGGGATCATGACCTGAGCCGAAGGCAGTCACCCAACCGACTGAGCCACCCAGGAGCCCAGGATGAAAAGCTTTGACTGGTGTGGGAGCCAGCCTCCAAAGTGGGCCCCAGTGACCCCGTGTCCTGGTGCTCAGGCCCGCATGCAGTCTCCTCCCACTCTGGTCACTCGGGGCTGACCTGTGCGGCCAGCAGGGGACCGTCCCAGTGACGCCGGAGGCCTTCCACGGCTGTGGGTCACAGGGCACTCTACTGCCTCCTCCTTGCTCCCTCGGATCAGCTGCTTTGGAGGAAGCCAGCTGCCCCGTCCTAAGGACGCTCTAGCAGTCTTGCCGAGCTGCAGGAGGGAGCGGCCCCGAGGCTTCCCAGCAGCAGCGAGCACGGACTTGCTAGCCCCGTCCGGGGGCCGGCTTGTGAGTGCGTCCTCTTGATTCCATCGGCTGCAGCCAGAAGGACCCAACCAGGGGCGCCCGGGGGGCTCGGTCGGTGAAGCGTCTGCCTTCGGCTCAGGTCATGATCCCAGGGTCCTGGGATGGAGCCCTGCTCAATGGGGAGTCTGCTTCTCCCTCTCCCTCTGCCTCTCTCCCCTGCTCGTGTTCTCTCTCTCTCTCTCTCTCAAATAAATGAATAAAATCTTAAAAAAAAAAAAAAAAAGAAGGACCCAGTCAAGCTGCTTCTGAATTTCTGACCCACAGAAACTGGAAAAATCATACGTGTTTATTGTTTGAAGCTGCTAAGCTCTGGGGTAATTTGTTTCCCAGCATTGGATAGCGAATACAATGGTAAGAACCCAAACTTCTGTGGGAGGGGGCCTAGCGCTGGCCGCTCCTGGGGTCAGCCCCCAGGCTGTGGCTGCCCCCCTCTTGCCCCTTCTGAAGCTCCACTCCTCTCTCCTTGCTCCCTCTCTGTTCGTGCTGTGGTCTCTCTCCCTCTGTCCCCCCCTTCTGCCCCCTCTCCCACCCTCTGTCCGGTGAGCTTCATGCAAGGTTTAGGTGTATTCATTGGAAGTTGGGGGGTGTTGATGATGAGTTTGAGTGTGCTGATTTTTTTCATTCTCCACAATGTATATGCCCGTGTTCGTCTGCATCGCCTGGAGACTTCGTGCAATAACCCCCGGATGCCAGTGGGGATTGGATGTCTGGCTGTCACTGCGGGCACCCAGCATTTGCCGATGTAGGATGTGGCCATCTCCCCTTTACCTCGTGCGCGGGGGAAACGTATCCTGACCTGTCCATGCAGCGTGGAGCCCATATCCTCTGCCCGCTGCACGGCGAGTCGGCCCAACCCCAGGGCCTTTGCTTTGTCAGATGGTTCAGACTTTTCACGTGAATTATTTCGGTGGGAGGTCATTTTTGTAAGAGCTGATGTGATAGATATTTCAAGAGAAAAGAAGGTACATCACAGGCACATCAAGGAAGTGTCGTAGCGTGCCAACTACAAGTCTACCTTCGGTAAAGTGAGGCAGTGCGACTCAATTCTTGTTGCCCTTCAGTAAAGTTTGCCCTGAAATACATGTGCAGAAAAGTGTGTAGAGCCGAAATGCACAGCTTGCTGAGTTTTCACCCAGTGAACACACCTGGGTACCCAGGGCCCAAAAGAACTGGAACATGACCAGTCCCCAGAAGCCACCTGCAGGTCCCCTTCTTCGTCACTTCCCAGCCCAAGGGCGTCTGCTACTACAGATTCGTTGTGCTCGTTGGAACTTTATATTAGTGGACCTGTGTGTATCCCTTCATGTCTGGCTTTCGTGCGACGTTAGGGTTGCAAGCTTCATCCTTGTTCAGTGCGTGTAGCGCTACATTGTTCGGCCTCACAGTTGGATGTAGCTGAAGAGTTTTCTCTGTACCGGGTGTCTTGTTTCTTTTGCTGCTCTTAGGATACCCTCCTTTTCACCGGTCTTAACAATTTGATTATGATATGCCTTGGTGTGGTCTGGTTTGCTTTTTTATTTACTTCTGCGGCTTGGGGTTTGCTGAGCTTCTTGTGTCTGGGATTGTAGTCTAATAGTTGAAATCTTTGTGTAGAACTGGAATGGCTCCAGGGCGCCTGGGTGGCCCGGTCGTTGAGCGTCTGCCTTCGGCTCCGGTCATGATCCCGGGGTCCTGGGATCGAGCCCCGCCTCGGGCTCCCTGCTCTCAGCGGGAAGCCTGCTTCTCCCTCTCCCGCTCCCCCTGCTTGTGCTCCCTGTCTCGCTGTGTCTCTCTCTGTCAAATAAATAAAAATCTTTATTAAAAAAAAAAAATGTATTCCAGAGAAACGTCTTGAGAGAGTTTAAAGGGAGTTTTCAACCCATGTCCCTATCACCTCCTCCACTTGGATAAGAATGGCGAGGAAGGGTTTGCCTAAAGGAACTGTCGGCTCGTGGTGCTTTTAGCCACTACACCGGGTTCAAAGTCCGCTCCCCAGGCCCCAGGGATTCGGTGTCAAATGCCTGTGGTTGGGCATCAGCCAGGCCACGGGGCAGCTGCACTGGGGGAGGAGATCTGTCTACATATTTGTCGGCTCAACTTTTTCCACGTGTGAAAAATAATAAAGGAAAATCAAGACGAATCGAGCAGTTAGGAGAAAAACCTACAAACCTAGTAGGGAAAGCTCGTCATGCTCTTCAGACTTGCGTTGTTATAAATCATAAAACTGTGGGATGGTGCATGTGAAAGGTGACATATAGTCAAAGAAACGTTTTAAAGCCACTCGCATTTTACACGTGTAGTGACTTCAGCTTGGTTTATATATTCTTTTCGTCCGAAGTGTATGCACAGATAGAATCTCTCTTGTGTGTATTATTGAGCATGTCTGTGCAGTGATGTCAAAAGCATTTAACTGGGGGCGCCTGGGTGGGCTCAGTCGGTTAAGCGTCTGTCTTCAGCTCGGGTCATGGTCCCGAGATCCTGGGACGGAGCCCCGCGTCGGGCTCCCTGCTCGGTGGGGAGTCTGCTTCTCCCTCTCCCTCTGCCTGCCGCTGCCCCTGCTTGGGCTCTCTCTCTCTCTCTCTGTCAAATAAATAAATACAATCTTTTTCTTTTTTTAAATGGCAATACGCATTGATTGTTCCATAGAGTTTCTATCTATCGATGGATTGTAGTATTAGTAATGGTTTCTTTAGAACAGAGATAGTGTATGGTGATTGGCTAAGCTTTTTTAGGTTTAGTGGATTACTGCAGAGCGGGCCTCAGCAAACACTTGTCAATGTCCAGATAATAAATAAGGGTGAGTAACAGGCCTCTGACCCCAAGGAACTCACAATCCGGTAGGGGAGGAAGCAAGCTTGTAAGTAATTATTCCAACAAAATGCTATTGATAAATAAGATTGATACTAAAAATTTTAGTGATTAAGACACAATGGGAAGGATGCAGGGCATGCAGGAGAGCGGGAGAATAGGAGGGGACCAAAGGTGACGGGGCGGGTGGTTCTCCAAGTACAATCTGTGGGCCAGCAGCATCAATCAGCCTCCCTGGGAGCTTGTTAGAAATGCAGATCCCTGGGCCCCACCCCAGACCTGCTGAAGCTGAAAGTAGGGGGGTGGGCCCTGGCCAGCCCCGCTGGTCATGCTGACGCACACTGCTATTTGTGTATCTCCGGTCTAGGCAGTGATCGGCCACCAGTGTTCTTTGCAGGAGCGTAGGACAGGCCGTTTCGATGCTCAGCTTGTCCCAGAATTGCTAGAGTCCGCAGCACAGCCTGGACCCCCTGTGTTGGTGGACTGTTCATCTGTTGCAATCAATTGAGTGTATCTGGGAGTTTTTCTGAATTCTTACATGGATGGGAAGTTTGACTTTGCCCATCGGTATAATTTGTCCGTTTTTTCTTTTATGGATTATATTTTTGGTGTCATTTCTGAGAACTCCTCGCTTAGCCCCAGGTCGTGAAGGTTTTGCCCGTTTGTACAGAGCCATAAAAACCTCACTCATGGGTTTCACAGAGGCAAAGAAAGGCATTGCTGGTTGATGCAGTAGAAAATGCCATGCTGCCTTCATTTGGATTCTCTCAGAAGTGGCCCCGGAGACAAGGATCCCAGTGCAGGGAGCTTTGTGGGAGGCGCAGGGTCTCCTGGGAGGGGCGTGGGGAGGTGTGACCCGGAAAAGAAGGCAGCCAGTAGAGGCTGGGCTGGTAATGCAGCTCACCCAACAGGTGACTGGAGGCCAACGCTACGCTTTGCAAACTCTAGGAAACAGAGCTTGCTGTGTCCCGGCTCCCCAAGATCATCTCTGGGTTCAACTAGGAGTACTCACAGGACAGCATACAGTTGTCTTCCTGGCTATGATTTATTACAGTAAGGCATATAGGGCACAATCAGCAAAGGGAAAAGGCAAGCTCGTTAGAGTCTCAGTACCCATGAGTTTTATTGGAGGTTGGTCCTATAGGCACCCTCTGTCTGGCTCATTATCAAAATTCCAGTCTCTTAGAAAGAAAGCAGGAGTTCAGCATCAATAACATTATTTGGACAACCAGTGTAGGCACACTGAGCCATTCTCATCGGTTCTGGGACTGGTGGGAACCCTCTTGAAATGCAAGTTCCCACCTGCTAGCCAAGGGCCAACCTTGCCCGCAGGCCTTTCTAAGGAGAGCAGGCTCAGGCCTGCAGTGGTCAATTTTTTCTGCCTTATAAAACACTTGCCTTGAAATGACTCCATTCAGGGGGTAAGGGAGTGGGGATATTTATACACCAGTTCCTGAGAGTCATCAGTTAATACCTGCTCCTAATAACGCATTCAGGCATAGAGATCCAGTTGGAAATAAGCTGGAGCTTACTGGAAGGTTTTGAGGAATGTGGGTGGGGTGCTGGCAGCATCAGATACAGTAGTTGTTCTAGAAATTGGGTGAGGACAGCAAAGCCACATGTATAGGGCAGTTCATGTGCATGGGGTCATGTGGTGGTTTTATAACTGGGCGAAGAGACCAAAGTCAAGGCTTCCCTATAACTTCCTTCGGGTGTGGCAGGAACTCTGTGCAGGCCAATCGCTGGGCCTGGAGGCACAGGGAGAGCCACAGATGGATACTGCCTTTCTGTGTCTGCCTGTTGGCTGGATGGGAAAGAGTGTGTGTGTGTGTGTGTGTGTGTGTGTGTGTGTGTATTGTGGGGACAGAAAATCCCGGTACATTTGTTATGTTTTATTTTTATTTATTTAGTTATTTATTTATATATTTTTAAAGATTTTATTTATTTGACTAGAGAGAGACACAGTGAGAGAGGGAACACAAGCAGGGGGAGTGGGAGAGGGAGAAGCAGGCTTCCCGCGGAGCAGGGAGCCCGATGCGGGGCTCGATCCCAGGACCCCGGGATCATGACCTGAGCTGAAGGCAGACGCTTAATGACTGAGCCACCCAGGCGCCCCGTTTTATTTTGAAATTATTTTTTAAAAATATTTATTTATTTTAGAGAGAGGGAGAGAGCGCTCACGTGCAGGCGTGGAAGTGGTGGAAGAGGCAGAGGGAGAGAATTTCAAGCAGACTACGTGCTGAGGCAGAGCCCAGCACCAACGCTGGGGCTGGATGGGGGGCTGGATCCCACGACCCAGGAGATCAGGACCCTGAGATCATGACCTAAGCCAGCATCGCGAGTCGGACGCTTTATGGACTGAGCCACCCGGGCACCCCCATTTGTTGTATTTTAAACTTCCTCTTTTAGTCTTTGAATTCAGAGCAGCAGAAATGGCAGATAAACAAATGTGTGCTACAGCTTCAAATTTCATGGCAAGAACCCTTTTCTTGCTCTGTCCACGTGAGCGAAGTAAGAGAACCAGGCTGTGTTGTGTAATCTGAAGCTAGAGTGCATTTGTATCGGATTACATTCCGTAAGTGTGTCGTGGTGTTGTGTGCACAGAGATCCTGGCTCAGAACGAAGGCAGCCGGGTGGACGGTATCTTCATTCGGCTTAAGCTCCTGGTTCCCTCCCCCTGTCAGAGAACCGAGTGCGGGCGAGGAGCTGGCCTGGCCGCCCTCGGAGGAGAGACGAGACCAGGAAGGAGTGAGGTTAGCTGGTCATGCCGGTGATCACGGTAACGCAGGCCTTGCACCGAGGTGACTCATCCACTGCAGGCCCATTTTGGGAAGCACTTGAGCCAGAGCGTGGGGAGAAGAAGAGAAGGCACCGGAGGTGACAGAGGAGTGGCCGTGGGTTAGAGAGGGAGTGGCCCTCCAGTCACTCAGAGCAGGGAGCCAGAGCCGTGGGCTCTGGACGTACGAGGTTTCCAGAACCTGAGGCAGGACTTCCGGCTACAGGAGGCCGAGGGAAGGACCGCCGGTGAGGCAGGCCGGGGGGGGGGGGGGTCCTGCCCTCTCTTGGAGGGCAGGTGGGACTTACAGGTTGAAGAGAGATGGGGGAAGGAGGAGGCAGTCCCCGCATGTGTGTCCTGGACCCACAGGACCTTCCCGGACACTCCAGGGCACCTGGGCAGAAGGACGGCTGGCAAAGCAGCCTCCCTGACCGGGGGCCCCCAGCCTGGTGGCCGTTACGGTAGCGGCCAGCGCAAAGGGGCTGCAAGAAAAGGGGCTTCGTAGTGGCTGCGTGGGATGACTTCTGGAACTTCTGGCAAAGATGTAGGAAGTGAAGCTTTTCTGAGGTTGTTTTGTTTGTTTGTTTCTCTTTTGGGTGCCGTCTGACCAGGATCTGGCTCTGAACTCCATATTCTTAGATCCTTTCTTCCTTGGGTCCTAAGCTTTTTGTGTGGTATCTTGTGACACTTTGTTAAGAGCTGTGGTATGATCATATCTTTATTCACGAGCCAAGGGCGTCTGCAGTCTTGAAGCATTAGGATAGCTAATTAGTCGGAGAAACTTCTGATTGTAGGATACAGAAACCTCCAGGTGTGTGTGTGTGTGTGTGTGTGTGTGTGCGCGCGCACTTGCACTTACGTTAGTGTTAGAAACTACCTTTTCAATTTTCCCAAAGCTTCCAGGTTGAAATGTTGCTAGTGAGGTCCTTTAGTTGCATTTTTGGGGTCTAGCCTGTTCATCAGTTGATGGCATTTGGGTTGTTTTCACATTTTGGCTAGTGGGAATAATGCTGCTCTGATCATTTGTGTGTAAGTCTCTGTGCGGACATGTTTTCAGTTCCCTTGGGTCTAAGCCTGCAAGTGGAGTTGCTGCTTCACGTGGCAACTCCGTGTTTAACCTTTTGAGGTGCTGCCAGACTGAAATCCCTTTTCTTAGCTGAGCTTTTTATGGAAGTAAATATCTACCTATAAAAATGCAAAAATCACAAGTGTACAGCTCCATGAATTTTTGCCAAGGGAGCTCCCCTCTGTAACCGGCACCCAGGTCAAGGAACAGGATGCGACTGGCCCCCAGAAGCCCTTTGTGGCGCCTTCCAGGAGGCCGTACCCCACCCCAAAAGGTAACCACTACCCAGACCTTCACACCACAGATTAGTGTTGCCTGTTTATGAACTTTATATAAATGGAATCTTTTATTTCCAGCTTTTGTCTTACATTCTTAGCTCATGCGCCATACAAAAAAACACTGACAAGTTTTTCTGCCAGTATTCCTCTCCCAAATCAGACCATGTTGTCTTATTTGCCGGCTTCTCTATTAGCTAATTCCCAGATGACTTGGGCAGATGGAACAGAAAATCCGAGCTCAGATGAAAAGACGCAGAGCCTCGCCAGTCCGGTGAGCGCCGGTGGCCACGGGGCTGAGGGCCAGGAGACGGGCTGCCAGGGCGGGCGCGGTAGAGACTGCTCCTGTCCCGGCCCCCTGTCCCCTGCCCGTCCCCTTGTGGTGACTTAGCTGCCATTCAGGCCTTAGCTCGTGTTTCGAGGGAGGGGCCGGGTGGGCAGGATTTTCCACCCTGTGGGCCTCCCAGCCCGTGTCGCAGTCCCTCCCTTGGGCCGCGGGAGCCCCAAGCAGCCCTAGGCGCGGCGTGACCGAAGGCACTTGGCCGTGTGCCCCTGACACTTGATTTACCAAAACAGGCAGTGGGTCGCATTATTGGGCATCGGCTCCCTCCCAGACCCCTGTCCGAGGTGCCAGAGCTACCAGCAGGCCTGTGCCCCTTACCTAGCCGCAGAAGCATCGTGCTCCACTGGCAGAACGACAGAGACAAGTAGGCCACCTGAATGCCCACCAGCTGACGAGTGGACGGAGAAAACGGACGTGTACACACACTGGACTCTGAAGCAGAAGTCCTGCCGTAGGCAGCAACACGAATGGATCTGGAGGACGTTACGCGGAGTGAAATAAGCCGGTCACAGAAAGACGCACTGCATCATTTCATTTGTATGAGGCGTCTCAAGGGGCCGAACTCATAGAAGCAGAAGGTAGCAGTGGTTCCCGGGGGCCTGGGCGGGGGGGGGAGGGGGCGGAGCAGAAACGGGGAGTCGTGGTTCGGTGTGTATAAAGTCTCAGTGAGGGAAGACGAAAAACTTCTAGAGATCTGCTGTACAACCTTCTGCACAGGGTACCTTGGCCGTACCCTGAACATTTGTTAAGAGGGTGGATCTTGTGTTATTATTTTGTTAACTACCAACCATTTAAAAACACGAGAGAAAAAGAGAATGTTTTTGATTGCCAAGGAGGAAGCTCCCAGTTCTCTCTGGGGAAATTAATGCACGTGGCACAGAGAGTGCGAAACAGAGGAGAATGCTGGAGGGTGAATAGGAGCTTTCCTGTCGGGACAGGAGAGCTGTTCTAGGTAGAGGGCACAGCACACTCAGACGAATGGGTTTCCTCTGCCTGACATGCTGATGATCCTTACTAGTCTAGCATGGGGTGCTCTGTATTCAGCGTGGCCTTGATCAGACTTAGAACCTGTCCTTCTTTACCTTGATCTGGGTGATTTCCTGCTTTCGTTCATCTTCTAGAAACCGTTTTTTTATTGCCAATATCCGACTATGCAAAGTCCAGATTTCCTTTAAATGGCACACATCCCTGTTTTGAGGGTGAGCCAAGCCATCTAGAGTTGTTTTCAGTATCAAAGTCATAAATCACATCCCTGATACCCTCACAGTTAATGCGTGCTGTGTTCATCGGGCCCTGGGTGAAGTGAGCTTTACTGGACAGGGTCTGTTGTTATCATCCGCTGGTGAACCCTTGGACCCCAGCCTCTTGGAGCCGTCATACTGCAAGACCAAACCGATAGATACTTTCTTGCCTGAAAGGATTGGATAAAAGATCTAGGTGCGCAGTGTGTCTTCCAGATTCCCTTTGTAGGTAAGTACGGTTCGGTAGGACGGGTGTTATTTTGTCGGGCCAGACGCCTCCAGCCTGAAATTTGATTCCGTCCCATTTCTGTTGGCAGTTTTATCCTCCATCGTTGTTCCTGTCCTCCTCCCGGAAGTCCGTCCACGGTGCCCCAGCTCACTTACCTGTCTTCATTGCTCCTCTCCCTCCGGAGCCCAAGCAACAGTGCTGAACACTGTTACGTGACAACCCCTTCAAAAAACCCAACGGCTTGAAACAATAACCAGTTATTTTTCTCACAGTCTGTGGGTGGGCTGGGTGATTTGATTGGGCCAAACTCGGCTGATCTTGGCTGGGCTCACTCAGGAACCTGTGCCTGGCTGGGCCTAGGTGACCTGGGATGGCCTTAGCTGAGCTGACCCAGCTCCATTCCATGCCATGTGGTCTCTCATCTTCTGGCATTCTAGCCTAGGCTTCTCATGGCAGAGGCAGAGCGCCCCCCCCCCCCCAAAAAAAACACCACCACCACCAACAAACCAGCCAGCAGAGGCTGCATCACCTCTTGGGATCCAGACTCGCACATGCATGCTAGTCACTTCTGCTGCGTGTCACAGGCAAGTCCAGATTCAGTGGGTGGAGAAATAGACTCTGCCTCTTAATGAGGAGGACCTGGGAAGTCCCACTGAAAATGCGGTAGATCCAGGGAGGGGTAGAGAATATGGCCATTTTTGTAATCCGTCCACTGCATGGATCAGGGATCAGCAAATGTTCTCTGTAAATGGTCAAAATAGTAAACATTTCAGGCTTGGGGGGCCATATAGTCTTTGTCATAACTCCTCAACTCTGCTCTTGTCGTGTGAAAAGCAGCCGTAGACAATATATAAATGCCTGGGCATGGCTTTATTTACAGAACTTTATTTACAGAACCAGGCAGCAGGCCAGATTTGGCCCACAAGCTGCAGTTTGCTGAGCCCTGACCTGGACAATCCAGACCAAGTAGGGATCTCCGATCCAGGTTCTAGGATGTTGTCCTTCCTGGAACCAAGGCCTTGAGGCCAGAAGCATGGGTGTCATCTGTCAGCAAAAGTGCTCTTATTGGAGTGAAGAAATAAAAACAGACTGAGAGGAGCAAGGGCTCCTTGCTAAGGTACAAATGACTATTTGTATCCATTTGGGGTTGTTCCTTGTTCCATGATGAACTTATATAGGTTAAGTTTGTTTCTCAGCAAGTCCTTGGAGTTCACTCCTTGTCACTCCCATGTTTGGCTGGATTCTCATTCCTTATCCATCCACATCTCCCAAATGGATTCCAGATAGAATTCTTTCCATTTTTCTTTTTCTCTCTTTTAAGATTTTATTTATTTATTTGACAGAGAGAGACACAGCGAGAGAGGGAACACAAGCAGGGGGAACGGGAGAGGGAGAAGCAGGCTTCCCGCGGAGCAGGGAGCCCGATGCGGGGCTCGATCCCAGGACCCCGGGATCATGGCCCGAGCCGAAGGCAGACGCTCAACGACTGAGCCACCCAGGCGCCCCTCTTTCCATTTTTCTAACCTGGATGCCCTCTTCTTACACTTCTCCCAGGAGGGTCTGGGCATCAGAAGTGACCTCAGCACCTCCTTCTGGGCTCCCAGGAAAGCCCCTGATTAGATCTACAAATTAGATCTTGTTTATTTTCCTTTACCAATTATGTGTCTAATTGTCACGACCATGACATGCTCCATCAAAATTCAAAGATGTTAATTGTTCCCGAGAGTGACTTTTTGATTCAACCATTATTTCCTGGAGTTGTTGCTTGACTAGAGATTTGGTTACATCTCAGGTAACGTGAACTCCCTTTTCATAGAATGTCCAAGTCTATGCTGCTCTTCTATCTGCTGGCTTGGTTTTTCTCACGAGGGCTGCCCATTGTGGGTCAACAGTCAGCTCCCTTATTTTTCCCATCAGAGATTTTCTGTACCACATATAATACAAACAAGGTTACCACCTTGTTTTTGTAGAAATGAGAACGAAATCTTTGCTTTCTAATTTTACTCCTTCCCCTTTATTATTGGTTGCTACTGACTTATGCAACATGATTCTTCCCTGGGTACTCATCAACAGGTATAGTTTTCGGCTTGGCATGGCTCAAACCTCAAACTTTTAAAGTTTTAAAGCAGCCGAGTTGCACAGACGGTCAATAAATCACTCACTATCGCCACTTTATTGCTTGTAAGGTGATTACCCTGCTTTGCCCATAGCGACTTTTCAATTTGATTAAAGTGCAGTTTCATCAGGTCGTGGTTGAGTCCTCCAGATATAAAAATACATAAAGCAATGAGAGAAGCCTATGCTCAAGTATCTTTATAACTACCCTTCCCCTCTTTAACCATCTACTCCAGCACTTTTGTGGGCCTCGTCCTATAATTCAAATTTCTGTGCTCTTTGCCAAAGTAATTTTTATTTAGTGCTTATTCCAACTTCTTGTCTTTGTGAGAGTGTATTATTTTTTTCCTGCTAACTGGTGGGGAGCATTGGTCCTGCTGCAAAGCATTTTCTTCATCTCAAATTAGCTCCTATGTGATCTGTAAATCAGGCTCTGATGGTGGTATAACATGGAAGGTGTCTTGGTTTATTTGCGGTTGTTTTCCAGACCCAGGGAGCCAGGAGAGTGGGAGTGGAATTGTTATCTTAGGAAAAGGAGAAACTCTCAGCTTGGCTACTGTCCTGGCAGCAGGAGCCCTTTTGACTGTATTTTAAGAAAAATTAAAAGTGAGCGCCTGTATCCACGGCTCCCTTGCCCAGGGCGGTGTGCTGCTAGCCGGGCATGGCTCTTGGCTTGTCTTAGTCTGTTTGCGCCGCTATGATCAAATCCCACAGACTGGGGGGCTTCTACACAAGAGACATTCATTTCTCACAGTTCTGGAGGCTGGAAGTCTGACACCGGGGCGGGGGGAGGGCAGCACGGTTGGGTGGGGGCCCTCTTCTCCGTCAGAGACTTCTCGTTGTGTCCTCACACGATGGAAGGGGTGAGGAAGCTCTCTGGGGTCTCTTTTATAAGGACACCTAATCCCATTCCTGAGGGCTGCTTGACCTAGTCACCTCCCAAAGGCCCCACTTCCTAACATCATCACACAGGGGGATGGGATTTCAACATACGAGTTTCCGGGGCACACACACATTCAGACCATAGCACGGGTCATGTGGTAGGTTGTCGTCTTGCCTTGTCCGTCTCCAGGGGCCCCCCTCCCCGCCTCCACCCTGCAGCCCCTACACAGGGCCTCTGCCCTCTGCGGATTGTCTTGGCTTCCACCAGTGGGTTAATGCCTGGCCAGCATTTCACTCTGCTCTAGCTGTAGGGTTTGAATATCCTCAGTGATGACACGTAGGCCGCCTGCCTGAGTCGTGCACTTTATCTCACAAGAGAACCAGTTATTGGTTCGGTTGCAGTGATTGGATTTGGAGTGGTAGGCCTCGACCCTGTTTGCCCCTCTGGCCCTCTCGTTTTGATGCCTCGCTTTTGCAGAACTTGAGGTTTTTCAGAAATTTGTGTGGTCAGTCTTACTTTGTGGTTCTGCATTTGTGCATTTGTCTACTCACCAAGACGTACTCGTAACCCCAAATTGATACATGCGGTACTCTCCTGGTTAGTCACAGACATGTGCGTGTGCGGAGTGGCAAAAAGTCTGAGTCGCCCGAAAGGCACCCTCCTGGCTCCGCCATCTTACTTCAGCTCTCCAACTATAAGCAAGTGTCCTTTGTACAGATTGTTTAGTGCCATGTTTTTCACATTTTTGTGCCTTTTTTTTTTATTGGTAATTTGCTGTTTGTCGTGGGCCCAAAACGCAGGGCTGGAGCGCCCCTGGTGTTTCCACGCGCAAGAAGGCTGCAGTGTGCCTTGTAGAGAGAAGCCGTTGGGCAGATAAGCTTCATTTGGGTATGAGTTGCAGCGCTGCGGCCGTGACCTCAGTGGAAATGAATCAGCAGTATATATTCAAGAAGATGTCTTAAAACAGAACCACAAAAAAGCAGGGTTGTATATTGCCTGGCTTACAAAAACGTGATCAGAGGCTTGTAGGAACCCAGCCCTGCGTATCACTTAGGGACATTGCTTTGGTAGCCGCTAATTCGGTGTTCACGGGGACTTTATAGAACGAGGCGGCTGCAAATAACAAAACTTGACTGTGCTACAGACCGAAGGTTGGTGTCTCCCCAAAATTCACGTGTTGGAACCTAAGCCTCGACGGGGTGGTGGTTAGGAGGTGCGGCCCTTGGGCCGTGATCAGGCCATGAGAGCTGAGCCCTCATCAGTGGGATTAGTGTCCTTATAAAAGAGACCCCCGGAGAGCTCCACTCTTGTTCCCGGTATGTGATGACACCGTGAAGAGATGGCTGCCCGTGAACCAGGATGGGGGTCTTCACCGGACTCCGACCCTGCAGCGCCTTGATCTTGGACTTCCAGTTTCCAGGACCGTGAGAAACGCATTTTCGTTGTTTCTAAGCCGCCCAGTGTACGGTACTCCGTCAGAGCAGCCTGAAAGGACTAAGACGGGCTGTATCTATATTTCATTACGGCAGAGGTACCTGTGCGGGAGCAATTCTTTCTTGCATAAGAAAGTACTACATGTGGCTTGTTCTGCCGTGTCTCTGCAGATATCCTGAGTGATGGTTTTCATCCCAGGCTTTCTCTCCCAGGTGTAACTAGCATGGTCAATGCAGGAGCGATGAGCGGCTCTGGAAACCTGATGGATTTCCTCGATGAGCCATTCCCTGATGTGGGGACGTATGAGGACTTCCACACCATCGACTGGCTGCGGGAAAAGTCCCGGGACACCGACAGACACAGGAAGGTAGGTGGCATTCATAAAGACATGTCGAAGGGGCTCCCTTCAGGTGGCTGGGCCGTGTTTTGGTGGGGCAGTTGCTGAGGTAGGGTTAGGTCACATGTCACCTCCTGGGCGGGATTCTGAAGGAGAGAAGGGCTGGCAAGAGAGGCCGAGATGTGGACAGGTAATAACGAGATTACGTGCGTTGGGTGGGAGGCTGCGTCATACGGAGGAATGGTGTGGAGGGCGATGAGGGGACTCCAGAAGCAGACAAATCAGGTACATCCTGCCCTTGATGCCTTTAGGCTGGGTGACTTTTGGGGCACCAGTTCTAGACCCTGGTTTCTCCTCTCTAAAGGTGGAGGCCATTATATCTAAAGGTTGAGTGAGTTGAGTTGCCTGTGTATGGAAGCACATACCACAGTGCCCGGCAGCTAGTTGGCGATCAATCTCTATTTTAAATTCCTTTTTTTTTTAAGATTTATTTATTTATTTATTTGAGAGGGAGAATGAGCTAGAGAGAGAGAGAACATGAGAGGGGGGAGGGTCAGAGGGAGAAGCAGACTCCCCGCTGAGCAGGGAGCCTGATGCGGGACTCGATCCCGGGACTCCAGGATCATGACCTGAGCCGAAGGCAGTCGCTCAACCAACTGAGCCACCCAGGCGCCCGATCAATCTCTATTTTAGTGGCCACCATAAAGTTCGGTAGAAGTGCTGTGGGATCATTCAGGCGGGATGGTTAGGGAAGGGTTTTTTAGAGACGGTGACATTTCAGTTGGACCTTGAAAGGTTGACTAGGAGTTTGCTAGGCGGAGAAAGGGGAAAAGATTCTAAAATCAAGAGGGGCCCTTTTTTAAGTCACCAAGGCATGAGAGAACACTGCACAGTAGGTGGTTCGGGAGCTCTCTGGCCTGGGGGAAGGCTCACAGGACGGGAGGACATGGGCAGGGGGCCACCCCGGGAATGACCCAGTAGGCCATGAAGGTGGGTTTGGGTTTCATCTTCATGGTCACAGAATACAAGAAAAATGCATTGCAGAGGGAGAAACAGGAAGCTTGGAAATCAGGAGAAAAGAGGAAGAAGGTCTGACGAAAGGCAGCGAAGTGCAGATGGAGAGAGGCTCAGGGTCAAGAGTTATTCAGAGGAGCTCCTGACAGGATTTGGGGTGGGGTATTGGGGGTAGGCAGGGAGTGGAGTCCAGGATGAGGCCCGGGCCGCGGTTAGAAGGGGGCGATGCCCTTGTTGGCAAGAGGGAAGGAAAGGGGAACAACAGATTTGAGGGGGAGGCCGGTGAGTTCTGTCTCAGCCACTTTGGCTTCGAGCTGTCTACCCAGCCTGCAGCTGGGGGTGGTTGGCAGGCGGCGAGAACTCTGTAGTTCAAGGGTGCGGTCAGGGCTGCGGTGCCGAAGGAGGAGGCCCCAGCATGTGAGTGGGCGCCGAAGCTTGAGAAGTGGCCGAGGTGGCCTGGGTGTGCACGGAGAGGGAGAAGTAAGGAGGGGGTTGGAACTCCGGGCCCTGCCGAGGTTTAGCAGGTGCAGTGGGAGGTCGGCGGGGCGCCTGTGACAGACAGCTGGGAGAGGCGGGGAGAGAGGTGAAGGAGGGCAACCGGCAAAGCGGTCGCGAGCGAGAGGAGGAGAGAGTGGTGAGGCCGGGGCGGCCAGCCAGGCTGCTCTCCGTGGAGAGGTAAAGTAGGAGGCAGCCCCGCAGCCTGGGGGCCGTCGGCGGCCTCGGGGAGAGCACCTTCCGAGCGGGACGGGGAGTGACGTCTGGGGCGCCGCTCGGTCCCATCATTTCCCGCAAGTTGGCAGGAGTGGGGTAGGGAGTCCGGGAGATGAGCCAGCCTCCTGGCTCCGGTGTGGAGGACAGTGGCAGAGGGGGCAGCCTCCGGCCCGGAGCGGAGCTTGCTGAACTCTGACCCACGAGCGCGGTCCAGCCTGGCACCTGCTCTGGTGAGGAGAGTTTCCGTGGAACACAGCCGTGCCCGTTCACGTGCACATTCCCCACGGCTCCTTCTGTGCCCCCCTAGCAGAGCTGCGTAGTCGGGACAGAGGCCGGCTGACCCGCAGAGTCAAAAATCTTTCCAGAAAATGCTCTAAGGAGCTCAGGGAGGAATGGCGTCGGAACAGTGTGTTCAGACGCGTTCATCCGCCTGCTGAAGGTGACCCGGGCTAGCCCATTCAGAGGTCTTGCTGCTAACCTTTGACCTTGAAAACAAAAGAAGGAAATGAACTCTGTTGAAGAGCTTCTTTTGTGAGCAGGCCGTAAGGTGAGGGTTAAAGTGGTAATTCTCATTTAAAATGGTGACGGACGAATGGCTGTCTCCCTTCAGAGTGGCTTCTGAATCCTCAAAGTTCAAATCACACTGAGGAAGTTTTTTTTAATTAAGTGAATTTTGGGGGGATTCTAAGTCTTTGGTGGCTACGATGGCATCTCTGCAACTGCGTGAACCCGAAAGCCCGCTTTGTCATTGCACCGGGTAGCGGGTGAGGGGACGAAAGTGGCAATTTAGTCGCTTAATTACATTTGTTTTCTCACTCACCCCATTTCCCGGAGGAAACTGTTTCAGGGAAGGAAGCGTGAATTGGAAAATGTATCCCGAATCAACTACTGTGTCTCTGTTTCTAGATAACCAGCAAAAGCAAGGAGTCCATATGGGAGTTCATCAAGAGTTTGCTGGATGCCTGGTCAGGCTGGGTGGTGATGCTGCTCATCGGCCTGCTGGCGGGTACGTGGAGGGGCACACGCAGTACCCCCCTGCCCCCGGGGCCGGGGCTGGAGGTGCCGCCGAGCCCCAGAGCACCAACTCTTCCTGTTCAGGCTGGTGTTCTGAAAGTGGACTGGTTCTCTTTTACCCCCGTGCAAGCGATTTATTACTTGAAATGCCTCAGAGCAAACTACACGACCATACACTTAACATAAAGCGTATCATCAGTAAGGCAAGACCCCCAAGGCATGGGCCCAGATGCGGTCGTTGGAAAAAAGCTGTAATTAGAGGGCCGTGTCTGCACAGCACCCAGGTTTATGGCCATACTGGATTTTATCGAAAGCACATAGTTTGCATTCTGTAGTACTGGGTTACGTAGAAGGCAAGCAAGTATGGGAACACTTTGATCTCTAATAATAAAGTGCCATTTGAGAGTGGTCTTTACCAATACTGGCGGACCCTGGAGTGAATCGTACACATCCTAGGATACTCAGAATAATCCGAGACACCTGTAGGGCCTGAGGTAGGCCCAGGGCAAATATGTCCAGCCCGTGCGTTGTTCTGACCCTCAGGGACTCTGCATCCTCCATTTTTATAATCCCAGCATCATGCTTGCAAGTAGTCGATGTTTTCCAGAGTGAATGGAGGCGTATCTGGAGGGGAAACCTGCCCTTCTAATATCAGATGTACCAGCTCTCCATGGAAATTCTATCCTGAGACATTATTTCCTTTTAGGAGGCTCTGAAGGCTAATGTCTAAGATTAAAAAAAAATCTGAGCACACTAACAGCAATTCCCTTAATAAAAATCACCTACCTGTAGTAACATAATAGTTGCGGTTGTAGGATTGATCAGCAAATGACTGTCATAAAGGCAGAATATAGGAAATGCTGTAAGAAAGACAGAATACTAACGGGGCATAGATACAAATTGTGTGATTACAGAGGGTTTAGATTTCTGGGCATTCCTTCCTTGATCCCGTACACAGTCGTGGGAGGGGCTTGGTTGCCAGCGAGGGCAGCCGGCGCTGAAGGGGGGATCCTTTCCCTCTACTCACGGTGGCTGTCCTCGCATGTCCCCAATTTGAGCCTTCTGTTCCCAGGGGCAGCCCGGGTATAGACCAGCAGCAGTGTTGGCAGGGAATCCGATTTCATGCCTATATGGTGTTTTGCCACGAATTTGTTTGACTGCTTCCACCAACACCTTTGTGAGTGGGCAGGGGAGGAATTTTCTGTGAATTTTGATGTCTTTATTTAGAATAGATTTAAGAAACTGTATACCGTATCATTATTCTTGGCTTCTAGGCAGGAGAAGTAAAGAGAGGGAATGCAGAAATCTGGAATAGATGTTCTAGCGTCTCGCCAGAGCAGACGGCACAGCATGGATTTATTGACTAACGTAAGAGCCGGCCTGGGCTCTCTCGAACAAATCTGGTATTGACCAGTTGGTTTCCTTGTCAACCCAATTTCCTCCAGTTCTTTCAGGAAGAATCACCTGGGGAATGGAAGCAAAAAATTTGGCTGCCTGGGCTTCAAGTCAGTAGTATCCCTGGAGATGGTGCCCTAGCATTGGGTAAAGCCCCCCTCCTTTCCCCCAGCCCCCTCCACCTGTGATCCTGCTGCGCAGCCAGGGTTGAGCACGCCCGCCGAAGGGTGCTCTGTGGACCCCGCCCCCCAGACGAATACAGGAGGAAGGTGCGAAGGGGAAGACACTGGCCGTGAAGGTGGCTAGAGTGTGCCGGCGAAAGCCAGCAAACTGTGTCCCCTTCACTTTTCTCTTCCGCAGTTGTTCTCACAGTGCGGGAGGACTCAGGGGGTCCCCCTGCCTGGCCAGTCCTCTCTCCTCAGCGACACCCTGGACGTTATACTTTGACTCCCATGATGGAGAGGCCCAAGCGGCGGCTCCTCTGCGGGGCGCTTATCGGGAGTGCCCACTGGGTGTCGCTGTTGTTCCACCGACCGAAGCCGAGCCACGCAGCGCTGTCGGGCAAGTCAGCCCAGAAGCCTGGGGGAGGGATGAGCTGCTTGCAAACGAAATCTGGGATGATCATTGGGTCTCGCCCTTGGATATCTACAGGACCCCACCCTCGCCTTCTTTCGGTCTTTGTTTTTTTTGTTTTTAAAGATTTTATTTATTTATTTGAGAGAGAGAGAATGAGAGAGAGCCTGAGGTGGGGGAGGGTCAGAGGGAGAAGCAGACTCCCCGCCGAGCAGGGAGCCTGATGTGGGACTCCATCCCGGGACTCCGGGATCATGACCCGAGCCGAAGGCAGTCGCCCAACCAGCTGAGCCACCCGGGCGCCCCTTCTTTAGGTCTTTGTTCAAATGTCTTACAACGCTTGAGGCATTCCCTGACCACCTTTTCTAAAAGTCACCTCTTCCTCTCGCAGCCTCATCCCCCTTGCCCCAGTGTGTGTGTGTGTGTGTGTGTGTGTGTGTGTGTGTGTGTGTGTGTAATAGCTTTATTAAGATATAATTCACATTCCATACAGTTCACCTTGTCAAAGCATACAGTGCTGCGGTTTCTAGCATATTCAGAGTTGTAAAACCATCACCACACTCCATTTTAGAACATTCTTGTCAGCCCCCAGAGGACCTCCATACCCCTTAGCTATCAAGCCCGGCTGCCCCCAGCCGCCTCCCAGCCCCAGGAAGCCGCTCATCGAACTCTGTGTCTCTGCATATTTGCCTATTCTGGACATTTTGTATAAGTGGAATCCTCCGGTATGTAGTCTTGTGGTCAGCTTTCTTCACTCGGCGTCCTGTTTCTGGGGTTTGTCCTGGAGCAGGCATCAGTGCTCCGTCCTTTTTTGTTGTCAATTACTATTCCATTGTGTGGCTGGACCACATTCGATTTCTCTGTTCAGCAATATGGGCCTATGGGCTGTTTCCACTTTTTGGCTACTGTGAACAGTGCTGCCGTGAGCATTCGTGTGCAAGTCTTCGCACAGGCGTATGTCTTCACGTCTCTCGGAGTGGAATTGCTGGGTCAGATGGCAGCTCTGTGGTTAACTGTTTGAGGGACTGCCAGGCTGTTTTCCAAAGGGGCTGCACCTTTGTCACATGCTGTAATGTGCTCCCTAGCACTTAACTGTCTTCTCACAGAGCCCTGATTTACTTACGTTGTCCAGTGTCCTGTCCACCCCCCCCACCCCCGCCGATGTGCACGTCCATGAAGACTGGGAGCTGAGTCGGCTTTGTTCCCTGCCATATCCCCGGGGCGTGGAACAGGGACTAGCACATAGGAACTCGGTGCTTAGTAACTACCCCTTGAGTAAATGGATGGACCTGGGTTTTCTGATTTTCATTCATTTATGGATTTATGGATATAAAGTTCCTGCCACGTACCCAACACAGACACAACAGTGGACAAGGCAGGTGGCCCTTGCCCACTTAGAGTGGACACAGAGTCTGGACATCTGGCCTGACCCCTACTTGGTGTACAAACCACACAACAGGATCTCCACCCCCCCCTGCACTTATGGATTAGACACTGTACACACACACACACACACACACACACACACACACACACACACACACTCATGTGATTAGGATATGAGAGGTATGATGATGGCGGAATGCCTGGGAGGGACATCTAGCCCAGACTTAGGAAATCAGGAGAGGCTTCTCAGAGGAGGTGATGTCAATATTGAATCTGGAAGATAAATAGGAGGTTGGCAGGTCTGGGAAGGACAGTGCTGGTTGAGGTGGTGTAGAAAGGAGAGCCTGGTGCGCTCCAGGAACGTGGTGTGGGTGGGATGGGGGCAGTTAGTGATGGAAAGAGATGAGGTGGGAAAGGGTATGAGGGGCCAGCTCTTCGAGTCTGCCACCTGCTAAGGATTCAGGCGTTCTCCCAAGAACAGTGGGCAGCTTTTGATGTAACAGGAGAGCAGGGACGGGTAAGCCCTGGTGCAGGTGTGCAGATGCAGATGGAGAATTGATGTTGTTATAAGGATCCAGTAAAAGTTTGAAAAATTTAGTAGCCTGAAAGTATTCCCTGCCTCCCTAAAAGACTCTGGAATGGGTTATTCTAGAAAGAGATCCAAGGGAGCCTTCTGTGGGCCACTGCACACACTTATTTATCTCACTTCTACCCGCCTTTAGTTACCTACTTATATAGATCCACAATCCCTTATCCATGATTTAAAAAAATCCAGAAAGTTCTGATAAGTGGGATTTTCCAAATTTGGTGGCAAAGTGTTACTTAAATGATGAGGCTATTATAGTCCTTATGCCTCCCTTTTGTCTGAATTGTCAGGTTTGCCTGAGAAATATTAATGTTTGTGATCCCAGCATCAGGCCCCAAAAGCCACTGAGGGGGTTACCTCATTTATAGGGCCTGTGTACCCTGTTTCTAGAATTTGGAAGGGGTCAATTCTAAAAGCTGCTTGGCCCCAGTGGCTTGTGATGACTTAAACCCTGCATGTCTGTCGCTCCTGCTGGATTTAAGCCACCCGGGCACCACCTATCCTTGGCCTCCGTTTCTCATGGGGCTGGCACGGCCTTGCCCACAGCGGAAGTGCTCAGGAGACCTCTCCGTGGCCCTTCAGCAGTGAGGTCGCCCCCGCACCGGCCTCCGGCTCGGCGCGCCTGGCTGCTGGGCTCCCGCGTCGGCCCCCGGGCCCTGTGTTCTCCTGCCTCATCACAGGATGGTTCCTCTGAGTGGTTCTTGCTGCTTCTTCCAGGCACCTTGGCTGGGGTCATCGATCTCGCCGTCGACTGGATGACCGACTTGAAGGAGGGGGTCTGCCTGTCTGCCTTCTGGTACAGCCACGAGCAGTGCTGCTGGACTTCCAACGAGACCACTTTTGAGGACAGGGACAAGTGTCCCCTGTGGCAGAAATGGTCGGAGCTGCTGGTGAATCAGTCGGAGGTGGGTTTCTGGGGTCCTGGCTGGGGATGCCCGCCATTTCATGGGTGCTGTGCAACACCGCTGGGCCTTCTGTGCCTGTCTGGGCTTCCTTCCAGTGTTTGTTCTGATAACTGTCCTTGGCTCGGTCCCAGTGCGACTTGGCTTCTTCCAGCTCTGATGTGCCAACTAGCGCTGGAAAAGCTTTCCCTGCTGATTCACATGCACGATATATGTATATGTTCGTAAAAGTCTTGTTTCTCTTACCGACAGTGGTTTGCTGACTGTGCTGAAGAAGCAGCGTTGCTTTTTATACCTTCTGATAAGTTATCTTTTCTTTTGTAAAACACAATATGAGCTTTATGAGATATGATTCACATTCTGTATGGTTCTCCAATTTAAAGTGTACAGAGCACTAGCTTGTAGAAGATTCACAGAGTTGTGCTACCATCACCACAGTACAATTTTAGAACACCTTCATCATCCCAAAAGCAACCTTGTACCCGTTAGCAGCCACTGCCCACTCCTCCCAACCCACCAGCCCTAAGCAACCCCCGATCTCTGTGTCTCCAAGTGGAATCCCACACGATGTGGACTTTGGTGTGCCACTTCTTTCACTCAGCATGCTTTTTTTTTTAGGTTCATTCATGTTGTAGCATAAATTGGCATTCCCTTCCTTTTCGTGCCTGAATCCTGTTTCATTGTATGGCTAGACCACATTTATCCACTCCGTAGTTGAGGAACACGGGCTGCTCTCGCTCTTGCGCTGTTAGGAATGATTTTGTTTTGAACGTTTGTACACAAGTTTTTGTGGGGGCATATTTTTCATCTCTCTTGGGTCTAGACTTAGTCGGGGAATTGCTGGGTCCTATGGCAACTCTGTGTTAAGCCTTTTGAGGAATATTTTCCGGAGTGATTTTGCCATGTTCCAACCCTACCGACTGCGTGTGAGGGTTTCTGTTCGTCCGCCTCCTTGTCAGCACTTGTGATTGTCTGGATTCGATTCTAGCCATCCTAGCAGGTGTGATGTGCCATCTCAGTATGGTTTAAGTACTCGTCTTCCAGTGCATTTTAGGAGTGCCTTGCGGAGGATGTTTCTGGGCCTTCTGTGATAGGAGTGTCCCGGTGAACTACAGACTGGCACTTGCCTTCACGGCGCTTAGAGCTTCACATCTGTCCAAAAGTCTTCATTTGGGAAGAAGGTTAACTTGTAACTGAATTCAGTGGCGATTACAGTGACTCTGGGTCACGGACAGATCAGAAACCCAGGTGGGGTGGGGGAGCTAGGTTGGTGAGATTCACAGGGGGGGTAATGTGAGGATGTATTTCTGGAAGATGGATGTGCTTTATCCCTTTTCCCCCCAGCCCTGCAACCACACCCTTTTTTTTTTTTTTTTTTGCCCGATACCACAGCTGAAAGATATGTGGAGTGCACTTGGCCATTTTGCTAAACCTCTTCCTCAGTGGAATTGAAAATGAATTCCTTCCAATCTCAGAAGTTAGACAGGGATCTTGAAATCTCACACATTCTCAGTGCTCTCCATTACTTCTGCAAAAAATTCTCTACTTGGGCTGATGGGAGTGGGCAGGCAGAATTGGCTGGACACCATATTTTATTTCTTGTCTCCTATTTGCACTACGTTTTTTTTGGGGGGAAATATGGCCATCCATCTTTTCAACCGTTTCTAAGATTTATACTTTGATTCAAAGAATCACTGTTAGCAAGAATGAGAAGTTATTTTTAGTCTCAAAAAAGTACGGTTTTAAGTGGGTGAAAAGTATTCCTCAGTCTGATTTCTCTCGCATAGGGTTGAATATATGTGATTGTAAAGGCCTCCAGGTCTCCTGGAACGTGGTTTTGCATTTAATAGACGCACATGTGGCCCTATCCATAGCCTGACTTGTAGGTGACCTCGCTTCCCTTGGCCCCTCACTTGACTAATCCAGATGGTGGCAAGAAGCTGAGGCCGAGAGAAATGTCTCCACCCAGCAGACCAGGTCCTCAGCATCAAAGACCCCAGACTGCGTGTTTGGTTCAGAGAGCATTCTTCATTCATCAGATAATTTGGAATTATTATTCGGTGCATTATTCTGAAGGAGGTGATCGTGTTTTTCCCTCTAAAAGTGCCTGGCGGGCTCGCTGAAACACATTTTGCTCCCCCCTCACCGCCCCCCACCCCGGGGTGTCTGACTCAGCAGCCCCGGGGCAGAGAGTCTGCATTTCGCCCGCGTGCCCTGGGGATGCTGATGCTGCGGGTCCGGGACCACAGCGGGATACAGTTCTGCCGCTTGCCCCGGCGTGGATGTGGCCTTCATGAAGGCCGAGGGAGGCCGGTGCACCGCAGCCGAGACAAGACGAACCTTCCAGGGGCTCCGCGGCAGAATTTTCGGCGTCATGCCTTTCATGACCTCTAGCGCGAGTGACAATGCCAGCCGCGTGCGGTCCGCCGCATCCATGCAGGCGGAGATCTCCCCCGGTGGAGGGCACGTGGAAACAGCTCCCGGAGGGACGCCCGGGACTGGGTTGGTGTGTACCTGCACTCGCAATAGCAACGGCTCAGAAACCAGCACTGGCCTCCCTGCGGACACAGGGCCGAAGGCGAAGCTGCGCAAGCCCCCGGAAGCTCCCGCTGCCCGGGGGGCGGGGGGGGCGGAGCTCGGCTCTGCCAAGGCTCACGTGTTCTTTCTTGTTTTGTGTGTGTTGTTCAGGGTGCCAGTGCTTACATTCTGAATTACCTCATGTACATCCTGTGGGCATTGCTGTTTGCCTTTTTGGCCGTCTCCCTGGTGCGCGTATTTGCACCATATGCCTGTGGCTCGGGTATACCAGAGGTGAGTGGTGGCTGGATTTCTTTTGTGCCAATAATGAGAAAAGCAAATACTTACGTAGCACTTAGGTGCCAAGCACAGTCCTGAGCATTTGGTATCTGTTAACTCATTGAGTCCTTACAGTGAGCCTGTGAGGCAGGTTCTGCTATTTTTCATGCAATAGTTGAGGAAACTGAAGCACAGAGAGGTTAAGCAACTTGGCTGAGGTCACACAGCTGGTTAGCTACAAGTTGAACCCAGCTGTCTGGCTTCAGGATTTATGCTCTGTATTCAGGATTTATGCTCTTTCGCTTCTCAGAACAATTAAATTCTTGTCTTTGCAAACCAGGCATAACTCTTAAAGCCTGTGGAATCCGAGTTCATTAACCACATACATAAATGTGGCACTTGAGAAACTTTTCAGTGCACCTATGATGTCAGGTGAAAAAGACAGTAACGGAGAGTTGTTGCTCGGAACGTTGACTGATGAGTCAACTCTCTTATGAGTCAACTCCCTTGCCACGTTTTGCTCCTCTGGTGACAGGGTAATAGCAATCTCTAAAAAACGTAAATCCACATTCAAGGGCATGCCCTGTGAATGCACCCCTGTGAGTTTGGAGCTCTTATATCGTCTAGCACTTCCATGTAACCCGAGTGTGAGGGAGGTGACCTCATTGATAGAGAAGAATGCTTGAGATTAAACTTCAGACCTAGGAGGCTACAATAATGATAATTGAGCAAGTTCCTCCAAAAGGCCAGACAGTGAACATTTTAGCCAGAAATAAGTTTAAAAGTTCTTATACTGGGGTGTCTGGGTGGCTCAGTCGATTAAGCAACTGATTCTTGTTTTGAGTTCAGGTCACGATCTCAGGGTCGTGAGATGGAGCCCTGCGTGGGGCTCCTCACTTAGCTCAGCATCTGCTTAGGAATCTCTCTCCCTCTCCCTCTGCCCCTTCCCCCTGCTCTCTCTAAAACAAATAAATAAACATGTTTTTAAAAAAGTTCTTATATTTTCACGATAATCAAGCTGGTGCTTCAGCAGTGCCCCTAGAGGTGGAGATGGTGAGTTTAAAGATGCGGCCCGTGGTGGCAACAGACCCGCATTGGTGCCTGCTCCCTTGCACCCACACTCTTTGGTGGTACTTGCCAACACAGCCGCTGTTCCAGGCAGTTCTTGGAAAGGGCTGGAGTAATTGAAAGATTGTCAAAAACAAAGCCCAACGTTGTCCTGTTCCAGGAAAGAGAGAAAAATAGAGTATGTCATGCTGACTTTTTGTTGGTTTGCATTGACATATTGCGGCAGGAACTGGAAGAGCAAGCCGCAGCACCATGCTGTTGCCTTCGTAGAGTCCATTCTGCTCCCGTGCAGCACGGGCATTCCTACAGGTCCCGGGCCGTGCAGCATGGCACGGGCAAGCGCTCCACCCTGCCGGGGCAAACGGCAGCATGAGCACAACACTCAGAAACTTCATCAGTGACACATGTGAAAAGATAGAAACCTAGGAAAACAGTAGCCCAGGGGCGCCTGGGTGGCTCAGTCGGTTGGGCATCTGTCTTCCGCTCAGGTCATGATCCCGGGGTCCTGGGATTGAGCCCCGTATCGGGCTCCTTGCTTGGCGGGAAGCCTGCTTTCTCCCTCTCCCCTTCCCCTTGCTTGTGCTCTCTCTCTGTCTGATAAATAAATAAAATCTTTAAAAAAAAAAACCCAGTAGCCCGGTTTACACATGTGAAACAGTTAAGAAACATAGACTTGCTAGCGCACGTGTGACCTGGTAGACGTTGGAGGCCCACACTGTGTGCGTTTTGTGCCTTCCTGCCCAGCTCCGTTCTGGTGGTGCCATTTTCTGTGTAGTTAGGTGTTTCTCCCAGATGAAACTGGGCATAAACAGACACGAAATTTACATTATGCTCTAGTTCTTCCCCAATGCCTGAATCACACTGGAACAAATCTGTGTTTTCAAAACCAGCATTATGGCAGAACGGACTGTGTTGTATTTGGTATCTAAGACCCGAGGCCCCCTGGACGCTAAAGAGCACAGACTGGTGTTGGCCTCTCAGTTTGATGACCCCACTGCCTGACAGTAGGCTTTTTTGGACCCAAGCTGCCTTTCCAAAATGAGCAGGTGGCCAATGGGGAATTGGAAAATTTAAAGCAGCAATAAAAGGGGTGATGGCAATCCCATCGTCCCCTTCCAAAAACCAGAGACACATGGCTCAGCTTGTGATCTTGTAGACAGACAAGGGGCTTGGACGTGAGCTCTGTCTGGGAGGGGCTGCCTGGACTTAGTCTTCATCCAAAGTGGGCATCTATTTGTGACAGCTGAACTTGAAAGGAGTTAAATCCGAAGTCGAGCATGATATTCCCTATGTGGGGGATGTGCAAGCACACGCTGGTGTGCATGAAACTCAGGAGAGCTGTAGCAAGTGAAAAAAGTGGCAGAAGAATATATAAAGTATGATTCTATTTATACAAAGTCCACAAACAGCCACAGTGAAACCACACACTGTTTAGTGACACACACGTATGCTCAATGTATAAAGGTAGGCAAGGAAATGATTGGGCTCGGGGAGCAGGAAGGTTCCACTGAGGAAGCAAACACAGGGCTTTCATGGGTACCCACTCTTCTCTGAAATGTGCTGGTGGGCACATGGGTGCTTGTTTTATTAATACACTTTTAACCATATATTACATGTAACAGATTCATTTCTCCATTTGTGAAAGAGTTCACAATAATCTTTTTTTTTAAAGATTTTGTTTATTAGAGAGAGAGTGTGCACTAGCGGGTGGGGGGAGGGGAGAGAGAACACAGAGGCAGAGGGAGAGGCAGACTCCCCACGGAGCAGGGAGCCCCACATCGGGACTCGATCCCAGGACCCTGGGATCACTACCTGGGCCCAAGGCAGACGCTTAACTGACTGAGCCACCCAGGTGCCCCCACAATAATCTTTTTAAGTGCCAGGAACCCCATGGAGGTTTTATAATTAAGTTTTGGTTAGTATGACTCAGTAGTAGCAGAATTCTCACTATTATTATGGGACAGCTTCAAATTCCTGACCTTAGGGTCCAGCTCTTGGAGGAAAGGGACAGAGTAAAAAGGAAATGTAGGTAAATGTTTCATGCATAAAAAGAACCTCCTAGGCAAAACCCGGCTAGCTGTGTAAACCGACTTCACTCGAATTGAGATGCAGGCCCATTCTCCCTCATTTTAGCAAAGATACTCACTGAGGTATTTAGAAAATAAACTCTTCGTCCGAGGTGATGTCATGCGACTTGAAGTGTCAGAGTGGACTTGGGCAGTGGTGCCCTTTGGCACGTTTACAAATTGCTCATTCCCCCTAGCATTTGCTTCTGAAACATTTTGATTGCCTGGAATGGACATTCCTTTGGAAACGTTTTATTTTATTTATTTATTTATTTTATTTATTTTTAAAAGATTTTATTTACCTGACAGCGAGAGACACAGCGAGAGAGGGAACACAAGCAGGGGGAGTGGGAGAGGGAGAAGCAGGCTTCCCGCGGAGCAGGGAGCCCGACGCGGGGCTCCATCCCAGGACCCCGGGACCATGACCTGAGCCGAAGGCAGACGCCTAATGACTGAGCCACCCAGGCGCCCCTGGAAACATTTTTAAAAATGCAGACTTAGAGGACATTTATTTTGTGTAATAAATGCTCTTGTTTAAGCTCTCTAAAGCACATTGAAAAGTGTTCTTGGCTATGCGGAGTTAGAAGATGGCAAGGGTGTCCCTCTTTCTGTTGCTGTTTGCTTTGTTGGTAGAACCCCTGTTGGCTCTATAAGAAATCACGTCCTCTTAAAACTTGTTTTGAATTGATGTTTCAGTTCATTACAAAAAGTGAGCACTCTCACAAATATTTATTTACCAGAAAGGTTTTACCTTTAACACCAGCAAGTTGCAAAACCACCCCAATACATCCTGTGAAAGCACTGCCTGATGCAGTCTCTATTAATTCATACTAAGTAAGTGATTAGGTTTTGGCATTTCCCGGGAATGAATTTGCTTTTTTTAGTCCCTAATTTGATCATGACGATTTTATAAAATCATTATAGAGAATTACAAAATACCTATTACATTGTTCATTTCACCACATGTCGTGGCTGGCAGAGGCTCAGGTAATTTAGATGCTTGTAATCTTCTAAATGGTATTACATTCTTAAACTGTACCCTAGGGTCCAAATCCACATTAACTAACTGACAAAAAATTATAGATAATTTTATTCGAGGCAACACAAAAGGGCAGGACTGTGGCAGGCATAATAAAACATCCCTTAAATAAAGAGATCTGCGATCCCCCGAGCATGGGCTCAAATAAGCCAACTGCCACTAGTTAAAGACCACTTTCACCACGAGCAGTCTGTCTGCCATTAGTTAGAGGCTAGTTCAGGAAACACTGTCCGACTGTCTAGCTAGAAGACCTCACTCGTGCTTTAAAGGAAGGAGCTCATTGAGTTCTTGGGAAATGCGTGCCTGCACGCTCACTTGCGTGGCCTTTCTCCGTGAATTAAGAAACAGATCTCTATCAATAATGCCTGAGATGAAGTTGCTCCATTCATACGCCTTTAAAATTTTGAGGATTAGCTCACTTCACGACCCGCCCCAAATCGCCAAAGGTGACATGATGCCAGAGTGATTTGGGACCGTCCCCTGAGTAAGGAGAAATTAGGAATACCTGTAGTACTCTTTTCAGGAATGGAGCAGTGGTTCTCCACCTGGGCTGCATTTTCGAATTACCTGGGGAGGCTGTATCCCCAGGTATATCCCATGGCTGTATCGCATGCCTGGGATACACCTCAGACCAACTGCATCAAATCTCCACAGGGAGAGCCAGTGCTCACTGGTATCTAATTCCCCAGGTGATTCCAGTGGGCGTCAAGGCCTTGAGAAGGGTTTGAGGACTGTAATAGCTTTTTGAGACATTAATTTCTCGGCAGAGCAGTGTCCACTAGGAGGCACTTTGAAGATATGCAAATATCCTGATACTGACAAGAGATAACCTTGTCCCATTGTGTTAACACAGCGGGAAAACCGAAATTGACCACAGATTTCATTGGCTGACTCACTCATCATAGGCTTGTAAGTTGCCAGCTCACACAGTGAACATTCACTCCATTTCAGCCAGTTGTGGGAGAGGTGGAGGGTAAAAAATTACCCATTGGTGATACTTCTGTATCCAAAGATAGGGGTTTTAGGTAAAGAGGACTCCCAGTATATGAAATTCATCACTGAGATTGGCGGCCAGTTGAATTCTAAAAGCGTAAGGTGAACTGCACCATTAGGAAGAAAGACAGTATTTGCCTTTTTTTTGGCCTTTACAAAATGTGGCAGATCTGAAAATGGAGCAAGATGACTCTACCTGTAGTCAAAGTCCTTCTCAATACCAGAGGGCAGGATTCGACGGAAGGGAAGGAGTTGTCCTGGCGTCAATCATCTTTACGTCCCCTGGAGATGTGTTATTAGAATGTTGAGCCTCTTCTTTTTCCAGCATCGTGTTAAGAATATTTTCAAGCCTACAGAAAAGTTGAAATAATTGCGCAGTAAACTCCCATACCCCTGGCCTGCAGCAGGGGTCAGCAGACTTTTCCAGTAAAGGGCAGGGAGTCACTATTTTAGGCTTTGTAAGCTGAGAGGCAAAATCTAGCAACTAATTCTCAGTAAAAGACTAGTAGTCTTGTTTATAAACTACATTTAAAAAATGTTAAAAGCACCCTTAGTTCATGGGTCATACAAAAGCAGGCAGTGGGCTGGATTTGGCCCGCGGGCCATAGTTTGCCGACCCCGACCTACAGCTGAGCTGACATTTTGTTCTATTTGCTTTGTCACAGAGCTAGCCAGCTTTCTGTCTCTTTATCTTGAACTTCCCTCGATAATCAAAAATTAACAGTTAAAATCAACAGATACATGTTTCTCTTCAACACAACAGAGGGTAACATGAACAGGATAAAATGCCATAAAGAAAATGAGACCCTGATAATTACTTCTTCAGTCCTCATTATGATCTCTTATTACTTTAGAAATTCTTTTTTTCTTGAAATTCTTTTTTTCTTTTAAATATTTCTTTATTTATTTGTGTGTGTGTGTGTGAGAGAGAGAGAGAGAGAGAGAGAGAGTGAGTGCGGGGGTGGGGGTGGTGGTGGTGGTGGGAAGGGCAGAGGGAGAGAGAGTCTTAAGCAGACTCTGCACTGAGCATGGAGCCTGACGCAAGGCTCGATCCCGTGATCCTGAGATCAGGACCTGAGCTGAAAGCAAGAGTCGGATGCTTAACCGACTGCACCACCCAGGCGCCCCTACTTTAGAAATTCTTAAGATGTGCTACGCATTGAATGGTTTCAAGTTAACATTAATATAAAATTATATGTTGTTATAAATTCTGTTAATATGAAATTATAGTCAGATCCAAAACTAAAGTAACTTCTCCTTGGTATGATCAAGTTGAGTCTAGTGCTGGGGAATTAGTTACTTCCCTCGCTGCGGCTTCAAAGCGGCTCACTCACCCTCGTTCTCCATCCTCTGTTTCAGATAAAGACCATTTTGAGCGGCTTTATCATCAGGGGCTACTTGGGGAAGTGGACCCTGCTGATCAAGACCGTCACCCTGGTGCTGGTGGTGTCCTCTGGCCTGAGCCTGGGGAAAGAAGGGCCGCTGGTACATGTGGCTTGCTGCTGTGGCAACTTCTTCAGCAGCCTTTTCTCCAAGTACAGCAAGAACGAGGGCAAGAGGCGCGAGGTGAGCAGGCTCCGCTCCGGTCTGCAGTGATGGCCTCTTCTGGAAGCCCCGTCCCGGCTCGCCTGCATCGCAGGTTTGCATGGCAGGGCTGGGGGCTTACACAGAGCTCTTTGCCTCACAGGTGCTCTCCGCCGCCGCCGCTGCCGGAGTCTCCGTGGCCTTTGGGGCTCCAATCGGGGGTGTGCTCTTCAGTCTTGAGGAGGTGAGGAGGGGTGGCAGGTGGGGGGACGGATTCGTGGTTTCGGGGGCTGAGGAACATGTCGATGGCTAGCACAGCGGGAGACCTCCATCTCCAACCCTTTGAGGACTGCATTCCAAGGAGTATTGACAAGATTCCTGCAGCTCATTAAGAAGCCACAGTTTTTGCTGTTAAATATGTTTTCCAGTATTATTTTAAAAATTGCCTTTTTTTTTTTTTTGAATTTTGCAGTCTCTCTTTCTCCTAATAACTTAATGAGGCATTTCTGTTTTTGGCACCCCGAATGGATCTATTCCAGGGGTCAGCAAATGTTCTCTGCAAAGGGCCAGAGAGTAAATATTCTAGGCTCTGTGGGTCTTCCGGTCTTGGTTGGAACTACTCAGCTTTGTCATTATATTGGGAAAGCTGCCACACACAACACTCACATGATGGGCATGGCCCCATTCCAATAAAACTTTCCTTGTGGATGCTGGAGTGTGCACCTTATATAATTTTCACATGTCACAAAATACTGCTTTTCTTTTTTTTTTTTTTTAAAGATTTTATTTATTTGGCAGAGAGAGACACAGCGAGAGAGGGAACACAAGCAGGGGGAGTGGGAGAGGGAGAAGCAGACTCCCCGCGGAGCAGGGAGCCTGATGTGGGGCTCGATCCCAGGACCCTGACATCATGACCTGAGCCGAAGGCAGATGCCCAACCGACTGAGCCACCCAGGCACCCCAAAATACTGCTTTTCTTTTGAATATTTTGAATATCACAAAATATTTCTTTTTGACCCTCAGCATTTAAAAACGTAAAAATCCATTCTTAACTCATGTGCCATATAAATACATTTGCTGGGCCAGGGTTTTCCAACCCTTGACCTATTCCGTTGTCTGTAGAATCAGATCCAGAGGTGTATTTGATTTTAAGAGGGTCTTCGTGACATAAACAAAATTAGGATGAAGTATTTTCATTTCTCTTAAAAAATAGCTCAGACACATCTTGACTAGTGTCTGTTTCACTTTTAGGTACTGAGTCCTTTAAATACTTTGTTGGTGCCCCTTGGTGATAATGAACCCTAGCCTGAGGAAGTTAGTACTGCCCATCTTTGGTCCGTGTGACTGTCCCGCTAAGCACCACTGGGTGGCTGCCGATCAGGGGCTGGGGGCTCAGGGCAGCCCTTTCTTCGGCCAGTCTCATTTTCTCCTTGTTCGTCCCAGGTCAGTTACTACTTTCCCTTGAAGACCTTGTGGAGGTCCTTTTTCGCGGCCCTGGTGGCAGCCTTCACGCTACGATCCATCAATCCCTTTGGGAACAGCCGTCTCGTTCTCTTTTACGTGGAATACCACACGCCCTGGTATATGGCCGAGCTCTTCCCCTTCATCCTCCTCGGGGTCTTTGGAGGCTTGTGGGGAACCCTCTTCATCCGCTGCAACATCGCCTGGTGCAGGAGGCGCAAAACCACCAAGCTGGGCAAGTACCCAGTGCTGGAGGTCATCGTGGTGACCGCCATCACGGCCATCAGCGCCTACCCCAACCCCTACACGCGCCGGAGCACGAGTGAGCTCATTTCCGAGCTATTCAATGACTGCGGCGCCCTCGAGTCGTCCCAGCTCTGTGACTACATCAATGACCCCAACATGACCCGGCCTGTGGATGACATCCCGGACCGGCCGGCCGGCGTCGGGGTTTACACGGCCATGTGGCAGCTGGCCCTGGCGCTGATCTTCAAAATCGTCATTACCATCTTTACGTTTGGCATGAAGGTCAGTGAAGGGGGAAGGAGGGGTTGGGCGGGGGGGACAGTTCATCACCTCCTCGCCAGGGTAAAATGGTGACCGGGGTGGGGGGGGGGAAACAACTGACCCTTACTGACCGTTTTCTCGTGCCGGGCACTTGACATTCTTTTTAATCACCAAGAAGCAATGCTTTTGATAAGCAACACGTCTGAGAACTAGATTGTAATCACTTTACAAGTGAAGAAGCGAAGGCTCAGAGTATATCATCCGCACAGAGCTGTGTGTAGCTTGAGGAATTTTCATAAAATGCACGCTTGTGTGTGTAATGAGCACCCAGGAACCGAAGCAGAACATTTCAAACCCTGCAGAACCCCTGTAGCGTTCCCCTACTATTGCTTTCTGTGTGGGACTTTTATGATTTGTTTCATTTTAAAAAGGCTAAGAAGCTGTGTACTTGAGTGTGTAATGGTCAAACACAAACCTGAATTTTTGCTTTAGGAGCAGGGGTGGGTGGACTTTATTAAGCAGCCAATTGTCTCTGATCTGCCATCTCCAAGCAAAGGGATTATTTGTGTGTCTGAGGAAGATGCTAGCAGCCTCTTCTGGTGCCTGCTGGGAGAAGTCTACTTTGCAGTTACAGGGAGTTAAATGACTAGGAATCGGGGGTGGGGGGGGGGCACTCAGAAAGGAAGTTTCTTCTTCAGGAACATCCCAAAGTCTAGAAATCATCCTCGAGGATCCAAACTTACCTGGAATTTGGTTATAAATCCACTTCCATCCTCAGCTCGATGATCATCTTGGGCAACTCCCAGGCAGGATTGGCGATCACTTGCCGTGTCCATGAACATGGAGAGTCGGGCACATTCTCTAGCCCATGTCCGATCACTCGATAAATGAAAGCGCATTTCCACACCGCAAAATGTGAAACACACTGCCACCAAGATCTTCTGGTTTCCTACATAGACCTTCTGGTTCTTTGCTGCCTCTCACCGGGCATGAAAATATTCAGAATACTTCTTGGAAAGTAGTTCGTTAGGAAGAGGGAATGGCCCCTGTCTCTCTGGCAGGTGTTGGGCCATTGTATCCTCAACGGGACAGGGAGCCCGTGAGAAGCTTCCAAAGGTGCTGGGCGGCGGCACCGAGCTGCTTGGTTTGACTTGTGAACAGTCGCGTGCCTTTCTCTTCCATTCTCATGCTGCGGCTTGACATTTAACTTTAAAAAAGCTAATGTGAATGATTCGCAAGGGGAGAGAGGAAGTGGTGAGTACACTTCGAATGTTATTTGCAGTGGGGCTTCTCATTCTTTAATCCCCAGCGGGAGAACCAGGCCCCCTCTTGAAGGAGAGGAAACGAAAGTGTAAAGCTGCATTCTGTCCAAGTCACGGTAGCTAGGACTGACTAAACGGGTGAAGCCACTTGTCCCGCTTTGTCCCCGTGGACCTCCATTTGGAAGCGTTGCCCCTCCTCTGAAGACAAGCGCAGGGCGAGCGTGTTGTGGGGGGCACGACTGCTCACCGGGAGTGGGGAAGCGGGCATGCAGACCTTCCCTCATGCTTCTCTTCCCTGTGTGCCCCTGGAGATCCCCTCAGGCCTCTTCATCCCCAGCATGGCCGTGGGGGCCATGGCGGGCAGGATGGTGGGGATCGGCGTGGAGCAGCTTGCTTACCATCACCACGACTGGATCGTCTTCAGGAACTGGTGCAGGCCCGGAGCCGACTGTGTCACCCCCGGACTTTATGCCATGGTGGGAGCTGCGGCCTGCCTAGGTACAGGCACAGGTGGGCCGGGCCGGGGCGGGCCGGGCTGCAAGGAAAGCTGAGCTAGGCCAAGCGCCGTCACCAGGCTGCGCTGGCTTCGGGCCCCGGTGAGAAGGAGGACATGGGCTCGAGTGCTGGCGTTCTCAGGATAGGCCAGGTTGTGTTGCTGTCACAGGTAAGGCGCTAAATCTCAGTGGCTTAACACACCAGGGCTTAGAGCTTGCTCATCATATGCAGTCGGCTCTCATTATTTGTGGAGCCCATATTTGGGGATTTGCCTACGTGCTAAAATGTGTTTGTGACCCCTAAGCCAATACTCGCGGGGCGTTGGCTGTCATCCTCGGACATGCGCAAGAGCAGTGGAAAGCGTAAGGTGTTTTAGCACGTATGTTCCCAGCTCCGGGTGAACGAGGTGTGAAGGCCCACCCTCTTGTTTTTGCGTGGATACCCTACACAAGTATCCTTTTCGTGGTCTAGTCAGTGTCATGTTTTTTTGGCATTTTGTGAATGATTTTGTTGTTTTAAATGGCCCCCAAACATAGTGCTAAAGTCTGTCTGGGGATCCTAAGCACAGGAAGGTGGGATGTGTCTTACGGAGAAAATAGGCATGTCGGAGAAAGTCTTCTCAGGCAGGAGTTAAAGTGCTGTTGGCTGTGAGTTCCACGTTAATGAATCATCTACATGTATTAAATAAGGTGTCTTTAAACAGAAATACACATGAAATAAGATTCTATATTGATGGGTTGACCAAAATGTTGTGAGCAGAAGCTCGCAGGAACCTAACCGTGTGTTTCCCCTAGGGCAGTGATTCAATATTTGCTCATTCAGTGTTTGTGGCAACTTTGTACATCATAACTACCATGAATAATGAGAATTGGCTCTGTGCGTGCGTGCGTGCGTGCGTGCGTGTGTGTGTGTGTGTGTGTGTAATGTAAGTTAGTAGAGAGCTTTTCTCCAGTCAGTCATTCAGGGCCCCGGGTGATGATGGAGTCTCCACCATCTTGCAGCTGGGCCATCCAGAATAGTGGTTTCAACGGGGGGCAGTTGTGCCTCTCAGGAACACCGGGCAATGGAGGAGACATTTTTGGTTGTCACACCTGCAGGGGTGGTGCTACTAGCATGTAGTGGGTGGTGGCCGGGGATGCTGCTAAACATCCTGTAATACACAGAACAGCCCCCACATCGAAGAATGATCCAGCCCCAGTTGTTCCTAGTGCTGAGATCGAGAAACTCCAGTTTAAGCTCATTGGAAGACTAGTACGAGTTGGTATGGATTCTTCTTCTAATACCAGGGGATACAAAGTTGGGCCCCTCTCCTGTCCATAACCACTAAGCATCTCTATAGTTTCCCAGCTTACGGGGTTTTGGAACAGAGCCACAATTGCTGTGTCGGAAACCTGCATAGCCCACATAGGATCCACTCACCAAAAAGCCAGGCCTGTGGTCTTGGGTGAAGAGACAACCCAGTTGTCTTCTCACTGAAGAAAAGCCCCCCAGTCAGATGTGACTTACGGCCGCTGGGGCAAGGCTGCATTCGGCAGAGCCTGGCCGGCGTTTCAGAGGTCTGCCACGGGCAACGTGTAGGACCGTCTCTTCAGAACAGGTGTCTGGAGAATTTAGAGCCAGCTTGTCCATTTCCATAGTTCATGCCCTCTTAGGGTCTGGAGTTGAGTTTCAGAATTGTATTCCTGTCTTCGGTTGCAGGTGGAGTTACCCGGATGACGGTGTCATTGGTGGTCATCATGTTTGAATTAACGGGCGGTCTGGAGTACATTGTGCCCTTGATGGCGGCAGCCGTGACCAGCAAGTGGGTGGCCGATGCCTTTGGGAAAGAAGGCATCTACGAGGCTCATATCCACTTAAATGGGTACCCATTTCTGGACGTGAAGGATGAGTTCACCCACCGCACACTGGCCACCGACGTCATGCGGCCACGGCGGGGCGAGCCGCCTCTGTCCGTGCTCACCCAGGACAGCATGACCGTGGAGGACGTGGAGACGCTCATCAAGGAGACCGACTACAACGGCTTCCCTGTGGTGGTCTCCAGGGACTCCGAGCGCCTCATTGGGTTTGCCCAGAGGAGGGAACTGATTCTCGCGATAAGTGAGTAGAGAGGGGGACGCTCAGGCTGTCCTAAGAGGCCAGTGGCCTCCTTTGTCCCCCCTGAATTCCCAAAGAGGTTAGAGAGACTGCAAAGGTCCGAGGGCTTTAAGTCGGGGCTCTCACGCTTTCTCGCGCATATTCCTATCCCCTGGGGATCTGGTTAAAATGCGGATTCTGGCTCAGTAGGTTTGGGGGGGTGGGGGCAAGGCCGCATTTCTCCCAAGCTCCCGGTGAATGCTGCTGCTGCTGCTGCTGCCGCCGGTCCCCAGGCGCTGCTGTGAGGAACGATGTCTAGGGAGAGACCCGCTTGGCTGGACAGTGACAGCGGCGTTTGCACGCGGCCTCTGGGGCTCGCCCCTGCTGGGTGGCCCGCCGCTGCCGCCTTTTTCGGGACTTGTCAGGTGAAGCTGGGAAGGATGGAGGCGGGGGAGCCCGGACTGGCCCCGGCGAGCTGCTCTCAGAGACAGACTTTCAGGCAGGCTTCCCGACGTCGAGGGTGAGTTCTCCGTCCCAGCCGCCTCCCTGGGCACCGCACAAGCCCTTCGCTTCACTTGGCGGCGCTATGTCCCACTCAGTACTCGGAGGCCCGCGGGTCCGTTCCGTGTGACGCTCCCCCCCCCCCCCCCCCGGTGTGCCAGCTGGAAGCGGCGGGGCCGAGGGGCAGGCTGTGGGGCCGGGAGAGGAGCAGGCGGGTGATGCCCGGGTGCGGTGTGCCCAAGGCAGTGGCTCAGAGAAGCAAGGCTGCCGGGTTTGCAGCCTAGGGATGCCTGCCCTGCAAGGGAGGTGGGAGGTAGGAGTCCCAAGATAAAGGCCTGGGTGTGAGCCACGTGGAGACCTGGGAAGAAGGACAGTGAGCCACGGAAACCCCCTCGGGGTGGGGTCCGTCCTGCGCTCGTGAGGCGGCAGGGACCAGCAGAGCCCCCCGCCCCAGGGTGCCGTCCCGCTCAGCCCGCCTGCTGCCGTGATCGCCCCATCCCGGCATCTCACGGCCGGCTGGGGCCCACGACACGGCTCGTTTGGACGCTTGATGACTTTACCACGTATGTCGCCTTCCAGGGTGTTTAAGAAGTTCGCCGGGGTGGGACGGGCCCGGGTAGGATTGCCGCACGCTCTACTGGGAACACACCTTCACCAGACGACCCTTTGCTTATCCCTGCCCTTGGTTAACTATTTCTGACGCGCCCTCTCAATTTCTGAAATCTCTTTGTGATGTTAAATAGCTTTTCAAATATCTTTAAAGTATCTTCATCAAAGGCTTTATAAAAATAAGTTTGGATAATAAAAAAAAAATAAGTTTGGATAAGCCACATCCTCTAATTTTAGTTTGTTGCTCAAACGTATTTACCTCCCCCAAGGCAACAACTGGGTTTGTATTTTAGACCCGATAGCACATTCGTGCCTATGTGTTCAGTGATGCTTGTCTTTATTATAGGTCCTGTCGCTTAACAGGTAAGTGCCTTTGGGCGTAAATATTGCCTTATAAATAATGAGGTTTGCTTTAAGCCGTGTGAGCAGGGTTGGGTTTGTTTTAAAATAATGTAATCAGCAGCCTTGAAAAATTTATGCAGTCCCTCAAGTCTTTTAAGCAAAAGCTGAAATTTAAAAACTAAAGTAACATCACTGGATCCGTTACCTATTGTGCAGCTCCGGGCACACCTGCTAAGAGACAGCTTACTAATTTTGCTGAAACCCATTACTGTAATCAAGTGGGAAGCAGTAATTGTCATCAACCGGGCAGTGAAGAAATTTAGGCTTGCCGACGGAGCGTGCTCTTAGAAGCTATGTTTGGAATGTCTGAAGAGGCAACACGCCGTGTAAATAATACCTGTATGCTTTCAATCAGACTGATAATAGTATAGAAGCTGCTGTTGACGTGGTGTGTGGAAAGGCAAGGGGTGTTTCACTCTAAGCAATCAGAAAAGCTGTTTCCCTGATCTATGGAAATAGCAGAGTCCCAGTACCCTGGTGGAGAAATTGGTGACCTGTATTTGCAGAATTATGGGGTCTTTCGTGAATCTAGAAATATGACTTTAGCATTTATCTAGTGACCGTCTCATGCCAGTTTCATTTTCAGGGGAATTAGGAGCAAAGATTATAGATAGGTAGAACCAAGATAATTTGAACAAGAATGGTAAATGAGGCAAATAAGGGTTTTTCTTATACATCATGTTAAAATTTGTAAGCGACTGAGGCACCTGGGTGGCTCACTCGGTTAAGTGTCTGCCTTCCGGCTCACGTCATGATATCGGGGTCCTGGGATTGAGTCCTGCGTCGGGCTCACTCCTCAGCGGGGAGTCTGCTTCTCCCTCTGCCCCTTCCTCCTCCTTGTGCTCTCTCTCTCTCAAATAAATACATAAAATCTAAAAAAAAAAAAGAAAGAAAATTGTAGCAACTGCTCACGTGAAGCTGAAAATGGTTTGTTTTCCAACCATCTCTGGAATACCAGACCATAGCCGATGTCCTTGTTAGGGAGCGGTTACCCCACCTAGGACATGCGGCGCGCTTCCCCATCACATTCTGACACATGGGGCCATGTGTGACCCATGTGCAAATTCCCGGTAAATGGGACTTTGCCTCTCGGTGCTATTTGCAAACATGAGGCTCTTTCTGTGCTCAGCAGGGCTCAGACTCTTCTAGTCTTGAATTCTGCAATTAGGTGAGGACCGGTTCAGAGAGGACTCAGCGGGAAGCCGCAAAGATGATTAAAGGGATGGAAAGTTAGAGTCACAGGCAAGAGCTAAGGGAACCCTCATTTATTTTTTGTCTGGTGGATGATTTAATGATGGCTCTCCAGCATGTGCAAGATGCTTACTTGCAGAAAGGGATCTGCGTCCAGAACTGAACAAAGTGTCAGATCTGTTGGAAGGGCTATTTAGGGATAAGGCGGTTCCTTCCTGGGAGGGCTGTTCATGATTGGAATAGGCCACGGGGAACAGTGGTGTCGTCTGCTGCTTTCCGCTGGGGCTTGAAACACACGCACAGAGGGACTTTTCCGTGCTGCAGTAAACTGTAACTTAACCATAAAATCATCTGGTTGTTCTTCTAAATAGTTTTTATTTTATTTTATTTTATCACATTTATTTATTTTTATTTATCACATCTTCTTTGTACTGACCACCACTACAGTTGCTTTCAGTTTTCCACTTTAACATTTTTAGTTAATGACATCTGTGACATGGAAGCATTTTTGATGAACAGGATGATAAGAGTATTCTCTCTCTAAAAATATGATGACTCCAAAGTAGAGCTTCTCCTCCTTAACACTGTTGACATTTGGGGCCGGATCATTCTTTCCCGTGGGGGCTGTCCTGTGCACCGTAGGATGTTTAGCAGCATCCTTGGTCTCTGACCACTAGGTGCTAGTAGCAACACCATCTCCCAGTTAGGACAACCAAATATGGCTCCAGATGTTTCCAAATGTCCCCTGAGGGTCAGGGCAGCATTGCTCCCGGTTGAGAACCATTGCTCTAAAAGCCATGGGAATAGCTTCCTGAATATGTGATTATTTCCGGCCTTAAAATTTCTTGGTCTGTCATAGTTTGTGAAATTTACTTTACCAGCACTCTTAAGTCCCCTCTCTGTGCTTGGCGTTGCCATTGTATTGTCCACTAGAAAGTGGAAGGTACCTTAGCAGGTACTCACAAAATGTATCTCATTTTTCAGGAGCTGTGGCCACTGATACTAGTTCTGGTACAATAGATAACAAACCTCTTGTATTAAGAACAGCTTAACTAACCTTTAAAACAATTAAAAGTGAAGTTTGGTACATTCTTATTTGCTTGTTTTAACATTTTTTTATTACTATGTTATGTTCATCACCGTACATTACATCATTAGTCTTTGATGTAGTGTTCCATGATTCATTGTTTGCATATAACACCCAGTTCTCCATGCAGAACATGCCCTCTTTAATACCCATCACCAGGCTAACCCATCCTCCTGTTTGCTTGTTTTAAAGATTTTATCTATTCATTTGAGAGAGACACAGAGAGAGCGCAAGCAGAGGGAGGGGCAGAGGGGGAGGGAGAAGCAAAGTCCCCGCTGAGCGCTGAGCGCTGAGCTCTGAGCTCCACGTGGGGCTCGATTCCAGGACCTGGAGATCATGACCTGAGCTGAAGGCAGACGCTTAACCGACTGAGCCACCCGGGCGCCCCCGTTTTTTAAAAAGCAATACATATTCATAGAATATTGGGGAAATCAGAAGCAAAAGGGAAAATAAAAAAAGGCACCCACTTTCCCAACCCGGGCGCCCCCGTTTTTTAAAAAGCAATACATATTCATAGAATATTGGGGAAATCAGAAGCAAAAGGGAAAATAAAAAAAGGCACCCACTTTCCCAACAGCATAGAAGGCCATGGTTAATATTTGGTGCATTTCCCTCTTATCTTTTGGGTCTTCTACATACGTAAACATTGGGCATTTTGGGGGGGGTTTCTTTTCCAACACAGGCTTCCCTGAGTCCCTGGGGTCTGGGAGTCTACACTCTTGTAGCGCTGGATCATCCCCAGGGTGGGGAGTTGGCTTAAGCTTTCCTACAGGAACTATTTCTTGTGCACCCACCGTGTGCTGGCACTGTTCTAGTCGCTGGGAGGACTGGTTTGGGGGGGGGGGTCGGGGCAGGAGTCAGCCTCCGCTCTCTGTGAGCATACATGCTGTAGTTTGTCGCAGGCATTGTGGTGACTGATGAAGATTTCCCGTCCAAACCGGAACTAGATGTTTGACCCTAGCAGAGAGAGGCAAAAAGCGTTCTTGCTGGTTCTTCCATTCGTCAGCTTTTGGCCTGTATGTAGCACCCCCGCTCGCACCGTTGGAAGCGTTCAGATAAGTCTTGCTAGTGGAGTTCCAAAGTGGCCTAGCCGAGCCCTTCCAGAGAGAGGTGCAGTTGCCACTCTTGGAGTAGCAAGGAACATGGCCCACATCTCCGGCTCTGAGCCCGGCTGGGGCCTTCGATGCTTTGCGGCAGTGAACAGCTCGTGGGCTTTCCTTCGCAGTGTCTCCTACGTGAAATAGGCTCTGTTCCACACGGCAGGCAGAACCAAGTCCGCTGACATTTAGTAGAACTCACTCATTCATTCACCTGTTGATTGATTAATGCATGCATTTGGCAAATAGCAGTCGTGTGCCTACTCTATAGTAGGCATTGTCCAGGCGCTGGGAATGTACTGGTGAGCAGGAAATCACTGAACTAGCTGCTGGGAGAATCAGGGCTTCTAACCCAATCAGGAGACTCAGAGGAACTAGACGGTGGTTATTTATTTCGACAAGTGGATCGACAGTTTACTCAATTGTATTTGGTTTTAGGAGGGGTTCAGCAAATCGTGTGTTCAGTTCTTGATTGAGGTTTGTGGCTTGATCCAGTCCTGATGAAGACTGATCCTTGATCCGGTCGACCTCATTGTTGAAATAGATGGGTTCCTGTCACGTGGGACTGTTAGAGAATTCTCGGTCTGCGAGAAGGAGCAGCGCCTAAGTACGTGTTGATGGTTGCCTCCTGGCCTCCGTGCTCTGGGCCAGAACTGTGGTGATTTAGGAGAGAAATGTGCGGTGTGTATCACGTAGCATCCACACTTGAAAACATGTTGTGCCTCAGCGTCATCTGGTATTTGTGGTTGAACCCTATCCCATTTGATGCAACTACATTTAACCTGACCCACATAATGTGCCGGCATTTGCCCAGCGGGCCTACTGTTCCTCTTTTAAACAGAGGCCCTTTTTCAAACTCAGCCTGACCCCGAATGCTGCCAGTTTTCCATTAGAGTACTCTATTGCAATAAACGGCCTTAGAGCAGGCAGTTAGATTTTTATTTTTCAAAGAACAATATCGGTGAATAGTAGTCTTTGAGGAGGCAAGAAATGTATTATAGAAACCAGGATCCATTTTCAGGCAAGCCTCACTGTACATTTTTCCTAACCTTTTCCCATGAACCAAAAGAAAGATTAAAATTCCAACAGAAGGAAAATCGCCTTGGAGAAATATCTTGAGACCGATGGATTTATTTCATGTGTGACTTAAAATAGCCTGGGTTTCTAGTACTGCATAAAGCTGTATTTCTAATGAGTTCCTGTTACCCTACTTTTCTTCGGCCTGCTTTTGCATGTCCTTGCCTACAGATAGAAAGAAGCTAATTGTTACCATAACGGTTTTACTATCTTTCTTTGAGGAATCCACAAAATGGTCCATTTTTAAGAGAGGAGATCCAAGAGGTGGGGGGAATGTGGCTTTTCTGGAGTTATTTCTTTGGTCCCAAGGGGCATATTTGGGATTAAGCTGCATTTCTGGGCTGTGAGCCTGGGATGGTCCTATTGGTTTTTGTTCCTTTCAGGATTCGTAATGCCAGTTGGGCCAGTTAAAGGTCAGTTTATTTAAAAAAAAAAAAAAGAAAGAAAAGAAAAGAAAAAAAAAGGAAAAACAACTTACTTGAGGTCGTTGGGCAGCTAAGCGAGGTTTCTTGTCACGTCCAACTTGAGCCCATGGTGAGGTGAGCGGAGTGTTAGGAAAGCAAGGGTAGAGGGCCCTGGGCCTTTTGGGTGCCCCGGAGCCCAGGAGGAGGCAGTACATTCTCCTAAAGAAGTCACCCTGCTCAGGCCCACTTGTCAAAACTTTGGCAATGAACGATTGGGTCACAGCAGGGGGACCCTTGCACGGCATTAGCTTAAGAGAGATGCCAATTTCACCGATGTTTGGCTGAAGCTCTTCATTAAGAACGTGGCATTTGCCCTCTGAACCCCTTCTCTGTGGGATTCTAGGAGGCAGATAGAGGGAAAGCGTATGTTCCTGTGGGTGTGGGCTGGAGGGAGTTGCTAAGCAAGGGCCTCTGTGTGGCTAACTGTTCTGCTCACCCATTCTAGAGAATGCCAGACAGAGGCAGGAGGGCATCGTGAGCAATTCCATCATGTACTTCACGGAGGAGCCCCCTGAGCTGCCGGCCAACAGCCCGCACCCCCTGAAGCTGCGGCGCGTCCTCAACCTCAGCCCGTTCACGGTCACGGACCACACCCCCATGGAGACGGTGGTGGACATCTTCCGGAAGCTGGGGCTCCGGCAGTGCCTGGTGACACGGAGTGGGTGAGTGCTCTGGCCGGACCCCAAGGAGAACAAGACGAATGAGTCACGGTCTCTGTCCCCGGGGGCCTCGCGGGGCAGCCGACCTCCCGGTGGGGCTGCTGTCCGGCCCGAGGCTGAGGGTTTGAGTCAAAAAGGGGAGGAGCCAAAGGAGAAGGATTTGGGCTGCTTCTCTGCGGGCCCCGCCCCCGCCCCGGGTGACACTTGGCTCGGGGAGAAGGGACAGCCTGTTGTGCTGTCACGGGCTCCGGGCAAGCCACCGCATGTCGGCGCGGTGCGGACGCGGGCAGTGAAGGGCACAGGCTCGCGAGGAGACGAGGGCGCGCTCACCGGGCGCACCTAGGAAGACGGAGCGCAGCCTCTGCCCGGTGAGTGCTTAGGAACTACGTAAATGCTACGATACCTAGATCGCTGTACCTTGAAGAAGTGCCGAAGTTTTTTGTAGAAGTGGGTACCGTAAGGGCTGCGGCTTGCGAGCTGTGTCCGGTGGAACCCGGGGCGCCCGCGGGCTGGGGGCGCCAGCGTCCCGAGCCGTCAGAAATCACACGGAACTTTTGACTCCCCCCAAACCTAAGTACTGGTAGCCTGCTGTTGACCAAAGCCTTACCGATACCATGAACGGTGGATTAACACACATCTTGTCTGGAAGTGTACTGAGTACTGTATTCGTAGAGTAAGGAAGCCAGATGAAATGTGATTAAGAAAATCATAAGGAAGAGACAATACATTTATGGTACTGTCCTGTATGTTTTGAAAAAACCTCTGCACGTAAGTGGACCCATGCAGTTCAAACCGGTGTTGTTCAGGGGCCAACCGTATTCCTGTGCCCCTGGGTTCAGCTGGGGGCAGTTTTCTGCATTCACCTGGAATTTCTCATGGATGACATGACCCATAAGCAAATGTGAAGTTCACATTATGCTCAGATTGTTCCCTAATACAGCAATCTGTTCAGAACAACCACACGTTTTCAGAACAACCGTTCCCGACGAGCTGGGAGATCTGGTGGCCCCCATGGCTTTGTCTCTGCCGAGGCAATATTACTTTCGCTTTGTGTTACCGCAAGCCAGGAAACTAGCATTGCAAAGATGGAGGGTTCATGATGGCCTGAGAGGTACCGTGCCCCAGGGGCCCTTCTTTGGGCTCAGAGGTACACCCCAAATCCCACGGCTTCGGAGGCTTGGGTAGAGGAGGAGACTGGCTCAGTCAGGGTAGCCTGGAAGCTAGGGTTGTCCGCCCAGCATATTCCTCTATAGGCTGACGGGAGGAAGTGGGCTGGGGCTGTGGAGACCTTGGCACCCTAACCGTGTCGAGGCCATAACTCTCTAACGTAGTTTACACCGTGGAGCCCATGCTCCAGTTCAACCAAGCAGTTCCCAACCCGGGTGATTTTGCCCCCCAAGATTTTGGATGTCCCAGCTGGAGAGAGGGGATGCTCCTGGCCCTTAGTGGGTAGAGACCGGGGATGCTATTCGAGAGCCTGCAGTGCACGGGACGGCCCGCGTTGCAACGAAGACTCACTGGCCCAGGTCACTCGCTCTGGATCTCAGTGACTGTGGACTAGGTGCCCGTGAACAGCCAAGTGAGCCCTCCTTACTCACTCGCTTCCTTCCTACTGTGCTGGCTGTGCAAGGGGCCGAATGTGCACACTGACCCAGAGAACGCCTAGCCCCCACGACAGGTGTCCTCAGCTCTGACTGCAGCTAGGGGAGTGTGTTGCACATGGGAGGGACAATCGGTAAGCAACAAATAAATGTTTGGGGCTAGAGATCACTTCTGCCGGTGATTTTTAAAGGTACTCAGTGGGCTGCCGAACTCCCCCAGAGGATTAAAGCTGCAGGTTAAAGCCAGAGTGCTGGGGCCACTGCAGTTACTGATCCCTCGGGTCTGGGAGGGGCCTGCGAATCCGTATTTCTAGCAAGCTCCCGGGTGCTGCTGCTGGTCCGGGACTCCACTTTGCCAAACGCTCTAGCCCATTTACATACCTGAATTTCCAGCGCCCGGCATAAATACCACCGTGATCACCCGTGGCGTCTCAAGTGCATAGCAGTTTCTCTTTTCCTTTAAAATAATAATCCAATGTCAGTTATCATTGGAATTTCCAGTTCTGGCAGGAAATTCTGCCCTTCACGCCCGCTCACACCTCACGCAGCCCCATGAGGTTTTCCTGTGAAGATCAGGGTGCCGAAATTGGCTCCGAATGTTCAGCGAGAAAACAAAATCGCACTCTCTCTCGCTCTACATATTTTAAACAAACACAGATGCTGATACGTTACTGCTGGCAAGGGGATCCTTGTTTGCGGGCCTTTCATCTCCTTGGGCTTTCAGCCAGGGCAGGCATGTCTTGAGCCAGCTTGCGTTTTTGATGTATTCCGTCACCATGTGCCTTCCCTGCTCGCGTCGAGAGCCCCAGCTCGTCCCGTGGATCTGCATCGTCTGCAGGATTTCTCGGGGCCTGGGCTCCAAAGGTCATCGTGAAACCACACCAGGAACCACGGAAGGCTTTGTGCCCCGAAGGCCCCGAGTCTACGGAGCCTCCGGTGGCTAAGCCTGCATTTGGGCGCAATCTTCCCCACAGAGATTCTCGACCGGCAGAGCGGGCGGGGGAGGTTGAGTTAGCTTTCCCCAGGCCTGCTAGGTGGGCCCCCAGGACTTAGACGGGGTGGCCTTCTCAGAAGAGCCCGGCTATTCTAATTGGATATGTTCATGGTCATAGATTGGCCGTTTATCATTCCCTCGATTCACTTGAACTGCCACCCAAAGGGGCTGGAAGTTCAGACACTTGATTTAATAGGACACGTCGCGCCACTAAGGATCTCTGCTGGATTTGATGTTGCGTCCTTCCGGGTGGATGTTCAGCTTTCCTCTTTTGCAATAATTGTTCTAAGCCAAGACCGCTCTGAATTCGTATTTCCCCAGAAACGTTGTGGAGTAGCTTGACTTTCCCGTGTTAGAGTTACAGATATGTGTGTGTGTGTGTGTGTGTGTGTGTGGGTGTGGGTGTGTGTGGGTGTGGGTGTGTGTGTGTGTGGGTGTGTGAGAGATAGCAGAGTCCTCATGGCTTTGCAAACCCTAACAAGTCCTACTTTTTCAAAGTAACATTAGCTTCATCACCCTCTTTCTGGGTGTCTCTGGCTGAGACCTGGCAAAGGCTCAAAAGGTGTCTAAACAATAATAAAGCCAGGGAGCTCGTCATCTACCGGGGAACACGACATAATCCAATTTGGGTGGCGTTACCCAGGTGTTCTAGAGGGCAAGGTCCCGAGCCAGGCTTTCAAGGAGAAAATGGCAAAGGACAAAAGAGCGGTGTCAGTTGAGAGGCTGTCTGCTAGTTGGCGATCGCCAGCAGCAGAGGGCCCCCCGCCCACCACAGAGGACCGTCCCTTAGCTGCCCCTGCTCCGTGGACCCCGCTGCTCACGCTGCCTCCCATTTCTCCTCCGACCCCGGCTCTCTTAGTGGCGTATTACAGGAACAAGCTGCTCGCCTTTTTACTGTCCCTTTTTGATTTTAAATGAAGTGGAAGAACTGTGTGGACTGAATTGTGTCCCCCCAAATTCATATGTTGAAGCCCCACATTCCACCGTGACTGGGTTTGGAGATGGGGTCTTCAAGGAAGTAATTAGAGTTAAATGAGGTCCTCGGGCTGGGGCCCTGATCTGATCAGACTGGCGTCCTTACAAGGACAGGAAGAGGCAAGAGGCAAGAGGCAACAGGGATGTGCGGGCCCAGGGAGAAGGCCACGTGAGGACTGCGAGCCAAGGAGAGCGGCCTCTGGAGAAACCAAACCCGCCAGCACCTTGGTCTGGGCCTTCTAGTCCCTGGGACCGTGAGAACGGTCATTTCTGTCGTCAAGCCACCCGGTCCGTGGTGCTTCGTTATGGCCGCCTCCGCTAAGTCAGGACTCCGACTCCGCTTGGCCGGTTTAGTAGAGCAGCATCTTGTTTTATGGGACATCTTCAACCTCATTGCATTTTGATAAATTTTAGAAATGTGTTTAAAGTAATACATGAACACAGTTGAAGCCAAGTAGCTCTAAACGGCTGGACCAGAAAGCAGTTCCTGGTTTTACCCTTTTGCACCAGCACCCCTCTCCTTTCAGGGGACCACTTTTCTCCCACAAGGGTTTGTTTTCTTTAATTAATAGACTATTTTTTAGAGCAGTTTTGGGTTTATAGAAGAATTGAGCGTAAAGTACAAGGTTCCCATTTACCTAAACTCTCTTGTCCCCTCCATTTCCCTTATTAACATCTTGCATTTGTTGTATCTGTTGCCTTTGATGAACTGATATTGATACGCTGACTCAGGTCCCTAGTTAACATTAGGGTTCGCCCTTGGTGTGGTACGTTCCGTGGGTTCTGCTAAATGGAGAATGACCTGTGTCCACCATTCCGGTATCACACAGAGTGGTTTCTCTGCCCTAAAAATCCTCTGTGCTCTACCTGTTCATCCCTCCTCCCCTCCCTCCGACTCAGGTAACCACTGATCTCTTTACTGTCTCCATACTTTTGCCTTTTCCAGAATGTCCTAGAGTTGGATGTGGCCTTTTCAGACTGGCTTCTTTCACTTAGTGATATGCACTTAAAGTTCCTCCATGGCTTTTCATGGCTTGACAGCACGTTTCTTTTTAGCGCTGAATAATATTCCCTGGTCTGGAGGGACCACAGTTTGGGTATCCATCCACCTACTGAAGGACATTCAAACCTTGGCAGCTATGAATCAAGCATACGTCTTCTGCGAGTTAAGGAAATTATTTTAGATCACCACTAAACTGTAATTATACAAGATTAACAATGACTCAGTATATCATTCAATATCCAGTGCATATCAAATTTCAATCCAGAATTCTTTCAGGGTTCACACATTGCATTCGGTTGTTTTGCCCCTTTCGTCTTTCATCTAGAACGGTTTCCTGCCCTTTTTTTTGTTTATTTATGACACAGATTTTTTTTGAAGAATCCAGATCAGTAGTCTCACATTCTGAATCTGATTGCTTCCCCGTGGTTTGATTTGGTTGAAGTCGTTTCTGGCGACATGCCAACATAGATGATGTCACAATGTCAGCTTTTCCAGCTTTGTTGGTGATAAGCTCTGCCACTTAGATAAGGGGGTGGTGGCCAGAGCCCTCCATTGTAAAGGGACATTTTTCTCTCTGTACGTAATCTGTGGAGGGATCCTTTGAGACCAGGTGAATTTTTGGTCTTCCAGCAACCGTTTACCCAGTGGTTTTGGAATCCATGGATAATTATTGACTAAACTAATTATTATATTGGGGGTTACAGAATGTCGATTTGCTAATTCTGTCTCGCTTTTGTACATTTCCCCCCGTTTTTTGGATCATCACGGGAGAGTCGTGACACTTTCAGCGCTTTGACATCCATGCTTTTCAAGTCCCCTTTTGCAGTTTTCCTCTCTCCTGCAGATGTTCCCATGAGATAGAGGGGAACAGGTGGTACCCGCTGTCTCCCCCAGGGTCATAGACGGGCAAACTAAAACCAGAAAACAATCACTTTTTCAGGGTTGGTCAAGGTCCAGTGTGGTCAGGGACAAAGAAGTCAGACTTGTAGCCTGACAGTTTCACTACCCAGCATCCATTTCACCAGAGGTAACTGAGTCGAACGCTGCTCCAAATACTTGCATTCCCTCTTCACATTCCCTTCTGGTTCACAGGAGATGACTTTGACGACTTTGGCTGTGATTAAATAAATCACAGGGTATTACGATTGTGTTTTCGGCCGTGGCGGCATATCATTATTTTGCACAGATACAGAGTAGAAGCCTTGCATGTTAATAGCTACACAGCGTTAGCCTGACACTGTTTCCTTCTCATTCTTTTCTTTCTTGGGTGTGCGGAGGACGGGCCGAGCCGCATCTTGCAGACTCATTTGGCCAGTGGAACTTTCTTTCTCCAGAGAAGCTGTGCACGTCCCCTTCTTTCAAACCTTTTACTTCACTGAGGGGACATGATTTGTACCAGCAGGTGGTCATTTAAGTAGTTAATCAAATCGAGATTGAGGCAAGGGCTGCCGGGAATGGTTGTGCCAGTGCGTTCTGCACACTCCAGGGCACTCTTTACCTTGTCATGTTTGTGAACGGTGTTCCTTGGGGTTGTGCAGTGTGTAGTCTAGGGGGCCTTACACAAGGAACCTTGGGAAGAGGCCTTGTTTTTGCAAGTTGAAAGCAATGGAATTTTGGAAGAGGAGGCCATTCACGTGTCTGGCCAGAGACATGAATGTCAGACTTTACCCGTCCAGTATGATAGATTTAAAGTAGGATCGGTTGTTATCTTATACTTAAAATACCTTATACTTGCAATTTCTGTGATGTGGTCCAGTTTCGACAATGGCTTTCACAAGCCCTTTCTCAATTGATTATCGTCTTGAAAGTTAGGAGAGCGTATCAGTCACCGTAGGTTTATTGCTGTTAATTAACAAGCTTGCCATCTTAGCGGCCTAACCCAATAGCGATTCATTTCCCCCCCCACGTCACATCCAGTGTGGGTTTCATTTCAGCAGGCGTGGGCTCTGCACCACAGAGTCATCCAAGGACCCAGGTCTTTGAATCTGGTGGCTGCTAGGTCAGTCCTCTGTGACCTCAGAGTCCTTCACTGGCTCCTCTGCCTCTGGTCGCCCCCTGAGAGACAGTGTCAGGAAATGTGCAGGTGACCCGGGAGGGGCATCTTCCGTCTCTACCTACGTGCCGTTGGCCAGAGCTGACTCAGTTGTCCCCACCCAACTGCCAGGAAAGCTGGGAAATGTCTCGCTGTGCATCCAAGTGGAAAAGGCCCTGGGGTTAGGGCAGGCATGAGTCAATGTTGCAGAGCTGACCCCTGTTCTCTATTTTGTTTCTTCTCCAGGAGACTTCTTGGCATCATCACGAAAAAGGATGTTTTGAGACATATGGCCCAGATGGCAAACCAGGACCCTGAATCCATCATGTTTAATTAGAAACAAGGTGGCATTTATTTTGAGAAAAACACAACTGTCATTTTAAAAGAAATAAACAAATGATATGTTATTATCCTAATGAACGATTGTACGCTGGGGGCAGTGGGGAAAAAAAAGCTTTGTTTGAAAAGAAGAAGGATGAAACCTTTTTTAAAAAAAGACATCAATGAGTAGGCATTTTAGAGCTTTAACCCTTTGTGAGTTTCCAGCTGTGTTTTTTAATGAGTTTATTAACTGCCAGGGGGGCCTGGGGGTGGGTGTAAACGATGTGGTTTGTCCAGGGACACGGAACACAAATGCTGAGTCCAGAAACGTTTGCCCCTTGTGTTTAAGGCTGATGTTTGTGAAGCTTTGAGTCCAAAAGGCAAAGGAGTATTGGCCTGTCAGCATCTTTTATTTATTGGTTCCTGAAGTTTTGCTGCTATTTTACTGAATCGGACTAAAGATATTTGCACTTACTCTGTTGGAAAAGACAAGAGAAATTAAATTGGAACATAGTGAAAGCTGGAAGTTTTTTGCCAGTTGGTTCACTCATGACCATCCCATTTCTTGCTCCTGTTCTCAGCCTAGCGTTTTGCTTCTCCATCAGTTTCCGAACCAACATCCAGGGTCTCTTGCAGTGACAGAGTATGAAGAAATCATTTATCTGTGCAAGACCAGCATCTTGGGACTGCATAATGAACTATTGGCGTGTTTCGTGCTGCCCATATTTCCTCCCACGCAGAGGGATTCGTGCTGATTTGGAGGGTATACACACCTGCTTGTTGTGTCGCAGATGTGTTGCATGTGCCTCACCTGTTTATTGCTGTTGCCCGTGCATTCCTAAATATTGAGCAGTCCAGCACTTTCCATGGGCCATATCCTATATGCTGCCAGCTTGTCGTAAGTGTGCTTTTAATTTCCAAATAGCGTACGTGAGGGTCAAAACAGGCCACCCAGTGTTACTACTTATTTTTCCTTTCAGATCTTATTAAATATGGCTGCAGAGAGGGTGAGGCATACGAAGTCTCAGTGGGAACTCCTCCAAATGGATTGTAAGAGAAATGCTAAATTGATTCTAAATCTGTTCCATTATCTTCTCCGTAGGATGCAAAACGTCCAGCTTTAATGTCTAAGCGTGCGCTTTCATGCTTGTACGCAGAGCACAGAAGGGCAGAGTTAAATCGTAGACAGCAAGTTTGAGCACTGGGCACCTTTGTATTGAACTTATGGTGCATTTATCTCTTTAGTCAGGACTCTGGTCTTTTCTGGGAGAAGGCACGTAGCTGTGGTTTAGGTCCACGGTGTGATCGGTGTGAGTATGATTGCTCCCCCTTTCTGCCTCACATCAGTCTTGGCTCTTCCCAGCTCACTGGGAGGCCCTCACCCTTTGCAGCCTTGTTACCAGATATTGACGTAGCAGGTGTGCGTTTGGCGGCAAATAACAGAAAAATCCAACAGACAGTGGAGAGTTGAATGAGAAACCCGGGGGTCGGGCACTCTCGGCTCTCTCTGTATGATCATCAAGGATTCATGCCCTTTGGTATTGTTTTCTGCCATCCTTTGTCCTCTGGCTCATTGCCTCTGAGCCACAAGGTGGTTCCTGAGCTGCCAGGTAGGATGTCTGCTTCTTAGACAGGAAGAGGGAGGAAGAGACCCGTACCAAGGGGCAGTGCCCGTATCAGGAAAGCAAAACTTTCCCGGAGATGCTCAGCTTACATCTATTGGCTAGAATTCTGTCACATGACTCCCCCTAGCTGCATGTGAATGTGGGAAGGAAGGTTTTTAGCTAGACATATTAGTCTCTGAACGAAATTTAGATTCTCTTAATAAGGAAGGGGCGTTGGTCCTGGGGAGGGAATGCTGTCCGCTGGATTGGGTGCCATCATCATGTGCCTGTTGTCGTCCTTCCTGTCCTCCTTACCCTCTTTCTTGCTAAACCCTCTAGACACTCTCTCCTCACCTCATAGTTTCCCACCCCTTCTGTCAGATTTGACCTAGAACTGCCAGTCAGAAGCCATCATTTCTTAGCCCTAATAAAAACCTAGAAACTTCTAGTTGGCATAAGAAAATGTACTGACATGTTCTCTGGGTTAAAAAAGTTAAGTCAGCTCATGCTGGCTCCTCCAAACTAATATCGAATAGCCACTTCATCGTGGAAATACCAGTCAGTGGTAGAGAGTTCAATCTTCGTGTCTCGTTCGCGGCATGTAAGTGTCGAGTAACAGATCCTAATATTAGTGTTGTTACTGGGGTTTCCATGGAACACATGCAAGTGAAGCTGGATTCTTCTGGACTTTAAATCCTAAACGGTCTTAAAGATTGCTTCATGTAGTTCCCTCTTACTTCCACGTGGCCTCCCAAAAGACTGTTAGTCATAGCCTGGATTTATATAATCCAGGACGCCCTTTTAGCTGAAATAAGGAGCTTCGGAAGGGAACACGAAACAAGTGAACAGATGGCCAAAGGTCAGTGAAACCACAGAATTTCCTCCTCCTCCAGCCAAGGCCATGGAAGGATGAAGGGACAGTTTACTCCGGGCCAAGGTCACCGAGGGGCATTGTGTTGTGTCCTCCCCAGTGCCTAGTGTAGAGGAGTCCACAGGTTCACGGGAAACCACTGGGAGTGCTCCTTGACTCAGATAACCTTGTTTTCCTTCATATAAGTCGAACCTCTCATTTGTTGTGGGGTTCGGGCTCTTGGCGACAGAAGGCCGGGGTCAGACAGGTAGGTGAAGGTCACGGATGGGGGAGTTGATTGCCGGCCTGGGGTCCCAGACAAAACTCGATGGGGGACTGGCTCCCAAGCTCTTTGTCACTCTTTCTTGTAAAAGTTCGCGGGTAGGGATTCTGAAGGTATTTGCTGTATCCAGATGTAGAACTTCGTCCACTTTACGTGGTGATTTGATGAGCAAGAGGAGTAGAGCTGAGATGTGGAAGTAAAATAAACATTTCTCGGAATAATGTGTTTTTATCTTTTTCCAGAACCAAAGCCTTTAGGCCTTTGTAGAACTTTCTGGATTCTTTCTGAGTCAGTGTTTTATGTAAATAAACATAAATGAAGAATGGAAAAGGAGTTCTCTGACGAGGCACATCAACCTATTGCTTGTTCTCCCCCTCTGCTACGAAGGAAATGCATTGTAGAAGGGACAGCCACCAAATAAAGCGTATCCCGAAAGGGACATTCAAATTTCTTGCGTTTTTCAGCGCATCCCCTGGGACTGCAGATGTGCACATGGCATTCATGGAAAGATGAGTGTGTGAGGAGCAAATCACTATTCCGTGTTTGCTGTTACTCACCACCAGGCAATCTCCAAGTCCTCTATTTAGTACTTTCCAAAAACCTTACAAAGGAGAAGACATCTCAGTAGATCTATTTTTGGCCCTAAGAAGTCCCAGAAACTCGCAAAATTTGTTTCGCTTAGGTGAGAACTGGTTACTTTACATTATCAACATGTGCAAATCTGCTCTGTGCTCATTATCAGATGCTGAGCTGGAAGCGATGAGAGACGCAAGGAGGAGCACTACCGAGTTACATAATTGCAATAGTACGCCTTCATTCTCATTTCACGTGGGCAGGGTTTTATCGCCCTCCACTCCGAGCCTTTGAAATGATTTACATGGGGGGGGGGGTGGTGGTGGGGAGGAGCATGTGTATCTAACTTGGGAACATTAACCAGACTCCATTTTCACCGGTGCAGTAATAACTATTTATTTGCCGTCCTAGGTGTGCTGGGAATGAGCCTACATGCGACTTTTATGAGATCTATTCGCATTTGGTGTTGGAACAACCACACAGCAATGTGGTTTTTTTTTTTTTTTAATTGTAACCTTCTGTGTAAACGTTGGCACCTTATTAAAAATTAAATGTTTGAACTTTACTTTTAAAATAAAACAAGCACAGTCCTCAAGAAGCATGTTGTAAGTGGAAGAGATACTGATTTCGCAGCATGTTTCTGCCCAGCAGACCCTCTGGAAACCTGATTCCGGTGACGGCTCAAGTATCCGGGGAAGTTAAAGACTGATTCCTAAGATTTTCACGCAAGATGGTGACGTCAGTTTGGTCAGCTTTAAAATCCCTTGATCTTAGCCTGGTGGGTGATGGCCAAATAACAGTTCAGACTGGGGCTATAAGACGTCCAAGGACGGGGCAGGACCACTGTCCGCGGGCCATCTGTGTTTCTGCCCTGTGCACGGAGGCCGGGCAGGACAGCTTGGGCCATGGTCTAACATTAATTCTGTCCCCCCTTCAAACTTCTTATCTATGACTTCGGGAATCACAAGAGCTTAAATTATGTCCTTCCCTGCCAGTTGCTTTTTTTTTAATTTTCAACTTTACAAAAATATGAAGGAAAAAACACAGAGAATGCCCACATCTCTTTGATGATCTAGAAGAAGCAGTGAGAGGAATCCCTTCTAACTGGGGGAGGGAGCCAGCCTGGGGACAGCTTAGGGAAGGTCGTCCTCAGCACAGGGACCAGCAAATGCAAATGTCCTGAGGTGGAAGCACGCCTAACTTCCTGGGGTCCCACCGGGGGTGAGTGGCTGCGGGATGGATGGTGCTTGCGGAGAGATGAGTGTGGGGTATTTGAAGTTGGTTTTGTTTTTCCTTCGGTGGGAGGCTAATACAAGCAGATGCTTCCAAGTGTCACAGGGCCAGGTACAGACAAGGAATTTAGAGGGAGGACGTGCTTTGACTTGCATTGTACATGAACCGTTTTGGCTGTTGTATAGCGGGACTGGAAGTCAGGAATCTGGCTAGGAGGCTATTTCAAATACACGAGTTATGATGGAGGCTTGTCCCAGAGAAGCTCTTGAACTCTGGGCATATTTCCGGGTAGAGCCAACAGATTTGCCAGTGGAGTGGGTATACAATGGCGCGACTACATGGCCGTTCACTGACGTGGGCGAGACTAGGTGAAGTGCTCCGTTGGAGAGCTCTGTCGGACACCAAAGTCCAGAGTTCTGGGGAATCGTTGAGGTTGGAGACCTAGGTCAGGCCACTGGCACATATCAGTGGTATTAAAGCCCTGCCTGGAAGCTTCCATGGCCTAATGATACCCTGAGAGCCAACAACCAACATTCTGACAGAATTTCAATAGTGAGTTTTCAGGGAGTCATGCTTAGTGATAGGACTGCACTTGAATTCCAGCTCCACTGCCTTTTGGCTGTGTGACACTGTCAAAGGGACTGAACCTCTCTGAGCCTAGATTATCCCATCTCTGTCGAGTGAGCTGTCGCTCCTGACCAGCCGCGTGGCTGTGAGAATTCAACAAGAGACACGTACATAAGGCACTTAGCAGGGACCATTTCACGTTATGAAGCCCTCCGGGTAGCTTCAGTTGAAAATTAACTTTATGTTGTTTTCAGTTGAGTTGTAAGACCTCTAAAATGAGTAACACAGATCGGGCTAACCAGTTGTCCTTCTTTCCAGCTCTATCTGCAGTCATTTCCAAAAACTCAAAAAGAAACAAAAACAAAAACTCAGATCTCTTAAGGAATATAAAGAAAAAAAAAGCCTCACTGACTCCAAAGTAATGGTAAATTATTAGAAAAGAAATCACTTGGTAAGAAATTCCATTTCTCTGTAGCTTTGTATCGGCTCAGAGAGCAGAAAAGCATAAATAGGCGTGGTACTGAACTATTGATTAGCTTAAAATTTGGAGCAAGAGTTCACGAAACACGAGACTGCGTGTAACTTGCTTCTTTTCAGACAACGTAAAACCCAATACCATTGCACCTCCAGACAAAAATCTCTCCGGCGTGGTGTTAATGTAGAAATAAGTCTCATTAGTAAAAGTCATGAAAGACCAGCCTTCTGTGGGCCTTGGCTATTTCCCCTCAACACGATGTAGTTAAAAACCAGAGGGGGAGAATGAACAAACAGGATTTGTCCGAAAGGTGACAACCCATCAGTTTTAATTCTGGGAGCTTAGCTAGAGCTAACCAGAATGGCTTCGCAAATAAACGTCTGGGTCAGGCAGCCTTCTTCCTGGGCTTTCATGAATTGAGACGGGACCAGAAACTTCCACGGCCTCCTGGGGCCACGTGCTCTGGCCCAGCGCAGGGGAGCCCGGCACGCCTGTTACAGCTCGTCCCCAGTTCATTGGTAGTTAATTGGCTAGAAAGAAGCTACCATATGTGAAAGCAGATAGGGAGCATCTATTCTTGGCAGTTCCTCAACATTGCATTTCATTAAAGAAATGGTCTTTTCTTTCCGAATGAGCAATAAGCAAAGAGCACCTTGTGGGGATTTCCAAACCCCTTTAGTCAGGGTTTGGCTCACAGAGCGCAGGGAGCAATTTCGATGTGATTCCAGCGTTTGTTATGGAACACATATTCCAAAGATTAAACAGCCGCCCTCAATCCAAACAGATTCTGTCAGAGAAATTGGAAACACATACATAAACTCTCGTCCCGCAGGCTGCCTGTGACAGGTTGAGTCCAGAGGATGCTTGCTGGTAGAACATTCCTTCCTTCTGCGGGGCTCCGTGTTCATTTCACACTCACTCGGGGCTCCCACCTGTTTCCAGCCAATACTAACCCAAGCGGAAATTGGAGCTAGCTGCCTTTCGACGGACTGGTTTCCTTTTCTGACATTTCTCAAACTTCAGTCCGTCCCCAGAAAGATGAGCATTTCCGGCAATGGCTGTGGGTGATTTACCTTCTCCGGGGAGTTGCCAAGTGTCCAGCTGCTCCGTGGGGCAGGAGTCTCAATAGTGCGGAGAGGACTGGGGAGAAGGAGTAGGTCCGCCTGCAGTGGGGACGCACTTGCCAAAGTGCTCCCAGAATCCCGTGCTCGCGCACGATGCCGATAGGTGCCCGAGGACAAGAGTGGATTCTGTGGCTAGCTAACTGGAAAGTTCTTTCTCCTGGGACTGGGGTTCCAAAGACCTGTCCTTGGGGAGCACTGCTATGGGGGCGGGAGCGTGAGTGTCCAGGAAGTGTCCTTCTTAGTTTCTTTGCAGAGCTGAACGGCCTGGGAGACGTGAGTCACCTTTAATGGACGTCCAGCACATCATCTGTGCAGCTGGGACCTTGCGCTTGATAACCAGAATGGTATTTAGGGACTGGCCTCTTCGGCGTCGCCGGAGCTGGTCAGAAACGCAGCATTCCGTGATCCATTGTTTGCGTATAACACCCAGGGCTCCATTCAGTATGTGCCCTCATGATCTCAGGGTCATGGGATCGAGCCCCGAGTGGGTCTCCATGCTGAGTGTGGAGCCTGCTTGAGATTCTCTCTCTCCATCTCCCTCTGCCCTTCCCCCTGCTCGCACACCCTCCCTCCCCCCACCTCAATGGCAATAGATAAAATCTTTTTTTAAAATGTTTAATTTTAACAACTTAAACAGTTTCATGTTTTTTCCTATCTTAGTCAAATACTTTGTGATTAATAGGTGAAGAGAAACCTCAGCCTTGTTTCTTAACCAAATGATCATAAATTCTATATTTATTACATCAGAAAAAAAAAATGCAGCATTCCAAGCCCCGCTCAGGTCTGCTGAGCCAGAATCTGCATTTTCCCCGGGAGGTTTGTGTGCAGAGTGAAGTTTGAGCGCTTCCCTTAGGTGGCAGGTCCGAGCGAGACCTCCTGAGTTGATTTCCAGCTCTAAGATCCAGAGTTCTCTATTCTCTAAGGGGAACTTCCGGGGGACGAGGGAGCAGTGGCTGCGGTGATTGCATCCCCGAAGGAGCCTGTCCAGAGAAACGAGGTGGAGAGCAACTTGGCATGAGGTCTCCCTTTTTTTATTTTTTCCCCTTCTTTAAATTTTTTATTGTTATGTTAATCACCATACATTACATCATTAGTTTGTGATGTAGTGTTCCATGATTCACCGTCTGTGCATAACACCCAGTGCTCCACGCAGAACGTGCCCTCTTTAATACCCATCACCAGGCTGACCCATCCCCCCAGCCCCCTCCCCTCTAGAACCCTCAGTTTGTTTTTCAGAGTCCATCGTCTCTCATGGTTCGTCTCCCCCTCCGATTTACCCCCCTTCATTCTTCCCCTCCTGCTATCTTTTTTTTTTCTTAACATATATTGCATTATTTGTTTCAGAGGTACAGATCTGTGATTCAACAGTCTTGCACAATTCGCAGCACTCACCAGAGCACATCCCCTCCCCAGTGTCCATCACCCAGCCACCCCATCCCTCCCACCCCCCCACCACTCCAGCAACCCTCAGTTTGTTTCCTGAGATTAAGAATTCCTCATATCAGTGAGATCATATGATACATGTCTTTCTCTGACTGACTTATTTCACTCAGCATAACACCCTCCAGTTCTATCCATGTCGTTGCAAATGGCAAGATCTCATTCCTTTTGATGGCTGCATAATATTCCATTGTGTATATATACCACTTCTTCTTTATCCATTCATCTGTCGATGGGCATCTTGGCTCTTTCCACAGTTTGGCTATGGTGGACGTTGGCATGAGGTCTCTTAAGTCCGACTTCTCAGCCCCCAAATTGTCCCGCTCACCACCGCGCTGCCACGTGATGCTCTGTGTCTCCGGTGGCTGCCGAGGGTGTGCGTGTGCAGGGGTGGGGCGTGGCGGCAGTCCCCCTCCCCTCCCACTCGAATGGTGCAGAAGGGAGCCCTGGGATTTACAAAGCGTGGACAAAGGGACCCTGCTTCGGGGTAGTGTTGGTGAGCTTTTCATAAAGCTGGGTGCAAATCTCTACAGTTAGGCAAAGACAGGGTGGACAGGCTTTGGTGTCTCTGGGTGCCTGGGAAAGAGTGTCCCCCTCCCCGAAGCAGAAAGCAACAACGTAAGGGAGGGGGGAGCGTTGGCTTCTTTCTTTCAGAGAACCTAACCGCACGCCTGGGAAGACTGCGGTCATCTTCCTCGGGCATACATCTGGCGCCAACTGGGTAGTTTTGAAGTGCAAGACTGCACTTCCCCCTGCGGTGCATCGTGCCCGGCCGGGCCCTCAGTTAGCCCACCGTCGGCCTGCACACACGGGCACAAAGAGAAAATGGCTCTTCGCCATGTTTCGTTCAAAAGACTCCCCCGTTGCTTTCATGAATCAACTTTGAGCATTTTTGTGTCTTCCCTGACAGTTTAGAGCAATGGTTCGCAAGCTACAGCACAGCGGGCCGAGTCCAGCCTGCCACCTGGTTCTGTAAATAAAGTTTTATTGGCACACAGCCACGCCCATTCATTTACCAACCGTCTGTGGCTGCTTTGAAGCGGAAACAGACACTGCAGGGCCTGCAGAGCCTACCGTATCTGCCATTGGGCCTTGTACAGAAAAGTTTGCCAACCCCTGGCTTAGAGTCAGTCAGAGTCACCAGACCACTGGAGAGCGACCAAGAGTAATTCAACTTTCTTACACTGGGTGGAAAATACGACGAGCTGCTTTCAGAACAAAAGCAAGGAGAGATGTGTGTGTTGGTGGAATAAGATGAGCATGTTCAAATGCTTCTCTATCCTCCAAGTTTCTCCAACAGTTTAACTTGTGCCAGAAACAATCTGTCCTGATGAGACTCTAACAGTGGTATTAGTGATCTCTGTTAAAATTTAAATCTGTTTTCTGCCAGGGAAAGTACTTTGACTCATACTTTTTCGTTTATGAAGGCATTTTACTATTTATGTTTTTTCTTCTCGATGGTCCTGCGAGGTAAAAACTATCATACCCATTGTTCAGAGGGCAAAGCTGAGGCCCAGAGAGGGTAAAGCACAGGAGAGATGCCCGTGGAGCTTTTACAGCACACTGATGCCCCGGTGTCATGCCCCGAGATTCTGATTCAGTGCATCCTGGGTGGGGTCTGGCATCACCTTTAGAAAAGGTTGCCCGCTGATCCCCAAGTGTGGTCAAGATTGAGAACCCCTGGGCTCCAGGGACTTGCCCAAGTTCATACAGCTAGTTGGTGGTCCGACTAGAGCTCATGCTCTCCTTGGCTCTTCTTGCGACTTTAAGTCCAGGAACCTTTTCCGACAACGTGACAGGTCACCTTAGCTCAGATAAGTCTCTGAGTCAGACTGGTCTAACCAGCCAGTCTCTAGCTCAGAAACGTCAGAGTCAGCCAGCAGCTTGTTAGAGATTTGAATAAATCCTCTGTCCCACCCTGAGCTAGTGACTCAGAAAGCTGGGGGCCAGAGCCCTGCCACCTGTGTTTTAACAAGCCCTCCAGCCGATTCAGGTGCAGCTCAAGTTTGAGGACCACTGGTCTAAGGTAATGGGAAAGTGTTGATGGAGAGGAGATGCTAAAACCAGAACACACACACACACTCACAGGCATGCACATGCACACGTACCCGCACACGCCTGGCCCAGGCACCACCTCCGGGAAATTAGGCCTGGGTGTAGAGAGCCAGAGCGAGCACGAGAAGGAATGGAAAATGGGCGTGAGTGGCAGAACAAGACACCAGGGCAGCCGAAAGGAAAACCTCTGCGCATCCTCCTGCGGAACCTCTGCTGATCTGCTTTTCCCCGGGGGCGCCCCTGGGAGCGCTAGCAAAATCTCATGCAGTCCTTGGCTGTGCCGGCAAGTCTGAAGGGCTTTTTTGGTTTCGTTTTTATTTTTTGAGGTTTGGGTTTTTCTGAATCAAGCACTTTATGTAGAGATGAACATTCTTGTGTGATTAAATGAACCCCCTTCTGCTTGGAGCTAAAGGCACATTCTCTGCTTCGATTTCAGCCAGGTGCTCCTTTTTCACCGAGCACTTGTATTCACGTGTGCGGCCCTCCCCTTCGTGGGGAGGGCGGGCCCCGAATCTGCAAGGCTTGGCGCCTGCAGCTGGGACTTCAAAGGCCCCAGAAGTCATACTGTAACGTGAGCTCCCAACTGTCCCCAGAGAGGCATCTCAGTCAAGGGGAAGGGACACCTCCGTGGGGGGCAGGGGGGTGGCAGAGAGAAGAATCCAGCCTGGTCTTCCGTCCCCCTCGGAGCCTCCCCCTCTGAAGGCTTTGACGTGCCTCATGCGAAAACCGCACCGAGACACACGTAATTCCAGGCCGTGCACTGGCCGCCCAGAGCGAGGGGACACACGGGCCTGCCCTGGGGGAGAATGTTTGTTTCAACGGATCGTTCACAGCACCAGCTGCCAATGGGAGAGGAAAAGCAGAGAGGGGACTCCCGCAGACTGACATGGGAAAGTATAAACAATGCTTACAGGCTCCGAGCAGGGCTGTTGGTGGGTGAAATCACAGCATCTGATTTGGGTTTTGGTTTTGCAATTACTCGACCCAGAGGATGTAGCTGCCAGGCACGTGCTGTTTCCAAGACGGATGGGACTGTGTGAGCTCACGATGGCTTCACGTCCGCCCTTTGACATTCAAGTTGGAGTCTGAGCATTAAAAGGAGCAGCCCTCGCTTTCCATAGTAGCTTACTTGTCAATTCCAGAGCACGGTCCCTGGAAGCAAATGGGGTCACTTGTGATTCTGTTTCATTTCTTTGGCCCAGAGCTAACATAGAGTATTGCTTTGTAAAGTGGGACCTCTGAAGGTGAAAAACCAGGATTTGCTGTCTTGGTCAAATCTGTGAGCTTCTCAAACTCCCGAAGCCATGTTTCCATTATCGTTCTTCAGCGTCAGCCCTAGTAGCTTGTGTATTGACGATAATCAGCACATATTTTTGAAGAATGGATAAGGGCCAAAAACCTGCTCTTTCATTGTGACCTTTTGGCATAAATCAAGAAAATAATCCTGGCAGAGTTTTCGGGAGACATAGAGCGTTTCCCCAAAAGAGACCCATCCACCATTGTGTAAAATGTCACATAAAACACTCCGTGTCAAAACAAAATGGTAATCGGCTTGGTCTTTCATGGCCTGGGAAGGGCTGCTCAGTTGAGAGATCCTGAACTTCCAAAGGCTGAATATGAAAGCCGAGTCTGCAGACTCTACGTGTCCTGGTGTATCTTTGATCAAACTGAACCAGAAAGAAGTGTGGCAGGCTCTAAATGCCGCAGAGACTAACGGCTCGGCAAATCCATGCCCATGACTTTACTGAACGTGTCACATCAAAGGGAGAAATGCCCCACTGACTGGAAAGTTCTTTTGCTGTTCAGTGTTGAGAGAGAATAGAAATGAGATTAAATTTCAGTATTTCTGGATTTGGTTAATAGATTCTCTCTCTTTTAGATAGAAGAAGGTTAAGCGATTCTGTTTACTTTTGTAGAAAACTACCCAAAAGGTGCATCTAATAACCGCATCTGAAGGGGAACAAGAATATAACTACGTAGAAAGAGCATCGTAATCTTTAGAGAAGTGGTTCTAAAAGTTGCTCTCAGCTGTGACATCCAAGACGGATGAAGTTGACCAGCACAAACACCCCCACAGGGGGACTCGGGTTTGTGGGCAAATCCCAGGGCACTGTTTGCAACTTGACTCCTTTCTTGGGGATTCGAGGAGGCTGAGGCAAAAGGCTGGCGAAGGATACTGGGGGAATAAACATACTGCTTTATATTTTATAGAAAGAAGAAATAGTCTGCATAGTCGAGTACTTTGGTTTTTTTGTTTTTGTTTTTTAAGATTTTATTTATTTATTCATGAAGGACAGAGAGAGAGAGAGAGAGAGAGGCAGAGGGAGAAGCAGGCTCCCAAGGAGCAGGGAGCCCGACACGGGACTCGATCCCAGGACCCCGGGATCATGACCTGAGCCGAAGGCAGACGCTTAACCAACTGAGCCACCCGGGCGTCCTGGTTGAGTACTTTGTGTCGACAAACTGTTCAGACACTGCTTGGCAGCTGCCGATGCAGAACTTTATTGGTGGCTGTCTGCTCTCGCACCCTGGAATGGCCAGAAAGTCTCATGGGGCCCCACTTTGTACCCAGAAGAATCCGTTCTTACTTAAGCTCACCAGGAAGACAAAAGACAGTGTCTGAAGGGGCCAGACTGAGAACTATGTCTTTTCAAAGGAGAACCGACTCGGCTGGCTTCTGACTTAGGATCACCTTACCTCCAGCCACCATTTTTATAGAGGGGAAGCCAGGTAGAGATGAGCAAGCAAAGAGCTTTAACTTCAGCATAGGATGGACATGATTTTGAGTCCAGGCTCTTCTACTTCCTAGGCAACCTTAGGCAAATCACTTAAGCTCTCTAAATTTCGGTTCTCGGCGATAAAAGACGTTAATTCATCTACCCGTACAAACTTGGTGAGCACACTACCTGACACAACATGTGTACTCAAATCTGTGATTGTGCAGAGACAGGCGATGCTCAACAAGTCTGCACTCTCCTTCCCCACCCCCACCCCGGGGCATACAGCTGGACTACATTTCCCAGCATCCCTTGCAGTTGGCTGTGGCCCTGTACTGGTCCTGGCCAACAGAATGTGAGCAGAAGCGAGGCCCATCGAAAACTTCCCATGTGCAATCTGCTGCAGTCTTCTGCTCTCCTGGGGTGGGAGGGAGATGACCCGGGTGACCTTGGAAGCCTCTGAATGACTTCGGAGGAGGACCTCCTGGCTCCCTGTTATCTGCCAGCTACTGTCACCGGAGTAAGAAACAAAGCTCTGTGGTATTGAGTCATTTTCCACGTTGGGGTCAATCTGATAAGGTAGATCGTCTACCTAGACTAGGCATTTATTGTCATTATGAATTCCTAAGCAGTGGTGTGATGAACTTGTACCAGCTCACGAGACCGATGGTGAAATCCGCAGGAGTTTTGTGAGCTGGTCGCTGTGACATTCCTAGCTTGAAATCGGTCATGGTGGGAATTTGTACGCCACAGAAATCGGCAGAGACTATAAACCAGGCTCCGCCCCCCCGCCCCGCCCCCACTGGAGAACATTTACCAGCTCACCGCTGACTGGGAATATATCTTTTTCCTCTTGGTCTTATCCCAAAGCCTTATAACCGAGTGCATTGTATATTTGTATGCAATATAACCATTTCTATGGCTCAGAAAGTGTTTGTGGCTGTGAATCAAGGCCAGGCTTGAATAAATGAAAAGAGGACACGTTACGAAAGGATGAAAGCTAACACCTAGCGTTAGATAGAGCACACAGTGAAGGCTGAAAAACACTCATCTGCGCCTTCCTCAAGTAGGGACATTGGGCCTAGGGGTACGTTATTGTGTCTCGGGCCGCCTTAGAAGTTTCAGGTCTTCCACTTGTTTGCCCTTTGCCTTGCCCGACTGTCATCTGTCCACCTGGCCAGTGGCTGTCTTCTGAAGCACAGTGATTCTGCCCTCACTCCCAAGCACCCCGCCATGACAGGCAGACCCCGAGACCAAGATTCAAGTGCAAGCCGTTTATTTGCAAGGTGATGTCAGGGAACAGCGTAAGGGAACGGGGGGGAAGGGGGACAGAGAGGGAAAGGCAGCCGACAAAGGGGGCTATCCAGCAAGTTGCTGCTGTGGACAGCCGGAGATGTGGGGGACACTAGAGAGTATGCACCCCAGAGCTGTCACCCCCACAGGGGCCAAGGGGGCTGGGGTGTATAGTGACTCCCTTCAGTCATCGGTAGGTGTGACCCCCTATGTCTAGGAGGTCCCTAACCAGCCCAGACAGCCAGACTGTCTCTGTTCTTTCACTGCCTGGCCCCCCGCACTCTCTTGACTCCTTTGGTACTTTTGGTGAAGACTTCCCTGATTTATTGGAGATGAGCCGACTCCTCTATTCTGACCTCTCTCAGTCCGGACTTCACGTGTATTATCGTGGCTGCCTTTGACTGCAACTCCAGTCGTATGTGCATGTGCACCTTGACCTTTGTAGGCATTAGATCCCTTGAGCGCATTCATGTGTATGAAGAATGATTTCAATCTCAATCTTAAAAATGACAGAACCACAGAGTTCTTCTCTCATAATCTAACATGATTATGATCATCTTGGATCCGACCTTTGCTTCGTCAGAAGCTCCGCACTGTGGAGGACACAAACGTTGCCTCCCAAAGACATGAACTATGTATTTCTGGATGACTTCTTGGGGATCCAACATAATTGTGATGTCTGGCAGTCTATTTTCAGTTAGTTTGGGGAATCAACTTGGTGGATTAACTGTAACCAAATCAAGGTCGGGGCTGGCGGCTCTCCGAGGTCTGCTCTCACTCTGTGGCTGGCAGCTTCTCAGAGCAGAGACCTTGACCTCACACGCAGGTGGGTGAGCGGCTGCCGGGAGCCAAGTCCACCCACTCTTGATGGCAGCAGCTGATTGCGGTCTAGTTATTTCTGGATTAACTGCCGCTTTTGATTACCCACCCTATCTGTGGTTAATCCCTCATCCAGATAATTGAAAATTCTCTGCCTGAGCGCTCTCCGTTTTGGTCCAGAACCTGAAGGTTTTGCGGCTCTGCACTTCCGGTGGTGCCTTCAACGCACCAGTGACTTTTATGTTCCCAGCAAATTCGTTGGCTTATTCGAGAACCTGCTTCATTCTGGTTAATAATGGCAAATACTTCCTGAACACTTTACTCTGCCAGGCAAACTCCAGGCTGAGCACTTTGCAAGTTCATTATGCTTCGGAACACTCGCTCTGAGCTGAGCACACCACGTACAGATGATTGTGCAGGGGAGGCCGGGAGGGCTGGGGAGGGCTGGGGAGGCCTGGGGGCTCGAGGGGCTCACTCCGCCAGTGCACTGCAGAGCTCTCCTCCGAAACTGGGCCCCCCGATTCTTGAGCCCACGCTTCTCTCCAGTAACGACAGCCACTCGCTGTTTGGAAATGGCCCAAGTTTGTTCCCAGAAATAGAGATGAAGTCAGCATTTCCCTTTAATGGGTAGTGGAAGAGGCAAGGGTTGGGAGCCCTTCTTCACCAAAATAGCCCCTCTATGAACTTTCGTACTTCCTCCTGGATGGAGACACTCATCTGTGTAGGGAGGGTCTCAGAGCATGTGATGGACGCTGGATTCACCTCCCACTTCACAAAGAACTGCAGATGATAGTTCTCTCAGTTTTTAGTGATCAGAATGCATTAGAAAGGGTTCCTGCTACATGAAAAGATGCTCCACATCACCAGCCATCAGGGAAATACAAATCAAAAACCACAATGAGTTACCACCTTACAGCAGTTAGAATGGCAAAAATTAACAAAACAGAAAACAACAAATGTTGGCGAGGATGTGGAGAAAGGGGAACCCTCTTACACTGTTGGTGGGAATGCAAGCCGGTGCAGCCACTCTGGAAAACAGTATGGAGGGTCCTCAAGACGTTAAGAATAGAGCTACCCTGTGACCCAGCTATTGCACTCCTGGGTATTTACCCCAAAGATACAGACGTAGTGAAAAGAAGGGGCACATGCACCCCAATGTTCATAGCAGCAATGTCCACAACAGCCAAACTGTGGAAGGAGCCGAGATGCCCTTCAACAGATGAATGGGTAAAGAAGGTGTGGTCCATATATACAATGGAATATTACTCAGCCACCAGAAACGATGAATAGCCACCATTTGCATCGACATGGATGGAACTGGAGGGGATTATGTTAAGTGAAGTAAGCCAAGCAGAGAAAGACAATTATCATATGGTTTCACTCATATGTGGAACATAAGCAATAGCACAGAGGACCATAGGGGAAAGGAGGGAAACCTGAAGGAGGGGAAATCAGAGGGGGAGACGAACCATGAGAGACTATGGACCCCGGGAAACAATCTGAGGGTCTCAGAGGGGAGGAGGGTGGGGGAGGGGGTAACAGGGTGATGGGTATTGAGGAGGGCATGTGTGGTGATGAGCACTGGGAGTTGTACTTAACTAATGAATCACTGAACACTACATCAAAAACGAACAATGTACTATACAGTGGTTAACTGAACACAATAAAAAAAGAAAAAGAAAGAAAGAAAGAAAGAAAGAAAGAAAGAAAGAAAGAAAGAGAAAGAAAGAAGGAAAGAAAGAAAGAAAGAAAGAGAAAGAAAGAAGGAAAGAAAAAAAGAAAGAAAGAGAGAAAGAGAAAGAAAGAAAGAAAAAGAAAGAAAGAAAAAGAAAGAAAGAAAGAAAGAAAGAAAGAAAGAAAAAGAAAGAAAGAAAGAAAGAGAAAGCAAGAAAGAAAGAAAGAAAAATAAAGAAAGAGAAAGAAAGAAAAAGAAAGAAAGAGAAAGAAAGGAAGAAAAAAAGAAAGAAAGAGAAAAAGAAAGAGAAAGAAAGAAAGAAAGAAGGAAGGAAGGAAGTAAGGAAGGAAAGAAAGAAAGAAAGAGAAAGAAAGAAAGAAGGAAGGAAGGAAGGAAGGAAGGAAAGAAAGAAAGAAAGAAAGAAAAAGGAAGGAAGGAAGGAAAGAAAAGAAAAAGAAAGAAAGAAAGAAGGAAGGAAGGAAGGAAGGAAAGAAAGAAAGAAAGAAAGAAAGAAAGAAAGAAGGAAGGAAGGAAGGAAGGAAGGAAGGAAGGAAGGAAGGAAGGAAGGAAGGAAGGAAGGAAGGAAGAAAGAAAGAAAGAAGAAAGAAAGAAAGAAAAGAAAGAAAGGGTTCCTGCTTGTGTCCAGTGGCGGTTGGGGGAGAATGTCTAACCAACGAAAAAGAGAGGCACGGATTATTTCTGCATTTCAACTCCCGCGATTCAGTTGCCACCCCCACGTTCCCACGAACCTAGGTTCAGTGTGTATGGTGACGGGGAGCATTTACAGGCTCAGGCATTCCTTCTTTTTAGATCAGAAGGTTCCTTCCCTTTTGAGTTTAAAAAGTGTGATGCTAACACAGTGGGTCCCAAGCAGGGATGACTCTGCTTCTCAGGGGACGTTTGGCAATATTTGGAGACATTTCAAGCTGTCCCACCTGGGGGAGGGTGCTACTGGCTTCCGGTGGATCGTATTCGCTTCCCGACGTTGCCACATCAACCACCACAAACTGGGAGGCTTAACACAAGACACGTTCGTTCTCTCAGTTCTGAAGGCCAGTAGTCTGAAAGGTGTTGGCAGGGAGGCTCTGGGGGACAATCCATTCCATGCCTCTCTTTGTGGCCGCCAGCAATCTTTGGCACTCGCTGGCTTGTGGTGGCATCACTCCAATCTCCGCTTCCCATGGCCTCCCCCCGATGTCCCTGTGCCTCACGTCTCCCTCTCCTTCTCTTATAAGGACACCTGTCATTGGATTTAAGGCTTACCCTAAGTCTGGGGTGATCGCCTCTCGAGATCCTTAACTTAATTCCATCTGCAAAGATGCTATTTCCAAATAAGGTCCCATTTACAGGTACTGGGAGTCAGGACTTGGACATAGTTTTTGAGGGGGACATAATTCAAACCACTGCATGAGTAGATGCCAGGGATGCCGAGAGACATCCTACGATGCACAGGACAGCCCCCACCCCGAAGAGGCTCAGAGACTCTGTTCCGCCAGGAGTGTGAAAATCGACTGTGGCAGGGTACTTCAAGTCCTCCGGCCAACTGTCCCGCACACAGCCTGCTGTGGGAGTGAGAACCCCCCTTTCCACTGAATGGGGGCCGCTCGTGCCCAGTAGGTGGCATGCAAATACCCACTATGACCAAGGCTGGTGTGTGAGTGACGCAAAAGGTCAGAAGTCAATGTGACGCTCAGAAGTGTGTGTACTTGGTATTGTGAAGATACAGTTTGTGTCTCTCTTTTGAAGACATGCTAAGAACTTCTGACTTCCCAACATAGGCTCTTGAGGCGTCCCCCCTGTGCATCCCCCTCTTCACCTTCATGATTTGACTCCTGGACAAAGTGTTTATGAGAATGGACACAGGGGTCTCAAGCTTAATTTGTTTTTGTTTTGTTTTGTTTTCTGATTGTTTTCTTTTCTTTATTTATTTAAATTCAATTAACATATAATGTTTAAGTGTATAATATATAGGGCACCTGGGTGGCTCAGTCGTTGAGCGTCTGCCTTCGGCTCAGGTCGTGATCCCGGGGTCCTGGGATCGAGCCCCGCATCGGGCTCCCTGCTCCGCGGGAAGCCTGCTTCTCCCTCTCCCGCTCCCCCCTGCTTGTGTTCCCTCTCTCGCTGTGTCTCTCTCTGTCAAATAAATAAATAAAAATCTTTTTTAAAAAAGTGTATAATATATATTACGTTATATATTACATATAATAATATAACTACAACCAACATCAAAGAAATATAAACAATGATTCAGGGTCTTTTCTGGTTCCATACAAATTTTAGGATTATTTGTTCCAGCTCTGTGAAAAAAGCTGATGGTCGTTTGATAGGGATTGCATTGAATGCATAGATTGCTCTAGGTAGCATAGACATTTTAACAATATTTGTTCTTCCAATCCATGAGCATGGAACATTTTTCCATTTCTTTCTGTCTTCCTCAATTTCTTTCACGAGTGTTCTATAGTTGTCTGAGTACAGATCCTTTGCCGCTTTGGTTAGGTTTATTCCTAGGTTTCTTAGGGTTTTTGGTGCAATTATAAATGGGATCGACTCCTTAATTTCTCTTGCTCCTGTCACATTGTTAGTGTATAGAAATGCAAATAATTTCTGCGCATTGATTTTATATCCTGCTACTTTACTGAATTCCTGTATGAGTTCTAGCAATTTTGGGGTGGAGTCTTTTGGATTTTCCACATAGAGTATCATGTCATCTGCAAAGAGTGAGAGTTTGACTTCTCCTTTGCCGATTCAGAAGCCTTTTTTTTTTTTAATTAAAGATTTTACTTATTTATTTGACAGAGAGATAGAGAGAAAGCACAAGTAGGCAGAGAGGCAGGCAGAGGGAGACGGAGAAGCAGACTCCCCGCTGAGCAGGGAGCCCGACGTGGGGCTCGATCCCAGGACCCTGGCATCATGACCTGAGCCGAAGGCAGCCGCTTAATCAACTGAGCCACCCAGGCGCCCTGATTCAGATGCCTTTTATTTCTTTCTGTTGTCTGATTGCTGAGGCTAGGGCTTCTAGGACTATATTGAACAACAGTGGTGAGAGTGGACATCCCTGCCAGGTTCCTGACCTTAGAGGAAAAGCTCTGTTTTTCCCTATTGAGAATGATATTTGCTGTGGGCTTTTTGTATATGGCTTTCATGATATTGAGGTATGTTCCCTCTACCCCCACACTGTGAAGAGTTTTAATCAAGAAAGGATGCTGTACTTTGTCAAATGCTTTTCCTGCATCTATTGAGAGGATCATATGGTTCTTGTTCTTTCTTTTATTTATGTTGAGCCACCCTTGCAGCCCAGGAATAAATCCCATGTGATCGTGGTGAATTACCCTTTTAATGTACTATTGGATCCTATTGGCTAGTATCTTGGTGAGAATTTTTGCATCCATGTTCACCAAGGATATTGGTCTGTAGTTCTCCTTTTTGGTGGGGTCTTTGTCTGGTTCTGGGATCAAGGTAATGCTGGCCTCATAGAAAGAGTTTGGAAGTTTTCTTTCTATTTCCGTTTTTTGAAACAGCTTCAGAAGAATAGGTGTTAATTCTTCTTTAAATGTTTGGTAGAATTCCCTGGGAAGCCATCTGGCCCTGGACTCCTTTTTGTTGGGAGGTTTTTGATCACTGCTTCAATCTCCTTGCTGGTTATAGGTCTGTTCAAATTTTCTATTTCTTCCTGTTTCAGTTTTGGTAGTTGATACGTCTCTAGGAAGGCGTCCATTTCTTCCAGATGGCCTAATTTGTTGGCATATGACTGCTTATAATATGTTCTTATGATTGTTTGTATTTCTTCAGTGTTGGTTGTGATCTTTCCTCTTTCATTCATGATTTTATTTATCTAGGTCCTTTCTCTTTTCTTTTTGATAAATCTGGCCAGGGGTTTATCAATCTTATTAATTCAAAGAACCAGCTCCTAGTTTTGTTGATCTGTTCTACTGTGCTTTTGGTTTCTATTTCGTTGATTTCTGCTCTAATCTTTATTGATTCTCTTCTGTTGGGTTTAGGCTTTATTTGCTGTTCTTTCTCCAGCTCCTTTAGGTGTCAGTTTAGGTTGTGTATTTGAATGCTTTGTTTCTTGAGAAGGACTTGTATTGCTATACTTCCCTCTTAAGGCCACCTTTGCTGAATCCCAAAGGTTTTAAACAGTTGTGTTTTCATTTTCATTAATTTTTAAAATTCTTCTTTAATTTCCTGGTTGACCCATTCATTCTTTAGTAGGATGCTCTTTAGGCTCCATGTATTTGAGTTCTTTCCAAATTTCCTCTTGTGATTGAGTTCCAGTTTCAAAGCACTGCGGTCCGAAAATATGCAGGGAATGATCCCAATCTTTTGGTACCGGTGGAGACCTGATTTGTGACCCAGTATGTGGTCTACTCTGGGGGATATTCCATGTGCACTCGAGAAGAATGTGTATGTATACTGTATGTATGTAAACATGCAGAGTTGTTTATCTCTCTTTTTCTCTGTTACTTTCTGGTCTGTGTTACTTTTGGGCTCTCTCTTCATTTAAAGTCTCCCTTTTAATATATCTTGTGGGGCTGGATTAGTGATCACAAATTCTTTAGTTTCTGTTTGTCCTGGGAGCCTTTTTTTCTCTCCTTCTATTTTTGAATGGCATCTTAGCTGGATAAAGTATTCTTGGCTGTGTTTTTTTCTCACTTAGCATCCTGAAGATATCATGCCAGTCCTTTCTGGCCTGCCAGGTCTCTATGGATAGGTCTGCTGCCAGTTTAATGTTTCTACCCTTGTAGGTTACAGATCTCTTGTCCCGAGCTGCTTTCAGGATTTTCTCTTTGTCTCTGAGATTTGCAAGTTTCACTATTATATGTTGGGGTGTTGACTTATTTTTATTGATTTTGAGGGGGGTTCTGTGGGCCTCCTGGACTTGAACGTCTGCTTCCTTCCCCAGGTTAGGGAAGTTCTCTGCTATAATTTGCTCCAATATACCTTCTGCCCCCCCTTCTTCTTCTGGGATCCCAATTATTCTAGTATTGTTTTGCTTAATGGTATCACTTATCTCTCGAATTCTCCCTTCGGGATCCAGTAGTTGTTTATCTCTCTTTTTCTCAGCTTCTTTATTCCCCATCATTTGGTCTTCTATATCACTGATTCTCTCTTTTGCCTCATTTATCCTAGCAGTTAGAGCTTACATTTTTTTATTACATCTCATTAATAACCTTTTTGATTTTGACTTGATTAGATTTTAGTTCTTTTATTTCTCCAGAAAGGGATTCTCTAGTGTCTTCTATGCTTTTTTGAAACCCAGCTAGGATCTTTATAATCGTTATTCTGAACTCTAATTCCAACATCTTACTTATATCCATACTGATTAGGTCCCTGGCAGTCGGTACTGCCTCTTGTTCTCTTTTTTTGAGTTTTTCCATCTTGTCATTCTGTCCAGAGAAGAATAGATGAATCAGAGAACAAAATACTAAAATGGCAATAACGACCCCAGAGAAATATACACTAAACAAATCAAAAGAGACCCAAAACTGAAAAAAAAATTAAAAAAAAAGAATATAATCAGACAGGTGAACAGAACAGAGCAATACACTGGATCCTGTGTTTATTCTGGTCCGTTTGTTAGAAAACTAGATCCCAAAACTGTAAAGAAAGAAAAATTTTATATGTGCAAAAATAAAATTAAATACAATGAAAAGATAGAATGTAACTGTAAAAATGAAAATTAAAAGACAAAGAAAGAAGAAAAAGAAGGAATATAAACAGACAGGTGACAGGACAGAGCAATATACTAAATCTTGAGTGTATTTTGGTCGGTTTGTTAGAAGAAGCTACATCTCAAAATTGTAAAGAGGGAAAAACATGTATATACAAAAATAAAATTAAGTACATTGAAAGGATAGAATGTAACTGCAAAGATGAAAATTAAAAAAGACTTTAACAACAACAACAAAAGAATATGATCACACAAATGAAGAGAACAGAGCCATACACTGGATTCTGGGTGTATTTTGATCTGTTTGTTAGAAGAAACTGCATCCCAAAATTGTAAAGAAAGAAAAACCTATATATATATATATATACAAAAATAAATACAATGAAAGGATAGAGTGTAACTGTAAAAATGACAATTAAAAAAGATAAAAAAAAAGAGTTGATAAAATAAGAAATTGGTTGAAAAAGGAAAGAGGAAAAAAATTATAATTGAAAGACTAAAGAATCGTGGGGAAAAAACTGCCATGAATTCTGTATACTATTTCCCCTAGTGTTGGAGTTTTGCAGTTCTCATTGATCGGTAGACTCGGTCTTGGCTGGATATTCTTGCTGATCTTCTGGGGGAGGGATCTGTTGCGCTGATCATCCAGTGTCTTTGCCCCGGGCGGAATTGCACCGCCTTTGCCAGAGGGCCAGGCTAAGTAAGTGGCTCTGGCTTGTTCTATGTGGCTTTTGTTCCCTGAAGACACAGCTTTAGAGGATGAGAATGAACACGGCGGCCTCCCAATCTCCAGCCCTGGAGCCAAGAGCTCGGGGCCCCACTCCTCCGTGCGTCCTCAGAAAAAAGCAATCAACCACTCCTGTTTCCCTGGTCTCCGTCCACATTCTGTGCTCACCCGGCCTGTGACTCAGCATTTGTATCTCAGGCAGGGGACCCCATTTCGAGTCTCCAAACCCTGCAGACTGTGGTGCACACTCACGCCGCTCCTCCGGGGGAGGAGGTGGGGTCTCACTGGTCTGCCACTCTTTGGGCCCCTGCTCTGACAGCGATCACCCGACCGTGCCACGGTTTGGGGTTTATGGCCACCCAGAGCTGAGAACCCACTCCTGGGCTCGCTGATTACAGCCGGCTTCCCCACTCCGATACCTGGGAGCTTTGCCACCCTCAGGGACCCCCAGTCTTTCTGTGACCCCAAGGATCCTGGGACCACACTGTCTCATCTAGGATTCCACCCCGCTTTGCCACCTGAGCGCCTTTCAGGCAGGGACGTCCCTCACCAGAGCAGACTTCTAAAAGTTCTGATTTTGTGCTCGCTGCTCTATCACTTTCCGGCGCTGGCTGATGGAGGCTCCCTCCCCCCGCAGTTTATCTTCCCATATATCACTTCGGAATCACTTCTCTGCATCTCCTACCTTCCAGAAATTGGTCACTTTTCTATTTGTAGGGTTGCAGCTCTTCTTTTCTTAGATCTCCTGTTGTGTTCACAGGGGTTCATGATTTGATAGGATTTGATATGAACGATTTGATAGCCATCTAGCTGAATTCCTGGGACCAGACAAAACTAAGGTCTCCTACTCCTCCGCCATCTTGGACTATTCCCCCTCAAAGTTAATTTGTAAAGGGCTAGATAGTAAATATTTTAGGCTTTGCAAGCCAGGAGGCAGAATTAAGGCTTTTCTGTGGGTTCTGGGATAATGAGAGACACGTCCCACTGCGCCATGCCCCATTTGCCCTGGGGGGCTGGGCTTTCATGGTGGGCAACTCTGTGCCCAGCTGTCATCTGCTGGAGATGCTTCCTCCCCTTACAGCTGGGTCCTGGCGCTGGGTGGGACAAGGGTGGGGCAGGGTTGGCGGGGGACAGACATGCTGCCTTGGTCAGTTTCACTCCCTGCCTCAGTGACCCCCAGGTCCCAGCACACTCCCCTGTCCTCCTTTTACTTTTTTAAAAAATATTTTATTTATGTATTTGAGAGAGAGAGAGAGTGAGTGAGCATGAGTGGGGGGCACAGAGGAAGAGGGAGACGCAGACTCCCCGCTGAGCAAGGAGCCCGATTCGGGGCTCGATCCCAGGACCCTGGGCTCATGACCTGAGCCAAAGGCAGATGCTTAACCCACTGAGCCACCCAGGTGCCCTTCCCCTCTCCTCTTGAAGAGTGAAGCCATCTCAACCTGGGCAGCTGGAGGGTTCTGGGCTGCTAACGGCCCCTGGGAGGCCAGTAGCAGAGGCCCCAGCGGGTGGGTGGTGACTGGCCCCAGAGGCAGGTCTGGGCGCAGAGAGGGCTGTGGGGGTGGAGGCTGAGGCTCCGGCTGGTCTCCTGGCTCACGGCGCCAGCTTGTTCCAGTGATGTCTACATAAGCACAGGTGGGATTGGGCCCTTGGGCCACACTTTGCCGAACCCTGGTCTGACCTTATGGCAGATTCTCAATTAGTACTTTTCCGCTGGACAAAGTGCATACCTCATTTGCAAAATCATGATGTTGAAAGCAGTAAGAACCATCCGACACCCCTGTGCCAAGCTAGTCCACAGGTTTTTATAGATAATACAAGGAGGCTCAGGAAAGTGGGTGCTGTAAAGCCTCTCTTTACAAAGGAATGTGTGGGCCAAGGAGGAACGCAGAATTGGGGAGGTGAAAGGAACATTTGTGCCTTTTGCGTTTTGAAGTTCAGCTTCTTCACCCCTCTACATCCCCAACCACCTCACTGGAGTCCACGATCCTGCAAAAACGCGAGCACCAGGAGCTGGACTCTGTTTATTCCTGCGATAGATCAGTTTTGGCAAACTAACGTTTTAGGAATGGTGACCGATGAATTTATCTTGTCTTTTACTATGTAATCCTCAAAGGCAAAGATTAGAAGCAGTAGGCTTGGAAAAAATAAAAGGGCAGAGAATTCCAGCATTCAAAGTTTCAAATGTCATTATGAACCGTGTGCTGCCCACGCCAACCGTCTGGCATTTGCAATATGGACGCGTTGGTTAAGACAAAATGCCTTCCTAGTCAAAGCCCCAGAAAATTGTCTATCATCGCAGTAGCAACCGCTGTCTGTCAGCAAGTATTCTTTCCTTGCTTAGAAACTTTATTAAAATGCCTTCTCAAAAATCAGCTGTCACCTCCCATTTTACTCAGCTAACCTCATAGTGTATCTTCCTTCCGAGCACACTTACCAGTCTTGTCTGAGCCGAGTTTGATCAGGGTTGTGGGATGTCAACTCTTCCCCGTCCCCTTTCCAATCCCTCTGGATGCACTTTGAGCGTGATTGCAAAGCCTGGGGACCTTCCCCGAGTCCAGCTGTGCACAAATTGGGAACTAAGTACGTTTCAGACCCACTGCTCTACCGTGGAAGTGATCGACAACCACCAGAAGTGGAGAGGTTTTTAATGGGAAAACGGGAAATCGAAGATAACCAATTAGAGAGTAGAGGCTAGAGCAGAGGGCAGAACCCAAGCCGCTCTCAGCCCCTGCCCAAGCCGTGTTCCTGCCCCAGCCAGTAGTCTTTAGTAATCTGATTGGTGCTGACAAAGGAACTGTCTTGGAGGGAGGCTTGACGCTCAGAGGTGTGGCTGACGATGCTAGAATGGCTTCCTTTCATTCCCTCATCCAGATTCTCGCTGGTGCCCAGACAGCTGGAGTCTGAACTGGGGGAAAGAGACTCCCAGCAAGGGTTCTGCTACCTCCTAGGGCCCCCTTTACCTTCCGCAGCACCTGACATTCTGCTGCTGCGATTTCCTCTGGGCTTGAGGAAGATGCTTACAATGTTGGGGAGAGCAACGACAAGCAACGTTTCCTCCAAAGGGGCTCCAGCCTTGGCCTTCTCACGTACAGCCTGCCTCTGCGACCTTGTCCACGCTTTCGGTTTTGACCAGCTCTGCTGCATCTCTGGCCTTGACCTATCTCTGGAACGGCAGACCGGTTCTCTAACCTCCTGTTTGGATGCAGCTGGAGATCCCTCAGGTATTTCAAACTCAACATGTTGTCTATAAGAGCCACACTATAAATTCGAAATACCGAAAGACTGCAGGATTTGGCATCTGGCTGTCCGTGGCAGGAGATGGATGGGGACGAGTCACTGGCGACGCTTCATCATCTTGGGGCTGACCGGGATGGTGGAGACGTGTGGGGAGCATGGAGGCACGGTGATGCGATGGGGGTGATGAATGACTTAGAAGAGGAAAATGGGGTTGTAAGGGTTGCAAATCACAGAGACTCAACCCAAACTAGCTTAAACACACACACACACCAAAGAAAGAAAAAAAGAAACTTTGTAACTTTATTGGTTCAAGGAATTGGGAAGTCCAAGGGAGTAGTTTCAGGGATAGCTGGATCCAGGTGTTCAAAGAGTGTTATCTGTCATGGTCTGGGTTCCTCCATAAAAGAAGCTGAGACAAAGGCTTATGTGCCAATAGTTCATGTAGGAGAGGCATTGGAAAGGGAATGCAGGAGAACTAAGTGAAAGATGCATGAATGGGTTGCCTGGCGATGTGGGAGTCTTCAAAAGACAAAAGGGAGAAGCTCTGATTCATTGGCTTTGTGCCCCATTCATCAAGCGTGGCCCATGGGTGTTGACTTCTCCCACATTTATAGGTTGCCCTTGTGACTGCTGAGCAGGTTCCATAGGTGTGCCACGAGACCAAAGCCCCCAGGTAGAAATGAACTTGTTGCAGCCCCAGAGAAGTGCCGGGGTGGCGAGGTTGACCCTGTGTGAGGCTGGTCCAAGCCCGCATGGAATCAATGTTGATAACAGTGGATGGAGTCAGGGCAGAGGCCAAGAGGATTTGAAGTGGCCCATAAATGTGTCTCACCCACCATCAGCGTGTCTCTACCTTTCTGTCCCTTGTTCCATCTCTTGACTGCGCTTGCGTCTTCCTGATCCTCAGACAGGCTGACCCACATGGGGACAAGGTGCCCTCAAGAAGCAATACGCTCATGTGGTCTGTAGAGTTCATGACCACAGAGAAAGAGAGAGACCCTCACCACCTTATGACCAATGTTCAAAACTGATTCCAGTTGTCCCTCCTTGGGGCATGTGCTCGTCCCTGTGACCCAGAAAGCAAAGGGTCTCAACTCCTTGCCCAGCTAGAGCTACATGGAATTGGGAGTGGGGTTATTTCCTCGTGGAAGAGTGGCTGGCTCTGGCAGACACGGAGATGTGGTGCCCAGATCCTCCTTCAAGTTCCGAGAAAAAGCTTGCCGCTGACCTGTGAAGAGTGTGTTTGGCCGACTGCCTCAGCTTGAGCACCAAGGTCGTGCTCTTCATAGGGCAGTCCCTGGCTAAGGACCGCACAAGGCCATGTTCCCAGGATTCTAGCCATTTCTTCCCAGTGCAGGACTCCTGTAGGGGTAGTTCTTGCTCTTGCCGTTCTGCCTGTTGGGCTCAGGGAGAAATCATCAGGTCCGCATCCAAGTCTGGCAGCGTCTTCTGCCTAATCCTTCTTCCTCCCTTTTTTCCCTCAGGTGTTTCTCCCCAGCACACCTTTGGCATTCCTAACTCCATCTTGGGGTCTGCTTCCTGGAGAACTCGCCTGACCCACGGGCACCTGGGAAAGCGACTGCTGTTCACTCAGGACGTAAGGGACCTTGAAGAGGAAGGGAGGGAGGGGGAAGGAGAGGAGCCCAAGCTTTGAGTGGGTACAACAAAGGGCTTCCAATCGCCACCTCACGCGTGCTTCTCCTCAGAACCACCCCAGAGTTGGCCCACGCACCACACTGAAACCAGCCCTAGAAATAAAAGGCAGGCCTGGATTTGGAGTTTATGCTTTTATCTTTTGATGTCTTATTAACGGCACTCTCATGAGTGAGGGGCTCGACATTGGTGCAGTCAGGGGCTACAACCAAGCCATTGACCCCGGGCAGCACCCGACGTAGGATCACGTGAATTCCAAAGACCACCTTCCATAGGAGTGGCCTTCTGCCAACAGGCACATTAAGGAAGGGTCTGGAGCCGCTCTGTCTGGGGGTTGGCTTGAGCTTGCCTAGCCTGGAAATCCAAGGTCCAAGGAAACCTGTCATTAACCTGGACTCGGTGTTATCATTGCTCTGAGCTACTCTGTCTAATGTGTCTCCAAACACCTGGTTTGTGCATCGCCGGCCTTGGCTTTACAAACTGGGAGTGAATTTTATGGGAAGGTGGTCCATAAAATTATGGGTCTATAAATGGCCATCGGAAGCCAGCCAAGTAAAAGGCATAAATTCCAAGTCATATGGTATGAAGAAACCGAGCTGAAATTGCTGTTATTTTCGCTGGCAGGCAAACAAAAATGAATAAAATCCTTATTTTTCCGAGTGAACAAGAATCAGAATGCATTCCCATAGTGACTTCTCATGCCCTGCATTCGAGGGAACGAAATAGAAGGTCCGGTTCATCAACCTCACTTCTAACTGCAGAGATTTGATATGAATACAAATAGTAATGGCATTCTGTGGTATTTTGTTCTGGAAATCCAGTATACAGCATCCTAAAACTTCTCCCATGGTCCCAAGGAGCAGACGGAAGGCAAACAATGGTACAATCATGTTTGTAGCTGGATAAATTTCACCAGCAAAGGATGATCTGATTGCTACTTTGTACTTGAAAGAACTGGGCTCTTTTTGTGTCCTTTCCTGTTAAGTTATAAACTACAACAAAGGAGAATGACTTTATTTAAAAGTTGTACCGAGTCCCTGTGGCCGTGAGAGAATGTGGGTGTATCCAGGGCAGGAGGCTTTACTAGTGCAGTTAGAGGTGAGTGAGGCGAGATGAGGTGGTCGGCTGACAGTTAAGGCAATGCAGGGGGTCACCGTGTTCCAGGTTTTCGAGAATAGAAAGCCTATTTTGTCGATGTCACCAGAGATGCTGGGCTCTTGGGAATTTACCCAAGGTAACCAGTCTGCTAAGAGACTGAGGGATAACACAGAACACAAATGTAAGCACTAACTTTGTATAGGGCTGGAGTATTTGCGCCAGCCACTCTGAAGCCTTCTGTCCCGGGGTCCAGGTATCGGGGGAGTTGGCTTAGAAACGAGAAGACTGAGTAGATAACAAGAAATTAAAATTGAGGCTGGTGGGGGGCCCCATGGGTGGCTCCGTCAGTTAAGCGTCTGACTTCAGCTCGGGTCCTGATCCCAGGGTCGTGGGATAGAGCCCCGCGTGGGGCGGGGGGGGGGTCCCTGCTCAGTGGGGGGTCTGCTTGTCCCGCTACCTCTGCCCCCCCCACTCATTTTCTCTCTCTCTCCCTCTCTCAATTAAATGGGTAAAATCTTTAAAAAACATTGAGGCTGGTGGATGATCCCAAGGGCTACTCTGTCCAGGTCCCGGTGACTCTGAAGAACCACCCAGCTCTCTCAATAGTATTTATCTCTAAGGAATGAGAGTATTTGTATTTGTCAGAATCAGTGCCTGCCTCTCTCCTGGGTAAACACCCACCATATTTGGCTTTTATTATACACATTTTTCGAATCTATAGGTAGACTGGTATCATGCCCCCTTAAAAAAGTAGCCTTTCTTTAGAAAGAATATAACACGATGGAATCGCTTACAATCACTTACTGATTTGCCTCTCTAAGTTGATGCTGGTATAATTGTGGGCTTACCAAAACCAGGGACAAGGCATTCTTTTTGATAGTCCTAATTATCTTATTGGTTCTTGGAAGTTTTTAGATGGACATTTCAAAACACTAAGAGGCAGGCAAACACAAGAAGTTTCTTTTTTCCATGACAGTATCAAGTAATAATTACAGCAAATCTTGAATAAAGCAGGCTTAAACTGTGTGGTACCCTTACACGTGGATTTTTTGCAATACAGTACATAAATGCATTTTTCTTCCTTGCGATTTTTTAAAAAAGATTTTCTTTATTTATTTGAGAGAGAGAGAGCACAAGCGGAGTTGGGGCAGAGGCAGAGGGAGAGGGAGAAGCAGGCTCCCCACTGAGCAGGGAGCCCGATGCGGGGCTTCAGCCCAGGACCCCGGGATGTAGGCAGACACTTAACCAACTGAACCACCCAGGTGCCCCTCCTTATGATTTTCTTAATAAAATTTTCTTCTCTTTCTTTCTTTCTTTCTTTCTTTCTTTCTTTCTTTCTTTCTTTCTTTCTTTCTTTCTTTCTTTCTTTCTTTCTTTCTTTCTTATTGTAAGAATACAGTATATAACACATATACAGAACATGTGCTGACTGTTTATGTTAATGGGTAAGGCTTGTGGTCAGTAGTAGGCTATCAGTAGTTAAGTTTTTAAATTTATTTTTTTATTTTTTTTTAAGATTTTATTTATTTATTTGACACAGAGAGAGAAACAGCGAGAGAGGGAACACAAGCAGGGGGAGTGGGAGAGGGAGAAGCAAGCTTCCCGCCGAGCAGGGAGCCCGACGTAGGGCTCCATCCCGGGACCCCGGGACCATGACCTGAGCCGAAGGCAGATGCCTAACGACTGAGCCACCCAGGCGCCCCAGTAGTTAAGTTTTTAGGGAGTCAAAAATTATATGTGATTCTTCAACTGTGCGGGGTGTCAGTGCCCCTAACCCTTGAGTCGCTCGAAGGTCAACTGTACATGTTAGCCGCTTTGGGATTTTTAGCAATCTGTTGGTGAGATTTTCTCTGTCTTTCAAATGTTGGAACTGGGGATGCCCATTTCAAGACGGAGGGCTGGGCCAATGGGGGCAAGCCAGCAGTCAAGCTTGGCCAGCATGACCCAGTGATTGGATTTCATCGGGGGCAAAAATGATGAGAATTGGTGTTTTCTGCTTACAATTTACTCTTCTCATTGGAAGCACCAAAGGGCAGTCTTTCTCTCCTTCTTCTCTCATAACATCATTAGGAGAGCAAGTCACCGTTTTGGGAGAAGAAGCTTTATCTCAGGAATTTTAGACTCGTATCTGCAGTTCTCTTCCCCTTCGGCAGCACGTCTATATCATATTTGGGGTTGAAACAAGAGCCTCGCGGCACCTTTCCTCATTGAGAAAAGTGTCAGTTTGGGAATCCTTTCTTTCCCAGGCAAAGGAAAAATTGACCCAGTGCCAGGGACCAAAAGCGCCCGTGCCTGTTAATCTCTAGATTAACCAATGATTTTCCAGAGCAGCAAGCTGTTCCCAGAGTTCTGGATGCCTCCCAGACTCTTCAGTCGCCCATTTACCCACATGCTCCTGACTTCCTGAGTGCATCCTTGATATGTGAATGTTGCCTTGTTTAACTTGCTGATAGCGAACTTATTTCCCTCAAATGGCAAAGATGATTGGTCATCAAATTTACATTGTGCTCCCCTATATTTCCCAGCTTCCTTTGGAGTGAAGTGGTAGCCATCTGACAAATTCTAGTGAATGAGCTGTGTGTGGAAACGGCATGTATCACTTATGGGCCAGGGAAATGAAAAGCTGGTGTGCCTCTCCACCCTCTTTCCCAAGCATGGCAACCCGGGGATTCACATATTATGATGGCAGCATCACCAGATGGGGGAAGCTTGGACCCCTGAGCCACCAGATGGAGGTGAGCTCTGGCCAGCTTGCATCGGTCTTCGCGTAAGTGAGAAGTGAGCCTGTGTCGTGCCAAGCTTTTGAGAGCTTTATTACTGTAGCTTAGCCCACTCTGGGCTGACTAAACCTTATTTCCATGTTCTTGCAAAAAGACGCACTGTCTTCTCTATGAGCTGATCACAATTATATTACTAGTATGGAGATCTCAGCCTCCAATATCGGAAGTATCAGAATAAGCTAGATGGAGAAACCTTCTGGTTAGACTCCTTTAGGACTCAAGCTAAACAAGTAAACAAAAACAAACGAGCACATGCAAACCCAAGTTTTCTGTTCAAATGGTCTTCTCTTCCAAACTACCCAGGACCCAGGAAGTCGTGAAGTTTAGCGATGTAGAGCAGCAGCATTCTGCCATCTACAAGATGGGTCAGAGTTGGGCTGAAAGTAATGTTGAGGTGTGTCATGGTGGGGGGTGGGAGCCGGGATAGAGGGCGCTAGGGAAGACTGTGCATTTGCCAAAGTTTTTTTTTATTCCTGTCCCTTATCTTCTGACATTTGTTCTTTGGGTACTGGGCTAGATATGATTATCTGATAGGCAGACAGTGCAGGGGCTTGGGACGCTAATAGTACACACCCCCCAACACACTCACACACTCACACCCCATCCTTGGGGCGAGATTAGATATCTTGAAAAAAATAACAAACTAATAATCAAGGGAAAAGTCAGAAACTTGTTGGACTTCCTTACATTCATTTTTTTCAGTTCAGTACTGTTTTTATTTAGGTTGACATCTGGAAAGGGGTTTGGATGTGGATGGAGTTTTTGTTACATCTTTCTAAGCTTTGGGCCTCTACAGCTCTTCACAGGACCCTGCCCAGATATTTCTTCACAATCATATCTCGTAGCTAATTCTTCTTAAATGGCAGCTAACAGGCATTTAACACAAATTAAACTTTATTTTTTTCAAGAACAGAGGTCATTTATGTTTTGGATAGTTAGGGACGGGTTACTTAGAGTTTGTGGCAAAGTCTGATTAGATGGTCACCAAATGGCTTTCCATTTCTTTCCGGGGCATGTAGCTTGCTCACATTTCCCAGAATTCTTCGCTGTTAGACGGGGTATGTGTTGTACACTATCTTTGTGCCTGGCCCATCAACAGTTCCCCTACTTTTTCTTTCCCTGAGGGATGACCTAATGCAGAGCATCCAGTGGAGGACTTCAAGCCCCCACGGATGTTGAGTCATTATATAGAAGGGACCTGTGTCCTTGAATGTCTGTGTGGAGCAGAGCCTACCTGACTGGCTGCATTGAACTGTGGTATGTCCGAGAAAAAAACCTTTCAAGTGTGAGACCACTGAGATGTGAGAGTTGTTTACTGCAGTAATTAACTCCCCTGTCTAATACAAACCACTTTGCCACTCACCATTTATTTTTCCCTAAGACATGTGCATTCATGAAGCTATTTAGATGCCCTAAATACCTCCACTAAAGTTCAAGGGTTTGAGGATCACCACAAAGGGTTTGCACTTTTGTGTGGAATTTCCAGATGCATTCTTACAAAATTAGTGTTATTTCCCCTTTTCTGACAACATGGTGGCAAATTTTTACTTCTTTTATGTAACCTGTCGCACAGTATTGAAATTTATCGTTATAGGTGTAACTCGACAATCTTAGGTAAAAGGGGGGGGGGTTATTCCATATTAGGAAATGGGGGAGGTCATCTTCCAAGATGGCCACCATCAATTCCTCTCCTCCCTGTACATGTATGCTGCTCCACTAGTCAAGGGGTGGAATCTATTTTCCCCTTCCTTGGTATCTGGACTGTGGCCTGTGATTTGCTTTGCCCAATAGATTGTCAAGGATATGACGTTCCGGGACTTCTGAGCCCAGGCCTTGAGAAGAATGGCTGCTTTAATGTCTTTCCCTTTGGAAGTCAACTGCCATTTGAGAGGTCTGACTATCCTGGGACCACCGTGCTATGAGAAAGCCCCAGGTGACCATGAAGAGAGCCCACTTGGGCACCAGAGGTGAGTGAAGGCTTCCTGGCCCTTCCAGCCGGCTCAGATGCCAGCTGAATACAGCCAAATGGCTCAGAAGGACTACCAGCTAAGCCCAGTCAACTCACAGAATCATGAGGAAAACAGCCACATCGTTTCTGGTTTAAGCCACTAAGTTTCGGAGTGGCTGGTTACACAGCAACAGATAACTGAAACGGGAGGGAGTTTCGGTGTGGTTTTGACCAGTTAAGGAGAGAATTGTAGTCCCCCATGGGACTGCTCATTGTGTTTTGAGTCACGAAGGTGGAAACTTGGCTTTCAAAGAGGTCTGAGAAAGGTTCTTTATGCTCAGGGGCATGCTGTGGCCACTTTCCCGTGCTTATACTTGAGCCTTGGCAAATATTTCTCTAACAGAAGTTTTTTCAAGTGAAAGTAATTATTCACTCACTTCTCTGTTCCCTGTCTTGGGCCACGAGCTCCTTCCGGGGTGTGGTCATATGTCTTGGGCATAGAGCAGGGCCTCCGTAAAGTTGCGGGCTTTAAAGGCTTATTGACTGAGCCGATGCTGGGTGAGAGGATAAGGAAGCAATGAGGAGGAGCCCTAGCTTTACCCGAGTGTATCACCCAGAGGTCAAAAGAAGTGGCTAAATGAAGAAAGATTCGGTGCATGTGGACAGATGCAGTAAATCGATAAATATACCACTGCGTGTTGCGAAAGGAAATTCACTTGCCACTCAATAGAAAGAGAAAGAAGTACCTTATCATGAGGCCAGAAACCACTATCTGAGGATAAAGATCAATCAAGTTCCGTTTCAAGCACTTACTGCTCTTAGTGCCCTTTTCTTGAGTAATGATTTAGCGTTCATTACACACAATGTGTTGACCTCTGGGCACAAATCACAGTGGGGTTGGCCCTGAACTTGGAAAAGCAAATGTGAAATGGGGCACAACCTAGACAGAAATAAACCTGGTGGAGAGAAAATACACGAAGGCTACTGCTTACCTGTTTTGCCCTACGCTCTGGGCACACTTAGCTTTATTCCGATAGCCAGGTGGAGCTTGTTCAGTTCATCTATCAGTTTATAACGGAGCCAGAGGGGTTCCTTAATCTGGGACTTCGTGAAGATAATAAAAAGATTGGCTGAGAAGAGATGAACCATGCTATGGAAAGGGAACTATATCCATTTTAATATTGTTAAATAAATACTTAACCACAGACTCCAAAGAATACACTGTAGGGTTGTGTTATAATGTCCAGGTACTGCTTTTTAGGGAGCCGATCAGAACTTCTGGTTAATTTGACCAAAGGAGCCAGGTTGGTATACTCGAAATTTACTGATCATTCCTCCTCCTTCCCTCCCGTCCTTCCCTTATTCCTTTCTTCCATCCACCCGTCCATCCATCCACCCACCCATCCGTCCACCCACCCTCCCATCTGCGGAGCGCCTACGGCGTATCGGGCACTGGTCAGGGTGCTGGGGGGACAGTGTCAAGCAAGACAAAAACAGTCTCTGTTATCTTGGTGTTTGTGGCCTACATGTGTTTTCTAGAATTGAGTCATTTCAAACCTAAATCATTTCGGGGAATTTACAGTTGAATTTCTTGCTGGGAAAATAAACTAACTCTCTTTGAAATCCACCAATGGACTGTTTCCTTACCTACAGGATTTTGCTTCAGGAAAAAAGAAATTGTCTACTTAACGCAGCTGGAAGAAGCTACCCGCCTAACGTCCTACCTCAGTCCCGGTTTTAAAGGCAGGTAACTTTAAAAGAGAAAACTATACCTAATTATCCTGTTATAATGACGTGTCCATGAACTTCATCATTCTCTCAGCTTGTTTTTCCTCCTACTAGAACTTAGAGCCAGGCGTGGTTGTAAACACAGTGGGAAAGCGGCTACATTGTATTTTTAAGAGGAGCTGCTAATGTATGATTCAGGGAACGTGAGAAGCACCAAGCTTGGCTGCAGAATAACGAGTCTGAAATCAAATTCATCCAACGATTTTGTGATTTAATTCACAGCTTCCGAAATGTATATATCCATCTCCATATGCACATGGATATTTTTAATTTTTTTAAATGATAAGAATATTTTTAAAGATTTGGATACTCACCCCTGCAAAACCGTCCATGGCCCCCCAGGCTTTTTAGCCCTTGGCGACTAGCCAGCATCTCATGCAAGTGCATTTTCATTGCTATTGACTAGTTTCTTGAAATGTGTGGCGGTGTCTATTTCGTCGTGGAATCCCCGTCCTCTGGCACAGAGAGGGGAGGCACGATCATCAGATGCAAGGAAATAATTGAATACTGCCCTTTGTGACTTTTCCTATCTTGTGATGACTTCTTTTAATCACAATTTTATCTCCTGATCTTGACATTTCAGCTCTGGTTTCTCTAGATCTGAGGGATATTTGAAGTTCATTTTAACCCGATTTCCCCTGAGGAAATATATCTCAGTACAAGGCGACACAGTTACCCCATGTGACTTGCCCTAGGCCCCACAGCCCTCTGGAGACAGTCCCAGTCCGCCGGCAACACGCACGGGGAATTTTAATGCACAGTTAATTGGAAGGTTTTTACCAACCTTTGCCCTTTTACTTGCCCAGATAGCACGGTGTGTACCACAGAAAATAAAATTTTAAAAAGCTTGCAAAACTAAAAAATAGGTTGTGATTTGTCATATGTTCTTGTGTTGGAGTCTTCATTATTGTACAAGATCAAAAATTAATGAATGAATGCACTTATTCAGTTGTTCATTCTTCTGTGCTAGAAAAGAGTTGGAGGCAGCCTGAAAGAAATGGGAGCTCTCGGGACGCCTGGGTGGCTCAGTCGGTTAAGCGTCTGCCTTTGGCACAGGTAGTGATCCCAGGGTCCTGGGATCGAACCCCACTTCCAGCTCCCTGCTCAGCGGGGACTTTGCTTCTCCCTCTGTCTGCCGCTCCCCCTGCTTGTGCTCTCTCTGATAAATACAGAAATAAATAAAAATGGGAGTTTTCTCTGAGACCTGACAATGACCAGTGTGAAGAACAAGGACTTAACGATAGACGATCATTCGCCACGAGTTTCATTCAAGTTGCTTGTTCTCATCGGGGGTTGAAAGTAGACTTCCATATTCAGACATGTCGTGTGTTCATATTTTTCTGGATCTACCTGTTGCACGCAGTGAGGCACACCTGTACATGGTAACAAGGGAAATGATCTTCGTCAGTCGACCTTGCTCAAAAACATGGTCAGTGGAAACTACAAGAAAGGGAAAAACTTGCTTCCTTTCTGGGTGGGAGAATAATGAGTCATCATATTCCTGTGATAAATAGGATTATCAATTCATAAATTCTGAGTAATAAGTTTTCACTTGCTAGGAACCAATGACCCATTATTTTGCTAATGGGAACCTTCTAGTTCCTGGGACATACAGCTGCCAGATTACATGTGTTGGCATCTGCTGCTCTCTGACCACATCTCTTGAATGTGTTCTGCTTATTCTGATGCTGCCTCTAAAATGGAAGAAATACTGGCACCTTCTACCAACAGCCAAGGAGGCTGGTTTCTTCTTCAACACAGGTACGAACTTGGAATACATGATCTGTTTGGCACAATTCATTCACGATAAGCCACAGTTGGTCTGATACAGATGGCCTGACCTTCTCAAAATATAAAAGGTCATCACAGCCCAGCTCTCCTGAAGCTGAGCTGGGCACAGTCATTCACCGCTGGAACGGTTCTTCTCTCTGTTCTCTCTGTAGGAAGTGCACTGTGTCCCAGGGCACTATTGGTTTGAGGCCTCAGGTTCAGAGGTGAAATATTTCATGAGGTTGAGTCCCCTAGTCTCTCACCCAAGGAGTTTATTTTGGCCCTTAGAGTATGTGAAAGTCTGTCCTATCAACTGATTGCCTCTTTTTTTTGGCCCATATTTGCCATAAGAAATGAATCGTCAAACATAGACAAACCTGACATCATAAAATTCATACTTTTATTTTTTTTATTTTTTAAAGATTTTTATTTATTTATTTGAGAGACAGAGAGCATGAGCAGGGAGAGGGGCAGAGGGAGAGTGACAAGCAGACTCCCCACTGAGTAGGAAGCCCGACGCAGAGCTCAATCCCAGGACCCTGGGATCATGACCTGAGCCGAAGGCAGACGCTTCACTGACTGAGCCACCCAGGTGCCCCAAGTTCATACACTCTTAAAAAAGAAAGAAAGAAAAGAGAAAAATCTTTGTCCATAGATTCTTAGTTAATATTTGTTAAAAGTAGTTTTCTTTCTGTGTAACCTACAGGCTCATTCTTTCACAGCTAGTCACTGTTTGGGGATTGATGAATGTTTTCAGCTCATGAACCATGTGCAATTTTTTCCCCCCGTCCTGCTTCCTGTATTTTACAACCCCATCCGGATATTGGACATGCTGGCTCTAGGTCTCATCTCCAGGCTGGAAATTCCATTAGCACCCTGGTGTGGGAGCTGGTGTGCTAGCTCTGTCTCTTAGACAAATGTAGGCCTGTGGAGTCTTTGTCTAGAAGGCTGGGCAGGAGCTTAACGGGTAGAATCTGGAGAGGGGATGGACCGGGGTGAGCCGGCGGGAGACCAGAGTTCCAACTCCAGTAATTGCTAACTTTATGACTTTGGACGACTCACTTAAAACAATCTGGCCCCTACCTTTTCCCCCATAAAGGGAAAAGGTTGGCTGTGTCTTTCAACGGCCCGTCAGTTCTACGATTCTGGTTTCTAGACTTGCACCTATCTGGGGTCACCCAGAGTGGAGGGTCTACTTGTCTGGAACTTTGCAGCAGAAACTCACGGTTCCTGCTCCGGGACAGCACTACTCTTCAGTTTGGAAGACGTGAGAGATTATCATGTTTCCCAAATACCAGTCTTTTCCCTACAAACTTCCGATTTGTGCCACAGCCCTGTCCTACCTATATTTTTATTCACGAGGGGTTTTTTCTTTGAGTTGACCGGCTGTCTAAGACTTCAATTTATTTATGGAAACATTGTGTCATTTCACTAAAGGGATACACACAGGTTGGTACTGGTCATAGGGGAAACAACTACAATGACCAGGAAGCATTACCCAGGGCTAGCACCTTTCTAGCTATGGAGGGAGGACTCTGGTGCCTTCCGCTTCTCTGCCTCCCACAGACTGGGAGCAAAGTTGGCGTCCAGCTCACTGCTGAGCATGCACCCCAGATTTGGGAGAACTAAACACAGGGTGATCTTGGGGTCCTGCTTGGCTCACCACGAGGTCAGCTCAGCGCAGATTCTATTTAACTTCTGCTCCCCATTGAGCACAACCCTGACTAATGGGCAACAGAAACATTCTGGTTCTCTAGAAAGACTGTTGGCTCAGGGTCCTAGAGGGGTTCAGATCCTGCCACCAAAGGGGCAAAAGTCCCATGCGTCTGCTATTTCCGTGGTGATGTGTTCTTATGTCTCTGATGAGCATTCCCTTGTCCCAGAGTCAGGTCTCCCCTCCACAACTGAGAGCACCCCAGAGAGGAGCCCCCAGCTCGCCTTCTCTAATGCACAGTGTGACCCCGGGTTGGGTTTGTGCAGGGGCCCCCTCCACACCCCAAGACTGGCACCTCCATCGGACATTCAAACCCAGTGCCTTCACCTTCAAGGAGCCAGGTGGTGCGAGTCCTACGTGATGTTGCTGTGGCAGGAGCCTAAACCACCAACCACCGCTGGGATGAGCTCTATCAACTCAGAGTTTTGAACATGAACTCTTGCTGCCAAAGAGCCCACATCCCAGGTAGGAAACTTCTTTTTTTTTTCCCCCCAGATGAAACATTACAAGAAGACAGTGACCGCCCCGTCGTCTTTCAAGGGCATTTATGAAGCCCCCACCTCTGGTTGCTCATCACAAAATGTTATCTGAAGCAAGCGGAGACAAAGGCCATGTTCTCCGGGGGTTATGATTGAGAACAGACTTGCTTGGCGCTCACACCATAGACTGTTCTAGATGCTGTCTCCAAAATGTTTCCTTCTGGTCCATGACTTTTGGTGGTACACGTTGAAAGGACCCAGCCCCTCTTCTTCAACCAAGCCCCAAACTTCTGTGGTCTTAGCCCCAGAAAGAAGATCTCTAGAGGAGGTGGCTGGTGGACCAGGCACCCCTGAATCTTCACCCTGGGTTGCTTCTTTCCCCTGGGGTTTTCTCACACAATTTCCACGCTCACCACCATCCCACTGTCCTTGGAAAATATGCTGGTGCCCTGGGGACATCTGCCCTCCATCTTGGTTCTGCCTGACAGAAGTGAGAAAGGCTTTATTTACTCTGAGCATATTTAAGAGAAAAAAGGAAACAAAATAAAGGAAAAAAACAGAATCGTAACTCAGAAAAGACTTGACTAAATCCCAAGAGAGCTAAAATGACGTGGATGCAAAAACACATGTGTGGTGACCACACAGCATAGGCCTGCCAGCTGACTCCTTCCCTGTTTGAGAAAGCTTCTTTCCGCGGCCCAGAGTCTGCAATCACTCCCTGTTGGCCTTACCTGAAACCCCTGCTCCCTAGCGGGTTCCTGCACAGCAGCGCTGCTGACATTCGGCGCTGGATAATTCTTGGCCTCCCCGTGCACTCTAGGAGGTTGAGCAGCCTCCCCGGCCTCTGGGGTAGTTAGTGTCCCAGCTGAATGAAAGTGCACGATACCCAGTTGATGTGGAGAATGGAGAATTGGGTGTTGCTGGAGAAACGACATACGATGTCGTGGGGCCATTGATGGGATCTCCTGCTTCTGGTGAAAGTCTCTTTATGGTTATGTACCAAAAGGTATAGCGAAACTCGAACAAAGTGTGTCAAGCCTGATGGAACGCTTAGACAATAATAGGGTATTGACGGAGCATCATTATGACGTCATCGAATGTAAGTGTGCGCACACAAATGGCAACATTACTTCTCCTGATCTTTCGGATGAATTTGCTGTTGCAACAACGGATTAAAATTGCTGGCTTCCGTGGTGGTGTGGATTATGTATCTCTGTCACAGAGGATTTCCTGGCAAAACAATACAGTGTTTTTCTTAAAATATCTTAAATGGTTAGACAAACTGGGAAGCCTAACCTCTTTTGACAGTGGCAGTTGTTAAAGAAATAAGGGACATGGTTGGGATGGGGGGCGGGGAGAAAGTGTCCTTCCCTTGGGGGACGGTGCTCTCTCTGGAAGAGCCTCTCCAGGCCCAGGGGGCTGAGGTCTTTGGGTCACCTGCACCACACCCCAACGAGTGACACGTTCCTAACACGAGACTCTGTCAAGGTGGCCAGGAACCTGGTTTTGGCCCCTGTTGGCTGGGGAATCTTGACTGTGACAGTAAGGCCATTCTTATTCCCGGTTTCTGGGGGCTGAGTTTCCTACGGCTGCTATAACAAATCACCACAAACTTAGTGGCATGAAGCGACACAAATTCATTAACTTACAGTTCTGGAGGCCACAAGCCTGAAAATGGGCCTAAAATCAAGCTGTTGGCAGGGCTGGGAGCTTCTGGAAGCTCTGGAGGAGAAGCCCTTCCTTGCCTTTTCTGCTTTCTTGGTTCATTGGCTCCCTTCCAGCCGGCAATGGCATCCCTCCAAAATCTGCTCCCATCGTCACTTCCTTTCTCTGACCCTCCTCCTTTCCTGGTGTAAGGACCCTTGTGATGACCTCGGGCCCGTTTGGATAATCCTGGATAATCCCCCATCTCAAGACCCTTAACTATATCACACCTGCCAAGTCCCCTTTGCCATCTAAGGTAACACCTTCTCAGCTTTCAGGGATTAGGATGTGGACATCTTTGGGGGCCATTACTCTGCCTACCACAGTGCGGCCTACACGGAACGATCCATGATGGAGTTCATTAGCCCAGGACCTCAGGAACATGAAAGAAGGAAGTGTGGCGCATCGTCAAATGCAGCTATGAGAACTACTCCATGAGGACCCGTTGTCCATCTCCGGGTCTCATTCGTCCATGACCTTCACCTGGCAGCTGCCAGACTGGCCTGCATTTTGGTCTGGTTTGGACTTGTCTCTCTCTGTCCTCCCACCTCTGCTGACCTTCTCTTCCGAGAGCTCAAGAAGGGGCATGTGTTTAGAAATAGGCCAGGATGTGTGATTATTCTGCTTCCTTGCATTCTATAGCGCTCAGACCCCAGAGGAGCTTAACAAGTAGGCATCGTTACAGGTGGTGGTTCTGTTTATAGTGCTTTGGCAGAAGTATTGGTTGGCTGTCTGTAAACCAAAATTGCAGATGTCCAAGGTGAATGCCAAATCCCCGGGGCTCAGTGGCTGACAAGTTGGGCTGCCACGGTCATTGCCCTGCGACCAGTGCTAGAGAGTGGCCAGAAGAGAAGGGACCAAGTTCTGTTTTTACTCCCCGGGGGTTGGAAAAAGCATGTGTGGTAGAGTAACAAGCACACCAGAGAATGGGCTACAGGGGAGGAATACTTAGGCCTAGGTGCTCAACCAGGCTTGCATACTGGGATCACCTGGGAAGATTTGTTTATTTATTTAATTTTCGGCTTACGTGGGAAGATTTAAACCGTGGCCTCACTAGGCCTACACTGCTGGAGATTCAAAGCTAACTGGTCTGGGCATCCGAGTTTTCAAAGCTCTCCAGGTGATGCCAATGTTCGGCAAGAGCCGAGAACCACTGAGTGAGGAATTTGAGCTGGGCGGTGCAGAGAGCCCCAGGTGAGGTACCCTCATACTCACAGAAGCCATCTACATGAGGGCCTGTGCATTCGAATCTTGGGGGTCTTGTTAAAATCCAGGCACTGATTCAGCAGTTCTGGGCTAGGGCCTGAGATTTTTGCATTTCTGGCAAGCTTCTAGATGATGCTAATGCTGCTGGTCCAAGGACCAGACATTAAGGAGTGAGGGTCTCCCAACCCATTTTACAGAGGAGACCATGGGGGCCTGGGAGCATGGGTGAGTTACCAAAGGTTTGTGGCGGAGTTGGAACCAGGATGGAATCCCCTTCCTCCCCATCCAGTGACCATGCCAGGCCACATGTCTGTCTCAACTGAGAAAAAGATTCACCCCAGTCCTAGCCGTCAGCGAAAATAGGGCATCAACTGATTATGTAAACATTATCAAGATTAGGCAACATGAAAAGAGGAAAACCATGATAGTGTGGATCAGCCATAGTAATTGTTTATGAGCAAAATGGGTATAAGTTATTTATTTGCTTAAGGGACCAAACTCTATGTGTATTCAGGGTTTTTATATATATGATTTTATACATATATACATAGATATTTTTTCCTTTATGAAACACTATTTTATCTATCTATTTATATTCTCTCATAAACATTGGAGGTGTACCCTTAAAAGTCTTTCTCCTCCAACAAACACCCCACCTAATTTGGTACAAATATTTAGAATGGCTAACTCTGCTTTTTAATCCTTTGTATTTTTCGTAAAAAATTTTGTTTTATTCAAGTATAAATAACATACAATGTTATATTAGTTTCAGGTGTATGGCATATTGATTCCACAATTCTGCACATTACGAAATGCTCACCATGATAGGTGTAGTTACTGTCTGTCCCATACACCATTATTACAATATTATTGATTCTATGCCCTATGCTGTACTTTTCATCTTAGAACTGTTAATTCTTCTTTTTTTTTTTAAGATTGTATTTATTTATTTAGAGAGAGAGAGAGAGAGAGAATGCATGAGGTGGGATGGGGAGGGAAAGGGCAGGGGGAGAGGGAAAATCCCAAGCAGACTCTGCACTCAGCGCAGAGCCCGATTCGGTGCTTCATCCCATGACCCTGAGATCATGACCTGAGCTGAAATCAGGAGTCGGACACAACTGACTGCGTCACCCAGGCGCCCCTAGAACTGTTAATTCTCGAAGCTGGGCCAGTGAAAAGTAAGGCAAAAATCAATGTTGCCTCCTTGACCCTTTTGCAAATGGCCACGTGGAAGGAGGCAGGCTGCGCTAAGAGCTTTACATCCTGGGCGAGAACTGGCCCCTCCACCCATTGCCCTTCGCCCTTGGACAAGCCACTCAGACCTTTACTAACCCCACTGGTTAGAAGGGGGCGATAAGATTATTTTCTAGGGTTGTTGTAAACGATAATTCAGAGAAGAATGGAAAATTCTTCCCCAAAGGGGCTGCTGTTGTTGTTTGACTAAGGTGGGCTCTGATCAGGACCGCCCCTTAAACAGCGAGAAGACCCAGTCAAGAGCCAAAAGGACTCCATCAGGGAGTAAGTGAAGTAAAAGGAGGACCGTGGCTTGATTTTGTCATCGTACGTGCCCCTGAGAGGACCGAGTGGCCTGGCGTGAGACGCACTTGCTCGGCCAGGCCAGTGTCCAAGCTGGCGGGCCCGGTGTCGCGGGGGCTGGCGCGGGTCCCCGGCGGACGGCCGCTCGGCCGCTGCGGTCGGCTGCGCACACGGGCTTTTCGCGGCGGGCCCCGTCCGAGCTCTGGGGGGAATAGCATCTCTGCCGCCAGCCCATGTGCTTGGGACAATACCGACTCTATGAACAGCAAACTGAAAACTCAACGTTGCGTGAGAAATCACCGCTCAGAGATGGCGTTTATTCTGCAGAAATGACTCGAGAAAGAGTGATGAAGAGAACGGATCGAATGTGAATAGAACCCTGAAGCCTGTCATGCCAGGGGCCGCTCCCCTCCATTTCGGTGACATTTGGGAGGCTGTGCTGCTCTATCTTTTTATCTTCCGGTTTGTATTGACTTGAATTCAGTCCGCCCTACAGCTGAAAATAGCAATGGCAATAAAATGTGGCGTTAGCCTGAAGATCATAACACTGAAAGCAGCTCACGACCAAAACGTTTTCTGGTGCATTTTTTTGTATTTTTCTTGCATGTCTTGGGTTCGTCTTCTGGAAAGGTGCAGTTTGGATATTGTCCAGAGGTGTGAGAAGCGCCCAAGGATCTTGAGTGAGGAAATGAATCATGACATTGATTGTGAACCCTGCCGTAGGCGTGGCAACAAGGCGAGCTGTGTGGATGATCCCGAGCCACTTGCTTAAGAGCCGCCCTGGGAGCTACTTACAAATGTACATTCCAGGGCCCTGTCTTTCACGCTTACAACTCAGTGGGACTGGGGTTGGGTCTAGGAAATTGTATTTTGAGAGTTCCCCTGTTGGTTATTTTCTTTCTTTCTTTCTTTCTTTTTCTTAAGATTTTTATTTATTTATTTGAGAGAGAGTGAGAGCGAGAGAGATCACAGAGAGGGAGAAGCCGACTTGCCCCCGAGCAGGGATCCCGATGTGGAACTCAATCCCAGGACCCCAAGATCATGACCTGAGCCGAAGGCAGATGCTTAACTGAGCCACCCAGGTGCCCCTCCCCTGTTGGTTCTATAGCTTAACTAGATTAACCACATACAAGACCGCATAAGGATGCAGGATCCCCTAAGACTAAGTCCAGGATCTCTGGTGAAATATTATTGATTGGTAATCAAACTAGATCAAGAGGGGCAGTGAAGTTTTGGAAAAAAGTTAGTGGTTCTACAGAAAGGAAAACAGCTGGCGATTCCTGACTACTTATTAGGGGTCAGCCACTGTGCTGAGAGCTTTATAGAGTTTAATCCTGGGCATTTATTTACTTGTTTATTTATTTTTAGCAAATGAGGAAACCAACACTCAAAAAGCTAAGGCAACTTGGCCCAAGTCCTACAGTTACAAGTGTTGGAAGTAATGGTTCGATCACATATCTGTGTCACGCTACAGTTCAAAAGGGAGGGGGGCGGAGAGAGAAAGCAGTGCCTCCACCCCCCAAAGACACGCAGTTTTTCTTTGGAAGGAGGTAGATGAATTTATATACAACTACTGCAAGGAACTGACAAAAGGACATAAGATGATTTTTAGTGGCTGTTAAAATTCTCATTATGTCTGGGAGGAGGAATCCTGTTAACTGATCCAGAGAAACTTACTCTCAGGGAAAAACTATAATCAGATCCTAAATATTTGTGTGACTCATTTTGTTTGGTTGACACCGAAGGCCAGTGTATTTTCTTGGTATAGCCTTAAATGTAATAAATTGATGTTTCGAATATAATATTAGCTGCATAATTTTATTCTGCTTTGTTAGCTTATGCTAGCCCAATAAAATCTGACAATGGAACAAAAGACCCTCCTTAGGGTGATATTTTAATTGTCATAAAAATGTCATATAGATTAAGGGGCCAGCTGAGCCCTTATAGTTTCTCAGGGACTAGAGAAATCATTAAAAAAAATGCATATGCTATTTCCAGGATAAAATACTGGCCATGATTCCAGCCATAATGTTCTTTTTATGTGAATTTTGCCAAATACAAAGCCATGAATTATATTAATTCCCAGAAATCATCTTCCAAAAAGCTTACATGAAATATTAGAGATCTTTTTCCCTCCTCCTCTTTCCTCCCTGCCCCCCCTTTTTATTATGGGGAATTTTGAATTAATACAAAAGCACACATAATTGTAGAAAAAAATCCCGATACCAAAATGTTTATTTCCGTAGCAATTTCTGCCCCTCTGCTGCTGCTACATTTCGAGTCAAACTTTGATTTCTAGCAAGCTTTTCCCGCAGCAGTTGAGACACACACGATGAATGAATGTGTCAGCTGTGGTTGCCTCCTTCCTTGGAGTGTCTAGGAGCCCCTCCCTGGCCAGGAGGAAATACACAGAGAACAGAAGACTGAGGTACGTTGAGAGTCTAGAGTCATTGGCAAACTATAGCTTGAAGGTCCAACCCGGCTGCTACCTGCTTTGGTAAAGGGAGATTTCCCAGAACCCAGCCACCCCCGTTCGCTGACTGTCACCTAGGCTGCCGCCCCGAGACACGGGCAGAGGTGGATGGTTGTGACAGACACCATATGGCCCGCAAAGTGGAAAATACTTACGGAAAAATGGTCTATCCCCTTCTTCAGAGGAACTGTTGTTCAGACAAGGGTATTAAATTACATCAGCATCTTTATTGGTCGGGGTCTAGTCAGAAAAATTGAGCACCCACCAGATGAGAATTGAATACTAGAAACGGGGACCCAGGCTGAAAGAACATTTACCATCTGTAATTTGCTGGTCATCGCGGCCAAGGGAAAGAGAGCCATCCATGGCTCTTCAAGCTTCTGCCCGTAAGGGACACGCATCACATCTGCTCGCATTTTATTGGCCAAGGCGAATCACATGGCTGAGCCTTCAGAGGAGGCACGAAGTGCAATTCTACTATTGCTAGGAATATTTAAGCCGAGCACTCCCGAAATCCACCATCTGCATGGGATGAGTGCTCAAAACCCAGATGAATCAGTGCCGTAAGCAGACATACACACACACACACACACACACACACAATATTGACTCTTTTCTCCCTAAAGGGATGACAACATTTCTAATATTTTAATTGAGTTGCAATCTTGCATTGTATTCAATACACTGAAGACTTTGCTGAGGAGTTTCCCTCTTAAGACTTCAAATGCCTTTCCTCTTTGTCAACGTTGCATATATAAATCACTGCGTTTGCGAAAAGAACGAAAACACACGTCTGTACCTGATTAGAATGCTTTTTGTTTTACCCAGACTATTAAAAGAGACTTAAAAAAACATGAGTAGTGGCAAGAAACAAAACAATGGCACTTGCATATAGTTGGAGCTTGGAGTGAAAATTCTACGCGTTTTAATTTGCAGGTGCGGCACCAATTACGCTAAGAGGCAGAAGAACTTTCTCTCTGCCAGCAGCTAACTCTTCTCGATTCCCATGAACGTTTACTAGAGTCTGTGGTGGCTAAAGTGGCGACAACACGTTTTCGGCATCAGTCTGTCCTTCCTGTGAAAAGCTGTGCTCTTCTGAACATGGTTTGTTCACTTCCCTCCTTTTGGCAACCAACGGTGAAGAGAGGGAAGGTCTGGAAAGATGTAACTATAGAGGGGCCATCAAATTAGGGTCCTCAGGCCAAATTAAGCTCATTGCCTTGTTTTGTAAATAAAGTTTTATTAGAACATAGCCGTGTTCACCATGTACATGGTGTTTATGGTTGTTCTTTGGCGGTGCAGTTGAGTCGTTGTGACAGACGACTGGCTCGCAAAGCTGAGAATGTTTACTGTCTGGTCCTTTGCAGACCAAGTTTACTGACCCTGCTTTTACAGTCTTTCTCATCTTCAGAGAAAGGTCTCTACATAAATTATGTGCCCACATATGAAGTCACGTAAAACCTCTCAACCACTTATAGAGCATGACGCTATAACACATTAATCTTATATGGATCTTAGTCATCATTACTTTTGGTAAATTGAATATTTTTCTTCTTGATCTTCGTGTTTTCCACATGACACCTTTTCTTCAGCCCACAGAAAACTCAGAAATGTTCCTGGTTGAGCATTATTCTCTCCATCTTGAAAGGTGCTTCCCTACTGCTTGCATTTTGCTCCCATTTCCTTGATAAATCCCTCTCTGTCCCCTCGCCCCCTCACTCTTCCACGTCATCCTGTAAACGCTGGCGTTCCCCACTGCCCTGCTTTGAATTTCTTCTCACTTCACCTACCTCACTAAGTGTCAGCCAGTCATTCCTGTGCTGTCGGCTGCAAACATCTCGAAAACTCTGCTTCACACTCGGATCTTTCCTCCGAGGCCTAGACCCTCAACTCCAGGATTGTTTCTCCTGGACATCTCCACTCACGGGGGCCTCAAACCGTGCATGTTCGTAATTGGACTCATTGCCTTCTCCTCCAAGTCTGGGCTCCCTTCTGTCTGTCCTGTTCATGTATGCCCTTCTCCTGCAGCTAGAAACTCAGGAGTCCGCACTGACGTCGCCTCTGCCAGTTGGCCACCAAGACCCGCTGATTCTATCTTCTAAATACCCCCCAAATATGTGGCTTCCTGTCCATGTTTGCTGTCACTTCAAACTCTCATCATGTCTTGTCTGAACTGCCTCTAAGTGGCCTCCTGGTGACGTCCATCCTGACTCCACATCACTCGGTACCCTGCACTGACACCGAGCCACCTTCCGCAAGCCAAATTTGATATACAAATATACTTGACATTCTTCAGGGTGTCCTCATCACCTTTTGGGTTCTGTTCAGACATCTTAGCAAGGAGTTTAGGTGCCATCATGACATGGCTTTTGCTTAGCTCTCCAGCCCGATCTCTCAACCTCTGGGCTCCCGGCTCAAGCGAGCGCATACCTTTGCCCATGGCATCACCTCCGACCTCAGCACTTTGCCTGTCTTGATGCCACGTCCTTCTTTTATTCACCCTTTAACTTTGAGCTCAGGAAGCTCCTCCTCTTATATATACAAGATGATAGATGTTAAGTCAACCTATTGTGATAATCATTTCACAAAATATGTAAATCAAACCGCCATGCCGAACTCCTTGTACAGTGATGTACGTCAATTATTTCTCAGTAAAACTGGAAAAAATATACGTTTCTGTTAGAAATAGTACTGGTGGCGGGGCGCCTGGGTGGCTCAGTCAGTTAAGGCGTCTGCCTTCGGCTCAGGTCATGATCTCAGGGTCCTGGGATCGAGCCCCGCATCGGGCTCCTGGCTCAGTGGGAAGTCTGCTCCTCCCTCTCCCTCTGCCCCTCACCCCTGCTCGTTCTCTCTCTCTCTCTCTCTCTCTCTTTCACAAATAAATAAATAAATAAAATCTTAAAAAAAAAAGAAATACTACTGGTGGCTAGTTTTCATATCTGTATACCAACCTGGGCTATCAATATGTACATCTATATCATATACACACATTCAGCATTATATATAATGTTTTATATATGCACGTGTGTGTGTGACATAGATGTACATATGTATGTATATCACACACACACGGCCCAAGGAGGTGGCCAGGGAATGTACAACTTTGAGAATTTTTTTAAGTTAAAATTTGACTCTAACACTTAAGGTTTCTTTAACATTGAGGACACAAAAATAGTTCAAAAATATTGGTAAACATTTCCCACCGATGATCTGCTTAATTGCTCATGTGAAAAGATTTCAACTCCGTAGACTCTCCGCCAATTCTGCTTTCCTCCCACTAACCTGCTTTTGTCTCCAACATCTGCTCCTGGTGACTGACCTCCCATCGTGTGGCTCACAGCCTTTGCCTCCCCACCTGGCCCCGACTCTCCGTCCATCATATGGGTTTTAGTCAAACAGTTGCTTATGCCCTGGCGCTCCCAGACACGCACGTGTGCACCTACATCTCAGCCCCACAGCCTTCTGTGTGGAAACTGTGCATGTGGCAGGCAGATCTTCTTTTCATCGGCATCAGGTTCAATGTATTCGTTGCATAAAGTTCACTGGAAGATGCCCCGATCAAAGACTGGTTTCCTGGTCGCTGATATCAGCCCCTCTGTTTCCCAGGTTCAATTTGAATCACGTTCAGCCAAGTTGAAATTCTCTTTAACAGTTGGGGCCAGGAGGAATCAGGATGAAGAAACAGACAATTCTTCAGTTCCCTTTTCTTAAGCAGTAGAATAAATGCCTTCACTAAAATCTATTGGCTGGTGAGGTGGCCGAAGTAACAATTTGTATTGTATTTGCAATCATAATCATACTCATAAGAACTGATAATGTTCATTCCAGACATACTGGGACAGGCCTTTGACATGGATTATCTCATTAGTTCATCCTTGTATGCCAGTAAAATGGCCACAACAGTCATTTGAAGGAGAAGAAAGTGAAAACTGGCTGTATCTCTCTCTCTCTCTCGGATCTTTAAAAATATTTTTCGATTTTATAACTTTTTATTTTGAAATAGTTTAAAACTTACAAGAAGTTGGAAAAGTAGCAGAGAGTTCTTGTATATCCTTCCCTCAGCTTCCCCAAAGATATTATCTTACATAAAGATACTGACTCATTGTCACGACATTGTGTGTGTGTGTGTGTTTCTACGAAATCTAATTGCATGCGTAGATTCGAGAAACCATCGAAGTCAGGGAAGGGAATTGTTCCATCACCACAAAGAAACTCCTTCCTGTTACGCCCTAACTACTGCTGATCTGTTCTTCCTCACCATGATTTTGTCACTTCGAGGTGGTTTTATATGCAAGGAATCACACAGCATGGAACGCTTTGAGATCGGCTTTTTCACTCAGCACACGCTTGAGATCCATCCGAGTCAGGGGTATCAGTATTACTTTCTGCATCCTTTATTAAAAAGAGACATTTTTTGCAGAGTCCTACCTGGAGCATTCGGATTTGAGTCAACAGCTGCTCAGTTCATGGGCATGTAACCGGCAGGGTCCCCTTCAGGCAAGGTCAGCCGTCGGGCAGTGGGGGCTCTGGGCGGTTTGTGTTTGCCTCTCACCCAAAGTACGCCATCTTCCTTCAGCACCCCGTCTTTTCTTTCCCTCCTTTCCAGCTGCCTCTTGCTTGGTCTTAGCCCCTGAGATGAGCGTCTGTGATAAGGACTTAGATGCGGGTTATTTATTTGAGAGGGAATTGCGGGAAGTGGGAGGAAGGAAGGGAGGGTGGGGAAACCAACACGGAGCATGTGAGTGAGGGGGGTGTGGCTGCGGGCAGCTGGGGCTCGGTCCTACCAGGGGCTCCTACGGAATGGTATAGAACGTGCCCCAGAACTGCCATTCTGAGACGGGGGAGGTGCAGGCATTTATCCCCCCATCTCTCCTTAACCGAGGGTTGTTCCAAGCACACGAACCCCCTACATTTCTGGACGGTACCTGCTCAGGCGGATTAGTGAGCTTGGGCTCTGCAGAGACATCCCCACCCCCACCCCCACCCCCGCCCCCCCCCCCACCCCCGCCCCCACCCCCACCCCCACCCCCGCCCCCACCCCCACCCCCGCCCCCACCCCCGCCCCCACCCCCACCCCCACCCCCGCCGCCAAGCCAAATGGAGAGACACAGCTCAGTGTCTGGAGACATCTCAGGCACAAAGTCAGATGGGGGCGAGACTGAGATGTCTCCAGAGCATCCCCGATGGCAAGAACTCTCACGCTGATTTCCACATTCTCCCAGGACCAGCTCAGGACTCTGCAAGAGGCTGTCTTCTTGCAGGTATGGTTACCAGACTATTCTGCTATCTCGAGTTGTTCGAGTGGCTAACTTCGATTTTTTAAAATTTTTATTTGACAGAGAGAGAGAGAGAGCACAAGTAGGCAGAGCGGCAGGCAGAGGGAGAGGGAGAAGCAGGCTCCCCGCTGAGCAGGGAGCGGGACGTGGAGCTTGATCCCAGGACCCCGGGATCACGACCTGAGCCGAAGGCAACCGCTTAACCACCTGAGCCACCCGGGTGCCCCTTGAGCAGCTAACTTTGGAAGCCTCTAATTATTTGGAGGGATTTTTATCTATGTAATTAAATTAATTAAAACCTAAATCTCTATTTCACCCTGAGTAGCTTCAAATAATTTAAATAATAATTTTTTTTTCACCCCAGTGCCTTATCCAAGTTCCCAAACTGCTGTTTTTCTAAACAGTCTTTTGCCGGGGTGCTGGGTGGCACAGCTGACTCTTCATCTTCATTAAATATCTGACTCTTCATTTCAGCTCAGGTCATGATCTCAGGGTCGTGAGATCGAGCCCCACATCGGGCCCCGCACTCAGCTCAGCGTCTGCCTGAGGATTCTCGCTCTCTTTTTCCCTCTGCCCTTCCCCCCACCCAAAATAAATAAATAAACTTAAAGAGTCCCCTGTTTTTTTGCACCCACTGCCGTGCGCTAGTGCTGTGGTTTACGTGTTTATCTTCCTCCTCCGTTGACTTCCTTGCTGTCAAACCTTGGAGGGTTAATCTCTTTGAATCCTGGGCTACCGGCACAGGGTCCCACACACGGCTGTGTGCAGCTGAGGTTGGGGATGGAGGCGGGAGGTACACTACAGAAGGAGGTTTCTCGCTTGGGCCTTCGGGGGGCGTAAGAGGGGGATCTTGATTTTGGTCCCGGCGAGGCAGTTCCAGGTGAGGCTGCTCTGTTGGCGGTACAGGGAGAAGAGCAGGGCTGTGGAGGTCAGGGTTAAATCTCAGGTAAGTGATTTTATGGAGGTTGCATCGACAATTTACACCAACATTCTTCTCCCCCAAAGACTAACTGGCTCATAGGGGTTGGGTGAGGCCGGAATGCCGTAAGGAGGGAAAGACAGGTCTCTTGCAGCCGGCGGTTGCTGCTTCCTCCTGGCTTCGTTTATGGCCTCGTTGGTAGGCACCTCCTAGACCTCCATCCACCTCTCCGGCTGTTACCCTTTTCCTGTTTCACCTTATGCACAATGTTATTAAAAACAAACTAGCCCCAAACTTAGAACCTTCAAATAACGATTTGTTATTTGTGACAATATGGTGGGTCCAGAACTGGGGCAGGGCTCAGTTGGACCGTTCTCCTCCTGCGTGTGTGTCAGCGAGGGTCGTTCATTTGGCTGCATCACAGGGCAGCTGGGCGGGGCCAGAATGTTCCAGAAAGCTTTGCCTCTACGTGCGGGGACCTCGGTGCTACTCCGCTAGGTCAGTTGGTCCGTCTGTCTCTCTCTTCCAGTCTCTCTGGAATAGTTTGGTCTTCTTTGCAACATGGTGTAAGAGTCGGGGCTTGGCCCAGCCAGGGTGGTCAGACTTCTAACACAGTGGCTGATTGCCAGGAGGAAGGAAACCGACGCTGTCAGTATTGCTAAGACCTGGGCTCAGAAGTCCCAGAATGTCTCTTTCACTACAGTCCTATTGGCCCAAGTAAAGCACATGCAGCCGGGACTCGAGCGGAGGGAAACGGAGTCATCTCTTGCAGCACGCACATACGGGGGTAGCAGAGCTGTTGGGGCCCTCTCTGGAGACTCGTTATCACACTCATCCACCTAGGCGAGTGGCAGGAGTGGGCTCGACTCAAGGGAAGGCAACACGAGGCTGTCCAGAAAACTACCATGTGGCCTGGCTTGATAGGGCCACCAGCCATTTTCTGGAGGATTGGGAGTCAAAAGCAGGGAGGGATGGGGGGGGAGATAATGGGCACACTGCAGAGCGCAGCGAAAGGGGAGAGGATCTGTGAGAAAGAGTAGGAACCACGAGAAACCACAAGTGAGCTGGAGGCAAGGAGACGCAGAGAGAAGGGGAGATACTGAGGCACAGATCGAGACTCAGAGAGGCAGACAGCGTTCCAGTCCTTAGTGCTGACCGGAAGCTTTCAGTTCCACGGTTACTCACGATTAGTCCATGTGCGTTAGAAGATACCCCTTTTTACCTGAGATAAGCAGGTGCATCTCTTGTCTGCATTTCCAAAAAAATGATTCAAGAAATGAGTTTGAATCCCAGACCTGCCACCTATTGGTTCTGCGTCCTTGGGCAAGTTACTTCTGTGGTTCACTTTTCTCATCTGCAAATGAGAATAATAATTATGCCTATGTCACATGGCTGTTTTGAGTATGACAGCATTTATATTGTGAGGGTTAATACATTTGCAAGCTCTTGGAGCAATGCCTAGCATGTAACAAGCACGGTGTGCATATATATATATATATATATATTTTTTTTTTAATAAGATAATGTTTGGGAGTCGTGGGTTGAGAGTCTCTTTGGAAAACAAGTAAGGTATTTCATTGGGAAAAACACATTATTTTCTTCCGTAATCAAGGTAGATCAGTCCTACCAGGCTGTTATTGTGTGCCACTGAACTGAACACATATATCCTAAAAAATCTGGAGCCAAGTTGTCTACGAGGTTAGACAAAACTGTGGGTATAGTAAATCACATAAGCTGAGGCATCTTGATCCTTATCAGGAATTTAGAGCTTCTTTGAGCTTGCTCTGCACTTTTTCTCCGTCCTTTATCTCCCTGCTCACTTCTCCCCTTCTCAAGATAACCCAATTTATAGAATTGCCTCAATATGTGCCGGTTGACATGACATTCAGAGTGGAGAAGAATGCCAGAGAGACCCAGTTGTAACCTGTTGATTTATGGTCGGTCCGCTTCACTGTCGCTCTCTGAGTTAACATCAAAAGAACGGATGAAGAATGCAATCACGCTGGGCAAACAAATATACTGTTGCAAATGACTTTGCAAAAAAAATTTTTTTTTCCTTCTGGCCATGTATAAAATGAGCTAAAAGTGGCCCTTGGTGCAATCTTTCAAATACCTTCGGGCCTTGCACCATATGTTTCCTACGTTTCCTTTTATCACATGTGATTGTATGTTATAACACACAGCCATTCCAAAGGGGAACCAGATGGCTGCGTGTTTCCCGGTTCGGGAGTCTCCGACAAAAAGGCAGAAGAGATCTGGGGCTATATTTGGTTCTGATGAAACTGACAGGCCATTGGAGGTGATAATCAGTGGTATTTAAGGAAGGCTCGCATTTACGATAAGAAGCGTAGTGCTCAATCACGTCTGAATGTGTGTTTAATGGGCATATCCTTGAAAAACGGGTTTAATGTATTCCTTTACATCTGCTCAGTCTGAATATGTCAAGACAGGCAATATTTTAAACTAGTTTTTCTTTTTGAAATACACACGTTTCAGAAAAAGCAAATAATTTCTTAGAAAGACAGTTCAAAATGTGGCCAGTTTTCAACTCTTGTTGAGGCGGCTAGAGAATCATTTGCTCAATAAAAAAGAGTGGGCTAAATTGGAGAGAAGGAAGTTGGGAGGGGGGCGATGTGATGGTTTTCTCCGTGCAGTTGAGGGGTTCTTGTGCACCCCCGGCTTCACGGAAAACATTTTGCCCTTAGGAGTGTGATGGGACAATCCCAATGCTGTGCAGTTGGTCATGCAAATTGCATAATATTTCACTGTCTTATTTGCACTGCAACAGTCTAAAAATGATGAACATTTCAAGATGAAGCACAAAAAGAAACAAACTCTGAATACATTGGCGGACGGGGCTGGTGACGATGCCGTCGCAAGGTTACTTCCGCATGTTGGCTCTAGGCCCACCTGCCCATCACAGCATTGGTTCATGTGGCACTTTGTGCCGTGGCCTTTTAAGAAGTGGTGATGTTGTTAAGTACTCTGGGGGTGAAATACAGATGTGCAAAAAAAGTGCACAACTTTTCAAAAAAAATGGCGGGGAAGGAGAAGAGGTCGGATACGAACACCAGATTCTGACAACAGTGGCTTATCACGATCTCTGGACTGAAAGCCCTGCTCTCTTCTCGGCGCCCCCAAACTCCAGCACTTGCTGGAATGTCCTCCACACCCTTTTTGTGTCTTGTTCTGCCCCTCTCCCTTTGGGGATCTCCAGGATATTCATGCTTCCTCCACCACCTGGTGCTGTTGGCATGCTCTCCCCTATGGCTCTCGCTGATGCTCCAAACTCAGGCACCCAACCCCATCCAGCAAGTTCCGGCTCCGGTCCTCGCAGGCACTTTCAACTCAAAATGACCCAAACTGGACTGGGTGTCTTCCACCTTCTCTCCCCGCCTGCCCCTTCCCCTTGAATTCCTTTCTTTGCTGATGGCCTTGTGACTTGTTCCAGGCTGCAAGAATCGTTTGTCTAAAATAGAAATCCGATGATGGTGTACCCTCAGTCGAATCCTTCAGGAGAGTTCCATGATATTTCAGATGAAGCTCAAACATCATAGCAGGGCCTAGACGCGCCCACCCCCCGCCCCTCCCCCCCCCGCCCCGTCCTTTCTTCCATGCTTGTCTTTCCTTTCTTGTCCCACAGGGATCTGTATCTGACTTTGCAGTTCCTCAAACAGCTTGCACACGCATTAATGTTCACATCTCCCCTTTCCTCATTTGTTAAGAACTGCCCATGTCCTGGCATTTCTTTCTTTTTTTTTTTAAAGATTTTATTTATTTGACAGAGACACAGCGAGAGAGGGAACACAGGCAGGGGGAGCGGGAGAGGGAGAGGCAGGCTTCCCGCTGAGCGGGGAGCCCGACGCGGGGCTCGATCCCAGGACCCCGGGATCATGACCCGAGCCGAAGGCAGACGCTTAACGACTGAGCCGCTCAGGCGACCCTGTCCTGGCGTTTCTTAGCTACTGCCTTCTTGTGAGTTCTGGTTCCAGGCTGCGAGTTCTTAGGTCCAGTTGGCAGCACGGTAGGAGGCCACAATGAGGGAAAGACATCCCCGAAAAAGGACTGACCCACGGGGGACGCTCCCGCTTCGCTCTCGCCAGGCCAGAGGGGAAGCGGTAGGGAAAGTGGGCAGGGCGGGCAGTTGGCGCTAGCATTGGGGTGGAGGCTCCCAGGTCCCATGGGCAGATGGGTGGACAGACAAAGGGCCGTCCCAGAGGAAGGAACAAAGGACAGAGAGTAGGCAATCACTAATCTACTTTCTGTCTCTATGATTCTAAACATTTCTTTCTTTTTTTTAAACATTTTATTCATTTATTTGTCAGAGAGAGAGAGAGAGGGAACACAAGCAGGGGGAGAGGCAGAAAGAGAAGCAGGCTCCCCGCTGAGCAGGGAGCCCGATGCGGGGCTCGATCCCGGTAACCTGGGATCATGACCTGAGCCGAAGGCAGACGCTTAACCGACTGAGCCACCCAGGCGCCCCTCTGAACATTTCTAAAAATGAAGTCACACACTCTGCTCTGTGGCCTTCTGTGTCTGGCCTCTTTCACTTAGCCTCATGTTTGCAAGGTTCATCCATGTCATAGCATATGTCAGCATTTTATTCCTTTTTAGCTGAATGATATTCCATTGTATGGATAGAGCACATTTAGTATATGCATTCATCACTTGATAGACATTGGGGTCATCCCCCCCTTTTGGGTTTTATGAGTAAAGCTGCCATGAGCCCCATTTTACAGGCAAAGAAACTGAGGCTCAGAGGGGTTAATTAAAACACAATAACTTAAATCTATTGCGTTTTGAACCAGAGAGACATAGATTTAAAACCTCGCTTCATCCCTTACTAGCAATGTGACTTTGGCCAAATGATTCCTTCCCTTTAGCTTCCATAGGCAATACAAAGCTAGAGCTACATCATCTGACTGTCAGTGTCGGTATGAGGACTCTTGATGATTCATGTGAAAGACAGTTTTGTACGAATTAAGGACTTCCATGAAGGGTACTGATGGGACCCTTCACACCTGGCCCATCCTAGGGGCCCAGTCGCTAATGCTGAAGGAAGAATTACATAGCACAGGATTTGAAAGCTGATTTGGCCAATTATCCACAATGTGAATTGGAGCCAGTCATTCATCCACACAGTTGGGGACAGTAGCTGTCACCGTGGTAATATATGAGGTCAAGGGTAATATTCAGCAGAGGTCCCAACACATAGGAGGGTCTCGGCCAGTGTTCGTTCTCTTTCCCTTGCTGTCCACTCGGCATTCCGTCTTTTTTTTTTTTTTTTAAGATTTTATTTATTTATTTGAGAGAGAGAATGAGAGATAGAGAGCACAAGGGGGAAGAGGGTCAGAGGGAGAAGCAGACTCCTTGCCGAGCAGGGAGCCCAATATGGGACTCGATCCCGGGACTCCAGGATCATGACCTGAGCCAAAGGCAGTCGCTTAACCGACTGAGCCACCCAGGCGCCCCTCGGCACTCCTTCTTTGAGTGCAATGTGGCACACAACTTAGCCCTTGGAGTAAGCTTTCAGCTCTGCACTTATGCGTGCCCAGAATTTTTCACTTTTGACTTACATGATATTAATATTCTATATTATTAGGAAAAGAAGAGCGTTACAAATGTAATTTCGGAGCCGCTTAGTTGCATAAACACACAATGTGTTCATGAAACATCTTGCTTGTCACCTGAACCTTTACTTTCTAATTTTTGCTAAAGCAAACTTCCCTAGAATCAATGCTCTAAAACTTAAAGGCACCAAGCCGGCCAGCTTTTGCAGGAAGGTTGAAGTGTAAACTGATGCTCTGGTGGTCTCCAGGTTTCTGCTTCGCTCACAACAGAGGCCCCGTCTGAAGGCAAAGTCTCCACTGTGGGTTCCATTCGTTTTGCAAGGAATGAAGTGTAGGTCAGGGGTCAGGGCAGGGTGAAGGAAAATGTCTTTGAAAGAACTCATCGGATGTCACTCAGGGATTATTCATTTACTGAAAAGTCTACCTTTGGCCTGGGGATTTACGGAAGGTAGAATTCGCTAGATGTTTCCTTTGAACTCCGCATCCAGGCATCCAGAGGAATGCGGGCTCACCCCTGTGCGGCGACCCCGCAGCGGCGGTTTTCCAGACCTGATACCAGTGACACGGGTCTGCTCTGGCTCTTCCGGAAAGCCCAGGGGTTCAAGGATGAGGAGAGAGAAAGATGCGCTTCACAGCACGTTGGTTTTCCGTTGCTCTTACCCGATCATCAGAGTCCTTTACCCGTAAGGAGCCGAAAGCCACGAAGACTATTTGGGATCCCGTGAGAAATGAGGTGCGCGGTGAGGGAGGGAGGGAGGGTGTCGGGGCAGATTCCTCGGCAGCAACGTCACATATTAGGAAATTTACAGCCGCATGTGTTCCCGGCTTCCCCAAATCCCATACTCATCTACGCATCTTTGCTGCTCGCCTGTGAGCGGTTTCCAGGTGTATTATCTTTTTTTTTTTTTTTTAAGATTTTATTTATTTATTTGACAGAGAGAGAGAGACAGCGAGAGAGGGAACACAAGCAGGGGGAGTGGGAGAGGGAGAAGTAGGTTCCCCCTGGAGCAGGGACCCCGATGCGGGGCTCGATCTCAGGACCCTGGGATCATGCCCTGAGCCGAAGGCAGACGCTTACCGACTGAGCCACCCAGGCGCCCCTCGAGGTGTATATCTTGATGCTAGTTCAAAGTCTGGATTGGTTTGCACTTATCCACTTATGCAGTTCCAGAAATGTTTGCAAATTTACAGAGACACAAAGTAGACCGATGGTTTTCCTAGGGGCACGGAGGGGTGTGGGTAGGCTGTTTAACAGGGACAGAGTTTCAGTTTTGCAAGACGAAAAGAGCTCTCGAGGCAGAGGGTGGTAAGCGCTCAGCGACAGTGTGAACGTACTTAATGCCACTGACCTGTGCACGTAAAAATGACGAAGATGGTGAATTTTGTGTTATGTGTATTTTATTGCAATTAAAAATAATTTAAAAATTACACTGCCAATCTTAAAGCTGTTAAAGTTCAAAAGCACCAAGTTTGAAATGGTCTATTTGATAGTGTTTATTACTGCTTCTGCCACCTACCTTGTATCCTAGATATCTTTATGAGATATTTAATTTTTTATTTTATTTTTTTAAAGATTTTATTTATTTACTTGAGAGGGAGAATGAGAGAGAGAGAGAGAGAGGGAGAGCACGAGAGGGGGGAGGGTCAGAGGGAGAAGCAGACTCCCCGCCGAGCAGGGAGTCCGATGCGGGACTCGATCCCGGGACTCCAGGACCATGACCTGAGCCGAAGGCAGTCGCTTAACCAACTGAGCCACCCAGGCGCCCGAGATATTTAATTTTTTAAAAGATTTTGTTTTTTAGAGCAGTTTTAGGTTCCCAGCAAAATTGAGAGGCAGATACAGAGGTTTCTCATACACCCGCAGCCTGCACTCCTGCACAGCCTCCCCCGCTACAACACCCCCCACCAGAGGGGACCTATGTTAACAGCTGATGGACCTATTGCAACATCATTGTCACCCAGAGTCCGTAGTTTACCTTAGGGTTCACTCTGGGGGTGGTACATTCCAGGGGTTTGGACGCATGTATAATGACATGTATCCATGATTATAGTATCATAGAGAGTATTTTTACTGCCCTAAAAATCCTCTGTGCTCCACCTCTTCATCCCTCCCTTCTCTTAACCCCTGGTAACTACTAATCTTTTTACTGTCTCCATAGTTTTGCCTTTTCCAGAATGTCCTAGAATTGGAGTTATATAGTATGTTGCCTTTCAGATCGGCTTCTTTCACTTAATAATAGGCATTTAAGTTTCCCCCATGTCTTTTCCTGGCTCGACGGCTCATTTTTTTTTTTTTTTAAGTGCTAAATAATAATTCCATTGTCTGGATGGGCCACAGTTTATTTATCCGTTCACCTACCGAAGGGCATCTTGGTTGCTTCCAGGTTTGGGCTGTGATGAATAAAGCTGCTATAACAACCATGCACAGGTTTTTGTGAGGACATAAGTTTTCGACTCCTTTGGATAAATGCCAAGGAGCACAATTGCTGGGCCATATGTTTAGTTTTAGACCAAACTGTCTTCCAAAGTGGCTGCACCATTTTGCCTCCCTGCTAGCAGTGAACGAGAGTTGCTGTTGCCCCACAGCCTCGCCAGCGTTTGGTGTCGCCTGTGCTCTGGATTTTGACCATTCCAATAGTAAGTCGTGGTTTCTCACTGTCGTTTTAATTTGCATTTCCCCGATGACGTACAATGTACAACATCTTTTCATATGCTTATTTGCCATCTGTATATCTTCTTTGATGAGGTGTCTGTGAAGGTCTTTGGCGCATTTGTAAAGCAGGTTATTTATTTTCTTATTGTTGAGTTTTAAGTGTTCTGTTTTGTTTTTGTATATTTCAGATAGCTGTCCTTTATCAGATGTGCCTTTTGCAGATATTTTCTCCCAATCTATGTTTTGTCATCTCATTCTCTTGACATTGTCTTGTGCAGAGTAGAAATTTTTAGTTTTAATGAAGTCCAGCCTATGAATTATTCCTTTTATGGAACGTGTTTTTGGTGTTGTACCTAAAAAGTCATTGCCGTACTCAAAGGCATCTAGACTTTTTTCCTACGTTATCTTCTAGGAGTTTTATAGTTTTTGTATTTGACGTTTGGGTGTATGATCCATTTTGAGTTCATTGTTGTGAGTGATCTAAAGTTTGCGTCTAGATGTATTGATGTATTTTGCACGTGGATGCCCAGCCGTTCCAATACTTTTTGTTGCAAAGACTATCTTTGCTCCATCCTGTTGCCTCTGTTCCTTTGTCAAAGGCCCATTGACTATATATTGTGTGGGTCTACTTCTGGGCCCTCTATTTTGTTCCATTGATCTAGTTATTTATTCTTTTGTAAATACCACGCTATCTTGAGGGCTGTCACTGTATAGTAAGTCTTGAAGTTGGGTCGGGTCAGTTCTCCAACTCTGTTCTTCTCCTTCAATATTGTGTTGGCTATTCTGGGTCTTTTGCTTCTCCATTTAAACTTTAGAATTAGTTTCTCAGTATCCACAAAGTAGCTTGCTGGATGTTGCATCATTTTCTTTTCTTTTTTTATTGTTTTATTTTTTAAAGATTTTATTTATTTATTTGACAGAGAGAGACACAGCGAGAGAGGGAACACAAGCAGGGGGAGTGGGAGAGGGAGAAGCAGGCTTCCCGCCGAGCAGGGACCCCTATGCGGGGCTCCATCCCAGGACCCTGGGACCATGACCTGAGCCGAAGGCAGACGCTTAACCGACCGAGCCACCCAGGCGCCCCTGTTGCATCATTTTAAAACACAAAAAGATACATAATACTGTATGTACTTTCTTTCCCGAATATATTATTATACTTGCATGGAAAACGAATGTAAGATTTTTGTACCAATACAAGGCTGGTAAAATTTTCTCGAATATTCATACAAGACATCTGCAGTTAATGAAACTAGCCATACATTTTTAATGGGTTCTGCGGACAGTTAATTCATCTAATCAGCTGAAAATACGTTTAGCAGACTCTGCTATGCCACTGTTATTCCTAAAGGTACAGCTAGCCACCTTCAAGCCCTTTGTGATTCAACAAACCATTTAAAAAAGATCTAAGGCAAGTGGTTCTCAAAGTGTGGTCCCTGGCTACATACAGCATCAGCACCATCTGGAAACTTGTTAGAAATATAAATTCTTGAGGTTATCCCAGACTTTCTGAATCAGAAACTCTGGGGATAGAGCCCAGAAATCTGTGTTTTAACAAGCCCTCCAAGTGTCTTTGATGCATGCTAAAGTTTGAGAACCAGTTATGTAAGGAAAACATATGAAGCCTATAGTGATCTGAGTACTTTTTTTTTTTCTTTTTGTGCCTTACAGTAACATTAAAGAACACCTGGACGAACCTTGCAGAATGGGAACATGGTAAAAGGAAAATACCCCAAATAACTAAAGAACATCAATCTTTGAAATGGTGCATCAAAACAGAACGTTAAAATGACAACATAATGTAGGAAAAACCTTACAACAACTCTGATCCTTGAGTAATTCAGAAGAAGCCTTCATTCAGAATGTACAGAAGGTGTAGACTACAACTTAGATGTTGCTACTGAAGAAGAAAGCGGTGTTTAAGTCTATAAAGAGTTAAATATTATGGTGGGTTAATGAAAAAGACATTTTAAGAATGCTAAGGCAGCTTCAAGGGGTGGTTTTAGGGACTACTGCTTGGGTGCAGGTGTGATGCATGCTACCCTTCGGGAGGAGAGTTGTGAATAGTTGAGCTCTTCAGTGGGGGCCCAACCCAAGATCCCAGTTCAAAGTTCTAAGTGGTCAATGTCTTAATAATAATTGTGAAGGATTAAGGAGCACCGACCACACAGAAGCCTTGCCCCAACAGAAGCTGAGAGGGATGATAGATGTTAGAGGGCATTTCCAAGTAAGGTTAGAACATGGTACGCAATTAAAATGAAACCCAGGACTCCAGAAATTCCAACACTGCCGATGGACACCATGTCTTTAGGCTTTTATGATATTCTTTCTAGTACTTCTTTTTTTTAAGATTTTATTTTATTTTGACAGAGAGAGACACAGCGAGAGGGAAAACACAAGCAGGGGGAGTGGGAGAGGGAGAAGCTGGCTCTCCACGGAGCAGGGAGCCCGATGCGGGGCTCGATCCCAGGACCCCGGGATCACGACCCGAGCCGAGGCAGATGCTTAACCGACTGAGCCACCCAGGCGCCCCTCTTTCTAGTACTTTTGAAATAAAGGTAGAACAACACAAAATCCCCTTTCCAGCCCTTCCTGGTACCAGGGTTGAGTGAACCTCATTGCCTCTTGGTTCCCCAGTGTTTCTCACATCTGTGTCTGCCCTTGCACCTTAATAAATGGCTTGTTGAATTTCATTCACAATCTGAATCCCTCGTGAGGGGCTTAAGTCCTTCAGGACTATGGCATCCTAGTCTCTTCAGCATTTAACACACAGAAGGGGCTCAATAAATGTTATTGAAAGAAAGGAGTGAATGCATAAAAGTTAAAGATTAAGATTAGGAATGAGGATTTTAGGAAAACCCTTGGAGGTAGTGAGTTTTCATGATTTATAACAAATCTTAAAAATTTAAAGATTGTGTGGTAGAAATCTTTTGGGGAGTTTGATAATTGTCTTCAAGAATGCAAGTGTCGGGGGGCGCCCGGGTGGCTCAGTCGTTAAGCGTCTGCCTTCAGCTCAGGTCATGATCTCAGGATCCTGGGATCGAGTCCCTCATCGGGCTCTGTGCTCAGCATAGAGTCTGCTTGAGATTCTCCCTCAGCCTCTGCCTCTCCTGCTCGTTCTCTCTCTCTCTCTGTAAAACAAACAAATAAATCTTTAAAAAAAAGAATGCAAATGTCCTCTGGTGCTTGAGCACCAGGTGATGTATGGAATTGTTGAATCACTATATTGTACACCTGAATCTAATATAACACTGTATGTTAACTAACTGGAGTTAAAATAAAAGCTTAAAAAAAAAAAAGAATGCAGACATCCTTGTGATCACTTCTGTTTTTCCAGCATCTGGTTTAATAGGCACTTAATATATATTTGTTAGAAGATTGGGTACATGGATGACCCTCTGGGAAGCCTTGATTATGACATGTGACCATGTTCACTCTGGCTGAAACTGATTGCATCAGGATTGCAGGCATGACCCAGTGGGCTGATGAGATTCTCTCCTGGGAACTTAAATTGGTACTGAAAGACACTTGAACTCTGAGTGTTTTTGGAATGGTAGCATTTAAGTTGGGGGTCTGTAAGGTTAGCCATATCTGCCACTTGGATGAAGAAGCAGAAAACGTAATCGATGGATGTGCATGTATGTACATGGGCACTCGTGCGTACTTGTGCGTGTACGCACCCAGCTACCCCCCGCCACTTCAGCCTTTTCTTGCGGGGGGGCTCCTTTCTGGTTCTTATTTACATTCCCTTCCTGAGACCCAATTTCATTCCTCCCGTTGGTTCTGTGAGGTACCCCTTATTAGTATTATAAATCCCCCTTCTGCCTAAACCAGCTCAGGCTGATTTTTACCACATGCAACCAAAAATTATTAACAAATACACTCTGTCACAATTCATTTTTGTTCTCTTATATTTCAACATTTGCAAGATTTAAAAATCACCCTTGTAAATATTTGTGTTAATTTGGATTAATTTCCATTTCCCTGGACTTCAGCTATTTAGAAATGCCCACTTGGCCCCCTTCCATCATTCAAAAAGCAATGCAAAGCAAAAGGAACCACGAGGCACCAGCTGAGGTGCACTCTCAAGCTCTGTGTATCAAGTATGCCTTTGAAACACTTGGGAGTCTTCCTGGGAAGCCCTTTCCCAGCAAGGGAAGAAAAACTAACAAATTGCAGAAGTAAACTTGAAATGTTACTCATTGCTATGGAAAAGGGCAACTTTGAAGTAACCAGAGAGATGAAACCAAATGAGTTCCCTTTGGTGGCAGGGTAAGTAGTAGTCAGAGTGGAGATCTGGGGCCAGATGGCTTGTCTGTATGTCACAGGCCCCCAGCTGGAAAGCACACATTGTAAAACCGCGTCCGGGGTCTTGGCTTTGCACCCTCCGCCCCTAGCAGAGGCTCTCATCTGAGAAGATGCTCCATATGTGTGTGTCGAACGAAAAAGGACCGAGAGATGAAATAAAGGATAGTGATCAAGTGATTAAGTCTGGAGACCAGAATCAGAGGGAAACCGTCTGGCTCCAACACCTCCTGCCTGTGTGACCTCGGATGTGTTACTTGACTTGTTCATGCCTTGGCTTCCAGAACTATAAACCAAGGAGGAGAACGGAGCTTTTTTAGAGTGTTGAGTATTATGTAAGTCGATACATGCCCAACCTTAGCTCAGTGTCTGCGAAGAAGGAGGCATGCAATAAACGTTTGCTTTTGAATCATTATGTTACAGGGTAGCTTTTCATAGTCACATTTTCCCTCCTTTAAAATTTTATGAAAATGCTAGGAGCGACATTTAATTGAACCTTTATCATATGGATATTAAAGAAATATATCCCTGCATAAGTTACATTAAAAGGTCTTGTTCCCAAGTGAGTGAAAATTTAGAGGGAAATATCAATGACTTGCCCCACACAATTTCAGATCCTTAAAAAAAAAAATTCTCAATTTAAAAAGCTTATAGGATGGCCACGTCAGAGGAAAGTTTGGGTACAGAACCTATGTCCTCCAGCTTACGGTCAGAAGGCTCGGTAGGGCTCTTGGGCTCACGGGGATTGGCCCAGGTCCAGCTGGTCACAGCAGGAGATACCGTGCTGGGGTCACACACACCGGGACCCTTGCCCTGGGCCTCACTCTTGCCGTGCATGGTGCTAATCCAAGGATTACTTCCTACTCCGTGAGTCCCCTGAATAATCTGCCAGGAAATAGCTCTTTCCATGATCCTTTCCCCTCCCTGTTGATCGACTCCCTTTGGATTACTTTCAGCCCTTTTTGCTGGAGATATCTACATATTTGTGGCTCTTGGGAAGCTGTTCCCAGCTTGGCACAAATGTTATGGATGGCCCTTTACTCCACACATCACCTTTCCAAGGACTGGACCAGGAACTCTCATTCTGTTGGAATGAGCACAGAGTTATGGCTGGAGCTGAGGCTGATCGATCAAATGATTTTTTAAAAAGGTTTTATTCATTTATTTGAGAGAGAGAGAGAGAGAGAGAGAGAGAGACAGGGAGAGGGAGAGAAAGAGAACACAACCAGGGTGAGGGGCAGAGGGAGAAGCAGACGCCCCGCTGAGCAGGGAGCCCGACACAGGGCTCCACCCCGGGACTCCAGGATCATGACCTGAGCCGAAGGCAGACGCTTAACCGACTGAGCCACCCAGGCGCCCCCGATCAGATGATTTTAATGATGGTTACTGTCTAATGTGGACAGGCTGGCTCATGGGGACACTGATAAACATAAGATTACTCTGCTCTATTCCATTCCCCAAACTTGGGCCTTCCTGATGCCACTGAGGAATTTTTGGGTAACAGTGAGGTTAGGGGTGAGAGTGTAGACGAATCAAGGACAATCCTTCCCATCTCCTGCACCAAGAAATCAGATGCGCAGACCTGCTAGCGCCATGTTCCCGAGCAAGAGAGTGGCATTGCGACCACCTCAGTATTGGTTCACTTCGGATGGTAGAGGTGGTAAATTGGCATGTACCATCCATCCTGTTCTCCTTCTAGGTTGGAAAAGCACAAACTACAAATCCCAGTCTACCCTGCAGCCAGGGTCCAGGCATGCCGTAGCTCAAGCGAATCTGGCACAGTCCCGAGAGATTTAGAGGGCAGGAACAAAGTGGGGCTGACTTCTGCTCTTTATGTTGGCAAAGCCAGTTGCAGACATGTAACGTGTTTTCTGTTTCTGCATTACCAAAGATCCCAGTGTGTAGGTTGACAGGCAGGGCTCAGGGCATCCTTCCTTCTTTTCTTTTCTTTTTGATGCAGACCTAGCATGGGTGGTGTAGCCGCTGAAGCAAAAGTTCCAGCAACGGCTCCCTGATCTCTACCTCCCTGATTCACAAAGCAGCAGCTCATGCTGAGCTAGTTCTGCAGTGGCTTGCAGAGACGATGATTCCCAGCCCAAAGCCCACTCTCACAGTGGAAGGACCCTGCTCGTACCCCGGGAGACAATATAGACAGAAGTTCCCAGCACAGGATAGTTTCCCAAGCAGCTGCTCGATGAATGAACATCAGTAAGTGAACATTAATTAATTCAGCGTATGTTTCTGGAACTCCTAACGCTGCGAGTTTGCTTAGCAGGTTCTGCGATCTATTTTATCATGTATTTGCTGTGTTGACTCTGGCCTCAGTTTCTTCATTTATAAAATGGTAACACCCATTTCACCCAGCTCGTAACGATTTGCCTGAGGAATAAATGAAATGATGCATGTAAAACGCCAGTCCGGTGCCTGGCTCGGAGGAAGATGTCAATAAAGTTACTCACGGGAATGGTATTTATTTTGTGCTAGGTGCTAGATCACAAAGATAAACACAACAGACTTGGCCTCGGGCCCGATGGAGCTTGCAGTGGAAAAGGGAAGGCAGACATTTAAGCAAGATGAAGAACAGCACAATAATTACCACAACGGAGGATCAGGAGATCAGGCAGCAAGGACACCAACGCTAGTCTAGAGGAGGGAGGGTCTGGGGGACAGAGACGTGGGCTTGGAGACGGTTTGCTGAAAACCAGTTGGCCAAGAGCCAACTTGCTGACTGCTAATTTCCCTATGGCCCAATCACCAAGTTCCTAACGGCTGATTCATCGACGTTTATAAGTTTACTAAACACTTATATTCAGAATATTCTTCTTGGGTCTAGTCAGTTAAAGTATTTCCCCTAGACACATTGACTGATCAAAAGTTCTGGGTTTTAGGGTGGTTTTGACTCCATGAATATATTTCCCTTAATGTTCATATTGGTGGAAACCTATGTTAATAAAGTTATTTATTGAATATATTAATAATTATGAAGATTTTATATTACACATAGAGTGAATCTATTCTAAAACACAGTAATTCCATATTTTTATTTTTTATAGTTAAGAAGCCTATGATCCTAAGAATAAAATATTTATTTCCTTGACTATGTCCAAGAACACTATCCCTTAAAGGAAGGTTTTGGCCAATGAGGAATTTTGGCAAATTCAACCAGTTGGTCATTTGGCAAATCAATCATTTTGCAAATTGATCCTTCCGTTAATTGGCTTTGAACAAATTGCTCATCTGGTGTATTGGGCATTTGGCTAGTTGGCAATCACTTCTTTCAAACTCTATTGATGAGTGTTTGTGTGCCTCTGTCCGTTAGTTCATGCACAGAATGTAGGTGTGTTGCCTTCTTGCCTCCAGCCTTGAATCCACATGATATTATACAAAACGGATGATTGAAAGCGGAACTTGGCCAACAACAGTGAAAGTGCAGCAAAGAAATGAAAAGTGATAACATCAGAAGTGAAATTCAAGTCACAGAAATGGAATTTCACAAGGAAAAGGTGACCGTGGCAATATTGATTCTGTCCCCGTTTGAGGGACTGTTAGATGGACAGCCAGGGACACTTGCTGAAGGGGCACAGATCCACGGAAACGAGGAGAGCCGTGCTGACGGAAAGGAGGATGTCCCAGAGGAAGTGATGCTGGCAAAGGACTTGACACTGAAGGAACCCTCAGACATAGTTCCTGACATTGAAAGTACAAAGGATAAAGTGGGAGAAGCAGATCCAGATTTAGAAAGGAGTGTGACGATTTTCCAAGGCATGGAAAAGATGTTCCGTTGTAGGTTATATAATAAAGTGTTTACAAACAAAAACAACACTTTCATTCTTAAGGTCTCTGATGTTTTAAATTACAGTGTACTAAATAAATATGAGTTTGGCTATGTTTTATTTCCCTATGCATTCATAACTGACAGGAAGAGAGTCTTTAATCTTTTAACATAAGTGTAATTCACAGCCCAATCGTATTTTCCCCATGCATGACTAAGATCGCTCCGCAAAGCTTCCACTGGAGCGGCCATTCCCACCATCCACGCAAAGGAGACTGCCTGCACTTAAACTTGGGCAGAGGGAAATAAAACCTAGGGCTGTTGCTTGTTTTGCATTCCCTTTGAAGTTCCCACTTCAAGAAATATACAAAATTCAAATATTTTGCATTATAAAGTCTGACTTCTGGGAAATTGCAGAGCAGTGAAATGTACACCATCCCTCTCCTCTTTCTGGCAGCTAATTCAAATGGAACAGGTGGTGGGGAACGGAGTATTGTACTTGTGGAAGATGAGAGAGAATTTTGATGGCATCTGGAAGAATGTTATCTGATGCTAATGCTGATTTTCTCCTGAGCTTCATGATTGCCCGTTGGTGGAGCGGAGCAGTGCTCTTAACACTGTCAAGAACAATTTTCTCCTTGAGTGATCTTTTCCAAAAGGGTTCTTGCTGATGAGTTATTTTTCATTATTATTAGAATTTAAATACCACACTTAACTCAGACTTCTACATTCTGAGATGTAACCTTTAGCTGTCATTGTAAAAAGATAAACAGAAGTGAAACTCTGATGTACCTGGTTAAATGAAAGGAAACCAAGAATGAGAAATATTTATGCAAAGAGAGTCATTTGAATATTTTTGTCCATGCTGCATAAACCACTGAGCTGGTTCTATGATAAAATGCACTAAAACTTTCTGTATTAATTTTATGACTCTATCTCTACTAACTACATGGAATTATTTCTATCAACCATGTGAAAGTATGTTGATTAACTATAAAACTGAATTAGTAGTTTTCAGGGATTTTTCTTTCTGAACATTCCCTGGGCCAGGTCACTATCCTATCAGTAGCGAGGCTCCCATACTCGATGTGGCTTTCACTCAAGGGGGATAGCAAGATCTCTAAAGGGGGCCACGGTTTGAACCCCCATCCAGGTGAATCTGACATGGCGACCCTCCCAAAGAACCGCACCCCCCCCCCACCACACACACATTACAGTTGAAAATCAACGGTTTGGAATGTGTGTGGGCTGACAAAAGTCCAGCATCCTTAAAATGTGAAGACATGGATCCATGTTGCAGCTTACCTCTACTTAACCTCCAACACACGTTTAACCTTGAACTCTTGAGTTTCTTATATGAAGTGCCTCTGCCCTGGGTTTTCTACGGAATCAAAGAAAACGAAGTACGTGGATATGCTTGTTGCTGGTAACGGGAGATGGGTTTTGTGTGAGACCTATCCTTCCACCCAAATATCTACCCGTCTGTAACCTTCCGCCAGGATTTCTAGGTTTTGGGTTAAGTCAGGTATTAGCAATGTTCCACGTGAAATACAGATTCTTTAGTAGGTTCCATGAATACTCAAAGTAGATTTATTTTTAATATTATTTATAATGCCTTGAACAAATGGAACAGATAAAAGGTCAATTTTCGTGTCAGAGAAGGAAGTAACAAGTCCAAAAGACAGGGTTTATGTCGCAGGGACAATCTCCTTAGTGGGCCAACTTCATTAATGAACAGTCTATTTGGCTTTCCCTAGCACACCCAGATGGTTCAGCGGAATTAAGCACTTTAAGACTTGGCTCTTACAAACACAATAAATAATACTATTTATTGGTTGGGGGGACGAATTCAAGAATGACTGAGCCTCAGCCCCTCCTATGCCTGGTCCTGAGGTTGACGGCTAACATGATATTTGTATGACTGGATGATACTGATTAGGAGGCAATTCTCCATGACCGTATCTGCGTTTCTGTGTGGTCCAGGTTTTCTGAGCAAAGGCTTGGAAAGCTGGAGAGATAGCGTCTCTCTAAAGTCAGAGAAGTTTAGGGACTGATCTCAGAGCCACCGGCTTACATTCAGGGTGTGGTGAAGCTAGAGCTCTCTCCCCACCCCCGGATGGGTGAGATTTGCTTAACGAGTCCTCTCTCTTTTTTTGGAGGGAAGGCTGGCAGAGGTGCCGGCGGGCTATCTAAGTTTCAGGGCTCCTAATTTGGGGGTTCCATTTGGAGGGTGTAACCCTGGTGCTTGTGCCCAGGCTCAGGCCTCACACTCTTCAGAGTTTCTGATTAACCTTACATACTGGGTGGAGCTGTTACGGGTATTAAAAGAGATCACATAAGCACGGAGGGGCTGAAGAGTTACTTCTTTTACCTTCCCTGCTACATACAGTCTGAATGTTTGTCTCCCCCCCCCCATTCACATGTTGAAATCCTCCCCCCTTCCCGTGAGGATATTAGGAGGGGGAGGTGCTTAGGTGATGGGGCTGAGGCTCTCATGATGGGACTCCTGTTCTTCTACAAGAGACCCCAGAGAGCTCCCCCGCCCCTGCCAGCGTGCGAGGACACCGAGAAGGGGCGTCTGCAGCCCAGCAGAGGTGTCACTGACCTTGACCGGTGGGGCCGGCACCCTGATGTTGGGCTTGCAGCCCCCCCGGCCCGTGAGGGATGCTGTCTGCTGTGGCTGGAGCGCCCGGGGACCACGCGATGCCCGGCGAGAAACTAATAGTTGCTGCCGCCGATTGGGCTTGAGTCCCGGGCAGGCAACACAGTGAGGCCTCCAAACCACGACCCAGCTTTTTTCCTAGATGAGGACACTAAGGTTCAGAGAGTTGAACCAGTGCATTCAGTCACTGGAATTGTCAGTCGCAAACCAGGAATTCATTTCAGGCCCTGGGGAGGCAGACCCCGGCCAGTCGCCACCCAGGGCTCCGAGGATCCCCAGTTTGCCCGCATTTTGATAGCACAGGGCGCGACAAATGCCAAGATTGCAAAAGAACGGGACTAACTGTTACATGACACCTTATTTAGTCATTTATTTTCTTTTGTTCGCATGGGCATTTCCTTACCTCCAATCTAATCTATGAAGTTAATGGGGGTGTAAATCCCTTGGAATCACCATCTGCAGCCTTCCCTACTGCATGATGCCATTAACATGGTAACGGATAATTCCAACTGGAGTCTGCTAAAAATTCCCCAGGGCCCTCGCAAAGCGACCAACGCTCCTGACCGACTGTGTGCCGTTGGAAAATCAACTTGCTCTGACAAAGTGGTATAATAAGCCCCCTGTATTTGAGGGTTAGGAAAACATGGTTTAAACGGCCCAGGTCAAAGCTGGGAGGGAGAGAGAGAGATAGAGTGGAAAAGAAAAAGAAAGAGAAAGAGAGAACACGAAACAGAAAGGAAGAGAGAGAGGGAGAGTGCCCAGGAAGGGAAAGGAAAGGAAAGGAAAGGAAAGGAAAGGAAAGGAAAGGAAAGGAAAGGAAAGAAAGAAAGAAAAAGAAAGATAGAAAGGCAGACAGGGGCGCCTGGGTGGCTCAGTCGTTAAGCGTCTGCCTTCGGCTCGGGTCGTGATCCCAGGGTCCTGGGATCGAGCCCCGCATCGGGCTCCCTGCTCCGCGGAGAGCCCGCTTCTCCCTCTCCCACTCCCCCTGCTTGTGTTCCCTCTCTCGCTGTGTCTCTCTCTGTCAAATAAATAAATAAATAAAATCTTTAAAAAAGAAAGAAGGAAGGAAAGGCAGACAGGCAGGAAGGCAGGAAGGATGCAGGGAGGGAGTGACAAGAGAGTAAATGAGTAGAGCCAGGGAAATTTTATATTGATTGAGGATTTGAGGAAGTGGACCGGGGGACAGCAAATTAGGAAATGCATAACGCATAGAGAATGTGCTTTCTGGAGCAGTCCGAGATCAAAGATCCCACGCAAGGGCCTGGAATCCATAAGTTTATTTTTAGTGCCAAAAAATGTTTCAGAGAAGCTGCAGAAAAGCCTTCAAAGTTTTCTTTTAGGATCACATTTACCCCCAAAAGAAATTGGCAAAGTGTTATCCATAAAGCCGGGCAGGATTTCTTCTAGACTCCTACTTTGCCAGAAGATTCTTCTTTGGTCAAGTAACACCCAGTATGAAGAGAAAATGGGTGCTAGGGAAAGAAATGTGGGCAGAAGTTCTTGAAAAATAGCCCGAGCAGAGGAAGACACTGAGTGACTGGGAGTTACAGGGACCTGATGGCTTTTAATATTTGAGGTTCAAAAAGAAAACTATCGTGAGAAAGAAAGTAGCTGGTTTTTGCTTGTTTGTTTTGCCTTCCCGCATTGCCTTGGGGACCCGGAGCACTAGGAGGTGCCGATCCCTATTGTCTCTGTGTTTCTCCTACATTGTGAGGAGATCTGTGATGTTAAACAGCTCATCTGAATTGCAGACAAGAGGTTTTGCAGATGCCAATCGGCTCTGGCATCTAAAACTCCAGGTCATATTTACATGGAGTCTTGGGTTCAAGATAACTTTATTTGCATATAGTATGGTAAAAATAATGACGGAGAGTAGTGCTGTGGTGGTGTTGGCTAGGTTATCTCCCCAGGACATTACCCCAGCTTTCAGACTGTCAAGGTATGAATGAGCAATAGACTTCCTCCAGTTGTCCAGAAGGCGAGGCGTGGCACTTCCTGTTTCTTAGCGAGAGGTCCTGAGTCTTACCACCTTTTGGCAGTGTATGAGTTTCTTAATGCTGCTGTAACAAATACCATTGTCTTAGTGGCTCAGTACAACACAGATTTATTATCTTCCAGTTCTGGGGGTCAGAAGTCTAGAAATAGGTCCACAGGGCTGCATTCCTTCTGGAGGCCGTATGGGAGATTCTGTTTCTTCACCTTTCCCGGCTTCTAGAGGTGGCTCACATTCCTTGGCTCATGGCCCCTTCCTCCATCTTCCTTCCTCTCTGAACTCTGATTCTATCCTCATACCTCCCCCCCACTCCCACTGCACAAGGACCCTCGTGATTATAATCCAGGATAAATCTCCCCATGTTAAGTGTCAACTTGACTTCTTGATCACATCCTTACACATCTTGATCACATCTTGATCACAACCTTAACTTCTTGATCACATCTACAAAATCCCTTTTGCCATGTAGGGTAAGAGAGAGGTTCAGAAGTTTAGGGTGTGGAATATCTTTAGGGTCATTATTCAGCCTACCATATGCAATCTTGACACAGGAGCAGCAAATTAAAATGTAAGGTATTTGAACATATTTGCCAATTAAAACTATATCTATATATGTATTAATGGTCCATATTCCACTTGATGCAAAAACATATATCTTCTTTAGCACTTATTATAGCTGTTTTAACATCACGTGGGCTTTGGTTCTCCAGCTGAAAGAAATATGTAGTCCAGAAAGCAGAGTTGTTATATACTATATCTTCCTAATTTCTTGACCTGCAATTTATTGGCTAAGAAATCCCCGTTCATGTGCCTGGGAGGAAAAATGGTGGCAACATCCTTGGTTCTCCCTATTGCCCTGCAGATATCTAAGTATTGACATGCAGATATTCAAATATTGACATGCAGAACTTGGCTCTAGATATTGACATGCATCTAGATTGTGACATACAGAACTTTCCATAATAGCAATAAAAATTAAGTGGTCACCCATTTTGCTTGGAACTGGATTGGGTGTTTTCCACACATATCTCATTTATTACTTAACCAGGACTTTCTGAAGGCTGTATAACTACATTCATTTTTGCATATGGGGCAAGTAAGGATCAGAAAGAGTAAGTAACTTGTTCAAGATGAAAAAACTAGTTAGTCGCACTGTTGAGAGCGGTGGTAAATGTGAGGAACTCCTCATTCCCAACACATAAACACACGCGTGTGCACACACGCGCATGCTCACGCAGACACAACACAGATTATGGGGTTCTTTCATTTGGCTGACACATTTGTAGATATTTGGGCGATTCAAATTTCCCTCATATTTTTTAGAGGCATGTGCAAGATCAGATTGGAATGAGAGCTAACCAGTGGAATTTTGAAAATATGATGCATCTGAGCATGCGATACTTGAAACCTAGTTCGCTTTCATCACTCTCCCCTTTATTTCATTTATCTCATTTCATTTTCGAGTTGGCTCAGGTCTTTTAGCTGAAATGGCTTAATGGTCACTCCTGGTGTGTACATTTGTCACTAAATTTATTTTCTCAGCTATTCTTCACAGGACCTCTCCTCATTGCCTTTCCCATTTTAACCTACTGAGAAAAGCGCTCTCTCAGAACATCACACCACTGGCCCATATTAAGCATATTGATTTGAAAGAAATAACTAGAAGGTCACAGCAGTTGGGTGACAGTGAACAGTGGTGAGTGGGGGCTCTGCTGGTTAGCATCAGGGCTGGGTTTGTAGTCTTAGGTCTTATTCAACTCAAATCCCAGGGGTCATCAATAACAATGATGAGGATAAAATGGCCTCAAAGCATCGGGAGGGCAAAGGGGTAGGGCCTGTTGGATGAGTGGTTTCAAAGCCCCAGGAAAATGAACTGATAATCCCTAGGGGATTGCGCCCATGGAGGGCAATTCTGAGAGAGGTTTCCAGGCTTCCTTTCAGATAGGCTGCCGGGGGAGGAAGGAAAGAGGCTCGAGATGGAGGGAGGAGAGGTGGAGTAGGGGTGCTGGCGTAGAGGAAAATGCTCTTAGGTATTGGATCAGCATTCCACATGCATCATAAATAGACTTGTGTGTCTGTTCATGAGTGTCCTCCTGCTTGCACGGTCCTTCGAGTGCACTGTTGTTTGACCCTCAGCATATTTGCACGTTAGCTCCAATTTCACTTAAAATACAACCAAATGTGGGCTAAGAGGGTCTACACATCATCTCCTGTTAACTTCCAGAGACCAGCTCTTAGTCCAAGTTGCCATGAGAACCAAGGCCACGTGATCTCCAAGTCCTACTTACCGTCTCTGAAGATTAGGCCAAAGTCTTGTAATGAATCTTCAAATACTGATTTATATTCTTGTTCATCTTGTACAAACACACACACACACACACTATCCTCCTAGGCCCTTCCCTGACATTGTAGAGAAAGGAGCACCGTACTTGGAGTCAAATTATGTGGGGCCAACATACGACATTCTACTTCCTGGTCATGGAACATCCCTGAACCTCAGTATCTTCATCATTAAAATGGTGAAAATAACATCTATCAGGAAGCACTGTTATAAAAATCAAATGCAATTGGTGTGAAGGCTCTTAATAAAGTATTTAGTGAAATACAGATATAAATTTTTATTATTACTTCAGGAAGGAACTAGGCAGTTTTGGGGACCTACAACATTAAAAGTAATTAGTGTGGGGAGAGTCCCCAAGATGGTAAAGGGACAGGCACATGGGGAACAATAAGAAACCATAGAATTGTTTTAGATCCATAAAAAGCCACAGGGGTATCCCACAAGTTGCGGATAAGAAGATTGAGGCATTAAATTTTACCAGGCCCAACACACCATGGGTGACAACACTGATTTTAGAAGCCAGGTCCTCTGATTCCCAGTCGAATGCTTGCTCTGTGATAAGACAGAGTTTCAAAGGATTAACAAAAAGTGTCTTAAACTATCCTCTTAATATACCTACAGATGTTCATCTGTACCACATTGCTTTTTTAATTGATACGGTGCATGTCTCATACCTCCTCATCATTCACAACCTCACAGCCCCTTAGACTGCGAGTTCCTTAAGAAGTGTGTCCACTGTAATATGGTGTACACGTTAGCTTCAACACAGTTCCATGATTATAGCTGGAATTCAAATAAAATTCGCTCAATGAACTAATCTATTGGTTCCCATTTCTTAGGAATGCCTTCTGAGCATATAACCCTTTAGCTCTTGTCTTTTTTACAAAGCTTTACCTTAGAGTGAATGGTTATTTATTAAAGGGTTTGCTTATATGACCATCTGTAGATATATTAAGAGGATACCTGTTCTTTTGTCATCTCAGGGACTCTCTCCACACTACTTTTTTTTTTTTTTTTTAATATGGACCGCTTCACAAATTCGCATGTTATCCTTGCGCAGGGGCCATGCTAATCTCTTTTAGTATATGTGCTGCCAAAACGAGCCCCACACTACTTACTTTTAATGTTATAGGTCCCCTCATTTAATGAGACCTTGGAGGACCAGCAGGGCTTTCACCATGAGAGCTGGCAGGTGAGAGAGGCCCATCACATGCAGATGGAAGAGTTGCCTGGCTGGGGAGAGCAAGCAGAGCAGCTGGGTCTTTACTGGGGCATTCTGGGAGGTAAGGAAAATAAACACAGTAATTCAAAGCATATTCCATCAAGTAGTCTGGATGGGCGAACCACATTCAAGATACTTTCTATTATCACTATTTGTATTTGCTATTACACATTGAAAGTCTTTTAGAAAATGTATATTATGACTGTGATAGACTGCCACAAGTAGATAGATAGCCACAAATTTTGAGTGCCTGACATTTTTGTCCATCTTCCTTTTTCTGGTTCCTTTGAGAATCTTCTCCTCTCTTCCATATGGTCCCTCACAGGGGAGGAAGCATAAGCCAAGTTTGGCCAATCATGGTACATTACACTAGACATGGTGATTGGTTTCAAGATGAGCCTGGGGACCATACCAGACCAATCAGAGTCATTTTCAAGCAGAGATCTTCGGAAAGATCAACGTTTGCCCTTGAGTTTGCTAGAACAGAAGGATGTAAATCTTGACCGGCACTTAGAGGGTGACAGAGATTCTCTCCTGAGCAAACTGTAGTTAGGCTCCCCTGAGCCCTCTTCTCGACTAGGCCTCAACCTTGGCCTTCCATGTCCACCCTGTCCTTGCTGGGCCTGCACAGCCCAGGTTTAGCAAGAATCCGGCTAAGTCGGTTTATGGAGAATCCCTGCCCCCACCTGGTATCTGACCAAGTTCCTCATCCCCCATGTTGTTGTTTAAGTCCTTGGCCTGCCTTTAGCAAGAATCCCTCTACCCTTGATGTCTTCTCTGAGTAGTTTTCCCATCCACTGCCCCCCTCACCCTGCCCTTTGGCTATAAATCCCCACAGTCCTTGTATTTGGAATTGAGCCCAATCTCTGTCCCCGATTATGATAGTGTTGACTCCATTGCATTCTGACACTTTAACAAGTGTCAGAATAATTCTTTTTTTTTTTTTTAAGATTTTATTTATTTATTTGACACAGAGAGACAGAGAGAGCTTTCACAAGCAGGGGGAGCAGCAGACAGAGGCAGAGGGAGAAGCAGGCTTCCCGCTGAGCAGGGAGCCCGATGCGGGACTCGGTCCCAGGACCCTGGGATCATGACCTGAGCCGAAGGCAGACGCTTAACCGACTGAGCCACCCGGGTGTCCCCAGAATAATTCTTTAACAGAGGCTAACAGAACTCATCAGAGCTGAGAGATGGGGAGGCAAAGCACTGACCACTTTTGAGACCAAGTGCCTAAAGCCAGAAACATTCATGGACCTTCCAGTTATGTGAGCCAGTTACCTCCTTTTTCCTTAACTACGATGGTGTTGAGGTTCTCTCACTTGCCATGGAAAAGGCTCCAATAAATGCAGCAAGTCCTTATTGCTTTGAGGAAACCTGACATAGACTAACTGGGTACAGTGGTATTAAAGTTAAAAATCCAAGACAGCCCAGATTTTTCCCCTGCCTCCTCTCTCCCAATGGCAATGGGAATGAGAGTAGGTATTTCTTGTGGATATTTTATTCTTTCCAAAATTAACATTTGTAAAACATCTGTTGTAAGGCAAACACCACACTAGTTTTATATAAGCTATTTTATTTAATTCTACCTCTCAAAGAAGTCCTTGTTATACCTAATACTCAGATAAAGCGACAGAGGTCCAATGTGTTTTAACAAACCTTGGAATGTCTACCACCAAATCACATGTTCTTTCTCCCACACCTCTCGAGATGCACTTTGATAAGGACCTTCTTTTCTTGACAAAGAACGTTGTTTCTTTTTGGTTCTACTTTATAAAAATTGTGGTGAAAATGTACCAACCATTTTACATTGTTTGTTGGTTAGTTTCTTTACACTCAAGCAAATGTGCTAGAAAAGAATGACACAATCTTAAATTTACCATACTTAGTTTCTGTGCGTTCTTTATCTACAATATAATATTTACCTAATAGTGTGAAGGGAAGCCTCAGTGGACGTAGACACTAAACACTCCCTGGAAAACTCTATGAGGCCACTAGGGTTTTACCGCTTCAGTGTAGTGGTATAGAAGCAGCCCTGGGTTATAGACATTTGGGCATCCCAAGGACAGCACTTTACAGCTGTCCCATGAAAGCACTTTGAAATTTCTCTCTTTTTTTTAAGATTTTATTTATTTATTTGAGAGAGAGAGTGAGCAAGAGAGAGAGAGAGAGAAGGAGCAGGGGGGAGGGGCGGAGGGAGCGGGAAAATCAGACTCCACACTGGGCAGGGAGCCCAATATGGGGCTCGATCTTGGGACTCCGGGATCATGACATGAATGACAGCAGTTGCGTAATGGACCGAGCCACCCAGGTGTCGCACTTTGACTAACTTTCAAACTGGACAAACAAGGTTTCTGTTTCAGAGTTTTGGGTTTTTTGTTTTTGTTTTTGTTTTTAAACAAAAGTCTTTTTGATTCAGCTGGAAAGGAGACAGCAACCATTGTGATACCTTCATGAAACTCCTGGAATCCTCAAGCAGTAAGTTGTACAATAGGATAACAAAATTATGTTCCCAATCTTAAACCAGAAAGGAGTACTTTTAATCTAGCTGGGTTTCTAAAAAAAAAAAAAAAAAAAAAAAAGAATAATTCATTTTCCTTTGAGCCAACATGTCTTTAAAAATAGTTCTTTCATATTTTTCCTCTAGGAGAAAATAAGTTCGTATGTATTACCTCACAAGAAAGCTATATTCTTCTTGTTTTCATAAGTAATAGCTACATAAAAAGCATAATCTACCATTGTTGTTAGTGTTGCCAGATAGTCTGACTTGAGACTGTGAGTGAAACATTCTTCAGATGACAGCATAGCTTGTTAAACCTCGGAGGAGGTCTTCTAGTTTATTCCGGAAGGGCTGAACGCAGCATTTAGCACGGTGCCTCACATGTGTGACCCACTCAATAAATGAACAAGGGAGACTCCAGTAAATTGTGGATTCGGATAGAGAAAAAGCAACAGAGAGCTACATCAGAAAGACTTACATGATGACTGCAATCCCAAGGTATAATTTCAAGCACACAGTATCACAAGATCTGGCAACATTAACTCATCTGGGGCACTGAGTGGGTTGTTATTTACAACTGTTTCTGGTTTCTTGAAAAACAAAGCAAAACAAATCAAATCAAAACAATCCTCACCCATAGCAGGCTTTTGCAATCATAAATATTTTCCAATAATGTGGTGTTGAAGTTGTGAATTAGAAATGTAATATTCAAAGCGGTTTACATTGCTCTCTTTCCTTCCCTTTCCCCTCTACCCCATTCCATCCTTTGCAAAATCAAAAAGTATATAAGTACATTTCAAGCATGTTTCAGTGTGCATCGATCCTGGGGATAAACCAAGGGTCCATTAATCACTCCAATATGCAGTTCTAACATGAAACAAGAACCAAATCCCCCTCCCTTTTTTTAAAAAAACAGACTTACTTAAATTTTTAGAGCAGTTTTAGGTTCACAGAGAAATTGGGTGGAAAGTACAGAGAGTTCCCATATCTCCCTGCTTCCACACCTGCACGGCCTCCCCTGTTATCAACAACCCCCCGCCCCCGACCCAGAGTGGGACATTTGTTACAATTGATGAATCTACACTGACACATCATTATCACCCAGAGTCCATAGTTTACATTAGGGTTCAAGCTTGGTGTTGTACATGCTATGATTTTGACAAATATATAATGACATGTATCCAACTTTATAATAACATACAGACTAGTTTCACTGCCCTAAAGATCTCCTGTGCTCCAACTATTATCCCCCCCTCTCCCACTAGCCTCCAGAAACCACTGATCTTTTTACTGTCTTCCCAGTTTTGTGGGATGTCTTATAGTTAGAGAAAATTCCTTTTCAAAGTACATCAGAAGTGTCAATAATAAATACAATTGTTTTACAAGTACACTTAAAACCAAAATTCATTTCTACTTCTCTGCTTGCTAAAAGTTACAATCATATTGGAGGGGTTAGCCACGTTTTGGGGGAGGGGTATTAAGTCTTAAACCCTCATTTTTGCTTCCAAAATCGAGACCAAATTCATTTAGAAATGAATGCCTAGATTAAGCACGTAAGATTTTTTAATAAGGGAAAAATCAATTAATGTGATTAAATAAGAGGTTGAAGGAGAAGTATTATATAATCACATCAATAGATGCATAAAAAGCCTTTTTAATAAAATTCAGTATTCATAGTAAAAAATCTTGGTAAACAAGGATTAGAACAAAATTTCCTTAGTGTTTTGTAAAGAATATTTATAGAGATTATAGTAAATTTCACACATGATGATATGTTAAATGTATTCCTTTTAAAATCACGTGTAAGAAACTTTCTTGCTGGGGCGCCTGGGTGGCTCAGTCCGTTAAGCGTCTGCCTTCGGCTCAGGTCGTGATCCCAGGGTCCTGGGATGGAGCTCTGCATCAGGCTCTGTGCTCGGCGGGGAGCCTGCTTCTCCCTCTCCCACTGCCTGCCTGTCTGCCTACTTGTGCTCTCTCTCTCCCTCTGTCAAATAAATAAATAAAATATTTTTTTTTTTAAAAAAGAGAGAGTTTCTTGCTGTCAGTAGTTCTATTCATTGTGTACTAGAGATACTAGCCAGCAAAATTATCATAGGAATTGAAAGGGAAGAAAAGAGAACTCTTATTATTCACATATAATATGGTTATCTATGTAGAAAACTCCAGATCATTATGGATAAATGTTTGGAATTGCTGAATATAAAATAAACACACAGAGGCATCCAGCTGGCTCACTTGATGGAGCATGTGCCTCTCGATCTTGGGGCTGTGAGTTTGAGACCCCCGTTGAGTTGTACAGATCACTTAAAAAAAATTAAAAGAAATAAACACACAAAATCAACTGTCTCATTTCGCTAGTCACAAACAGAAAAGGAAAGAAAGGAAAATAGTACAACAGCATTGAAAACTTAAAGTATTGAGGAATAATTTCCACTGAGTTTTCTGGAAATAATTACAAAGATTTGTTGAATGTCATTGAAGATTACTAAAATGGAGAGTCATACCATAATCATAGAAATGAACACATGTATCAGTTATCTCTTGCTGCACAACCAATTACCCCACACTTCGTGGTGCCAAATGACAAAGGTTTGTATCTCACAGTTCCTGTAGGTCAGGTCTGCAGGCGCAGCTTAGCTGGGTGGTTCTGGCTTGAAGTCTTCGTGAGGTTGCAGTCAAGAAGTCAGCTGGGGATGCAGTGATCTGAGAGCTTGACTGGGGCTGGGAGACCCTCTTCCAAGCTCACTCACATGGCTGTTGGCTGAGGGCCTCACTTCCTCACCACATGGGTCTTTCCACATGGCAACCCGGTGGCTGGCCTCCCCCAGAGTGAGAGGTTGAAAAGAGAGAGTCTCTGAAGTCATGCACTGTCACTTCTGCTTTTTTCTATTTATTGGAAACAAGTCACTAAGTCAAGCCCACACTCAAGAGGAGGAGAATTCATTTCTATCTTTTGAAGGGAATGCCAAAGAGTTTTTGGACATATTTTAAACCACAATGTTCAATATTATAAAGATATCAGTTGTCTACCATTTGACCAATAGGTTTAATGGGTCCTTTTGCCTTGTTCCTGTTTATATTTTTTCTTAACAATTAGGTTTATAAGAATTTTTTAATTAAAGTATAGTTGACACACAATGTTACACTACATAAGAATCATAAAAATTTTAATATTTAGCAAAACTAAATAACATTTATACAAATACAGGTGATTAAAAACTATAAGCAAGAAATGATACAAAACTCAGGATAAGATTTACCTCTAGAGCAGTGGTTCTCAACCAGGGGCAATTTCGGCTCCCAGGGGGCACTTGGCAATATCTGGAGACGTTTTTGGTTTTCGTGTCTGGGGAGGTGGGTAGAAGCCAGGGACGTTAATGAACATTCTACAATGCACAGGACAGGCTCCTAGAGGAAAGAATTATCTGGTTCTAAGTATCAGTGTAGCGCTAAGATTGAGAAACCTCAGGAAAGGGAGTGGGTTTGGGATGGGACACGTAGGGGACAAAGTCATGGTAATGTTCATTTCCTGGAATTCTTTCCGTAATGCAAACGCAGGAATACATCTTATAATGATTTGAGAGACATACATAGCATTAATGTTCTTTTGAGTTTTCTCAGTAATTAATAAACACAATAAAAAAGAACAATCGTTGAATCAACAGACCTTTGGACTCGTTGGGCCCGGATGGCTGGGACTGAACTTCCTGTTTTGAACCATCGGGTAAATGGCGACACCATATAATGCTACATGTTTTCTTTTTCCTAAGATAAAAGCCTGCCCAGAGCATCTCCCTAGACCCTTGGCATTTTATCGAGAAGGAAAACAGCTCCTCAACATTAATTATATTGTGAAGACGACCTTAAATGCAGACTGCATTGACGAACCCTGACAAATCCCTTCACTTGGTGATTTGTAAGTCACTGTCCTTTCAAATCCCCGTGGCCATAAGTCATTGCTCCACCTCCTCGTAGGGAGGGTCAAAAAAGTCAATCCGGCAGTAAGGCAGAGACCTTTAAGCGCTGGAAACATCAAGTGGGCAGAGGCCTCCGAGATGTCACAGTGAAGGCGCCCCATTAGCTGACTTGGGTACCCTCCCAGAGCTCACTGGCAGAGTGAGTCAGCGTCAACCAGGGGACCCTGGGCAGGTGAAAGCTATTCACCAGGAGCCCAAAGCCCAGACCGATCAGAGTCTCAAGGCGGAGGGCCTAGGGCATCTCTAGCCTCATTCTGAACTCCCACATAAGTTCGTGGTTACCCTCGGCTTTAAATGAATGAAAATCAAGTCTTCCGTGATTAAAAACAAATGCTATATTTGGGACCATGGTTGCAGAGAGCCGAAGCCTGCTATGTGTATCTTATACCAGAATGAACTGGAGGAGACAGAATAAGAGATGGAATTTAAGGAAACATGTGATGTTTTTTACTTTTAGATTATGCTCTGATTTTCCCCTTAACATGTAGTTGAATTTCACACATGATAACAATATTTTTCCTTGCAGCAGAATGAGCCTCTTATGAAAGGGGGTTTGCACCTTATTTTGTCTTCCCTATGTCTAAAAATTATACATAAAAACCCCAAATATGAGCAATTCACCTAAACTCTGCCAACCCTTTGTGTTTTTAAATAGCCAACCAGGAGGCAGTGGGACTACTCGAATCTTAAAATTGTGTAATGACCCCCATTACGGAAATTTGAAATGCTGTCCAATCTGAGAGGGCCCTCTTTTTTTTTTTTTTTTTTTTTATGGCCCAACGCTAGCTTTGGGCACAGAAGGATGACATGTTGTGAGTCCAGAGGTTGAGCCAAAACCACCTCAACAAAAGACGGACTTTGCTCAGCATGTCTCCCACTTTAAACCTCTGCCGTTCTCAGCAGCTGTAGCCTGCATCTTAACATGATTCTTCTCCAGGATTTCAGCAGAGTTTTGGAAAGCCAAATATATAAAAGGTTTATAAATATTTTATAAATATATAAAAGATTAAAAAGAGGGAAGGATTTCTTTCGGAGGCAGCCATAAAGCTTGGGAAAGTTCTTGGGTTGTAGAATGATGGAGATTCAAGAGGTCTCCACCCTGGATCTGAAGGATAGGAAGGTGACGGAAGGAAACGCTGGCGTCGGGAGGACTCTGTCTCACCAGCTATCTCCCTGCGTGCTCCCGGACCTTTCTCGGCCTCTCTCTCCCTCCGGTCCCCTAGTTTGCGAGACGAGACCTTCAGCCCCGGGAATCTCTGGGATACCTTCCGTGGCCAGCCCTCTACGATTCTAACAGCTAAGGACGTTTCATCTGCCGGAATATTCTCTCTCCCACTTCTCCTGTATCGTAAGGTCCCCGTGAAACTGTACACATCGTATCTACCAAGTCACTGCCTCGAAAGGGGGCCGAGCTAGGGGGCCAGCGTGCGTGAGATGCTGCAATGAGCCGGGGCACATCTCGGCGCGGGGCCGCTGCACTCCGAGACCAGGAGGGGTGATGCAGATGCAGGAGGGGGGCCGGTTCGTCCCTCCTTCAGGTTTAAGGGCGGGTCGGTGCACACGGGAGATGAGCAGGACGGTGTCTCCCGGGCCTCTTGCGGGAGAGACGAGAGCCAGCGTGCCCCTGTGCTGGCACGGGACGGACACCCGCTCCGCGCGGGTTTGCGGTTCGCGTCAAGCAGGCACAGCTCAACTGCATCCTTGCTCACGATGGGCTGCAGGGCAGGCTGCCCCCAAATATGCCACTTTGACCTATTGATTGTTTTGAATTTAGTTACACGAGAAACAGCGGGCGCAAGGACTCTCTGACCTCCTCTGTGCCCTGGAAGCAGGACCTAAGTGTCCCCCGGGAAGGTGCCCGCCCTGTCCCGGGAGGAAGGGAGACAGCCTTCTTGCCAGAGGTGGGGAAGTCAAGGCCGAGAAGGCCGTGTAAGCAAACGGGCTGCTTCTTCGCTACTTCGCTACCCCAAGCCCCAACTTTTGTCAATTCTTCACAGACTTATGGTTTCTTTGTCTGAAAGGCGTAAAAGCTGCCAGCTTTGCTACTTCTTGGAGTCTCCTATTTCTACGGGCTCCCATACGCACACAGTTACATTTGTTTTTCTCCTGTTAATCTGTCTTCTGTCGATTTCATTATTAGACTGGCCAAAGAACCCAGAAGGGAAGAGGGGAAAACTTTCCTGCCTCTACACTCAATTGTATTAGTTATCTACTGCCACGCAAAAATATCGCCACGGGCTCAGTAGCCTAAAGCAGCGCACATTTACTACCTCGTGGCTCAGCTTAGCGGGGGCCTCTGCAAGGCTGCTGTGGGGCGTTGGCCACGGTGGCCGTCTTAGCTGAGGCTCTGGGTCCCCTTCCCAGCTCCTGCATTGGGTTCCTGGCAGGTGTCAGACCGAGGCTGCATTTTCTCCCCGGGCAGTTGGAGGCGGGGATCGTGGGGGTCACCCTAGAGGGTGTCTGCCACACCAGCCACCCCTAGGTTGCTCTAATTAATTAATTAGTTCACTTGACTGGGCATTAACCATAGCTTGACCCTGTGCTGGGTATTGGCGCATGCACAAAACAAAACAACAACAACAACAAAGCCACGGTCTCTACCTACATGAGTGGGGTGCTGGCTTCCTCCCCCAGTTCGGTCCTGCTCTCCTGTGCGTGGCTCTTCATCCTGGCACAGGGAGCTGGGCCTAAGCCTGGGTTCGGGGCTTCCTTCCGCCTGGGGCTTCTGGGCTGTCTGGGGGTGTCCTGGCCTCAGAGTGTGGTCGCCCGGTGACCTCCCAAGCTTGCAGTTCCTCCTGTTTGCCACTGTGGCTGGCCGGCTTCTGCTCAGTGCTGACTTCCATCCCGGCAGCCAGAGAGCCCTCCCCAACATCTGCCCAGCTGCTTTCTCGTCACTCCCCCAGAACCTCTGCTGGGGGGGGGTGGTCAGGGTGGGGGCCTGGGGACACCGGAGTGGCTTTTGAGATTTCTCTAGACTCAGTCCACCCTCGTGAGTCACCCCTGTCTTGGGTTAGGATCCCCACAGGTGGAGCCAGAGATGAGGATTCATCTGGGGGTGACTTTGTGGAAAAGCTCACCATAGGGCAGAGGGGACGTGGGCCTGGGCTAGGGGGACCAGTGAGGGAGTCGTATTCCGACAGGCTTCCTGGAGCGAAGCTCTGAGCCAGCTCTGGAGCCTTTATACCTCAGAGGAGTTACAATCAGGGGAAGGGACCCAGGGCGTTCTCTTCCTCTACCCGTGAGTCACTGGGGAAGGGCTGCCCCAAGGTGATGTGGGTTCTCCCGCACTCCCCTCTTTCCTTTCTCCGGGCTGAGCAGCCTCCAGTGGTCTTAGAGCTACTTTTCGACAAAGAGAGGTGTGCTGCTTGTGAGTAAAAAGACTTGGAGAGCTGGTGCATACAGAGCTTGCCGAGAAGTCCCAGGAGATTCCGGCAGAGCGCTGATAGCATCACCCTGATAAGATCTCGAATTTCAATATTTCAGTGGGCCTTCTGTTTTCTGCCTGAACTCTGACCGATGCCTGCCTACAAATCAATTGCCCAATTTTGCTTGTCCCTCCAAAAATGTCTTTAAATTTCCCCTATGTATGAGTTCTCGCTTATTCTTTAGACCAACCTCAGCCCTGTTGACATTTGGGGCCAGATAATTCTTCATGGTGGGAGCTGTTCTGTGCATTTGTGATATTGCAATTTATAAGAAATGAATATATTTGGTCATTCAGGTGACCAAAATGTGTTTCTCACGTATTTGGTCTTCATCCATGGTTCCTGTTCCCCAAACCCTTGGCGTTTCCTGAGCCGTAAGAGCAAAGGGACCATCTTTTGTTGTATTTGCTCTCTTGTCTTCAGTTCCCCAAATCCCTCCCGGGCCACAGAGGTGTAATGAGTGTCTTGCTATTCATAACAGGCCCCTTTCCACCACGACTGTGTTTATGTTAGCGAGCTGACTTTTGGAAAGCCCCTAAGGATAAGGGTTTCTTGTCGCGGGGAGCCGACCAACGTGATTAGAGGACCTTTCGGTCCCACCCCCTGACTTCCGGGGCGGGGAGAGGGGCTGCAGGTTCACCACCGGCCAATGATTTCAACAGTCGCACCTGTGTGATGAAACCTCCACAAAAACCCAAAAGGAGGGGGTTCAGAGAGCTTCCAGATCGGGGAACCAGAACACTCTCATGTGCCCCTGGGCCTGACCCCAAAGCTCCACAAGGAAAGAAGCTCCTCTGCTCAGGACCTCACCCTATGTAACTCTTAATATGGCTATTGACTCGTGTCCTTTAAAATCCTTTGTAATAAATCGGTAATCTAGCGAGTGAATGGGTTTCCTGAGTTCTGTGAGCCATTCTGGCAAATAAATGGAATCCAAGGAAGGGGGCATGGAAACCTCTGATTTATAGCCAGTTGGTCAGAAGTATGGGTAAACACCTGGGTGTGTGAGTGGCATCTGAAATGGAGGGCCGTCTCGTGGGACTGGGCCCCTTGCCTGTGGATCTGATGCTGTCTCCGGGTAGGTAGGGTCAGAACTGCGTTGAATTCTCAGACACTGAGAATTGCTTGTTGCTGTGGGGAAGCCTACACACACACACACAGGAATTGGACTCGGGCCCAGGAACCCCAAAGGGAGGGATGAAGAGGTGGAGCACAGAGGATTTTTAGGGCAGTAAAAATACTCTCTAGGATACTATAATCATGGATACATGTCATTATACATGTGTCCAAACCCCTGGAATGTACCACCCCCAGAGTGAACCCTAAGGTTCGCCCTGGAAGCCTAGCCGAACCTGGGCTCCGTGTCTCTTGCATGGCTCTGTAAGCGATCGGGTGGGAGGCAGGACTTCAGGTTTCCCCACCTCCACTATTGAACTGGAAACTTCCTGGGGGTACACCTTGTCTGTCTCAACCAGTGCCCATAACGGCTTTCAAAAAAGGTAAAAAAATAATAATAATAATGATAAGGGAAAGTGCTCCCATTAAGAACAGTTTTAATCCGAATCATCTGTTCAGTCATGTTATACAACTAGATAACTTGGATGTCTGCTGGTGAGCAGCGACTTCTTTTTTTTTAAAGATTGTATTTATTTATTTGAGAGAGAGAGAGGGAGCACGAGCGGGAGGAGGGGCAGAGGCAGAAGCATACTCCCCGCTGAGCAGGGAGCCCGATGCGGGGCTCGATCCCAGGACCCTGAGATCATGACCCGAGCCAAAGGCAGATGCTTAACCGACTGAGCCACCCAGGCGTCCCAAGAAACAGCTTCTGAAACAGAAAGACAAGGCTCTACACCCCTCAAGTCTCCACCAGTTACTAAAAGCAAGGACAGTCCACCACCTGCCTCAAGGGACAGCAAATGGTGGACACCTGGAAGGGGGGCACCCAGCTGCCTCTATGCTGACAACTAGAAGGAGCAGCTATTTAAAGATAACGCAGAGTGGGGCCTTCTTAACTGCAGTCTATAATTATGAGGTTTTTTACTGTGGTCTCTGCCTCTTCCCACAATGTACATCTCCCGCAGAGAGAGGAAAGAGACGTGGCAACATTTCACCCTCCCTGGCGACACATAAGATTGGCCACTCCGACAAGACCAAAGTTGAGATCCACGCTTTTATTTGGCCAAGTAGTGTAGAATGTGAATTTTTATGTGTATTATAATCTTCCAAATCTTATATATTCTTTTGACAGTAGAGATGTGTTGTAGATCAGCATCTAAACTCTGCGGCTTTATAAATCACAGAATTACTTAATGAATTTCCATAATAATTTCCACTTCCAAAAACAGTGCTTCCTGCGACTAGAAGTGGATGAAATGATTGCTTCTTTTTTTCTTCCTCTCTCCTTCCTTCTCCTCTCCCCCGTTTGACATTCTTATCTTCTTATTTGACAAGACTGATTTTGTTTCTCTGAACTGGATGTTTATATTTTTGCCCACAGAATGCTAAGATCACAGATTTCAACCAACTAAGACAAAATGCCAACTTACCTGTTTGATGAAGGTAGGGTGGTGGGAGGGGAAGCCGCCATCAGTCAAACACCCGCGTGTAGTTTCAGCCCAAACTAATCCACCTCCCAAATGCATCCAGGAAGTAGTGATTGGTTCTCATAGCTCTAAGCGTTAGCAGGAATGGTCCTGGAGATTCCTTTAGGTAACTTTTCTAGTGTCTTCTTGTAATGCATCCAAGGATTTCAAAATGACTATAAAAAACACGAAGGCATAAAAGAAAGACACCAAACAATTTTGGAGCCCAGTGTAATCCACTCAAAAACAGGACTAGCCAAAGCCCATGCAGGCGGCTCGGAGAGGGGGCTGTGTTTGCCTTGCGTGGAGGGAGGGCACAGACCCGGGAGTTGGGGTGGGGGGAATGGGCAGGGCTCTGCCTCCGGGTGCTCACAGCCCTTGCTCTTCTGTGTCCAGCTCCCCGAGGGCGCACAGATCTGGGTTTTCTCTCCCTGTGTTTCACGTGTTTTGCTTCCTGTTTTTACACACTTCAGTAGTCACCTGTGAAGAAGGGTGGTCAGGGGACTCCATTTACATAGTTTCAAATCATTCCCAGTAAGGGCCTCCTCTGTCTCTATCCAGGGTAAAGCGGTTGCTGAATTTTTCACTTTTCAAACATGCTGCCGTGGATTACAAACAGCTTATATCACCTCAGTTTCTTTTGCTAGAAAATAATCTTTTTAAAAAATAAATGATGTTAAAAAATGTTTTTAGAATTTCTGACTAAGAGCAGTTTCCAAAGTGTTTCACTTGGCATTGAATTATATGGGGGTGCATCTTTTTTTCGTTCCTGCAGAAACTCTTCGAAAATTTTTATTTGTAAAATTATTGGAAAGACTTTGTTGAGGTTCTGATATAAGGCAGGCATTGCATCCATCAGCAGTGGGGTTCCAAGAGAGGAGTCCAACACTGTCCCTGTCTTCTAGTGCTTTCTTATCCATTAGGGGAGTCAGAAATATAAATGCCCTTTAGCACCATAGGGAACTCGAGTGCAGGGACTAGGGCTTTAGAGCTCAAGCAACGTCTCTTAAATATCCTTACAAATGTCCTTACATGTCCTTACAAATCAGGCTTGAGTGGACAAAAAATTGTCAAACATAAAGATACCACCAAAATAACAGTCTAAAGTTTGGAGAACGGGCCCCAAGGAAGCACAAAGGAGACAAAAACAAAAACAAAAACAAAAACAAAAACAAAACAGTAGGAAGAAGGGAAGATGTTGAAAACTCAGGCATTTACTTCCTTGAGGCAGAGAGTCGGACCTAATGGCTGTTCTATCAGAAAGTTCCATTGGCATATCCACCATCACATCCCTAGTCTGAATTATGGTCCTGACCATGTTCGCTCCTCCAGAGAAAGGCCAATTTTTCATTTGGGATAAATTAGCCTCAAGTGTGAATTGATTAGCCCACTACGGTCTATAAGGCAGCCACTGGATTCGCAGAGCCTCGGTCAAGTAATGTGCTGGTGCAAATAAATAAGGATTTGTTTCCACACCCCCTATCAGCCCGACTCGGTGGGGATCCCAACACTGAGTTAATTACCCCACTCATAAAACTAAGTGTCCATGTGTCCCCTGCGCTGCCTTGGTCGTATCTCCATTGCCTTTCATCGCTCGATGAAATTACTACAGTATTCGTGGCCGGTGGGTGGAAAGTCACAATGTTTGCAATTCTTATTTCCAGAACATTGTCATCCCCCCAACTTTGATAAAGCCCAACATGCGTATTCTTTTTTAGCACATTTTCTCGGATTCGCTTGAAAACCAGGCAGAGCAGTGAGGTTAAAGACTCAAATCCCCAACGTTGCAAGCAAATAGAAACCATTTCCTTAATAGAAAAAGTTCAAGAAAAGTGAATCCCTTTTCTTCATTTTTTTTTTTTTCTTGGAGGCTGCACCTTTATAAATGGCTTGGCCAGATGCCCTTTAAATTAATAGCATACCGAGAGAAGTCTCTTCTGTGGAAGAAAATTTCATCACCGTCAAATGTGACTTAGAGTTCCCATTTTTTTCTGAAGTATGCATAATTGAATTTCCAAAGAGTCGGTTTTGGAGGTGCAGGGTGGGGTGAGATGGGGGTGCCCTTAACGTGGACTGGGGCCCGGGGCTGCTGAGGAGGGGCCCTCCTCACCTTCAGCCCGCACGGGGTGGGGGGGGGGGTGGATCTGCCGCCCCATCACACTTGTTGAGGCCTCCAGTCAATTCTGGATGGACGGTTCTTACTTCATGTTTAAGCTGCTTTAGTCTCATTTCTAGGCGCCCAATTGTTCTTGTCTCTTCCAGGCAATCTTTGAGGTAAGCACCTGGTGTTTTATTTGAAGAGCTAGAACCTGAGCCCTCTTAGTCTCTGCGTTTGGGCTTTGCAGCTGGGAAGCATGTTTGCTCACGTTGCGTTTTTACCATCCAGGAAATCCTCCGGGGAATTCGGGGGACATGTGGTACCTTTGAAGTACCACAAGCAATTTTCTCTTTCCTACTTTCCTCCGTGTTTTGTTACATTATTTTAATTGATGTATTTTGTCTGATGTATTATATTAGGAGCGCTTGAAGGATGATGTGTTTAGCATACAATGTCTCTTATGATTCCATTTCTTTGCAGAAGCACAACGTCTCAGTTTTGACTCTGCTTGCTACCCCCGGCGCTGGGTTACAAGACACAAAACAACGCTTTGCGTGTCGTGCAGGAAAAATCACTCAGACACCCCATCTCTCACGTTCCTGCCCCAGAGCTGGAAATTCATCACTCAAATTTGTTTCAAGTTTAAAAACTCTCATATTTATGGCCCATATTTCCTCCCTTTATGAGTCCTGCATGTCTAGTTAAGCCTTTGATGATAGAAATTTCTATATACATTAGTATACAAATGTAACATGTGGGTAGAAACAGAACTCTTACTATTTAATGAGGGAAAGGCACCCCAGCTCTGATCAAATGGACCTGATTAGCATGTGAGTTAAGTCCAAGAAAGGTAAAGACAAATACCAATCCAGCTAATCTGCGTCTTTACATTGGCTTAAATTCCATTTAATCGTAATTCCTTGAAGAAATGTCCAGAAATAACTGTAGGATTCTCTCTGCCTTGTGACTTGCTCCAGAGAAGAAAGATGAGAACGGCCCCATTTGCCACTAATATTTAAGTCCCGCCAATTCACAGAGTCCTTGGAAGGAGTCTTGAGAATACAAACACACATTTATTTAAAGCCATCAGATTTTGATCTGAGAGAACAGCAAATACTATTGTAGAAATAATGTGTACAAGTGTAAATAAAACCGTCCTGGCCATTTGGCATTTCTTTTGGAATTTCTGAGAGTTGCTTTTTTTTTTTTTTTGCACGTGATACATGGCCGCCCCACCCTTTTCCCACTTCCCTTTTCCTTTAATATTTAAATTATGTTTAAATGAATCTAGAAACACGCATCCTCCATAAAAGCTTCAAATAATGAATTTATGATGGTCTTCTCTCTGCTTAAGTGATCAGGGAATCTCTGACCTTTGAAAAGGTGGAATGGTTTTTGCTGTGTTAAGCGAAGTGCAAGCAAGAGGCCCAATCAGCCAATTTATGTTTGATTTTATCTCAAGCATGTCAGAGTTATTCATCCAATCCAGATTAGGGTGAAAGAGTGGCAGAGAATTGTTGAAATTGGAACAAATAAGAGTTGTTTTCAGGCTGAAAGGTTCACAAAGTCCATAAAGAATTCTTATGTATATTTTCTCACAATGAATGGGATTCACAATTTGTGCAATAGGTTGCCATGAAGTGTAGTTTGGACCGCACAGCATAGAAGGTTCTGGAATTCATGAGCTGTGACGGCAAGTGGGTAGTTTTATGTTTACCAGGCTGAAAAATGGCCAATTCCCAGCTTGTGTTCTGACAATAGGTGTGTCTGACTCCATCTTTTAGGGTTTTAAATCTACACATTTAAGGGAAATACTAGTCCTGTGAGAAAATATAAAAGTTCTGATTTACCAAAGTTTGATTTGCCATAGAAATCCTCTGCTGTATTATTTGCTGTAAAACCTAAGTCCTCTTAGGACCCAATGAGTCATTTGGCGCCTTCTTCAGAATTTTCTAGAAGGAAGTATTGGATTGGGGACCCTTTTCTGCAGCTCAGAATTAATCATCTCTTGAGCCCCACTGGTTTTCTCAGCCCCCCAGCCCGCTCTAGCCCCAGCCTGCCCTTCTGCTGTCAAGAAGCAGAACCATTTTGGGGCGCCTGGGTGGCTCGGTCAGTTAAGCGTCTGACTCTTGATTTCGGCTCAGCTCATGGTCTCAGGGCTGTGAGGTGGAGTCCCGTGTCCCGGGCTTGACATCTGTAAGCATCAACTGCCAAAGCTACTGGGTGCAGGTTGTGTGTCTGGGAGGTCCCACAAGAGCAAAATAAAGAACCGACCAGTCAGAGTCACTGGTGGGGGGAAAGGAAGCTAGTGTGGTAGTATGATTCATGCTGACCCGAGCTGTGTTTTTGTGGGAAGCCCATTTTCTTCTTTTGCCCTCTGCTAGTGCATTAGCCCTGACCCTCGGCCCAGTATGTTACGGCAGAGGGTCAAAGTTCCTGTAGTTGCAAGCATGCTGATGACTTTTTATCAGTGAGTTTGTCTTTGGCCAAAACTGTTGTAAGGGTAAAGTATTTTTGTTCTGTTACAGAGATCCACGTCTATTCTTGATTTCGCCAAAGGCAGTTCAATTTTTCAATGACTTTAAAACACAGTTCTTAAATAACTGAAAAGAGGTTAACTTTTTAACAAATAACTTTCAGCCTCCTCCTACAACCAGCCTATCAGTCAAAATAGGGCTGAATTCGCCCATGTCCTCTTTCCAGGGGAACTTGGAGTCTAGAAAGGCCCATTTCTGCAGGGGTGTGATGGAGAAAATACAGGGAGTAATTGGTTCCATTCATTTTTAAATTCCTTATAAAACCATGAGGAATGAATTCATATTCAAAGAGAACTGAACAAAGCCTCAGAGAAAGCCATTGTGTTTTCAGAGTTCAGAGGGGGGAAGGGGGAGAGGTAACTCTTTAGCAGTGATGAGTAGAGTTTTTCATGGCAAGTTCATTCATGAGAATTTCAGGTATCGCCCAGCAATCCCCAAGCCTGGAGAAAGATCGCCATCTCAGGATTCACGTATTTTGCCTTATGAACACAACCCACACAAACGTGTATATACATGTGATGTTCGAGTACATTTACCTCTGTGAGTTTCAATCCTGGTTGTGCATCAGAGTCACTTCCGGGAATGACTGAGTCGGATAGAATCCGCTGGGCTGCAGTATCAAATGGTCCCCAAATCTCATGGCTTATTACAGCAAAGACGTCGTTCTCGTTCACAATGTGTATTCATGGGGCCTCACCCATGGCTCTGCCCCCTCTTGTGTTCCCTGTGACACCAAGGTGACAGAGCAACCTCTAGTTGGATCACTGTTGGTTGTCATGACAGAGAGAAAAGAGAGAGCCTGCTCAAGTTCATGGGCCGGGGCGAGTCACGGGGCGAGTCACAATAGCCGCTCTGTGAAGTACACTTCTCCCCAGGGAGCCACGGAAAATCTTTGTGAATCTCTCACGGAGACATTTCAGGGATACAAACGCCTTTTGACTTCAGATCTGTTTTAGGATGGGGCCTGGGGAACTGCATTTTTAAAAGTTCTCTAGCAAGTACGATGAGTAAGCAAGGTTAGGAGACACAGACTTGCATGAGGAAAATCTGTTAGGCCACTGCAGGGAGGAGTGCACGTTCATGCCTGTGTTAGCCAAGCAATCAGATTAACGCATGTTTTATTCCTCTGCAGTCATATCTTTAAATAATTAGGAGAATTAAGGGGGTTAGAAGTTTTTTGCGGGGGGGCAGAGGGAGAGGGAGAGAATCTCAAGCAAGGCTCCACACCAAACGTAGAACCCAACGTGGCGCTCAGTCTCCCAACCCTGAGATCATGACCTGAGCCGAAATCAAGAGTCAGATGCTTAACCGACTGAGTCATCCAGGCACTTCTAGAAGTTTTTTTTTAAAGTTTCAAAAATCCTTTTCTGATGACAGACAATTTTAATATGGAAGTATAAAATAGTCTCAAAGTTGATGTTTGCTTAACAGAACATTGTGGTTTGTGTGAAGATAAGAGTGCCCTCTGGTTATAAAGTACAGAACATCCACAAGTAATGGATGAGAAAGGCATAAAATAATTGATCAGCAAAAAATTTAATCCAATGAGGTTCTGCCTGAGAGGCATGGCCTCACCCTCTGAGTGTTTGGGCTTGGTGCTAACATTACAGTGGTGTTTGCACCATCCGTGTAGGTGAAATAAAATCACGTGTTTGTAGATCCTGGAGTGCTGAGTGTTGTGGGCTAACAGTATGTAGAGTAATTCCATTTGGCTACTCACTGCAAGCATATGACCACGTGAGCCACGCCAGTACAATGGAAAGAACACTGGATTCAAACTAAAAATGTACTTTCTCAGCTCTTAAATACACATAACACTTCATTGTGCTGTCTCTTCCGGCAGTCTTCTCTTTCACTCTGTATGTTAGATATTTAGGTACACTGTACAGGGCATCGTGGTAGACTCCCCAGTATCCAGTTACTCTGCTGGGTAGGAGCTATGCAGTTTGCAACACTGATTCTACTAGAAGCCTCAATACGAGGCTCCGATTAGACCAAACCAATCCCAAGCCCCTGGCCTCAGCCATTAGTTTAGGTAACTCGTGCCTAAGCCAATCAGATCATGGCAATTCCTGACCACAGAGACTGATTCTGGAATTGCTCCATCAGACTGAAGCTGAAGAGTTTTGCTGATGATCCAGAAAGATGCTGTTTCGAGTTCTGGCATACATGAGCTGTCAGCGTGTCCGGGAGTGTGTGTGCCCACCTACTCTGGGCTTGGCTATCAGAGACGATCAGAACCTTCTCTCGAAATTTCATCAGCCTTGGAAACACTGGCCTCCTGCTTGTAGTTCCAGAGCAGGCGGAGAGGTGCTCTGTTAGCTTTCCCCTGCTAGTCGCGTGTACATGGAGGGACTTGCCAGGGTATGCTGAGGTTTGAGGAGGAGTGAGGGGCAGGACTAGTCCTTGAATCACATGCACCGGCCTATTTTTGGACCCACAGATCTTCTTGGGTGAGGAGGAGGGTGGGAAAGAAGATCGGAGAGGCTCTCAGACAATATTAACTCTGGCCCCTTAGTCTAATAAAGTCCCAGTCAATGCCTAGAGAGATGAAATGTCTCACCCCAAGTGACTATAGAGCTAAGTAAATTTTAGAGCTTCTGCTCATATTGATTCCTTAGTGGCCCCCCTTGGGGGATGCCATACCCTGAGAGCACTCCAGCCCAGGGTCCCATTGTCCCTTATCTGAACCATCACAGTGACCTCCTGCCTGCTGTCTCTATGTCTACCATACCACTCCAACCCATTTCCGTACAGGAGTCGGAGGGAGCCTGGGACATCAACAGGAATCACATTCCCTTGAATGTTTTTACCTGTCAGCATCCTGACCACTATGGCCAACCTAGGTAGCCTATCCTGGCCCAATTCATTGATCAACATTTCCTTTTTCCTCTGGGACTAGTTAGGTCCCACGAGTTCAAACACCCAGACGGGCAAAGCTACCCTCTTCCGTGTACTATTTCTAATTGTTTCTGTTATTCCATTTTTGGTGAGGTCATTCATTCTCAAACAATCACTTAATTCTCCAAGTCCCCAGTTATTGATATGGTTAAAAACAGCCTTATATTTTTCTAAGATTACCATACGCAGATATCTTAGCCTGATGAATCTTATTTTTATGGTTAAGATAATTGGTGCCCAGCTAGCTCTTGGAGAGTAAACAAAATGTGGTTTATATCCAAGCTCCTGTTGCTTTGGGAACATTCATGCTCCATGTAGTGCAGACCAACAGTTTTCTACCTAGGATGACTTCGTGCCCCAGGAATATTTGGAGCCCGGAGGCATTTTGTGTCATGATGACTGTTGGGGAGGTGTAGGTGGCCTCTAGTAGACAGAGGCCAAGGATGCTGCCCCCCATCTCCCAATGTATGGCCCAGCCCCCCACAACAAAGTCTTGTCCAGCTTAGAACATCGGTAGTGCCGAAGTGGGTAAACCCGGCCATCAACCATGTGGTTGTTATGCGTGTGGGCTCTAGTAAGCACAGAAGCCACTACCTGCCCCCCCGCCATGTTATCCATGCCAATAAATGGACTCTTCCATATCAATCAACTTACTTGATAGGAAATGCAAGTCTGTGCTAGTAGGAAGGGAGAAGGCATTTTATAATTTGTAGAAGACAAAAAAAAAAAATCCCTAAATTACGGACCTGACAGGTCCCTTTCTTCTGTGGAAATTAAGGTAGTCCGTTTCTCCAAGAAGCTGCTTCTGGAGGGACAGGGAGAGAACAAAGACCAACAGCCTTGGGCTCACGCTTTCTACCTTCTCTGGAGATGAAAATGGCCACACACACGTGTGGCCTCCAAATCAATGGCAAAATTCTTCACGTTAAACGTACCACAGCCGAAAAATCAGGGCCTTATGTAAGAGAACGTGTCTGTGATCTTTTTAAAGCCCATAGAAGATTTCCATATGCAACAACTACAGTCTGCACTTGAGCTCTTCCTGAAACTCAGTGACTCATAGCTTCTCTCTGGATTTTTCTGTAGGTGTTTTATGGGTTAGAAGAAAAGAAAAATGTGGCTCAACACAGGCAAGCAGAAATAAAATGAAAGATTGGTGGGCTGGAAGGACAAAGCAGCAGGAAGAAGGAAGCAGGGATGTCTAGCTGGATCGAGCCTCGGACGGAAGTGTGCAATTTGTCAGAAGTCTCCCTGACCCGGCCCTGGGCGGCAGTGAGCAGCAGGAGAGGAGGACATAGCGGCCCAGGGAGGCATCCGGCATCTTGCAAGATGCCTAGTGTTGCAAGAAACAGAAGGGCTTCTGCCGCCCAGGCAACCGCAGGCCCGCCCACTCAGGGAAGCGGCCCTTTCAGGAGTTTCTGGAAGGCCTGGAGGAGTGGGAGGAGCCTGGAGGGGCGGGATTGGAGCCCTCGCTTCCGGTTCCGGCTTGGCTTGCCTGGAAGGACGTCGGTTAGGAGAGCTGACCGTTCGATGCAGCTGATCAGCGAGCCAGAACTTCCAGAAATACTCAGCCTTTTGGACTTTTTTTGTTGGTGTTTTGCCATTCATAGGTCTTCCTTTGTGATATGACAGTTTTTGAGTTAAACACTGGAAGTCTTCGTTTCCAAGCAATTTAAAAGTTACCTTCATTGGGAAGGCCTTTGGACTTTGCATCTTTATCCCTAGCAGAGTTCTTTGGCACATAACAGGTGCCTATTAAGTGTTAAACAAAAGAAAGCCCACTGTTATCTGTGAACGTCTCATCGGGAATTAATTCAGCCCCTTCGATCACGTCTCATAACCAGACTGGGGAGCAGTGCAACAGAGGGGTTTGGCAGAGGAATTCTTTTAGTGAAGCAAGGACATAAAACACACCAGATGGGGGCAGGTCCTTAAGATGAAGAGACAGAACAGAGTTGTCCGCCGCACCTTCTAGAATCTAGCAGTTGTCACAGATTTTAAACAATAATTGCAAAGACAAGCTTGGTATTCATGACTGAGCATTCTCATTTTGTCCATTAGCCTCCAGAGAACCAAGACATGTTGGAATTTCTAAGTGTGTTGAAGTGCAAATTTAAACCAAACTTAAAATAAGGCTGGGGCGTGTGAACAGACCTGGAAGCTTTTGTTTCCCTCATAGCAAATACGGTAACTCTTGTCATGTGATAAAATATTTCGTGTCTTCAGACACCCCCCTCACACCAGGTATCAGTGTGCAAATTGGAACAACCTTTCAAGAGGACAATCTGGCGCAGGTATTAGGAGGTTTAAAAGTGCTCCTATCATTTGAACAAGTAATTGCTCATCTAGGAATTCAGGCAAAAGAAGTGAAGATGTACGCATGTAAAGGTGTATCATCAGAGTGTCATGGAAGCATTGGAAATTGGGAAGAGACCAATCCAAAGGCCTCGGAAGTTGGCTAAATTGGCTCAATAAGTGATGGAGCTTCATTAATGCAATGCTACCTAGTCATACAAATGAGTGCCTTTCTAAGACCCTGTAATGATGTGGGCTACTTTTCATGATCCTTTTAGTGATGACGTAGCTTATAAAATGGGGTACTTAATCCATTTCAAGTGTTGTGTAAAGCAACACTTGGGGGGAACAACATATGCATAGATAAAGTGAACATTGGTGCCTCCCTCTTGGTGACAGGAGTGTGTTTCCTTTTTATTCTTTGTACTCTTGTATATCGCACAGTTTTGTGTTTGTTTGTTTGCACATTAACCTGAGTTGATTAGGCCATTAGAAAAAAATTATTTCAAAACTCAACTTTGCCTCTTTGCTTTGGGTTATAAGATTCACAAATTAGAGCAGTCGCCTGCCTGTTCTCGAGGCCATGGGATAAGGTAGAGAATTCCATGGGAGCATCATTTACTGCCCCAACAACTCAATGACATTATAAAATTACTGCCTAATGTTCACACAGAGAGCTACTGTTGTTTGTGCGATTTGGGGGAAAAAATAAAATAGAACAACAAAGAGGAAAATGCCACAGAAAGCTATGCCAAAACCTAGGCTTTAAAAAGCCCTTTTCTTCAAACTCAGGCAAACAAGGTGATTTTTATATGCAAACCACTGCCCTTTTGCTCTTGAAGATAGTTCTTTCTTTTTCTTCTTCTTCCAATTTTTATTTCGTACTTTCAACTATAAAAACTCAGAATTCTGACCCCAATCATCTCAAAACTATGCAAAGAAACTCAAAAGATTTACAAGCATTTCTCTTCGGTGCATTTGAAGAAATTTGGAACAGAAACTAAAGGTGTGGCTTCCAAAGGAAAACCTCGTGTTGTTGCAGCTATTAACACTATATTTATGTGATTGTTGTCTCATCTTCTCCGAGAACCAAACAGCAAAGTGTTTATTGTGTCTTCTCTCTGAATAATACGCAAACTCTTTTCTCTTCCTTTTTCTGGTGGTGTGATTACGGGCAAAGTCTACAGGTGGTGACAGTTTCCCCCCACCTCTGACCATTACCAGCACCAGAATGCATCCTCATCAGAGCTATTGGAGTCCAGTCAGGTTCCTTCAGAAGCCAACTCTAAGCCACGGGTTTGAGCACAAGCAATTTATTTGGGAAGTGGTCTCAGGACACTGGTGGGGGAGAGGAGAAGTGAGACAGAGGATCACTAATATAGGGCTTGATATCCCACAGATGATCACTGTGGGCAACTGTGGCTTAATTCTGCTAGGCACTCCAAAAATCTGGATAAAACATGTACCTCAGAGTTATCCTGCCTGAAGGACGAGGGAGCTGAGGTACTGACACACCAACTCCCATCGGTCATTGGTTTGAAACAGCTCCCAGGGGATGGAAATTTCCCAGCTCCCCCCAGTTGCTCTTGCTGCCCCAACAGCAAAGCTCTCTCTGGCAGCCAGAGAATGTTCTCAGGCAAAAGGCAGTGCAGGTGCTGGCAGTGGGGAGTTCGCCGGTATACACTGAAGTGGTCTGAGTGAGGGGATGTGGGTGGGGTGCCGATAATGTCCACGACAGATTCGTTTGCCAAATTAGTATTTGGATCCAAAATGTATTTTTTCCTGCTGCTCTGTAAAGCTAGGAAGTATACCTAGAAAACTTGGGGGCTACTTAAAGGAGGTAAGATGGTATGATCATGCTTGAGAGTAACTTGTTCTCCGGAAACTTTGAGGAGAGGCATATCCTAGGACCAATCAATTGTCTCCTAGTTTAGAGAAAGTGCCCCAGGTGCGTGCCCAGAGAAAGTGCAAAATTTCTCTTGCAGCATTTCTGGTAAAGGGGAAAAATGGAAATAGCCAGTTGTCCTTCAACAGAAAAAGCTGAATGCAAAAAGGAAGCTGTTGAATGGTGGACCCAGAATATCACATTTATAATGTTTAAAACATGACAAACAGGATTATATATAGTTTATGAATTCCTATACATGCTATAAAGACATCAAGCATGCATGGAAATGATAAACACCAAATTCTGAAAGCCAGTTAGCTCTGGGGAGGGAGGGAAACAGTTGGGATGAGGAAGAGGGACACGGGAAGCTTGAACCACATCCAAAATTATGCTTGTTAAAGAACAATTATCTGAAGCAAATATGGCAAAAGATTAAGATTCGACAAAGACTTTTGTAGGTGCATGGATGTTGTTTAGAATATCCCCTCTACTTTTCCATATGCCCAAAACATTTCATACTAAGAAAAAAGTGAAAACAAAAGATTACGTTTTTTTGTGCCATGCATAGTTTTGCCACTTTTTGGAAACAGGATTGTGCGATCGAGTGATGGAGTTGGGATTTTTTTTTTCCCCCACAGTGGATTTCAGTTTGAATGCTGCACTTTGCAGCTTCTATTTCGAATTTTCTAGTTCTACTTCCCAATTCCAAAGTCGTGTGAGCTGTGTGATTGTACTCACTTAAGAAAACTATTATTTCCTTTCCTTTCCCAAAGTTTTGGCCCCAGAAAGGGAGCTCCTCCAGTGAGTTGCCTGGAAGTACTACGTGGCACTATGTGGCTAAGTCCAAGCTGTGGGTCTGAGGCACCAAACAAAACACAGCCATATCTTAGGACCGATCCCTTGCCCGACTCCGAGCAAGAGAAAAGAAAGAGAATCGCTGCTTTGAAAGACCTGGATTCTTGGACTTCTGTATGTCTGAGTGTGCGTTACATTCCTGTCAAAACCAGCCATCGGTAACATTCCAAATGTCTGGGTGAAAAGCAATAAAATGAAGAGCCGGTGGGTTCATTATTAGTTACCTGGCGAGGCCGGGAGGCAGATCGTAAGGATCGTAAGAACGATGAATCAGCCTAAGCTGGCCCAGTCTTTGTCGGACAACCTGGCTTCCAGATTTCTCCACACTCCGTCTCTGCTGGTGGTGAGAAGCGCCTTAGGGAAAAGGGAGAAGAAAACCAAGTTTGTGTTCAGCGCTCCGTCTTCAGTACTTCCGTGTGAGGCCAAACAGAAGCTGGCAAACCCTTTTAAAAATAGAGAATACCTTCACACGGTTTAGAATGCAGGAAGTCCAAAAGGGTTTACAATGTTAGGTCACCTTCTTGCTTTCCTTCTCCAGGCACCCGGTCCCCCAGCCTGGAGGCAGCCAACACTGGCAGAATGTCTTATGCACCATTCCAACCGTATTTTAGGGCTATCCAAACAAACCTGTGAATACATATTTTTTAAAAAACCAGCCCCAAATGCATAGTTCTGTACCTCACGCTTTCCACGGAACACGTAGCTTGGCTATTGCATCATACCAGTATATTAAAATGTTCTCATTTGTAAAAATAACACAACGATATTCTATCGTATGGGTGTACCATAATTTATTGAAACAGTTCCCTCTTCATAGTCATACAAGTTCTTTAAAATATTTGGCTATTACAAGTCATGCTGCAATGAGTAATCTCCACATACACTAGTAGTTGTAGAATAAATTTCTGAAAGTAGAATTCTTGGGCCAAAAGCTATATGTATCCATAATTTATTTTTTATTTTATGTTTTTTTGGGATCTTATTTATTCATTTGACATGGAGAGCGAGTAAAAGTGGGGGGGGAGGGGCAGAGAGAAAGGGAGAAGCAGACTCCCCACTGAACAGGGAGCCCGATGCGGGATCCAATCCCAGGACCCCGGGATCATGACCTGAGCCAGAGGCAGACGCTTAACCGACTGAGCCACCCAGGCGCCCCATATGTATTCATAATTATGACCGAAATGGCAACACTGCTCTCTCTAAAAGTGGTACCAGCTCACACCCCCACCAGCAACATGCAGGAGTGCTTATTTCTGCAAATGCATTTAATTGACCTTTCTCTTCCTGCCTTTATACCTGTTAAAAGTCATTTTTGACATGGGACATTTGCTTTTTAGGTACTAGAAACTTGAACGAGTACTACTGGTATAACACATCCAGACTTGGGGGAAACTACACCATGCTTTATACTGCAATACTGAGGAGCCAGGAAAGGGAAGGAAAATTATAAAGGCAGGAGGGTGACAAGAATAATGAAACAACAGGAGTGAAGACCAGGGAAGTGGGCTGGGTGCAGACAGAAGCTTCGGCGGTGCCTGGGGCTCGAACCCGCGTTACTGCGGGTTGTGCTGACTCTGTGATCGCTTTCCACTCGCAAATTTCTACGAAGCCTGTTGAAGGTGTGTCAAGTTCATCATGTGTTTTAATATGTCATAGGGCCGGTCCCCCTGTATCAGTCTGTTTGTTTACCCAAGACATTTTCTGGCTATTTTCTCTTATTTCATTTTCTATATCAACTTTTGTTCTTCTATTAGAAAATATTGGCATTTCTATCGAGGTAGTTTTATATTTCGGGCTGAGTCCGGGGTGACTTGACATCTTTAGTTCGACAATGATTCGACATTTATTGTGCACCTACTGGGTGTCTCTGCTGTCTTTTGGGTATAGGGATAGAACAGTGAACAAAACGGAGCAAAAAATAGTGCCCCGGAGGCCATTACCTTCCAGGTGGGGAACAAGGGAGAGGGAGAAGTAAGGGCTATATACCACCTCTTCTGTATCCATTCATCTGCTGATGGATAGCTCGGTTCTTTCCACAGTTTGGGTATCGTGGACATTGTGAAACAGCCACTTTAAATCCAATTTATTAATTGTCAGTTACAAACAGCCCACATAAGAAACGCGAGGCGACCAGGAAAATCATTTGCCCTTTATGCAAATAACCATGTGTGACCAGGAGCAAACTACGACTTTGAGTTGGGGAAGGGTGAGGACAACGGGAAGGGAGATGAGTCAGTTCATCAGATAGGAGCCAGGGGCTCTAGCGACCGATCTGACTACAGATGCAAGTGCCTCAAATCGATTTTTCATCAACACGTATTGATTATTGTAGGGGCTCTGTGTCATGGTTGTGGCTACCCAGCATCTCTTGCAAAGCCTTTCTGTGCTGGGGGGAAACACACAGGTTATGAGTTCTCAGTCACGGACCAACTGTCCCGGTTTGCCTGGGGCCCAGGAGTTGCCCAGGATGTGGGAAAACCAGGAAAATCCAGGACAAGCTGGGCTTAGTTGGTCGCCCTAGGTTTTAGCTCTCAGACGTAGAATCCGAGCTAAAACCCGCAGGCTCTTTTGGGGCTAGGATGGAGCATGCAACCAAGACTCTGCCATTTAGCATCTAAAAAGCCACCCAAAACCCGGAGTCCGAGCTGAGCTAGGAAGGAAACAGGCTTGCAGTGAGCTTCTATTGTGCTGGCGGGGAGACGTCTGCCTTTCGGGGCGGGGGCAGTGGCTCTAAGTTGGAGTTCCTGACGCAGAAGAGCCGGAGGCTAGAAGCGCTATCATTTGCAATCGAGCTGACGTCCTTGGCAATGGGGACCCAGGGGTGGCAACAGTACAGCGGCAGGGGCGTCTCCCCCGTCCCCCCCCCCCCCCCCCCCCCCCGCCGATTCCGGCTAATGTGCAGCATGGTTTTGGCACTTTTCCTGGAAGCTACGCCTTGGGTTTGTTTCTCCAGCCTTTCCATGATTCCGGAGCTACTGAGTATCTTTCAATAAACCCTTTCCTGCTTAAACTCACCAGAGAATGGATTCCAGCGTTTGCCAGACAGAATCCTGACCAATAAAATAAAACTTGAGTACTTCATATATGGGATGATGGATACAGCTCCTTTTAAGTGTATACTTTGTTCACGAAAAAGTTTTTTTTTTTTTTTTTTTTTTTTTTTTTAGATATTTGGAGGGAGAGGCGAGACAAACCGCCTAAGGGAGATTCTGCTATAATTTCAGATTCCGAATATATATATTTATCACATTTCTGGCACTGTAGTACTGATTGCTCATTCTCCCTTTGTTCTCTCTCTCTCTTTTTTTTTCATACCCTCATGCTCCAGTGGGTTTGCTAAGCAAATAGGTGTATGCTGTTATGACACAGGGTGAAAAAATGTGGTGAATATGTGTCAAGTATGTTTATTTCCATTGCTCTATTTTTTTTCCTACTTTTTATGTATTCAGCTCTTTTGCACAATATCATTCGAAAGGTTTTTTTGGAGGGGGCTGCATTTTCCAAAATTGCAAACCAAATCTTGCATTTTTAAAAAACAAGCCTTTTTATTTTGGAAGAGTTTTCGATTTACGGAAAAGTTGCAAAGATAGTAGAGAGAGTTCCCGCCTACCCTTCACCCAGCTTCCCCTAATGTTAACATCTTAGGTAATCGTGGCATTGCTCTTCATTTTCCGTGACACCTAAATCACAAAGAAATGTCGGACCTTAAATATCACATACTATCAGTACCTTGTGAGCAACCCCTCATAGATAAACAGAGGACATTTGAATTTTCACAATGCCTTTTTATTTTTATTTTTTTAAGATTTACTTATTTATTTGACAGAGAGAGACACAGGGAGAGAGGGAACACAAGCAGGGGGTGTGGGAGAGGGAGAGGCACGCTTCCCGCGGAGCAGGGAGCCCGATTTGGGGCTCGATCCCAGGACCCTGGGACCATGACCTGAGCCGAAGGCAGATGCCCAGCGACTGAGCCACGCAGGCACCCCTCACAATGTCTTTTTAAGTTCTTTTCACTCTATCTTGCTATATATTTTGACGTGGAAGGCTCTGCTGCCAGACGACTTTGCTCTGCATAGATCTCATTCTGGACTTGCCGTTTCTTGTTAGCACCAATGTTCTTAAATGGTGTGTGCAGATCACAGCTAGAACTTGAGGAGCCACCCAAGGATACAGTTTGTTGGAGGTAGCCCATTAGGAAGTAAGCTCAGCACTTCAACATCTAGTTGACACAGATTGGGGAAAAGAGGAGAACTGGTGACAAAGGGGAGATGTTCAGTCCGCCTGCACATACAGCACACCATCCAGCCGAGCTCTGCCAACACTGTTGTGCACACGAGAGGCTCTTGTTCGGAGGCGGATTCGGATTCAGCAGGCCTTGGGTGGGGGCGGAGATTCTGCATTTCTAACAAGCTCCCAGTGATGCTCAGGCTGTTTTCCACAGACCACACTTGGAGTGGCAAGGCCGTGAAGACTGTTGGCATTGGTCGTGATGCAACTTTGTAGATGGACTTAAAGGAGCCATCCTTGTCATGGATGGTGCTAACCTCAAGACCAGAATCAAATGGATTCGGAGTGACATTGTTTTTCTTGTGACATGGATTTGCATCACGGGCTTATATAATTCTCTTCACATATGGATGGCCTCTGAAAACAGTGAAATACATTTTTAAAAAGTAATAGATTTGGATGATCAATTATGAGCATTTAAGCTCAGACGCTAAGTTCCTGAAGAAGTAAATGAAGATTTATGGAGACTCGAGACCACGGGACTTGAGAGATGTTGGAAATTTTTATGGGTTTGTTGAAAATCAGAGTTGAAAATATCCTCCACAGTCACACGCCACATTAAGGATAAAACATGGGACAGAATGCATTATTTTGTATTGGGACCCAATCTGACATTTCATAGAAGACTTTCGTGCAGTTTGATAATACTCGGCGACCATTTATTTAAGGAATCCAAGACCCTGTGACAGTAGAGCAGATAGGGAAGAAGGGTATTTGTGGAGATATTTATAAATCAAATCAGTTCTCAAGTGTGATCAAGAGAATTGATCTTCCTGTTATTTTCGGATTTCCAAGCTAGATTGAAAGTTCAAGTAAGAACAGCTCATGAGATTTGAAATAGAAACTGCTACCAATGATAAAAAAAAATGTGATTTAAGCTTAGGAATAAAGGAACAATTATATGCCAGAGCTACTATAAATAATTTTGTCTTTATGTGTGATTTATTCTAAAGAACCAAATTTTAAAAACCATACACAGCATTTCTATTTTCTGTAAGCTATTACCTACCAAATCGTGGAACGTGGAATCTATGTTGAAAAACAAGTCAAATGCCACAAAATATGCTGAAGGTTACAATTCGTCAAAATTCATACCTGCAGCATCTCCCTCTTACCTGGGAGAAGGAGAGCGTTTTCTATCAACTCCTTGACTAGAAAGTTCAGAGAGTTGAGAGGTGAACATGTGTCTGCGGATAGCTTGAGTGCCGTAATAATCGCACTGGACGATCCTATGGGAGTCTGTGTGGATTTATGTTACCCAGAGGATCGGGGGCTTCTGGCCATGGGATGTGAGTGAGGGAGACACCCGGAGGGATTCCCCGTTCTGCTGAGGCGGCCCCCAAGCAGTGTGCGTGGGACGTGTAGTACAAGAGCTGTGAATGTTCCACTCAACATTAAAAGTCCACGGTGGGTTTCTCTCTCCGATTAGGACATACCCCAGATTCTAATCTATTAGATTATTAAACTGATGACTAATAATAATAACAATAGAATTCAGTATAGTATCATATGTATCATATATAGTGTTGTGTATGTTAGTTTCCTATTGCTATGTAACAAACTTAGAGGCTTCACGAGGCCGCGGTCGAGGCACCAGCGGGGTTGTATTCTCATCAGAAGTTGGACTGGCCAAGATTCTGCTTCCCAGCTCCCCCAGGTTGTTAGAAGAATTTGTGGTTGTAGGACTGAGGTCCTGGCATCTTCCTGGCTGTTGGCCAGAAGATGCTCTAAGGTCCTAGAGGCCACCAGCATTTCCCTGCCATGTGGTCTTCCCTTAGGTAGTTCAACAGGTCTGTGTGCCGACAGGAAACTATCCCTCTCCGGTCTGCTAAGAGGGAGTCTGCTATAACGTAACCACAGGAGTGACATCCTGTCACCTTTGTTATAGAACAGCCTAAACATAGAAGTGACATCCCATCCCCTCTGCCATATTAGAAACAAATCCCAGCTTCCATTTGCACCCAAAAGGAGGGAATTATACAAAGAATACCAGAACTACACAAGGAATTATACAAGGAGTCCGTGAGAAATGAAACAAGATGTGGGACGCTGCATTACTGTTTTTGTTTGAGTGCTCTGCTTCATTCGACATGGTGCCTTTATTTACCTTTGAGGGCCTGGCTCATAGCAGGTGTGTAATGAACTGAGGGACAGCAATCCTTCTGGAATGGACTCCCTTTTTCTCCCCTCTCTGAGAGGTGAAGCTGGAGGCAAACAGGAAAGGTGTTAAAGGGAAGATACTTCCCATGCTGCCTCCCAAATGAAACCCTGAAACATGGCAATATCTATAAAGTTATAAGAAAACTTCAAAATCATACAAAAAATGCCAACTCCGCTGCATCTATTGTCTCAGTGATCAGGGGAATCATTTTATTGGTGTCTGAAGAGTTTCTAAAAAGTTATTATTAAAGGTGACACATAGGGGTGCCTCAGTGGTTCAGTCAGTTAAGCGACTGCCTTCAGCTTAGGTCATGATCCCAGGGTCCTGGGTTCGAGCCCCACATCGGGCTCCCTGCTCAGCGGGGAACCTACTTCTCCCTCTGCCCCTCTCCCCTCTCAAATAAATAAATAAATAAAATCTTTAAAAAAAATAAAGGTGACACATAGTATTTCTTTTTCTTTTTCCTTTCTTTTTTTTTTTTTTTAACCAATCTCAATCAAGAACTCACTTGGGGAATAGGGCAGTATTCACTTGGTATGTTTGCGCCGTCTTTCAAAATCTGTTCGTCACTGTGGCTTTTAGATGCCACCATGGGAAGTGGCACAGCCCTCGTACAGTTGTCGAGGTTGTGCACTGTAGGACCCCAGGGGTGCCATTTACATAGGTCACAATGTCTGTTTCAACCAGTCCCTCTGAAGGAAGAGGGTCCATCACTCACTTCTCCCCAGTGTCAATATTATTCTTAGTAAGAAGATTCTGCGGAGCAATGGCCCATTTCACATACAAATCCAACTGAGCTTCAAGGCCGCTCAGGTATATTATCCTGATTTTACAGACGAGGGAGCCAAGGCTGAAAGGGTTTACATAAGTTGCCTGGTACCTAACAGTGTTAAGACACAGCCAGGGCTGGCACTCAAGACTGGGAATTTGAACAAAACATCCCACTTTTCCCAAAAAGTCCCACTTTCCTCCTTATAGATCTGTTTTTGTTTGTTTGTTTGTTCTCATCTGCCTTGCTCATAACTCTTCTCCAGGGCAGTTAGGAACACGCACACAGCCCGCACAGGTGTTAGAATCTCTCACCCTGTTAGAAGTTCTTCAACTCACCCTAATCTACAAAAAAGCGTTTGGAAAACTGCACCGCCTTCTCGGATGGAGGGCTTCTGCTTCGTTCTACCTGTCCGTTACGTGGCAACACATTCACCTTTGAGTGTCTGGCCCATGGAAGGGAGGTGGGCAATGGTCTTTCTGGAATGGGCTTCCTTTTGCTCTCCTTTCAAAAGGACATTGAGCTTAGAATTTGCCAGTTGTTTGGCATCTTGAGCAGAATCCATACATTTTCAGTCCAACAAACGTTCATTGGGCCCAGTGTCCCAGTCGCTGAACTAAAGAAATGAAGGCTCTCTCAGGCCTGTCATCAGTGGGGTTGAGTTGCCTCCTCAACCTCCTGGTCACAACAGTGCTGTCCCCAGTCCTGTAATGATTCCATGACTGCCCCATGATTGACTCTATTCATAGTGGCAGACTTCACTGTATCTTCACGGAAGATATTTTCTTTTTGGTTCTTGCCAGTTGAGTGTGGTTAGAGAGTCAATGATGGAAATTTAAGAGAGTTCTCTTTTTAAAAAACACAGTAGGAGAGAAAAATATTTGGTCAGCTTTTCAAAGTGGAAATAACCATGGGGGAAAATGCTGTAGTAGGTATTTCCCTTGATTTTTTTTTTTTTTCAAGTTCATGCTGCATATGTTCTTTAGAACTAGAAGCAGAAGGGAAATGTGGACGGAAATTCTTTGTCTAGGGTTTCTCACATGAATATGAAAGAGTGACAAAAACTGTCTATAGGCTGCCTGCTACACTTTTAAAATATCTGCTGTTCTCATTCGATTACCACTGTCAGCCTGGTAGAATGTAGTTGCATTTAATAGCTGGCAAGGTCTACACTGGGTTTATTTACTCACTGTCCCAAGTGGTCTTCTAGATTTTTGTTCAGCAAATATTCACTCCCTTTGCCAGCCCGCCCCCTCCCACCCCCATCACCTGCATGGGAGCTTGGCTAGGTGACCAGCCTGGGCCAGTGGAATGAGGGCAGAGGAGATGATATCTCGGTTCTGAGGCCAGGCCTTAGGAAGATTAGCCCCATGGGAGCTTCTGACTTCTGCCATAGGAATGATAAGCCCAGGTAGCTGCCCCTCCTCCGGCCCGAGCCCCCGAGTGTGATGTGTGGCCCACACCTGGACTCAGCCTGCCATCTGAAGCAGAGCCCCTCAGCCAGGCTCCAGAAGCAGTGAGCGAGCCGCGAGGGAGAGGGGACTGGTTCTTGTCACAGGCCCCTGACATTTGGGGGCGGCATATTTCATAGCTAATACAATACACCTGCTGGTAGCAGGGCCACAAAAATCACAGGATGACTGCATTCATCTAGTCCAGCCCTTCTCAGACTTGAGCCCGGGTCAGAGCCACCCAGAGGGCTTGTGGATCAGATTCCCGGGCCCACCCTCCCCGAGTGCCCGAGTCGGTCGGTCTGGGTTGGAGCCCAAAGTCTGCATTTGTGTCAAGCTTCTTGGTGCTGGTGTTGCTGCCAGTCCAAGGATCCACTTTGGGAACCACTGATGTAAGCCACTGATTACTAATAGGTTGAATCGTGTTTGACGGGTTGTGCCGCACAGATAGAAAAAGTTGAGTTCTTCGGATGGACCCGTTTGATGATGTGCTCTAAGCTGAGAACAGGATCCCTTACCTAGAGAATAGGCTGCAGTGAAGAGAACACGGGTAGTCTTGGCGGTGGGCTGGGGTGGGGGGGTGGGGGGGGCTTGTCTTAATAATGGATTTTGATCCCCGAAGGAATGGAATACAAGGCTCTGAAGATAATAACCTGTGAGGAGTAGCCCAGATATACCGAGGCCCTAAGAGGTCAGATTTGAGAGGGGGGGGAGGGGTTCATCAACGAGCATTTTAGTCTTGTTAATAAACATTTATGTGTCTTCTATCCTGGTCTGGAGACATGGAAGATAGGATTGGAACACTTGAGTTTACTGGAACACTTTTAAAAATGTACAATAAAGACCATGAATGTAGGCATCTTTACATCAGGATGAAAAACGAACAACTTAAGGAATCATCTGGAAGTTTTCAAACGTCTGCAGACTTGGCCGCATGTTGATTTTGCCTGAATACAATAAGTGTGTAATTTGGAAATGGGAAGAGACAAGTCTAAAACATTAACTGTTGGATCGTCTTGCACATTCTGCTCTCAGTATAGATGAGGTCCCAGTGGCCTGATGCTGACGTATTTATTGATACAATGAGAGGCAGGAAGCTGATCACAGCTTGGCCAGGCACAATTCCCAGGAAAAAGAGTAATGAAATCAGATCACTTATTTGTAAAATGCATCCAGCTCTGAATTACATGGATTCCCCTGAGGGCCCATATTTGTTATATAATGGAGGACAGTCTATAGAAGTCCCTTGATGGGTGATGGGTAGACAGTCCATTTGATTCTGAATTGATATTATCCTTATTCATATTTACCAATAATCTTTTTTGAAGACAGACATTGCTGACCCAACGCCAATCCTCACCCCCCGAACTCTAGTACCCTCCCTCTCAAACTTTGCCGCATGTAGGAATCAAACTGGGGAATTTTGTACATCCGGAAGTCCAGGCCATATCCCAGACCAAGTTCATCAGAATCTGGGGACAGAACTCAGGCATTAGCAGTCTTTATAACCCTCCAGGGGATTGCAAAGCACAGCCTTGTTGGGGGACCCTTGCTATTCAAAGCAGTGCTTGGCGGAACAGTAATGCCGACTCCTGGGAGTTCATTAGATATGCAGAGTCTCAAGCTCCACCCCAGACATACTGCATCAGAATCTACTTTTTAGCAAGACCCCCTCCCACCCACTCGGATGAGCTGCTTGCACAGTGAAGGGTGGATAAAAGTCGCACAGCCCAGCCGCAGGTTTCCATCCACTGCTGGCCCCAGCTGTGCGGACCCTTTCCTGACTTCCGAGCAAAGTAGATCTTGCTGCCACCTCCACACCTGGCAGGGAGCAGGGCGCTGACCCCTCACCTGTCTTGACAAGTGCAGAATGTTTCTCTCCCTTTGTTCCTGAGCAAAGATCGGCATTTTTCAAAGGGAGGGGAAAGCAAGAGGGAAGGAAGAAAGAGAGACAAAGAGAATGAGAGCCATGGTCACCAACACGTATTTCTTATTTTATCTGGAAACCTCTCACATCAAGCCTTGGCTGTCTCAAATGAAAGGAAAACTCCAGTTCCTTTCACCAATGATCAGGAGAAAAGTAACTTAGGGTATGCCCCGTATGGAGGTCTGAAGGATGGGAGTTGCATTTCCTTTACCCTTGGGGTCAGGAAGATTTTTCTATAAAAAGCCAGATAGTCAATATTTTTGGCTTTAGGGTTGTTCTCTGTCGCAACTATTCAATTCTGCCACTATAGTGTGAAAGAAGCCATAGGCGGTATGTAAATGGACGGGCATGACTGTGTTCCAATAAAATTTTATTTTCAAAAACAGGCAGCTCTTCCAAAAGAATTGGAAACAGGTACTCAGCCGAATCCTGTATGCAAATGCTCAAGGCAACACAATTCACAATAGCCAAAAAGTGGAAACAACCCAAATGCCCATCAATGGATGAACAAATAAACAATTTGTGGTCTATCCATAAAATGAAATATTATTCAGCCATAAAAAGGAATGAAGTGCTGACGCGTGCTACACTGTGGATGGACCTCAAAATCGTGATGCTAGATTTCCAGTAGAAATCCCTTTCATCCTTCCTTTTCAGTGGATGTTGTTCTTTGAAGGAAACCGTGGTCTAAAGAATCACGCACAAATAAAATACTTGCTTTTGCTTTAAGACACTAAGTTTTGGAGTTGCTTGTTATGTAACATAGATGGACTGACAGAGCTTCCATGAAATTCTAGAAAAATAGAAGACTGAAGGGTTTTGTGCGATGTTTGTGCGAAAAAATGGCTTACATCACTTTCTTTCACATTCTATTGGCCAGAACTTCATCCTGTGGCCCCATTTAACTACAGGGGAGTCTGGGAAATGTAGTAGAGTCCTGTAGTCCCAGGAAGAGGTTACAGCACATTATCTGCCATAGATATTCATAACTTTTTCTCTCATTTTCCTTCTGGCGGAGGCAACACGATCTCGGTTCTCTTCCTGTAAGTGGCATAGTGCTGTAGCACCGAGGACTTGCAATCTCATTTCTTGACTGATGCATCTTGTTATGTTATGCATCAGGTTAGTATCAAAAATGCTCCCCCCGCCCCAAAATCAGACCTGACATTTTGGCAATCCTGGCAGTTCGGACTTGGCGTTTCCCAACGTTGGTATCAGGAAATACAAAGAAACAGAGTTGTGTAGAATTCCTCTGCCCTCAAAACCAAAGCTGCTGTCTTAATAGGTATTATACCATTAAGTTTCCCCACTAACTTTGTGCCCACCTTCCTGACAACCTTAAGATAGTATATCTTAGTTCTTGTGGTGAGAGAAAATTTTATTTTATTTGCAAAAATAACATACATACAGATATATTTACAGGAACTATCTTTTTTAATTTTTAATCCAGACAAAACAATGAATAGGAAACACTACTGAAAAGCCCAAGTTGACATACAGAAGAGAAACAGTTTAGAGGAGGCCAGTTTAAGATTCAAATTGCAGGCTGGCTTGCTGTGGTTTGAAGTTCCAAAGTGGAAAACTGAGGGCTCTGATGCTTTCACATGTCACTATTTGTCTGTGATTATTAAAATTTATTTTTGCATTGAAATAATAACAGAAAAAGTAAATCCTTCTCCTGATGCACGATCCCTGCCCGTCTTGTTCCCAGGGCACAGTCGCCGGTGTAAGGTTGAGGAGAGAAGGGGAGGAACACAAAGTCTACGGACACACAGAAAATGGCTAATATTAGCGTCTTTTCCACACGGTCTCCTTCAAAGAACAACATCCACTGAAAAGGAAGGATGAAAGGGATTTCTACTGGAAGCCAATTTTATTTTATTTTGTTTGTTTATAACAGAGAGGTGTTGTTTAAAAGAGGAGATGTAAAAGGAAAAATGTGGTAAAATTATAGAAATACTAAGCGGAAAAGGAATGTTCTGAGGTTTAGCCAATTTCCTCAATTCAATTCACTCAATTCATTTGGCTCGATTCCATTCAAGAAAATCAACAAACATTCACCCAGCATCTATAGTGTATCAACCTTGGGGACGCAATGACAAGTAAGACCCAGGCTGCCAGCAAGTATCTCAGTCCTCGTGTGAAGAAACTTAACCTGGAGATCCAAAATGACTTCTGTAAGTCCTATGACTCGTCGGTGGGGAAAGCGGGACTGACAGTCCTGCCTCAGGCCTCCTGATTCAGCAATGGGCCGCACAGGCTATCGCTTCCCTATGCCAAATCAGAGGTGACACCAGACAACTCACCCAACTAGTTGTATGCTTCATCTACGCAATGCTCAAAAGAAACCAGCCAAATGAGGTGCTAAATATGAGCGGTGGGATTTTATAAGTGGGGAGAAGGGAAGAAGAACAAAGGGAATAGCAATGCCTTAGAAAATTTTGGTGATTTAGACATTGGAGTCAGTCATATCTGATACTCACTGAATTTCCGGGTTTGGAGGAATTGTGGGTCTCAGCAATAGTTATGGTAATAATGACCGTAGCCATAATCTGAGTAGATAATCCTTTTTCAGTGCTTACTATGTTCCATTGACTGTTTTAAGGGGCATATTTAAAATAACTCGTTTAGGGCGCCTGGGTGGCTCAGTTGGTTAAGCGACTGCCTTCGGCTCAGGTCATGATCCTGGAGTCCTGGGATCGAGTCCCGCATCGGGCTTCCTGCTCAGCAGGGAGTCTGCTTCTCCCTCTGACCCTCTTCCCTCTCGTGCTTTCTATCTCTCATTCTCTCTCTCTCTCTCTCAAATAAATAAATAAAATCTTTAAAAAAAAAATAAAATAAAATAAAATAAAATAAAATAAAATAACTCGTTTAGGTCTAAAAATAAAACTATGAGATAAATATTATAATTATCTCCATGTAAGGACTCTTGCCACACTTTCTTTTTTTTTTCTTAAGATTTTATTTATTTACTTGAGAGAGAGAGAAAGCACATGATGGGCGGGGAGGGTCAGAGGGAGAAGCAGACTCCCTGCCGAGCAGGGAGCCCGATGCGGGACTCGATCCCGGGACTCCAGGATCATGACCTGAGTTGAAGGCAGTCGCTTAACCAACTGAGCCACCCAGGCGCCCATCTTGCCACACTTTCTTAATGCTGTGTGACAAACCTCCCCAAAACTCAGTGGCTTATAACAACCACCACCTATTACTGCGCTTGAGCGTATGAGTCAGCTGGCACTTCTGCTGGTCTTGGCTGGGCTTGCTCATTCATCCACAGTCACCTGCACGTCACCCGGGGAAGCAGATCTAGGATGGCCTCAGCTGCGTTCACTCCACTACATGCTACCCCTCCTCCATATGTCTCTCAGATCCCTTCAGCAGGCTAGCTCAGGCATTTTCCCACGGTAGAGGCAGGGGTGCATGAACAATCAATAGGACAAGAAGAAATGCACAAGCAATTTTGAAGCCTGCTTGCATCCTACTTGCTGGAAGTCAGGGGAAGCATTGGGATCATCATCACCAACATCTACCACAGAGGTTAAGTAACTTGTTCTTTTGATTAGGATGTGTGCTCTCCTGTGGGTAATAGAGGTCCAAAACAACAGTGGGGGGGTTACTATTCTGTGTAGTCGTCCAAAGATAGGCAGTCCAGGCTTGTACGTTTGGTGTGCTCAAGAAGGCCTCCAGGTTGCTTTTACCTAGTTTCTCTGCCTTCCTCTCAAGAGTGTCCTCACTGCAGGGTCTGACACTGGTCATCACTTCAACCTTGTTCCGAAGTAAAGATGGCTATCAGGGAAGGAAGAAAAGTATGCCTTCCCCTCCCCCTTCCAGATATGAGTAGAAATCTCAGGGTTTCTACTTTGGGTACTATGAGCTAGGTGATATGTACCAATCCTCCTACAACTAAAAAGTTAAAACCTAGGAAGAATCCAAGAGCCAGTAAGATATTGAGAAATTCTTGGGCTGACACTCTAGAAAGGCTGCTGACTCAGAAGAGATGAGCACAGCCCTTAGAGCTGTCTTTGTCCTAGGGGAGGCTTAGGTGTCCTTCTGGCGACCCTGAGGGACTAAGAGAACAAAGACCTAAATCCTGTTTAGGCTGGGCAGCAAAGGATTGTGTCCTAGAAGTAATGGTAAACTGGAGGTGGCCTAACCCTTGCCTCATCTGAAACTCAAGCTTTGCAAAACTATGATTTTCCCTCAGAAAATTCTCCCATCTAAACCTTTGATCAAGGTGATGCTAAATTGCAAGCACTAGCCCCAGGCACCTAACAGAGATAAACATAACTAAGAAAATCTCACCTTAGTCTTCAAATTATTCCTACAAATAATACCTCCAATATAATATCCAACACATGATCAAAGTTAACTAGAGAGCAAGGAGACAAGACCATACCGGCAAGAACTAACAAAAACAATAGACAATAGAAACAGATCTGTAGACTATAATGACTGGAATTATCAGATACAGACTGTAAAACAGCAAAAATTGTTATCATTATACAGCAAGGAAGGGGCGTGTGGGTGGCTCTGTTAGTTAAGCGTCTGCCTTCGGCTCAGGTCATGATCCCAGGGTCCTGGGAGCGAGGCCCACATCAGCCTCCAGGGAGCTTGCTTCTCCCCCTCCCTCTGCCTGCCATTCCCCCTGCTTATGCACTCTCTCTTTCTCTCCGTCAAATAAATAAATGAGGGTGCCTGGGTGGCTCAGTTGGTTAAGCGACTGCCTTCGGCTCGGGTCATGATCCCGGAGTCCCGGGATCGAGTCCCACATCGGGCTCCCCGCTCAGCAGGGAGTCTGCTTCTCCCTCTGACCTGCCCCCCTCTTGTGCTCTCTCTCTCTCATTCTCTCTCTCAAATAAATAAATAAAAATCTTTAAAAAAATAATAATAATAAATAAATAAATAAAATCTTATAAAAAAAAAACAACAAAGAATATGAAAACAAAATCTAAGAAATTGACGGGGAGCTGGGAGATATAGAAATTGATGTAACAATTTTGTAAAAGAGCCAAATAGAAATTCTAGATTTAAAAAATACAACAATAGAAAATAACAAGAGTAAAGACAGATTGAGAATAAACCCAAAGAAACAGTTCAAACGGAGCACAAGCCAAAGCCTGAAACTCAGAAGAGACAGAAGATAGTGATAAAGCTTAATATATGTTTAATTGGAGTCTCATTAACAGAGGAGAGAGAGGGAGGGAGTGAGGTCAGGAAAGAAGTAATTTTGAAGTGATGAAGGCTGAGAAACTATAGAAATGATAGACGACCTCAAAACACAGAGGCCCACTTCATCCCAAACAGAATTTTTTATTTTTATTTTTTTTAATAAAGATTTTTATTTATTTGAGAGAGAGAGAATGAGAGACAGAGAGCCCGAGAGGGAAGAGGGTCAGAGGGAGAAGCAGACTCCCCGCCGAGCAGGGAGCCCGATGCGGGACTCAATCCCGGGACTCCAGGATCATGGCCTGAGCCGAAGGCAGTCGCTTAACCGACTGAGCCACCCAGGCGCCCGCAAACAGAATTTTTTAAAAACCCACATGTAACACTTCTTATTAAATGTTAGAAAACAGAATTCATCGAGCCTACCCCTTTTGTTCTCATGGTCCAGATCTCGGCCATGTAGCTACAAATACCTGCAGGAGACGGTGGAAAATGCGGGTCTTACTCTGTTGTTCATTCAGATTTTTATGCTCCGACAAACACTGTGCGTTTATTATCGTGAGAAAGAAGAGACACATCAACATTGACATTGACGTCTTTCCAAGGTCACACAGCCAGTAAGTGGCAGATGGGTTATTTGCTTCAGCGTGCTCTGGCTCCATAGCCTGTGCTCTCAGCTGTTTGCTGTACAAGCCTAAGACTGCAGTCCAAACGCTTGACTTTGCAGCCACTGAGCACAAGTCAACAGAGTGTATTAATTAAGCAAAAGGACTATTAAAGACAGGTGGGAAACAGGATAACCAGACCAAGATCGTGCCAGTACAAAACTAGCACTTCTCAAACATTTCAGTGTCATTTATATTCATCACGAATACGCTGCCCAGGGGCGCCTGGGTGGCTCAGTGGGTTAAGCGTCTGCCTTCAGCTCAGGTCATGGTCCCAGGATCCTGGGATCGAGCCCCGAGTCACGCTCCCCACTCAGCGGGGAGCCTGCTTCTCCCTCCCCCTACTGCTCATGCTCTCTCTCTCTCAAATAAATAAGTAAAATCTTAAAAAAAAAAAAAAAGAGAACACGCTGCCTGTGACACAAGATCTGAAAGTGCACAACCAGCTGCAAGTACCCCAACTTCAGGAGGCTTGAGTTTGCACTGGTGGCTTTCCACATCTGATAATGTTTCCGAGCACAGAAGACAAGCTGTGAGTCTCTTCACGAGTTGAGTCTTTGCATCTCAAAATCAGAATCCCAAGATCGCAAGTAGTAGAAGAGATGAAAAGTTGTTCTTGTCTTTCAGCATCCGAAGTCAATTTCTTTCAAACGTGACCTTAGATATATACCAAATAGAGTCGTGAATTTTTTTTTTTTTTTTGTAAAGTAGCTCTAAGCCAGGCGCTTAGCAAACTGGGACCCACCAGCCAAATTCCTCCTGCCTTCCGTTTCTGTTAATAAAATTTTATTGGTACACACCACGTCCATTCACATATGTATTACCTATGACCACTTTTGCACTACAGTGGCAGAACTGAGTAGTCGTGACAGAAACCACATGATTTGCAAAGCCGAAAATATTTACTATCTGACCCCATTCATAAGCAGTTGACCGAGCCCTGTTCTAAGCCAATGACAACTTCATGATTCCGGGCAAAGATAAATTCATCTTCATATTCAGCCTCATTATAGAGGAACATCTGGGGTCTTTATCTCCTCTTGGCCTTCTTTATTTTCAGGTGGGAGATTTGAACATTTTTTTTTATTATTGAGGTAGAGTTGACATGTTATATTAGTTTCAGCTGTGTGGGGGGGTATTTTTGACTGTGTGAAACCTCCTCATGTTTAATGAGCCCCAAGAATTGAACTTGACAATTTTGGATATGGTCTTTAATGAACCAGCATTTCATAAATTCTGAATTTCTTTTTTTTTTTTTTTACTGAACTAAATAATTTTCCAAATTTAATTTGGTCAAGTAGCTTGATAAGTGTAGGCAAAATAAAACCGTCTTAGACAAGGAGAACGCATTGCCCCGAAAGGCCTGTTTGGTGCAGGTTTCTCCAAACAAAGGGCGTTTTCTCTACAATGGATGATTGAAAACCAAAGACATGTTTTTCTAAGGTCAGACCATAAGGAATCATAAAATCAATATTTCTAACATTTATGGATTTGCTCTCATTAGTTTTTGGCAATACACGACTTCTTGATTTTTGAAAGAGGTACAAAATGGTGCAGAAAGCTTCTGGAACATGAATAAAATATATTTTTTTTATAATTTTAGTGTAAACAAATTCCAAACATATGGATTACATTTCCTTTTAAAAATAAAGGGTTTTAGCATTTAATGGGAAAAACGATTTGCAAAATATGCTTTGGATTTTGCCAGAACCGAATCACTCAAAATATACAATTAACTCTAAACGAAACCAAACTCAACTGTCTTTGCTTTAGATGACTAAAAAACACATCTCCCATTGTTGTTCATGCCTTTCAGTTCCCAAGTCGAGAAAGGGAAGTCAGAATATGCTGTGAAATGTACTGCTCTTCGTAAAGTCATGCATCAAAATGTAGTTGAACGGGAGAGGGTTTCCCAGGGGAGAATGTGTGACCTTCTCATGTGTAAATCTAGTCTGACTAGTTACGATGTTTAAGAGGAATTACAGAGAGGAACTGACGTGCTTCCTGGTAAGGGATCAAGTTGTTAATTTCCACCGGCTATGAAATGCTTATTTGTGTCCTGAGAGCTAAATAATCTGACAAAAGTCTTCTACACTTTAATGACCTTTTATATTGGTAATGAGAGCAGTAGAGTGGGAATAAACGTGCCATTAAAAAATACATTAGGTTTTTTAAGGTTTTTCTCTTAGATCATATTCATTTGCAGAAACAAACATTGCTGTTTTAAAATCAAGTGGGACTGACCGATTAATTGTTGGGGTGAGACACCGAGGACTGCTTACTTTCTTTCCTACTTGCAGTTTCCAGTTCATGGCAGGGATCGAGCTGACTCCGGGGCGGGCACCCACCCAAACCGGGAGCCCAGGGCTTTTGAGAACTCATGTATCTACCAGTCTCTACTCTGGAAATAATACATGTGCCTCCTCTGAAGAAACATCAATTCAATTATGAATTATGAATTAGGGGTGGTTTGGAATACGCAAGTGATCCTCATGAGAATTTAAATTTTAAATGGAACTTAGGCTAGGAGAAGCTCTACAAGCCATTTGCGGAGAGTGGATGAGGGTAATAAATGGAGGAGTGCATTATAATGATGCAAATACATTCTCAGTTCCGGACAGAAGGGGGAGAGCGAAGGGGCACTATTTAAATATTGAAATCTAGGAGCATAATTAGAACAGATGCAAAACCACCGTATACACAGAAGAATAAACAAGGAGGAAAAGGGAGGAAGGGAGCCCTCGGCTTGTTGCCCTCCCAGCCCGCGCCACATGCTGAATGAAGCAGCCATTGGATGGTCTCGCCAAGTCTTTCATTTTCCAAAGCGCGATCCGGTGAGGAGAGGGATTTCATATTTTCATATCCATTTCTCCAGCTCTTTGATACCACGCAAAGGGTGCGAGAGCAAAAGAAAACATGTAAAATTGGCATTTCAAAAGGTCAACTCTTGTCATGTTCCAATAACATATTCTTATTACATTATAAAATAATATTACTATTTATAGTCTCATTAATTCCATGCGGCTCACCGTTCTCCACACTACACATCCACTTCGAAACTGCTCATCTCTTACAAACATCAGTAAGTCCATTAAATTTAGGTCTGCTATTTTCAAGTTCTACCCGAACCCATCTAGACGCCGAAGCTCGAAGCTTGGCTGTTGACAGAGCAGCAGGCGGCAAAAGCTGCAATAATCACCACCGTTCCTTGTGAATCAAATGCTTTTGCAGTTCAGGAGATTGGTCCCAGCAGTCAGATCATGACTTCTTGAGTTGCCCATTATGTGGTTAAAATTTACATAAATATTAGGTACACTCAGTCCCTTCCCTGTGGCTTTTCCAGAAGGACCGCATTCCTGTATATTTATTAGCCACTTTCAGAGCTTCTTGTTGTTATAACTCGCAGAGAAGAGAAGGTCGGAAATCTAAAGAAGTCTTAGATTTGTATAAATCAGGGCTGTGTTCATATAATCTTATGAAGATTTAATAAGTAAACGCATAGCTGAACTCTAGAAGGCAGCTGGGGCCAGGGTAGCCTTCTCTGTCTCTCTTTCTGGAAAATATCCTTAGGTCACTTCCCTTTCTCTGGTCATTACACACCTCTTCCCCATCTGCCTTGATTTTTAGGGGACACTTTCCCTCCTGATATGGTATCACACATGACTCCTTGTCACCTTCCATCAGAGCCCTTGGCCTCTCTTACTTCAAACTTCCCTCCTGCTCCCCCAAGTCTCCTCCCTCCCCTCACTGTCCCATTTTCCTGATCAGGACTTACTGCTTTTCTCTGGCTGGTTTACTCTTCCATTTCTGGTGCTTGTGGAGGCATCAACACGAGGTTCGCGAAGTTGTTCCCATTTCCTCCGGGGCCCACAGGAAGACTCTTGCACGGGGCGGGCCATGAGATGATGCACACAGGATGGATTGGGGGCGATGGTGACGTTTGCCTCTTCTGGGCCTCCTGAACGTCCTGCAGAATCTTTCACTTCCCTTCCAGCCTCCCTTCATGGATGGGTAGGTTAGAGACAATTGGGCAGGATGGTTCCAGGCTCTGGAGATCTCTGAAGTTGTAGCGTTGGTGGAAGCCCAAAAGAGAAGGAGCCTGGTTGAAAGAGAGCTGCCCGGGACAGCTGTGTGATGGGGGACATCTGCTCTGCACTTTGTGTCAGCCCAGAAGCTTCGATCGTGTTAAGCCACTGATATTTTGGGCTGTCTGTTATGGCAATTTGCCTGTGTTGACTCTTGCAGTGATGCCTTATGTGACCTTCAAGATTCAGCTCGACCATCTTCTCCTCTGTGAGATCTTTCCTCTGTCGGCTTCTAGAGCACCTTGGTTTGCTCTAAGGGTACACAGCTTATTCAGTTGTATGAGTTGAAATGCATCTTTTAGCTCCAGCCCATCTTTCTTTATTTTTTTTTAAAGATTTTATTTATTTATTTGACAGAGAGAGACACAGCGAGAGAGGGAACCCAAGCCAGGGGGAGTGGGAGAGGGAGAAGCAGGCTTCCCGCTGAGCAGGGAGCCCGATGCAGGGCTCGATCCCAGGACCCTGGGACCATGACCTGAGCCGAAGGCAGACGCTTAACGGACTGAGCCACCCAGGCGCCCGTCTTTCTTAAAGACAGTAACTTCGTATTCCAGTGCTTCCTGCAGTGCCTGGCACAGAGCAGAAAGGCACTCAGCGAATCTTGGGAGGTGTAGCCCTTCCTTGAGAAGAAGCCATCACAATGGTGGGGGGGGGTACTTCAGGCACTGTAACCCTTGGGGATGGAGTGGACTTGGTGCAAACGGAAGATGTGGGGGCAATGAGCGGCATGCCCTTCCACACCATCACCTGCCCTGTTTATTACACACGGAATGCTTTGTCATCATCCACTCCATAGGGAGTGTAAATGAAGGCAAGTTTACATAATGTAATGATAGGGCTTATATAACCATTTGTTCTCTATGTATCTGTCTTTGTCTGAGCGCTGTTCTAGGCACCAGGGGAAAGGAGGTGAATATGACAGATCAGGCCCTTGCCTTCAGGAGTCTATTTTTTGAACCATTAGCATTATGATATCTCTTTTGAAAAGCACCTTTCCTTTGCATAAATCATGGGGATGTTGAACAGTGTATGAAGCATAGTGTATTCCTTCTGGGCAAACATAGAGACCAGGTAAGCAGTAGGAGCCCCTGGAATTCTAGATGCTATAAATAGGGTATCCATATAATTGCTCATATCCTATCTTCCACTGTTCATTTGCAAAGGATTTTATTATCTGATTACAGAGGTCACACATGACTTATAATTTAATTTCTCTACCTGCACTTTCTCCTTCTTTTAAATTTTTGAGAGCTCCTTGAGGTTGAAGACTAAGTCTTTAATTCAGTTCAACAAACAGTTATTGAACACGATGATCTATTTAATTCCTTTGGGGGGAGAAAAGATTGCAGACCCCTCTGAATTCCCATTCTATACTCCTTACAAATAATCCCCCTCAAGAACTGGGCTTTCCTGAGGCGCCTGGGTGGCTCAGTCGGTTGAGCGTCTGCCTTCGGCTCAGGTCATGATCCTGGAGTCCTGGGATCAAGTCCTGCATCGGGCTCCCTGGTCAGCGGGGAGTCTGCTTCTCCCTCTGACCCTCCCCCTCTCGTGCTTCCTCTCTCTCACACTTTCTCTCTCAAGTAAATGAATAAAATCTTAAAAAAAAAAAAAAAAGAACTGGGCTTTCTTTGAAGCATTTATTGCTCAAGTCTTTTTTGCCACCTAAGATTTTACTTGTCTCAGATTTCTTTTTCCCGTCTTTTCTTCCATACTTCCTTCTCCAACATTTGAATCCCTATTTTTGAAAAATTATATCATTCAATTAGTAAATTAAATCAAATGTTGGATGTCCAAGGGAAATTCCCTCTATAAAGGAATTGTACTGAGAATTCAATCATTTGATTGCATTTACTATCTATTGTAGAGCAGAACTTTTTAAAAACCAGATTTGATTAAAATAGTAACCTCAGTTCCAATTCATTTCATCTTTTTAACATAGAGCCTTTCAGAATGAGGTTTCTGAGGCCTACCCCACAACTGCTGCCCAACTTGGTGGAAAGGGAGATTCAACAATGTGTCAGAGTCACTCAGGAGAGCAGTCTAGAGCGCTACAAGGGGGGCAGTTTGCACCCATCTAAGGAGGAGGAGGTGGAAAATCAGAGGGAGGGGAGAGGGAAGTGGGAAGAAGCCACCAGAGCAAGAAGGAATTCAGAGATGCACACGTGATACTCCCCGAGAACACAGAAAATAGAGTTACCAGATTTGGCCAAGAAACAGTGAAAAGTCACCAAAAAAATGACAATAACAAAACATAGGATACCCGGTTAAACTTGAATTCCAAATAATTCACTTGCGTGGGACATATTTCTACTAAAAATCTGTTCGTTGTTTATCTGAAATTCAGATTTAAGTGGGACTCTGTTTTATCTGGTGACTCTAGAACTAAAAAGCCACTCGGCGTAAAAGTGAAGATGTGTTTTTAAAATCATTTGTGTGCACCCGTGATTGGCTTTCTGTCTAGAAATAGCCGTCCAAAGGCGCATTATCCCGGATGTTGTGAGCTAGAACAGCCGGTTAGGTATCCTTTGCTCCTGGGCTAAGGAGTGTGTCAAATAAAGAATCAAGAAGCGTCATGAAAAGAAATGATTGGTTTCCCAGAAGGGACTGGTCTTGTTGGTGGCACTGCCCAGAAGCAAGTTCTTCACAACCCAAAGGAAGACTTTCCAGTGGGGACGTGAAGAGCCCTGTCCCCAGCTCAGGCTGAAGAGGCTGGAGCAGGCAGAGGGTATAGGGTGAGCTGAGAATGAGTCCCCATGGGTCAGACCTCAGAGACAGGAAGTGGCCCTTGGGAGACGCCTGGGGGAGGATGGGGCACCAGATGGGCACCCTAAGGCAAATTTTTAAAACCTGGGCTCTATTAATGTTTTGGACCAGATCACTGTTGTGGGGGCCGTCCTGTTGAGCGGCATCCCCGGCCTCTGTCCGCTAGATGCCAGTAGCGTCCCTCCCCCTCCAGTTTTGACAACCAAAAATATCTCCAGGCATTGCCAAATGTCCCCTGGTAGACAACATTGCCCCAGGTTAAAAATCCCTGTCCTATGGAAAGAGAAGCCAAGGAACCAAGAGCAACAACAGAACATCCCTAAAAAACAAATGGGGCAGGCAAGGATCCGTAGCAAGGGGAGCAGACTCCCATAATCATAGCAAAATCTCACCATTGGGTTATTTACTCAGGAAGCCTGCCCCTCCCTACCTGCTGCCCACCCTCACCACTTGCAGAGCCTGGAGAAATGGCAGCCCATAGGATCTCCGAGGGCAGAGGGGGAAGCTTTAAGAGAAGACAGTCATTACTCTCAGAAATTGACCACCACAGCCTCTACCTGATCTTCCTGCTTCCACTCCTTCCTACTATAGTCTCTTCTCCAATCTTCAGGGAAGTCTTTGAAAAAGCAGAAATCAGGCCTCATGACACCCTACATAAGACTCTCCAGTGGCTTCCCACTACACTCAGATTAAACCTCAACTCTTCCCCATGACTTGCCAGGGCCTGTGTGATCTGGCCCCTGCCTACTTCCCCACCTTCACACTGCCCAGATTGCTCCTTGATCACTGCCCCCAACCACACTGGCCTGATTGCTGGTCCTACCGCAGGGCCTTGGTCCATGCTGTCACCCCTGCCTCAGATGCTTACTCTCCACAAGGTCTCTGTTCGAATATTACCTCCTTGAATTTTACCTTCCTCAAATTACCTCCCTAACCACCATGTGTAACTGGCTAGTTAGCAATCTCTTGCAAAAGTTCTGCTTTTGCCCCTTACCATGCTTATTCTTTTTTCATAGATTTCATCCATGTTTATATTTCATTTATATTATCTAATTATTCATTATATTCATTTATACCCTCAGTATTTTTGTGCTTACTTATGGACAATATGTTTACAGGGTTATTTACTTGCCTCTGTCTGCATCTTCAGGGCCTAGAAGAGAGCCAGGCACATAGTAGCAACTCAGTAAACATTTGTTGAACAAATGAGTGACTGGAGCTTGGCAAAGCTAATTACAGAAATGCTGTAATTAGTCGTGTATGTTTAACCTAAGCAGTCATAAATGTGGTTAACATTTCTCGGTCATCCTCCGTAATCTCTTTGTATTTTGAGTGCCACTGGAAAACATCAGATCAATATCATTTACAGTTTAGGAGGAAGGACCATATGTCCCCAGATGCCCAGGAGTGTCCCAATTTGTGCCTATTGTTCCAGTGGAATTATTAATAGCACCGTCACTCCCAAGAACACCCTGGTTTGCACAATAAATTGAATTCATACGGGGTATGGATGTGTCTTTTAACAAGTGTGGGCAGTGAGTAATAGAGGCTGAAGATTAAAAGGGATGAAAGGGCTGGAACTTTCAGGTATGGCCTCATGGAAGATTTGGAACTAGAATGGAGTCTGGATGGATAGCTAGGAAGAAGGAAGGGCTTTTTTGGATGGAGAAAGTCACACGTGCAAAGGAACAAAGATGAAACGTGGAAAGACCCGGCAAATTGTGATGGAAGGTTTAGGCAAGAGAACCATCAGGGGTAAAATTCGAAGGTAAATAAGGGGCAGAAGGGAATGGCCTAGATTCCAAGGCTCAGACTTAGGGTCCCATCCTGTAGACCGTAACTGTCTATTTAAGGGCACCGGCATGCTCCCATCACTTAAACACAGATTTAGATGGCCAGGTTGGAATGTTCGACACTCATTGAAAAAACAATTCCTTAAACACAAATGACTCGCTCAAATCAGTCCCAGATAAGACGGGAGAGAAGATGATATGGGCTTTAGGGGAGCCTAGAGGAGGCAGAGGAGGCTCGTTAACAGCAGCTGTTTCAACAATTAGAATTAAATTCAGCACAATGATTCAATTTAGGTTAACAAAATCAGGTCTTACATTTCACCTTCTTAATAGCTTCCACTCCTCCAGCGAGCCAGGAGAGCTTGGTTTGGGGATAAGTCACTGCCACTCTTGTTTAGTCAACATTAAAACAACAAACCAGAAGAAGAATGTCCGCTTTCGCACTCTTGAGAAAATAATCAAGTCACTCAGGACTTAATCCCCAACCACTGGAAGAAGATGGGCATGGCTGACTCATCACTGAAGGGAGTGATTTTTATTGTTGGGCCAAGTCTCATTTCCAAAATAGGCCAACAACGTTTTGAAGTCTCATTAAAGCAAACAAATAAACAAGCGAAATCCCTCTTTCAGTCAACCTCACCTCTCTAGAAGTTTTGCTTTTATAAAAAGGATATTTTATCATTCGGATGCATTTTATTCCATGGATACTTTTTCTAGAGCAGATGGATCTCCCCTCTCCTCTTCGTTGGCCAGACACGAAAGAACACTGCTAACACAATGATCCAGCACAGCCACGGATTGTGGCCTGGAGTCTCTAGTCACAGGTGTTTTGACAGAGACATGGTTTTGGGTTTAAAAGCATCTTTGTTCTCCGATTAACCCTCTGGGTTCCTTTAGAGAAAACCTGCTTTATGAAAAGGAGAAAGAAACAAAGGCAGAGGCACATAAAGTTCTGATACCATCTCGTACCACTGCAGAAAGGCTAGAATATGAGGAGTGGTGACCCTTGTCACCAGAGGGTTTGAACTTTGGCTAAGAGTCCTTTGTCTACTTTTTCAGGAAAAGTCGGGGAAACCAAAGTCCCCTGGTTCTTGCACTTCCATTGCTGTTTGAAATGTTCCATTGCAAAAAAAATCATTCTGTCAGATAAATGGTAGAGTGGCCTTTAGATGGCCAAGCCCCATGTGCTGAGCTGATGGCCACAGTGGAGCTGAGGAATCAGTGACAAATGTCTATACACAATAAAATCAAAGATAGTGGGCATGCTTTTTGCAGTGGATTCAATTTAGAACTTTCTGTTGTTTCATTGTTGGCGATGGGCATGGTGGTGGTGTTTCTGGAGATGGGATGAAATTTAGAGCTCTGTTTGGATAGATGTCTTCAACTTGCTCACCGATAGACTAAGAAGATTAGAAAAGGAGGTGGAATGAAAATCTACGCATACAAAGAGCAATAAAAATGGAACAAATCATCTTTAAGAAGTTAACTAATCTCTTTTCAGGGTTGGTTGCTATTTTATTTCCATTAAAAAGAAAAAAAAAAACCCAAATTATTGGAAAATAATTAGTTGTTTCCCTCAAAATAAAACGATAGTCCAAAGAAAGCATTTCTTCTTAATATGGTGGAATTGACATTCTGGAATTTCCAAGGCTAGGGCATAAGAAGCCTTGCCAGTTTCTCTTGGAAGGCTTGCTAGTGGGGAAGACTGCCACCATGCTGTGAGGAAGCCCAAGCTAGCATGTGGAGAAGCCACATGAAGAGAGAGGGGTGACCAACCAGCTCCCATAATCCCAGCCATCCCTGGCACCATATGTGTGAATGCAAAGCCTTCAGATGACTTCAGGCCCAACCTCCATCTGATAGCCATCACTGAGATGAGACTCTGAGCAAGAACCATCAGCTGAACCCAGTCTACCCACAGAACCATAGAGATAATAATACATGTTTTTTTTAAGCCATTAAGTGTTGGGTGGTTTGTTATGGGGTAATAGATCATTGCAACAGTCCCTGAAAGTAACGTCAACTTGCAAATTTGGTGATGACCAGAGGAAAAAAGAATACAGAGGTGGCTGAGAGCCAGGGCTTTGCCTCCAGGCTGCCTGGGATTGACTCCCTGGGTTCAAATCCTGGCCCCACCACTTTGGATACTTACTTGCCCTCTCAAAGCCTTAGCTTCTTATTTGTGAAATGTGGGTGACGACAATAGTGTGTTTGAATGGTGCTTGTGAGACACAAATAAATTCCTACAATGTACATAGCACACTGCTTGTCAAAGGGTGCCCACCAAACAAATTTCATCTTATTAATAACGAAAACGGCCCATAGAAACTAAAAGGCTTTGCGGGAGAAAAAAATCATTTGCTTATTTAAATAAATGATCTCTGTATTTGGATAATTTGTTCTAGTGTTTCCAGTGGGCTCACCCGCTCTTTGGAAAAGAATCATCTCTAAGATGGTAAACTTGGAAAAGGAGTTGGCACATTCAAAGATCATTTTTGGGAAATGATGTTCTCTCTTACGTTGGTGAAAAACTTAATGTTTCTTCTAAAAACCCACCAACAGAAGCAAACACAGAAATGAGTCTGAAGGCGTCTGTGGCAAAGTTAACTCCACTGGGCCCTGGGTAATGTATACTGTACATTCCAGGAATGGTGTTGCCTTGGAAATTTATTATGTGCAACATTTAATAAAGGGAAGAGTTTAACAAAACACCCTGGAGATCTGTGTTCTAATTGAGTATCTGCTTTGATGTGTGACTTAGAGCAAGTCACTGGAGCTCTATCTCTTATTTCCAACTACTATAAAACAGGATTATGAACACATTCAGAGCCTCCTCAGACACTGAAAAGTAAAGGGGAGGCAGAGGACCTGAAAATGCGGATGCTTCAAAAAGAATGACCAGAGGTGTGTAGGATAATACCATTAGCATCAGAACAATGACTCCCTGCGGGTTTCAGCAGGGGCTAGACTGGGGCAAGGAGCATGAAATTGTCCTAAAGGCATGGACACCTTCCAGCCTGCTACTTACGGTCGCCAGAACGAGACTAGAAAGGACCACCTTCTTATCTGTGGAATAAAGTAGTATATATGATCTATCATCTATCTATCTATCTGGCATGTATGGCATTTACTATATGATCCATATACGACATATATAGTATATACCATACAGCCCATATACCATATCCAAGTATATGGACATGGGGGGGTGTCACTTAGAAAACTCCAATTGAAATCATACCCACCTGGTTCTGATCAAACACAAGCCTTTAAAATCAGGGGAGTCCAGGGTCAAAAAATTCCTCCTACAAAATGTTAAGTGACTGGAGAATTTTCCGATGGCCCGGAAGGGCATGTCTGGTGGATATAATGACCACAGGGTATTAGCTGCAGAGAGTACTAGCCACGTTTTACCGAGAAGGACCCCTTTCATTTTGGGAGAATTGCTGCTCTGAAGCAATTGTTGACAAACACATGGCTTTTCTCTAGTATTTGTATTGGAATGTCTATCTCTTAAGTCTTGGCTAGGCCTAAATCACCTTCATCGGCATCATGATTCGTTCCAAATTTGGCACATTCTTTTGTAGGCTCTCAAAGTCCCACTTCTCCCCAAATCATGTGAATTTAGAGATTAACTGATGGGGAGCTGGAGAAAACAAAAGGCACTTCATTTAAAGATCTTACAGAGACAGACACCTGATGTATGTTACACTGAGCTCAAGTGGAAATAAACCAGACCCATTCAAATCTCCACACAGCAATCAAGGGGTTTTGTTTCCTAAATGGCCAAGTTGGAGTGGAAACTAGGGAGAGCGTACTCGTAAGAGGAGACAGGCAGAGGGCTTCACCCTTGGGCCACTATTTTGGTTGGGCCACCAAGACACCCATGGGTTTTGTAAAAGAAATACATTATTAAGGATGACAAGAAATCCCCTTGCTCTCTGGGTAGAGGTGAGGGGGCTGTTCTAGCAGATGATTGATCCCATATTTGACCATCTTTTTTCTTTTATTAGTCGTCTGGGTTTATTACCTTCCCTTTTGTCAGCTCCTTTTAAAAACATGTTTGGGATTGCAGAAACTTACCATGCAATATGTGTGAGGCTCTTTATGGATTTCATGACATTACTACCTCCGATGTTCGACAGACTTGTAGGGTCACATAACTGAGTCGGTAAACCGTTTCCATAAAGGGCCAGATTATAAGTATTTCCGGCTTTGTGGGCTATACAGTCTCTCTCAACTCTGCATTGTAGCATGAAACCAGCCATTGACAAAACATAAAAGGATGAGCTAGGCTATGTGCCAATAAAACTTTACTTACCAAGATAGGCAGTGGGGTGGATCTTGGGCCCATTGGCTGGTGTTTGTAGACCTTCCGTCTAGACTCTTCCTGTTCAAAATGTGCTCCGTGGACCAGTGATCCCGGCATCACCCGGGAGCTTCTTAGCAATGAAGAATTCTGGTCCTAGACCTCCTGAATCAGAATCTGCATTTTCACGAGGCCCAGGGGATGCACAGGCATATGAAGGTGCAACCCTGAGCTGAATGGCATAGGGTTTCCTCAGGGAACAATTCTATGTCCTCCTCTCACTGCCCCTAAATCTATCTTCTTCACCCCATCCCACCAGATCATATCTCAGGCAGAACCCCTAGTTTTTGCGGGGTTGTTTTGTTTTGTTTTGTTTCTTCTGGGCAGTAGAACAGTCTCATTCTTAGCTATTAAGAAGTCCGGTCCAGTGGAAACTGGTGTTTCAATAGCAAACATTTCAAAGGCTCTCAGCTTTCCCACTGCTCCGCGTGCCCAGCTTGGAAAGCTTAGTGAAACCTATTTTCAGCCTTTCCCACCTCTGCTGCCTGCAGCGTCTGCCTCCTCCAGGGTCCGGCTGGAGGAAGGAGGGAGGTCGGGGAGCAGAGCCTTCTCCTGGTCCCGTGCCCTCACGGTCTGGTGTGGGAGCCTCATCGGGCAGTCGTGCCAAAGCTGGCTCTTTCTCCGGTGCGGTGCTTTTGTGGGATGTGGGCCACCTGCCGGCCCTGGGACCTCAGGTTCCTCCCAGCTTCCCCACTCCAACCATCCTCTCTCGCGCGTACCTCGCAGCGGCTCTGTGGTGGGGCCTTCTCACCCTGGCAGGCGTGTCCGTTGGCGGTTGGCCCGGGGGGGCCACCTTCAGCATCACCCGCTCAGCCCCGGGAAAACTTAGCCCCTTTCCCCGCCAGGCTCTGGAGGTGTGGGCTGTGCCAACCACAGCAGCTTCTGACTTGTCTTCTCACCTTTGAACTTGCCCAGGCAAGAGTCAGGGCACCAGTCTCTGTGGCCCAGATGCTGGGACAGGGGCAGGATCAGAGTCCCCGAGGCTGGCTTCTACTCTTGCAGCAGGCAGAGAAAGCACGCTGACCGCCCTCCCAAAGGGCACCAGAGCAAACTCGTGACCCTCTCTCTTCTTTCTACGGGCTTCTCCCTTCTCTCAGTGCCCGGCTTCCCCCGCGTGCAGGCGGGTGGCCGGCAACGAGCAAGGGTCCCAGAGTCCGCTTGGAACTGCTTAGCAAATCCTTCCTGGATAGTCTAGCTCATTTATTGTCTTCAGCTTCAGGCCTGGCCAGAAACTACCCCCAGAACAGCCTGTTCGAGAGAGTTTGTTCCAGTCCCTTTATCCCGAGGAGGACAGTGACCCTTAGTGAAGTTAAGTGGCTGTCGTGGGGGCCCTGGCTAGTAAAGGGCGAGCTGAAGATCTACACCCCTGACTCCAAGGCTGGCCTTCTCCCTTCCCAGAACTGCTCTCTGAGGCACTCTTCCAAGCCTTCGCTTTATATCCAAGCAGATGGACCCTCTTGATGAACTCTCTTCATTTCCAGCTAAGAAACGTTGCCATTACAGCATTTTTCCCTATTTTGTGGAGTGGAAGATTCAGCAATCGGATAAATAAGGGGAAATTTTTAAGATTCACTCACTGAAGAGAAGTCGGCCTGTTATATATCTTCTTTGTCGAGAAACCAGGAGCGAACTGACAGGGAAAATGTTTGCTCTGTGAAAAAAGTGTCTCACCAAACAATATATTAAATGATTCCAATTTTGTTTTAAAAAATATATGCACATGCATATAAAAGTGCCCGGGACAATACGTCACGAGCTGTCATTCTTGCTGGGCTCTAGGACGTTGGTCACGAGCCTCCTTTGTCTACCCTTTTTATGCTCTTCTAGAGTGTTGGATGTTTGTTCCAACGCTCACGTTACTTTTATTATAAGGAATAGGCAGACATTTATCTTGACAAAATATAGAAAGGAGGGCTGTTTGTTTGCTTTTAGCTTTTGTTACTATCAACTTTCCATTCTCTGTAATTTCAGCATCAACACACAGGACAGCAATAACAGCCTTTAGAATTTTGGTAAGTTCTCTTACCTGGGATCCGTAATCTGTGTCATGTGAAAAAGACAACCATGAATTTGATGAAATGTGATTTCCCGGGAAACGTACGATTTCAGGAAAAATGATTTACAAAAAAAGAAAAGAAGAAGAAGAAAGAAAAAGAAAAAAAAAAAAAGAAAGACAATTACCTCATTGAGAAAAAGCCCCGATGAATTTAGCGTTTGTGTCGGTTCTGCATCTGGCAGGGCCTTAGGATTAGAATCTTCTATGTGTATAATGAAGTCGCCAGGAGCCTGATCTGCCTTCACCTTTGATCTGCAGAAGTCAGGGTTTCAACTGGGATGTTTGTTGCTTCTCCTGCAGCATTCATTTATTTCTTGGTTTCCTGATGGCCCGTTTGAAAATCAACGAACTCGGTCCCAAACCCACAAACTCGGTTCAGATTGGATAACAGTCCAACCCGCTCATCGTAAACTTGAGATGGGTGAGGACTCGTAATATTGAGGGGCAAGGACATCCATCTCATTACCAAGTCTGAGTGCCCTTCGGCATCCGTCCTTGCCCCTCCCCACATACCCTTCACTTTATCTTCACCCCAGCCGGAGAGCGTCCACCCACACCCTTCCAGGTCCTCCACCAAACTGCTACAGATAGCCCTACTTTTCAAGCTCCCATCCCAAGTAGGAAGTAATTCTTCCCTTTTCTATGGTTCGTCACACTCGTGGCTATTTATTTGCTTGTCTTACCTCCCCTGGGACGTTTTGGGACTACACATTATTAATCATTGGGGTCCCCAAACAGCTTAGTGCAGCATCTGGCACCAAATGCCTTTCCTTTAAGATCCCGTTGTTATTTTTCTGCAAGGTATGCAAGCACACAGTTTAAGGAGTTAAATAGTTCCGCGGGCTTGATTGGAAAAAGCAGCACTCCGCTACCCCCTCTCCTCACTTATTTCCCGCTCCCCAAAGGCAACGACCTTAACTCTTTGGAAATTGATCCTTGTGCCTCTAGGTTGTGTGCGTGTATTGCTACTTCTTCATTTTCTGATTTCTGCATTACCCATCAGCTTCCATTTTGGAGGCTGAGGATCGAGCTCTCTGCGACTCGCCACCCACTTGCCTCTGCCACCCACACGCACGCCTCCTAGCCTCCAATCCTGGAAATACAGTCATGCTGTAACTTCGGCCTGACCAAGATTCAGAGTTTGCATGATTGTGACGAGGTAATGCGGGCCCACCCAACTGCTCTCTCTGGGGGTAGAAATAAGCTTTTTATTTTACTGGTTGGCTTGGTTTTCTCTGGACGTATCAGATGCATTCGCAAGCACCACCTTGGTTTTAAATCTCTCCTCGTACTGCTTTCGAACACTTCCAGGAAGTCTATCCAGTTCATCTTCTTAGGAAAATCTCTCCCAGGGGCGCCTGGTGGCTCAGTCGTTGGGTGTCTGCCCTCGGCTCAGGTCATGAGCCCAGGGTCCTGGGATCGAGCCCCGCATCGGGCTCCCCGCTCGGCGGGAAGCCTGCCTCTCCCTCTCCCGCTCCCCCTGCTTGTGTTCCCTCTCTCGCTGTGTCTCTGTCAAATAAATAAATAAAATCTTTAAAAAAAAAAAGAAAAGAAAAGAAAAGAAAAATCTCTCCCAGAGCTTCTGCCTGCCTTGTCTCTCCACCACCCCGGGGTCTCCCTTCCCCAGAACCTTCAGGCTCCCCTGTACCCCTGGTTCCCAATGCCCTGTTTCCTCTGCCTCCTTTCTGATTTTTTCCTTTCTGTGGTGGAGTGCATCCCTTGGTTGGGTCCTGAGAATGGATGCACGGGAAATAATTTTTTTGAGATACTGTGCGGCAGAAAACGTCTTTACCTTTGACTGATAGTGTTACCTTGCCCTGGGATTCTATGCCGGGGGTCATTTTCCCTCAGAAATGTGAAGGCATTGCTTTAGTCGCTCTCAACTTCTGGTTGCGCTGCCGGGAAGCTTAATGCTGTTCTGATTCCTGATAGTTTGTGTGAACATTGTTCTTTTATCTTTCCTTTCTCTAGAACTTTGACCATCTTCTCTTGGTGCTCAGTGGCCTTATATTTCATGATGAGGTAGCTTGGGGTGAGTCAACTGTCGAACATTACGCTGGACACGCTGTGGGGGAGGCTCACAAGTCGGACAATCAGGCCTCTTGTTCCCAGGAAACTTTTTTGGAATTGTTTCTTTGATAATTTTCAACTCCGCATTTGCATTGTCCTTGAATTTGCCTACCCCCCTTGCATAGCCTCTTTTGCTCCGCATCGCTTTTTCTTCCTCTTTTTTAAAACTTTTTTTAAAAGATTTTATTTATTTATTTATTTGACAGAGAGAGAGAGAGAGAGAGAGAGAACACAAGCAGTGGGAGCAGCAGAGGGAGAGGGAGAAGCAGGCTCCCCGCCGAGCAGGGAGCCCGACGCGGGGCTCGATCCCAGGACCCCGGGCTCGTGACCCGAGCCGAAGGCAGACGCTTAACCGACTGAGCCACCCAGGCGCCCCAGCTTTTTCTTCCTCTTATGTTGCACGCTGCTTCCCTCAAAATCTATCAGTCCTTGACTGTGTGGGTGTGAGAGGGACACTCGGACAGCAGACAGCTGTGAGCACACGGGTGGAGTGGTTTGCTACGGGCTTCATTCTAGAGGGATTAGAACCTTTTGATGTCAGTCTCTGTAGACATCTTCCTCTCATAAGGAAGAGATTGCTCTGAGGGGACTCCCGCAGCCCTACCTAGTAGGAGCATGCACAGCTACCAGAATCAGGAGTCGAGTGTGGGAAACAGGGAGAAGGTTAGCGTTGGTGCCTCAGGATTTCGAATATCTATGTTTATTAAAATCGTTCTTTCCAATGTGGACTCCTTGCCCTAACCTAGAGTTTCTCAACCTTGGCTCTATTGACATTTGGGGCGGGACAGTTCTTTGTTGTGGATGTTTAACAGCATCCTTGGTCTCTACCCACCGGATGCCAGTAGCATCAACCCCACCCCCCTCAGTGTGATAAACAAAAATGTCTCCCCGAATTGCCAAACGTCTCCTGTGGGGCAGTCACCTCAACCTGAGAAGCACTGCCTTAACTCTAGCTGGTGTTTCCCAGGCTAGAAGTTCTCTCTCTTTCCTAAGCATAAGCATATGCTTTTGTTCTGGGTTTAGTTGGACATCAAATCCTTAGTTGTCCGGAGGATCGCCAAGTTTAACTGTTTCTTAAATAAACATGCCACTAAGCCTTCTATCATTAGCTCCACGTTTGCCCCCCCCTTTTTTTTTTTTGCTGCAGTATCTGAGCCAATCAATCCCTGAGCCTTTGGGGGGTTCTGTAATACCGTTTTTTTCCCCTTGGCTTTCTCCGTTGCTGATTTGGGTTCCCACTTTCCTGGGCCTGCTAAATCAATTAGCATACCCATCTGCTCACCAGCTGCTGAGATTTTGTTCCTATTATCTCCTCTCTTTTTCTTTGTTGTCCTGGGTTTCTGCCTTTTGCTTTTAAATGTATTTACAGCCATGGGAGGTAAGGATGGGATTTCAGGAAGGGGAAGAGGTACACATGTGTATTCTAATTCACTGTCTTTAATGAGAAGCTGAGTCAACCATTTTCAAGTTATAGAAATGTTATCTACAATAGAATGGGGGGGTACAGGAGCTGCCTTACACGAGGATTGTAGGAAGGAGTGGAGGCTAATAGGAACATTCACACTGCCGTATTTAAGTGTTACCTGCCATGTTGGTACTTTGCATCATACTTAGGTACTACCTCGAGGCATTTAAAGGCAGCCTATTTAAGTACTCACAGGACCAACTGCACATGTCATGTTTCCACCAAATTATGTTGTTAGCACAAAAAGCACTGAAAAGGGAGGTGGGCGTGGGGAAGAAGCCTATTACTCGGCTCCTACTTTGGCTCCATGACAGGATTCTTTAACAGATGAGTCACTCTTTCCTTTAGGATGTGGCTTACAGTGTTGTGGTATTAATCTCCTCGTGTTCCACGGTTGGGTCATGAGGGTCTGCCCTTCTCTTTCTTGTCTGAGAGAAGCCAGAGAAAAGGAGAATTGGGTCTCAGGGAAGCATGGGAATATGGTGGATGTAATATCGCGATTCCAGCGGCCTGGGCTTCAGACCTTTGCCTCCTCTCTGTGTCCCACCCCCCCACCCCCCCCCCCCGTCTATCGCAAGAAGGATGGGGGGGTGGGGGGGTGGTTTCTTCACAGGTCCCCCTCCCTTCCACACAGGTTCTGTCCTCTCATTGGTCTATTTTCTCCTCCGGCCCAGTCAGAGGAGTGCAAGGTGGAAGGGTGAGTTCCTTTACTTGTGGCTCGACTGCTTTATCTAATTCAGGGAGACGAAATTCAGCAAATTGTAGCAGTCTTCGGACTAGGTTATACTGACTGGTACAAAGTTATCACTAATGTGGAATACACTTTACAACAATATGTACTCGTTGTCTGAACCCTAAATATGATTAGTTTGACTTCTTAACCTTTCTTTTTCCAAAAATAAAATAAAATAAAATAAAATAAAATATTTTGTAGGAAAAGTCCTGATATGGATTTTCCTCTTCCTCTGAGATTAGGTAAACCCAAACAGAACTTTAAGTAAACTCCTGTTAATCTTTTTATAAAACATTTCTCACATGTTTATAAGTAATACAGGTATTACGGAGGTTTTTAGTGCTATCACAAACATTCTCCTCTCTTTCCGGGAATGCCATAGGATGTCACTCCTTTAAGTGCTCTAAGGTAGGCGTGGTCAGATGACTTGCATCGGTGAAGAAAATGAGAGGATATGCTTTAAGAGCCCGTATGGGATTTAACATTTACCCTTTGCTTATCTCATTTATCACAGAAGAATGTCTAGATGGGGTGTCCTTCAGCCTGGTTTCCTGAGTGACTTCAATGAGCATAAACCCACACAAACTTATGTTGGACAGGTAATATAGAATGAGAACGATATTTTTGTTGGGTGAAGCACTGAGATGTGGGGGCTGTTTGTTACTGTAGTATAATCTAGTTTCTACTGACTAATACAGACTTGATACTTGATGGAGTTTGTATAATTCAGAAACATTAATAATATTTTCCAGCGAAATACACATGTGTAAGACAGATAGAAGCAGAACTGCTTTGCTTGGAGATGGGTTGGGAGTCTGGAGACCTAGCTTGGCTATTCCTTCCCTCCTGGTGTACTTCTGAAATAACTGTCTCACAATCTTATCCAAACACAGTTTGGGAAAATCAAAGACTTCCAAACAAATACCAAGAAGTTCTCAAGATAAGAGTTTTATGCGTTCTTTTCGTTCAAAAGCAATGTGAAAAATCTATGCCATAACCACTCAATAATAAGCTAAAACTAATTATAATCAGGCAAATGAAATAAAAACTAAAACAACCGGGGTCTTTTCCCAGCGAATATGTCCTAATCACATACATATGGGTTCAGTATGAAGCCAAGGTTCTGTGTTTGCCTTTCCATACACAGCAGAACTTTGAGACCAGGACTGAATATCCATATGGGAACCGAGAGATGCCATGTTTGGTTGTCCTGCCCCAGGATCTGCTCTCATCTTCTTCTCACCCGATTCCTCATCTGCATGTGAGTTCTGATGTCAGCTTAGTGATTTACATTTTAGTCACAGCTAAAGGTCTCAATGCTTTCAAGCATCCTTAAATGTTACAGTGTCTTAGTTCTTTGAGAATCTGACTTAAACCATGGACTCCAGAAAAAAAAAATCACGTAAGATTGCTGGAGTTTGAATAAATCTTGATCAGGTCATTCTTTAAACCTACCCAGAATGAATTTGGCCTCTTGAAGATGCGTGTATTTCTGTGTTTGGTCAAGATGTATGTGAAAGGACACTATATTTAATAGTTTCACATATTAGTTAATATTTCAAGAGCATCTCAAATGGTACAACTCATTAATTCCACATCTTTATTGGGGTGAAATATATATGACATAAAATTTATCATTTTTAGTGCATACCGCAGTGGCATTCAATATATTCACATTGTTGTGCGACCGTCACTACCATCCATCTCCAGAACTTTTTTCATCTTTCCAAACTGAAACTGTACTCATTAAATACTAATTTCTCATTCTCCCCTCTCCCAGCCTCTGACAATCACCATTCCACTTTCTGTCTCTATGAAAGTGACTACTCCAGGTACCTCATTACAAGTGGAACCATACAGCAGTACTTGTCTTTTTGTGACTGGCTTATTTCACTCAGCATTATGTCATTAAGGTTCATTCATGTTGTAAGCAGGTGTGAGAATTTCCTTCCTTTTTAAGGGTGAATCATAGTCCATTGAGCGTATAGACCACATTTTCTTTATCCATATATCCATCGATGGGCGCTTTAGTTGCCTCTACTTTTTAGCTGTTATGAATAATGCTGCTATAAACATCGGTGTACAAATACATATTCAAGTCCCTGCTTTCAATTCTTTTGAGTATACACCCAGAAGTGGACTTGCTGGAACAGATGGTCATTCTATTTTTACTTTTTGGAGGAACTGCCATGTTGCTATCCACAGCAGCTGCACCATTTTACATTCCTACCAGCAATGCATGAGGGCTCCAATTTCTCTATGTGTTGCCAACACTTGTTATTTTCTGTGGTTTTTTTTGTTTTGTTTTGTTTTGTTTTTCATAATGGCCATCCTAATGGGTGGGAAATGATATCTCATTGTGGTTTTGATTGGCATTTCCCCAACGATTAGTGATGTTGAGCATCTTTTCATATGCTTGTTGGCTATTTTTATATTTTTGGAGAAATGTCTACTCTAGTCCTTTGCTCATTTTTAATTGGGTTTTTTGATTGTCGCCTTGTAGGAGTTCTTCATAAATTCTAGATATTAACCCTTTATCAGAGAGATGATTTGCAAATATTTTCTCCAATCCCATGGGTTGCCTTTTCACTCTGCTGATGGTGGACTTTGATGCACAAACGTTTTGAATTTTGATGTAGGCCCATTTGTCTGTTTTTTCTTTTTTCTTTTTTTCAGTGTCATATCCAAAAAATCATTGCCAAATGTAGTGCTGTGAAGGTTTCCTTTCATGGTTTCTTCTAAGAGCTTTATAGTTTTAGCTCTTGTTTATAGGTCTTTGACCCATTTTGAGTTAATTTTTGTATATGATATAAGGGCTTAACTTCATTCTTTTGCATGTGGATATCCAGTTTTCCCAACACCATTGATTGAAAAGACTGTCTTTCCCTCCATTGAATAGTCTTGGCACTCTTTTTTAAAAAATCATTGGACTATCTATGCAAGGGTTTATTTCTGGGCTCTTTTCTATTCCGTTGGTCTATTTGTCTGCCTTTATACTAGTACCACACTGTTTTGACTTCTGTAGCTTAGGTAATATATTTTGAAGTCAAGGAGTATGATGTTTCCAAATCTGTTCCTCTTTTTCAAGACTGTTTTGGCTATTTAGGGACCCTTGAGATTCTATATTAATTTTAGGATAGGTTTTTCTATTTCTTTAAAAAAAAAAATCAGGGGGATTTCTATAGGGATTGCACTGAATCTGTAGATCGCTGAGTGTAGCCATCTTAACAATGTTAAGTCTTTCAATCCACGAGCACAGGATGTGTCTCCAATTATTTGTGTCCTCCTTAATTTCTTTGTGCATTGTTTTGTAGTTTTCAGTGTGAAAATCTTTCAGTTCCTTGATTAAGTTTATTCCTAAGTATTTTATTCCTTTTGATGCTATCGTAAATGGAATTATTTTTCTAATTTCTTTTTCAAGTTGTTCACTGTTAGTGTATAAAAACACAACTGATTTTTGCATGTTGATTTTGTACTGGACAACTTTGTTGAATTCATTTATTAGTTCTACCAATTTTTCAAGGAATGTTTAGGATTTTCTATATACAAGATCATGTCATCTGCAAACAGAGACACTGTCGTTCTTATCCAATTTGGATGTCTTTTATCTCTTTTTCTTACCTGATCTCTCTGGCTAGGACTTCTAGTACTATATTGACTAGAAGTGGTAAAAATGGGCTCCCCTGCTTTGTTTCTGATCTTAGGGGAAAAGTTTTCAGTCTTTCACCATTGAGTATGATGTTCACTGTGAGTGTTTCACATATGGCTTTTATTAGGTTGAAATTATTTTCTTTTATTCCTAGTTTTTTGAATGTTTTTCTCATAAAAGTGTGTTGAATTTTGTCAAATGCTTTTTCTGCATCAATAGAGATGATCATCATGTGGGCCTTTTTCCCATCATTTCAATGAGGTGTATTACATTGATTCCATATCTTTTAAAACACAGGGTTAAAAATATTTTCAAATACAATCCAGGCTAAAGGAAGCACTGATGTGTCATCTCATTGCTACCTGTGCACACAAATGAGACCTCGCCGCTCTTCTTTCCAAGAAGTCTCCTTGACTTCCTAAGCTTCTACCTTTTGCTCCTTCCTTTCCTTATGGTCTCCTCCTGAGAATGAATTTTTTAAGTAAAGAAATATTAACGTCTCGAGAAAGAGGCAAACCTACAGTCCTATGATCATAGATGGTTATGACTGAGAATGACTTCAGAGCTTATTTTGTCTACCTGTCGCAAGGACACAGAGCTCGCTTTGTTTAAAAACTGTGCTATTGAAGTACAGTGAATTTCGACGGGCCAGGTGTCACATCTCATTATGAGTTTCAAGCTTGATACACACACACGAACAGAGAGAAAAGGGATTACATACAGGACTAGCCATGGGTAGATTCAAAAGTATTTAACTTCAACTAGAATATGTCTTCTTCCCAGTTTTACTTCTGTGAAAGCTATTTGATTGCTTTTATACATCAGTACGCTCATCAAAAAAAGACGGTTTACCCGAAAAATTCACTTATACCATCTCATGGAGTCCTGAAAACAACCCAGTGAGGTAGATATTATAATTCCCAACAGACACATACAGGTCAAAAGAGAGATTACAAAATAGTGGTCAAAAAGACATATGGAGAATTCTAGAGGGAAGGGATATGATGACAGTGTGGGAAAGGGGTTAACAGTCTGACTTGTTACACTGTACCAAAAATGAGGATGAAGCATTTAGATGCAGACAAAAGTTTTAGAAGGGATTTATTAGTATTAGCATTATATTGGAAATAACCATATGAAGTCGTGACCATAAATAGAAAAATTGTTCTAGCTCTATCACCCAAGTGGCCTGGAAGCCAACTGCTAGTACACACGTAGAAGCCCTTACTGTATGCCCCGAATGCCCGGATTTGGGCTTCTAATTCTATTTTCCATTAAAAGAGCATTTTTGTGAGTATTGGATATCATACCCTCGCCGGGGGGAAAACAAGGGGCGTATAAAATGTTTGTTTTTACCAGAAAGTTGTGTCTTTGGAAGGCTGAGTCCATGACGAATACTAAAAAGGAAAACAATGAATATGAAGTGTCCAAAAGGAAGTCGTAATAAAAAATGAAGATGACAAGGATGGGAAATATTCCATGAATTTTATTACAGAGGGGAGTATTGACTTAAAAAGGTGTCTATAGAGAAGTTGCTGATATGCTAGGGGTTGCCACTACTCTCAAGAAAATTGAAATCACCAGATTTCAGTTATGGTAGGAGAGCCAGGGTGATGTTGACAGAATGAAGGGATGGGCTATGCAGAGACTATTAAAAATGTAAGGATTTTGCCTGTGTGTCATCAGTGCTGTTTGGAGGGTAGGGGCTGATGTTCTCACCACCCATCAGACATCCTACTTCAGGAAAGGTCGAGAACTGGACCTTGTCGCAAGCACTCCATCAAGGTGTGCACATCGGTACCCGGTCTGAGCTGCAAGCTGGCCTCTCTCCCTAAACCAACGGTTCCCACCATTCTTTGGGGGAATATCCGTACACCCTCCTCAAAGCAACAGGAATGTATTCTGGCAAGGCACCCCACCAGAAGCAGGGGAATGAGAATTTCCTGGGGACACATGTGCCAGGGAAAAGCCCCCCAAGTGATGCGGACCCTCCCCCTCCTACTTGGGAGGAGCTGACCCTCTCTGTGGAGAATCACGCTTCCCACCAATGTAATTGCAAGGGCTTCAACTTCTGCGGCAGTAAAGGTAATTGTCCATGAAACAGCCCAGAGTATCCGGTTTCCAAAAGGAACTTCACGTACGAGTTTAAAGAATTTAAAATAAAGACATTACGATTTAAGTGATTAAAGTATACTAATTAAATCATCTTACAGGCACAACTCCAAAGTCCCTAGTTTCTTGGTGTAGATAAAACAATTCCATGAAATTTTCTTAAACTACTGCAGGACATAGCCGTGGGCAACAAAAGTAGTGGGCTTGAAGAGAGCTAGTTTGCATTGTCTTAATCGGGGAATTAAATAAAATGCGTGAAATGCCAGTGGTTCCTAATAGAAGATCTTTCTTTTTTCCATAGTGCGCCTAGGCCAGCCGGGAAGGAGGAACGTTACGTGGTGTGTCCCTCGCTGGTGATTTCCGTGTGTTGGGCAGGGTGCTGGGCGGTAGCCCGGCCCAGGGAAAGAGGGCTATCATCCTGGGCACCGGCTTGCACCCCCACACCATGCCAGGGGTTCTTCTCAGCGATGAGATTAGAAATTACACTCCCTGATCTGGTTTGGGAATCGAGATACCAAAAGGTAAGGAAACAGAACAGAACATTTCTCAGGCAATATGGACACTTCCATAAAGCTCTCCCGGGCGTGCTCCTCTTGTGGAACTAATTGCTACTTTTTTGTTACTTCCGTTAGCATTTTATGGGCGCTGTTACCCCACTACTGCTTTTATTGTTGTCCTGACAGGATTATTGCTCCCCTGGGAGCTTGTGAGTCTCTTGAGCACAGTGACTACACTCCATCGCCCTCAGAGCCCTCTGGGCACCCTGGCCCAGGCTTCCCAAGCTGAGGGGCCCTGGCTGGCGAGAGGCTGAGCCGAGCATGCGAAGAGGGCTAAAGGAAATTGGATAAGCAGGGTGTACACACCAGGCTTACCGTCAGTTCCCAAACCCTTCCTGTTTCCTAACCTCGCATCCCCCGGTTTTCTGGGCGTGTTTCTAGAGCCGTTGCATGGAGTCGCTCAGCTGTACTATAAACTATACTATAAACTTCCAAATACATCCCTCTTCTCTTTAGGATCTCCAGAGTTGAGTTTCTTTCTTTTTTTTTAAAAGATTTTATTTATTTATTTGTTAGAGAGAGAGAGAGAGAGAGCACGTACAAGCAGGGGGAACGGCAGGCAGAGGGAAAAGCGGACTCCCCGCTGAGCGGGGACCCCCCCCCCTCCCGACGTGGGGCTCGATCCCAGGACCCCGGGATCATGACCGGAGCCAAAGGCAGACGCTTAACCAGCTGAGCCACCCAAGCATCCCCAGAGTGGAGTTTCTGTGCTTGAAACCAAACACAGGGCCTGAGACATTCTCCCACAGTTATTTGGCCTTCTCTCCCTTCATGCCTTTGCCCCCATCACCCTGCTTCCTCTGTCACGTGGGGTGATGGGAGTCACATACTCTAAGAGCCACGGGAACTCCCAGAGCCATGGGGCTCCCAGGCAATTGACTCTGGGATCAAATTCCAGCCCTGTCGCCTCGTGTTGGACCTTGGGCAAGTGGATGTCCAGTTACGCAGGATGAAGTGGACACCATGTCTACCTTGGGAAGTTGCTCTGAGGATCAAGGTAGCTAATGTACACCAGGCATACAGCTCAGTAGACACTGGTTACCCAACTCCTGACTCCCCTTCCTCAGTTAGCGGTGACAGTCATTGTCATGGATACTGTGACCATGTAAATCCTTAATTATTTCTCTTCTTAGGTACCGATGCCTTAGTTTACCCTGATGCAGGGAAAGCACCTGACCTCCCTTGGCCTCTGCAGAGGATTTGAACTTCTATTGCTTGACTCTGGGGAGGGTGTAAGGAAGCGAGACTTTGCTCTGGATGGCACGATCTCAGGAAGCAGGGCTAATTCTGGGCTTGGGTATTGCAATAAATCTCAACTAGGAGGCAGGAAGACGAGAACAAGGCCAAGGCTGTACTCGATAAAGAAGCAGCAATCACTCATAGTAGCCAGGGGAGGGCGAGGCTTTCTGTTTTGTGGCTTGGACAATGTCCGTGTTTTGTCTATGACCCAGCAAGTTTACAGAGGAGTCTTGTTGTTGTCTTCATTCATCATGGTCACAGGGTGGCCTTATCTGATGTTGATGTTCTATGAAATGTGCCTGTTCGAGAGGAGAACACCCAGGCCTAGCTGGGAGTGCCTGCTAGCTCCTGATGTCAGGGGCTCCTTCTCTTTTTCTCAACAGTAATTCAAGCTGAAATTGTCTCATCCATCAGGCCACAGCTATCAATTATATGGAAAATTTTCTCCATCATGGTTTCAGTTTCTCAAGCGTTTATAATTATAGCAGACCTTCAATTTCCTGTCTTCATGGAGTGAAAATCCTACTGATGGAGACCCTGTTATTGGAGGAGTCTCGACCCACAGGCTACAGATCGAATGCTTTCACTCTTCGTGATAACTGCTAACCAGCACGCCGCCCTCTTCCTGGGCAGCAGGCTCTTGAATATTCCGTTCAAGCTAATGTCGTGACTTTTTGTCACTTGCAGTGATTTCGATGGCCTTGATGAGATCGGATCCTGAGCATTTTTAAGGCAGTACTGTGCCAGGCCATTCAGAGCTCTCGTTGCCTGCAACTCAAGGTCAGGGTTGTGGCTCGAGCCACCTCTGTGGGCAGCCACTTGCCAGACCCAGCACTTTCTGGCTCCAGCCGAAGGTTCCACGGGCATCGTCCCTCTGATAGGCACGCCTCTTTGCCCCTTCCTCGGGGTAAGTCTGCAATCCTAATGCCAACAAATCTGGGGCTGGCCGGCACAGGTGGGATCCTTCTTCCAAACGCATCGGGAGCCGCCCCTCCCCACTGTGCACGTGAACATCCCATCTCCCTGCCTCCCCCCCCCCCCCCGGGGGCTCCTCTCTCCATTCCCGTGACAGTGACCGTGACAGTGACCCGGGGCGGGACTGCAGGCCTAAGGATTAAAGAAGTGTTCTACCACACAGGATGGCATGTTCCACGCCCCCCTTGCAGGGAATCGTGAGAGATTTTTCCCGGGAGTTCTCTCCCTCGGTTTGGGGGAGGAATCTGGTCCAGGAGCTCGACCGCCTCCTGAAGTGGGGGCAGCCTCTTGCCTTTACACCTGCATCTCTCATTAAGACCTCTTCGGCCTCCTCCGGGGCTGTGTCCATTTTGCAGACAGGGGCGCTCTCAGTGGGACCCCGAGGGGACTAGGTGGCTACCCGCAGTTTTTGATATGTTGGGTTGAATAAAATATGCTATTGAAATTAAGTTTACTTGTTCCTTCTAAGTGTTTCTTTTACATTTTTTAAATTATTTATTTCTTTATTATCGTAGTTGACATACAGTGTTATATTAGTTTCAGGTGGACAACATACTGATTCAACAGTTCTGTACTTGACTCAGTGATCAGCACAATTAGTGTAGTCACCATCTGTCACCATACAACATTATTACAGTACAAATTTAACACTACCTATGTGGATCCCATTATATTTGTATCGGGCAGGGCTCTTCTAGACCAGGTGTTGGCAAACCGTGGCCCACTGGCCAAATTCAGCTCACCACCTGTTTGCGTAAATAATATTGTATTGGAATACAGCCATGCCATTTGTTTTCGTTTGTACAGCAGCCGAGTTGAATAGTTGAGACCCAGAGATCGTTGGCCTGTGAAGCCCCAAATATTTGCCATTTGGTCCTTCACAGACACTGCCAACCCCTGTGCTAAGACTAGCGGATAAAATGTACTTTCTACATTTGTGGAATGTATTGAGTCTTTAATTCGATATTAAATATGTATTATAGTCTTTTATCTTCCAGAAAATGGATGCATTTCGGCTAATGGCATATTAAGGTGAGCAGTTAGATAACCAGAACACCCCGCCGCCCAAGTTAGTGGGTGGTGGAGAATTTGCTCCATCTAGTATCCCCTTAGAGAGTTTGTGCCCTCTTCCTCACTGATTGTCCTCACCACGCAGTGACACTGATACACACTCCCGAACTGGGGGCTGGACCTGGGGAAAATCCAGATTCCCACTCTCGCACAGGTCTGAGTGTCGGGCGGGGCTCCAGATCAAGATGAGAGTCCACCGCGTACGAGCAGGAGCCATGATGATTCCATGGAAACGCCTGTCTCGGCCTCCAATCATAGGCTCCAGGTACGCACTGAATGACAGTGAGCAGAAAGCAGTGTCCTTTCAGAACGGAGAGCAGAACCTCCCGCATTACCCCAGATTCCTATCGAACAACATGTGGTCTCTTTTCTTGAACTCCTGCCGCAGAACTCATTGTCGCAAATGATTACACTCTTCATTTCCCTCCTGACCTTTCATCTTTCTTGTTCTTGTCAATTTTCCTCGGGAAGCGTTACTGTTTTGGTGGGGTGTGTGTGTCACGAAAGCACGTTTTGCATCGCGCTGAAAATTACGGCCGCAAAGCCTCCTTAAATTACACTCTAATAGTATTTTTTTGGAAGTCATTATGAATTTTGCTTCTTCGTAACCTTTGCCACTGGGGATCACATAGCACAGCTCAACGTTTCCGTTGCTGCGTTTTATAATGGTAGTAATGTAAGAATTTACTGGGGACTTTATATACCGAGACAAAAGCATGCCTCTTTATGAAGCTATTAAACACCATGGACTTTCCCACATGAGAGATCAAGCTTATTGTATTTCCCAAGTCTTCCAGCAGTTTCCCCACAGCACCGCTCCACTGTGGGAGACGGTGTGGTGCACCCAGCCTCTCCCCAGCACGGGCTTGTTAGCGTCTTGCCTGCAACCCAGCAAGATCACCAAGGCATAGCCGTCAAAGACAACTCGCCGCTCCGTCACCAGACTTGTTACTACAGGGCACCTGGCCTCTTTGCGGGAAAGGTTATTATATTTCCTTTTGACAATGGAAGATTTTCAAGGGCCAACAATGTAATTTTTTTATAGCAGAGATTAAAGTTAAAAACGTGACAAGCAGAGAGCAATGTGCTTTTTTTTGCAGATATCCAGACATTTTCAGCCAAAGAAGGCAGTAAGCCGCATGATAAAAATTCGAAACCGAAGCTCCCAGGGTTCTCCAATTAGATACTTATCTTTGCTTTTATGGGTGAGGCTTCGTTTAAGACAAAATTTCTAATGGGGAAAATATGGTTTCACTACCCAAATGCATTTGCTAGGGGAATGGCAGACCGCTGCGACATAGGAGACATTACTTACATTAAAAAAAAAAAAAAAGGTCAAATAATATACCTTTATGTGCATAAGACTTGAAACTCAGTCCATTTAGGAGCAGCGGTGGTACTCATTAAGGCTCTCTTTGGGGTAATTGAGTCATTAAAATCAATTGTGTTTCATGGAAATGTCCAGAACATTTCTTAGATTTGAAGGTTCGCGTTTTAAAAATATATATATATATATTAAGAGTTCTCTGAATCTGGAGGTATTTACTGTGTGGTTTTAGTCACTGATATAACTCTGAAACTATGTGAAGCTGCCTATGAGATATAAATCATTCCACTGCCAAACATCCTCGTTTCTTCTTTGATTAGAAGAAGTTAGGTTTCTTTCTAATGGTGGGCTGGTCGCGGGCTGCGTCACTGAGCTGACAGCAGGCCATCCACGTGGACACTCCAGCGCGCGGTGGCAGCTAAGGAAATAGCCCACGGGGGCATTGCTTGTGCACGCTTAAATCGCAATGGGGCAGGGACTTCTGACTTGCAGGGCGGACAGTTCGCCAACCCCATGAAGAGTGTGCTTCTCATTCGCTGCTTTACGCTTCCAGCCACAGTCCCCCGAGCCCTGGACCCCTTGCACTGTGAGCCCGTGGGAAAAGCAGTCACAGGACCGTTTTGAGCTCGTAATCCTCCTCCGCGTGTGAGGCTTTCCTGGGACTCGGTGCTCACAGCCGGGGCCAGCGAGCCCCTCCCTGAAGCCGGGGAAAGTGAGCGTGCCGCCCCCCCCCCCCGCCCCCGCCGGTGTCCATCAGGTGCCATCCCAGGGCCTGCTGGGTAGGGCTGGCTGCCCTTGACTTCTCTTTGCTGTCGGGAGGCTGGCGGGCAAATCAAGGCGCTGTCGGAAGGACAGACGTGGTGAACGGACGTACGAGACCTTTTCAGGTCCATCTCCTGAAAAAATAAGCTTAGAGAGAGTGAGATGTCGGAGGCCCTGACCTGGTCCTCCAGCGCTATTGGGCAGCACATATTTTCAGCATCTGTCATAAAACCTCACATTGTTATGAGGGACTCTTAAGTTTAACGGTGTGTAAATTTTTTTTTAACTCTTGTTGCTTCTTATCTGCTGCCTGCAAATGTGGAAAGCCCCCCCCCTTTTTTTGTATTTAGCTTTAGAGGCACAAAGAGAAAAATACAAAGCACCAAATGCCCTGCGTTAAATTCCCAGAGAATTTTGTGCTCAGAAAAACGTCCACATGCTAGTGCTCCTTGGCCTGTGGAAATTTCCAGACCCCAGGTGCCCAAGGCCCCGACGTTAATTTTCTTTTGGCTCCTCAGACCTCCCTACCTGCACCTACCTATGGCTGTTGAAGCCCCCGCCACCGCCCAGTTGCTGGCTCTCGCCTCCGCCCGGAAAACTCTCCTGGTGTCTGGTCCCCCCCGCCATGGGTGGAGGAACTCAGTGCTCCCTTGCTCGGCCAATCATTCACACGCTGGGGAATGTGGGGAATGCAACTCAAGGAGAAATGAGAAGAAAATAATTTTTAATTTCAAAGAGAATCCAAGATATCTCTACACCATGAATATATGAATACTGTACAATTTATGAGGTGCTGGAAAATATACTACATTACATGGTCCAATTTAATGCAATCCATGGAGCTCCAAATGCCCTTTAGAGTGTTTGAAGCCAACATTTACAAATACAGTTCTAAATAGAGGATAACTAAATGGGTGTTATTATTCTGTTCTGAGCCTGCTAACGAATTCTCAAGAACGTAGCATGAATTGGTTGTCAAGGTAATGTCTGGGAAGGTGGCAGAAACTGTCACTAAGCCAAGTGGAAAAATTAAACCCTCTCCTCATCATATTCCAGGAATTCTCAAGCAAAAGGAAATTCCTAGACGCTTCTCGGAGCCCTTTTGTATTCTCCTTTCTTTCATCCCTCAATCCTCTTTTCCATTTCCCTACAGATGACCAAACGAAATAGAATGCTCCCCAAGAAAACTCATTTTAAGAGGTTGAGCTCAGGGTCAGTCTTTTTTTTTTTTTTTTTTTTTTTATTTTTCATCTACGGGTCTTTCTTTTAGTTTATACCCTCTGGGCTGATTCAAATTAGAAGAGTATTTTGGACTCTCTACGGAGGACACATGGTAGAATAACCTAAATTGGAAATGCATGTTTCATGATAACAGACATTTCCACTCTTGCTGGGCATTTCCAATTGCTGGAAAGCACCTCTGTGACATGAGCTAATCCACAGACCCTCTGGAGACTCGGCAGAGAAACTGAGGCCATGAAAGTGATTACAGGGCCATTAAGCACAAATGGTGGAAAAGAAATTACATTTGAATTTTTTTTCCTATTCTGCTTTCATATAAATTACATAAGACAATGGAAAGAAAAGACCCATCTGGGTTTGGGTTTCATAAAATGGGACTCACATCTGCTTTGGTATGTCATATAAATATTCCCTCATTAGAGAGTTCAGTCTATGAAACACTTTTGGTCAAAAAAACATTAAGAAAAAAGGGGGAGAGATTGCTTTTCATGGATACTGATTATTTTTAAATCCTCAGTTCTAAATATTAACTGGCGAACACCTCAGAGGATTGGATGTAACTTTATTTTTAGAAATTAAAATATCTTACGCTCCGTCTGCTTTAGCCAAGTAATGCACATTGCTTTTTCCATTTGTTAAACAGGAGACCTGATGCTTCTTCGTCAAAAAATGAAGGGCCTTTTGTGCTCAGTTCAGCTTTTAAAAAAGGGCTGAGCATGGAAACGTGTATGTTTATAGGTACATCCTTTGGCCTCATCAACATGAACGAGATGAATGCTTCTTACCGTATTAAACACAGCAAAAATGATGGGATGTCCCTTCTGTGATTAGCTTACGTAAGATAGTGACTTCTGTCTTGCTGTCAGATTCTCTCTATGGCCTTTGGGGTTGCACACTTTGATGAAGCAAGCTGCCATGCGGGACAGGCCCATCCGGCAAAGAACTGAGGGCCACCTCCAGCCAAAAGCAATTGAGGCGGAGATCCTCAGTCTGACCACCCTCTAGGAACTGAATCCTGTCCGCTTGTGGACCCGGAAGCAGATCCTTCTCCAGTCAAGCCTTGAGATGACACCCCAGCCTTGGCCCTCTACTCTGTTGTAGACTTGTGACCCCCTGTGGAGCAGAGAGCCCAGCTAAGCCGTGTGTGGACTCCTGACTCAAGGAAACTGTGTAAGAATAAATGTGTATTGTTTTACGTCGCCAAGTTTGTGGTCACCAGTAATGCAACAATAGCCAATCTAGTGCCCTGGGGGGATTCCGGATCCGGAATTTGTTTTTGTCAAGCATGCACAGACCCGGGGGCGCCTGGGTGGCTCAGTTGGTTAAGCGTCTGCCTTCGGCTCAGGTCATGGTCCCAGGGTCCTGGGATCGAGCCCCGCATTGGGCTCCCTGCTCCGCGGGAAGCCTGCTTCTCCCTCTCCCATTCCCCCCTCTCTTGCGGTCTCTCTCTCTGTCAGATAAATAAACAAAATCTTAAAAAAAAAAAAAAAAAAGACACACAGACCCGGGAATGAGGGGCACGAAGGAAGAAGTTCTTACTCACGGATCTCTAGAAACAGGAGTCACGACATAACCACAGAGGGCCACGCGAGGAAGGACCAGAGTCAGGAGGCAGAGGGGCAATGGAAGAGCATGGGAAAAGCTTTTATAGTGCTCTGCACAGCAAAGAAAGGGACAAAGCAGGATAGACAGACTCGGGATTGGCGAGTTTGAATGATTTCAGGGCCCTTCAGGATGTAGGGACTGCCCCTCGTTGCCTGGTAGCCGGCCCTGGACTGATAGTAGGGCAAGGCAACTGCCTTAGTCTGTACAAGCTGCACAGAACACCACAGATTGGCTGGTTTATAAACAACAGACATATAGTTCCTGCAGTTCCGGAGGCTGGAAGTCTGAGGTCAGGGTCTGGGCAATGCCCTCTGCGGGGTCGCAGACTCTTGCAGTGTCCTCTCCTGGAGGCAGGGGTGAGGGAGTTCCCTGCGGTTTCTGATCCCATCATTGGGCTCTGCCCTCGGGACCGAATCACTTCCCAAAGACCCCACCTCTGAATACCATCATACTGGGGGCTGGGATTTCAACATATGAATTTTGGAGGGGTACAAACATTCTGACCGTGACATGGGTGGTGGCTCAACCTGGGAGAGCTTGATCAAGGAGGTGGCTGGCAGGTGTGGGCTGTGGCTGATGGCTCTGCCGCCGTCTCCGGGACTGAACTAGCTCTGGAGGGGCGGTCTCTCCAGGATCGGCGAGGCTCCAAATGTCAAAGCATCATAAAATACAGAAAACACGCAACATAAGTAATACACGTAGGTGACGTCTGGGCAGCTAGGACAACAGCTGCCCCCAGTAGCACATTACGGGCACGAGCTTGTCCGTTGTCTCAGCAGTGCTACGAGGTGGGCGAACGTCCCTTGCTCCCCATTTGTGTAAGGGAAGAAGGCTCAAGCACAGAGAGAGTAAATAACCTGCTGGAAATCACACCGCGAGTCCAAACAGTGCTCTGAGACTAGAGAGGGTAGAACCTTCTATTGGCCGAGCCCATTTAAACCTTCAGCAGTGTGAAATGTGATTGCTTTCTAGTCTCTGTAGGGTCTGAGGGGCACTCGGGGAAATGTGTTTCAGGGTCTGGAGATTTTAGGTGCCACACTAAACAGGAACCTTCTCTATGCAGACTGCTGATCTGTACCGAGCAGCCACACAAGGAGACTTCCGAATCAACTAAGCTTGTTGGCCCAATACTGGCAGGAAGAACGGGTCATGGCCACCCATCGGCGGCCCCGCCTTCCCTCCCCAGGCTCATCCCGGGGCTGCCACGATATGTTCTTAGCTCGGCAGTGTCTGGCCCCGTCCTGACCAGGAATGAGAGCGTCTCCTCAATCTCAAGTGTGCCAGTAGCGGGATCTGGGATGGGTTTTGCTGTCCTTGCACCACCAGGTCCTGGGCGCTAGGGCCGGGCCGTTAGCTGTCCCAGCTGGATTAGCGTGCCTGGTTTCCCCGCTGAGACCGGCATTTTCCTGACCAAGTAGAGTTCCTGGGACATGGCTTAACTGCGAAAAACTGGAAAATTCTCCTTTTCGGGGATAAAGCAACCCAAGTGTAGGGTGGGGGCTGGACCGGATGGATTGTAAGGGCTCTTCCCATCCTGAAAAGCTCTGACTCCACGTTTGCTTGCCTTCCTCGGTAGTTTCCCTTATTATTTTGTCTCTCCTGCTAGATCATGAACTTTCTGTGATCTGTGCCTTTATCTATGTATCTTACACATAAATATTTTTAATTTAAAAAATGCAAGATGCTTATAGTCTCGATAGTTCTTATGTTGGAGATGAAAATGGATTTAGGAAAACAATGACGTTCCAAAAAAAGGTCAGAAATAAAAATAGCCTTTTATTCTTTTTTTTATTATTAAAGATTTTATTTATTTATTTGCGCAAGAGAGAAAGAGCAGGAGGGAGAGGGAGAGAGAATCTGAAGCCGACTCTGTGCTGAGTGCAGAGCCTGACACGGGGCTTGATCCTACGACCCTGAGATGGTGACCTGAGCCGGAATCAAGAGTCGGACGCTTAACCGACTGAGCCACCCAGACGCCCCAGAAATAGCCTTTTATTCTTAGAAAAATGTTCCCCTTTTATGTTGTTCCTTTATAGTTATTCTATATGATTAAGTCGATGAGCACAGAAACCCAACGACCCACACTGTGTCTCATTATGATGGAGGTTTTGTTTCAGTTAAAAATAAACCACCTTACACAAAAAAGGCAAACGTGTCCATTAATATTGCTAATTACTTCTAGCACATTCTGGAGATGCTAGCCAAGATTAGAGTCATGTTGGCCAGTTCTATTTTTAATATGATGACTGAAAATTTTCATGTGGCTGGGCAGAATGGAATGACCCCAGATATTATTTTTTTTTTAAGATTTTATTTATTTATTTGAGAGAGAGAATGAGAGAGAGAGAGAGAGAGCATGAGAGGGGGTTGGGTCAGAGGGAGAAGCAGACTCCCCGCCGAGCAGGGAGCCCGATGCGGGACTCGATGCCGGGACTCCAGGATCATGACCTGAGCCGAAGGCAGTCGCTTAACCAACTGAGCCACCCAGGCGCCCCAGATATTACTTTTTTAACACAGAGCCGGGGTTGGCAAACTACAGCCTTTGGGCCAAATCTTGCCCTCCGCTCGCATTTGTAAATAAAGTTTTGTTGGAGCACCATGGTGCCCATGTGTTCACATTTGCCTATGGCTACTTCCACACCCCAACAGCGGCACTGAGCATTTGTGATAGGGACCGTGCACCAGCAAAGCCAAGAGTATTTCTTTGTCCCTTTAAAGAAAGTGTCTGCTGACACCACACCTTAACTTGAGGGGCAGTTAATAAAGTATAAGCTTTATTTTATTTTATTTTATTTTATTTTACTCTTTTATGGTCCTCATTTCCTTTTGAGCAATGAGCAATAGGCAGTTTTTCAGTCCATTTATATGATACCTCCCTCTAAAGAATGTTAAGTCTGTTTGCTTATAGATTTGCACATCTGGTACAAGGCTTGTAAGTTCTTTTTCCAGATTCAGAGAGGTTAATTGGCCTTCATAAAGTTGCACACACAGATGATAGTGGGAGGCCAGAAGAGAGCTCAGGTTTACAATTCCGAAGTCAGGCCCCTTGTGATGCGCATTTGTGTTTGAAGTTGCGGCTCCTACGTTGCACCAAAACCAGTGGAAAAGGAAAATCCCGAGTCAACCAACCGGTTCTCTGTGTACCAGTTAACCTGAGTAATTAATGCCAGTCCCAAAACGTGCATCGATGCCAACAATCACACTTGCAGACAAGTGCATCTTTCAGGAGGCAGGACGGTTGCCATCTAGTCCGCGGTGCCTTTTCTAAGTGACTCAGTTAGAATGGCGCTTCCACTTTGTACCCCCAGTGTATCTGCCCTAAACCCGGGGGCCAGCTTCAGTCAAGGTCCTCCTTTGTCTACACCTTTCCCCAGGCCCAGTGGGCCAAGAGGATGTGGAGCCCCCTTCTGGACCATACCCCTTGCACCCAAGACCTAGAAATTCCCTGCTCAAGTGCCCAAGCCTGCTTCCAAGCCTACATGGATTGTTCCTGATGTTCCTCACATACCCAAGAGCACAGGGCAGACTGTGCTGCCATGCACACCCCCAGGCCTGAGAGTTGGGCCAAGCGGGCGGCTGTTTGCCTAATGTTCAGATGACCCTTGGATGTGCAAGCTAAGGTTTCTGCTCTCATAAAGCCTTCGTGGTTTGCAGTGGAGCTGGGGACGGGAAGAGGCACTGTGCTCTGGCCAGGCCTCTATTTACACTCTTGCCTGGGCTCTGCAAACTCCTCATGGTACCTAAAACTCATAGTCGGTTTGCAAACTTGGTTTTTAAGGCCAGTATTCTTGGTTTTGTAAACTAACTGCTTTACAAACGGTCTCTCCCTGCTCAGCTGTAAAGTGTGGGAATGCAAAAGCCGCCTCTTCTATGTTTCCACGTCTCTGGTATCCGCACAGTGGTCGGGACATTTTGGGTGGTCAGCGGATATTTGAGGACTGAAACAACACCATCCATGTCACTAAGTTGACAACGGAATGGAAAGTCAGTGTTCCTAATACTGTTGCTGCATAACAAACCACCCCAAACTCAGTGTCGTGAAACAACCGTTTGATTATGTTCACAGCTCTGGGGGCCAGGAATTTGGATAGGGTGGGTGGCATGGCTTGTGCCTGCTCTACCATGTCTAGAGCCTCAGCTGGAGAGACAAAGACCCGGGGCAACTTAACAGCTGGGGCTGGAATCACCAGGCCGCTCGCTCGCTCACGTGTCTGGCAGGTGATCCTGGCTGGGGCCGGACTGTGATACGTGGCCTCTCTCCACAGCTGCTTGGGCTTCCTCACGGCATGGTGGCTGGGTTCCAAGCGCGAACATTGGCAAAATAAGCAGCCTTGGAGGTCACTGCTGTCACGAGCTCAATGAAATTCAAGAGGAAGGAAAGGAAACTAGACTCCCACATTTTGAGGGGAGGAGAGCCTAAGACACATTCTAGGAAGAGCATGTGGGACAGGAGATACAGGTGTGGCCAAATTTAGAAAAATAGAATCTGCTACGGTTAGGTAGATATTCTTCTAGAAAAATTAACACCTCTACCCAGACCTATGGAGAGGAACGGCAAACTTGTCCAAGAAAACAAAACAAGTAAAACGAAGAAGATCTACTTTTCACCGCCGCCCCCCACCCTGCAGTGTTCAGAGAGGTCATGAGGAACCTATTGTGGTGTCAAGTGTGGACTGCGTCTATGAGGTGAGCGGGCTAAAACGTGCTCCATTTAGAATAACGATTCGTGGCTTGCACTGGGCCGCTTTCCCATTGAGTGGTTGATCGTTCCATTGCATTTGCTTCATCCCAGTGGTATACAGTTACTTTTATATGAAGTCCTAATATAGCTTTTCAAAAATAAGACAGGAAGTTTCATGCTCTAATGAACTAATATAGTAAAACGTCAATATCATTAGCTGGAAAAATAGCAGACAAATATTTGAGTTAAACTCAGCTATGAAAGTTCTTTTCTTTGGAAAAGGTCTTGTATTGAATGATGCTTAATTTGACATCAAGAATTTATAGTCATCACCATTAATACAGCAAAAATGTATGACAAATAAGGAAACGCAGTGTAAAGATTCATGGAATTTGGTGTCCCCGTGGTTTAATTTAAGTTTGGGGCACGTGAACAAAATACAGTGATTATATGAAGTCTTCAGAAGTTTAAAAGTGTATATAAATTTAGAGTAACAAAGTGAATTCAAAGAGCAGGGGAAGCTGAAATGCTAGAGGCCACGCTGACACACCATTATAAAAATCCAAACGGGGTAGTCTCCCACAGTGTCTCGAATTTTTCAATTTAATTTGCTCTTTTAGATTCTGAAAGCGGCTCTCAAAAAAACAGGAGACCCATGCTTCCAGGGCTGGCTCAGAAGTGATTTTGAGTGGTGTTGTCCAGAATCCCCCATAAAGCATTTCTTTCTACGCCTCCTCCTTCTCCCAGCTGAGCTCTCTTAGAGGTTAAGGAAGTCCTTGCTCCCATCTTGTAGGGGTCTCAGAAGGGGGCAAAATTTTAGCTCCAAAACATCCAGCCTCTTCCCAAATGCCCTTCTCCAAATGCAACCTCTGGGTCTTATTGGACAAGCACTGACCTGCCGGATCACCAGGGTAAGGAAGCAGACCGAACTGACCTTGGAGATTAAACTCACACAGAGATAATCCGAGAGTACCTTCCAGTTGTGTAGCCCGGTGGTTTTCAAATCCGCTCTGCAGAACATCTGTAGCTCCCACTTGCAGGAAGTGAAGGGGGCTATAGCAGATGGAGCTCTGTGCGCCCCACGCAAATGTTAATGAGATGGCTCTGGGTTTATCTGTTTTCTGTATCAGCCTGCCTTTCAAGTTGTCGCTTGAAGAGCTTTTCCATGGTAGTTTTGCATGCCGCCTTTTACGCTCACCTCAGTTGGTCCTCACAAGTACTGGTGTTCCAGAATGGCTTCTGGGCATCTTTAAATAACTCAGAGAAGGTTCATTTCAGTTCTCCACTCCCACCCGTGGTTAGCCTAGTTAAACATTTTTTAGCACCATGAACTAAAATAATAATGGTAATAAACAAAAGAGGTCATGGGCAAAGTAATGGTGCCTTTGGTTCCAACGTAGAAGGGTCTCAGGATTTGAACATTCTTCTTATTAAGTTACCGAGAATTATTTGTTTAATTATGAAAACTTTAAGAGACTAATAGATCCCAAATTAATGACACGTGTTGACTGTGACTTGGTTCTGCCTGGAGTCTCACTATTTTGCTTGTTTTACGAGGCAATTCAGGGAAAAGGAAAAGGGAGAAGCATTGAGAAGGCCATGTCAAATCTCAAGTTTCCACTGAAAAAGATCTCGTTTAGCAGAACGAGAAATATGTGCTCTGTCGCGCACTTGTGCTTGACCGCAGAGAACACTAGAAAATGCACCCTTTGGCTCAGTGGCCATTTCCTCGGGACAACTCAGTACCAAGGAGAGGGAGGAAGACTGTTTGCTTGGCCGAGATACTTTCTGCCACACTGCTTCTGGGAAACTGAATGCTTGGCAGTGGTGTAGCCAGATTCGGGTTCAAGTGTGAAGGGACCGGCTTCATGGGCTAGGCCCATACAGCGAGGTCTGTGGCTTCCTACCTGCATAGCCAACTCCCTCGTTCTTGCTTCTTCTACCCCAGAACCGTCCGAAGAGACCGTTAGCCACCACCTACGACTCAGTATTGAGATTAATTCGGGTCTTCTGACTGCTCATCTCAGGAGAAGGGGGAAAGGAGATGTCGTGCTTGACTGGACAGTGAGGGGATTTCTTTTGTCCACTGTCTGTCAGGGCCACCCGCAATAGAGACCGTAAGGCCCAGAAATCTGCATGGAGCCAGGCCCGGCATATGGCTTCTAGGTCTGCCTCCGACATTTCCCTCGTTAGTCACTTCCTCATCCTTAAACCATTTCTTCCTTTGGTTACTTGGACATCACATTTCCCTCACTCCTCTCCCCTCTCTCCTTAGAGGGTCAGGGATTTAAATTTCTCCTCACGGACTTATGACTTCCAATTTTCTATCTCTAGCCTTCGTATCTCCTTTGAGCTAAAAACCAGCCTCGTGACAATTCCAGGTCCGTGTCAATGGGAAATGCGAATTTCACATGGCCTCCTCAGGGATGCCATTCCCGACTACGATTTTCCATTAACCAACCTCTTCCACTCCTTGTCAAACATCCACTTTGATTGTCTCTGTAACCCTATCACTCCCTGAAGTCACGTGCGCATTTATGTTTGCTTGTTTATCATCCACGCTAAATAGGTACATGCCACAGGCGCTAAGACTTTGCCTGCCTTGTGCAGAGCCTAGCACAGTGCCTGGAAAATGGGAGATGTTCCCCCAGATGTTTGTCAAGTGAATACATGCAGAATCTGTTGTAGGCAGGCTCCCTCTGAAATGCTAAGTGCAGATCGAGGGACACAAATGCAGAAGTAGCGGACGTGTCGGCTAGAGGAGTTGGAATTACTTTTCCACCAAGACCACTCACAACAGGGGAGAGGTAACTGCGCACCAGGATTCTGGAGTGCTAGCCTATTGGGAAGCAGTGGTGAGGCAGGTAAAACCCGACAGATATTTGGTCAAGTTTGTAATTACTGCATAGAAAAAAAAAAAAAAATAGAGTGTTGAGTCCCTAGATTCCCGGATCAGGGTGGGTAAAGATTTTTCTGTAAGAGGCCATCTAATAAATATTTTGTGGCTTGTGAGCTGTATGGTCTCTGTTGAAACTACTCAACTCTGTCGTTGTGGTATTCGAGCAGTCGGAGACAGCATGCGAGCCAACGGGGACACCTGGGTTCCAATGACACCTTTCTTTACGGGCACTGAAATGTGAATTTCGTATAAATTTCACTCGCCACCATATTTTTATTCTTTTGATTTTTTACAACCCTATAAAAATAAAACAAAACCAAAACACACACACACACACACACACACACACACACACAAAACCCCATTCTGAGCTCACGGGCCAGAGAAAACCAGGCAACAAGCAGTAGTGTGCTGACCCCTAATCTAGATGGTCAGACAGCTCAGCCTTGTACATATCAGGGTTTTTTTTTTCTTCCCAGCTCTCATGGCTACTTTATAAATAACGTTTCATAAAACATTTTCGTGTAACCCCTGGACTTGAGTCTCTAGGGGTGTTCTGGGTCGGAGGGAGGGAATAAGAAGAGGCTCCCAAGCCTAAATGGTTAACGTTTATATTGCAACATAAATAATTCTTTGCTCCAGATTGCCTGTGCTATCCATGTAGAATGATTAATGTCAAGAAGATAAAATGATGCAGTCTCTTGAATTTGATTCCAGCTGTTCCCGTCTTTGATATGATTTGTGAATGACATTTGTATTTTTCACTGGTGATTAGTTAATGCTGGGAAGGACGGCCAGATGATAGCTGTCTAGAATTCTAAAGCCAAAGATTTACTTGGCTGGAAACCTGTTCAGTGGAATATCGTTACAACATTTAACACAAATTCATTGAGCATTTGTCATTAGAAGGTGCTTAGCATTGGGGAATGCTAAGCAATCTATAGCCTGAAGAATTTCTTAGGCCTTTTGATTATACCATGATTACAAAACAATGGTAACCCCAAAAGGCTTCTAGCCACATGAGGTATTAGTCTTGTTTAGATTGAAAATGAACTCTTAAAGAAATGACTCCATTTTTTTCCTGAGAGCCCTTTGTTGGCTCATTCGTGGCTAGAGGACACCTCAAGTCTACCTCTTAGTTTAGAAGCCACGTGTCAAAAGTTACTGGGGTTAGGCCATGATGACAGTAGCGACCATTTCTGGAGCCACTAACAATGCGCCAGGCACTAAACTTTTTTACACTCATTTTGTATTCACAGCAGGGCTTTTAAGCATTATGCTAGGCTGTCAGAATATTCTTCCACCCACCGAATCATCGGAAGGGCAGGCAGTTTGGCCTCTTGTTCTCTCTGCAGCCATGTGGCCCCTTAGGTTGTGACTCTCTGTGGATGAGGATGGGATGAGTTTAATCCCAAGTTCTTCAACCTCAACCCTGGTGACCTCTAGGGCTGGACCATACTCTACTGTAGGGGTGCCCTGTGCCACCTAGGATAGTTAGCAGCATCCCTGGTCCCTTCCCACTAGGTGCCTGTATCTTCACTTCCTGCACGAGGCCATCTTGTCATGAGTTTCTTTTTAGTCCAGGAATTAAAATGGGAGCTGCGTCTGCTTTATCATGAATCCTGCTTCATGGAAAATAGGAGTTCATTACGACGTTGGCAGCGGCGGCTGGACTGATTCTTTACTCTGGATCCAAATTAGTATAAAGGAGGTATCCATGTTTTTGATAAATGAAAGGAGCAGATAATAAAGGAGTCTCCCTCTGTGTGTGTGTGTGTCTCTGTCTCTGTCTCTGTCTCCCTCCCTCTGCCCATCTCTTTGGGATCAACATCTCCGTAACCTTGAGGTCAATAAACCAGCATTTCCTCTGCATGTGGGATCATGGGCATATTTTTTGTTTTTCTCTGTGCTATTCTTTAAAGTGGAACTTTCTGCAACAAACATATATCGTTTTTTAAATCAGATACAAATTCCTTTAAAAAAAAAATGGAGTCGCTAACCCACACTTAGATTTCTAGCTGGTGTTAACAATTTCTTTAGACAATCCGAGCCTCAGCTTTCTGATCAGACACGAGTGCCGTTGTAGCTCCAACGGTGAAACTTCTCGGAGAGGACTCGATTGGTGGACACAGGAAAATAGTATCTGTTACTTAATTGCGCACATACAATTAGAGCAACGTCCTGAAAATTTGAAATGCCAGGGACCTGGAAAAATAAACATTCCGTCGCCAGTTTTGAGTTATGTAATATTTTCATTACAGAACAACGGGGAACAGGAACAGCAGTTGCTTTGAATTACATGCTATTTGGGATCAGCAACAGTGGATTAACAAGGTTTTACTACGTTTCAGATGTTTGTCGATGATTGATTGTCGGCTTTCATATCTACATATGCTTACCAGGCTTTCAGGGCACAGGGTCTTCAAGACCGAGGTTATGTTTTTTATTGATTCTGCACAAGGCCAGACCACACCGGAGAGCCCTATAATACACTGGCGGGCTATTTTGACTATTGATAACAGCGCGCAGACTATTTAGCTCAGGATCCCAAGGCCAAGGTGGAAACAGCCCTGGAACAATGCCTGCAAAGGCGTTTTATGACTAAAAAGCCCCAAGCAAGCATATAGCTTTCCCAATCAGCAAGGGCACTTGGCTCCAGCCTGTCATTAAAATGTGGGCACGGGCCCAGCCCCAGGCCCGGGAAAGTAGGCCCCCTCCATGATCAGGCTTCCCTGAGCAGAGCAGAAAGCCCTGGCTGTGGGCCTCCTGGAAGCCGGGAAGTTTCCTTGAGTGGCCTGGATGCCTAGAGAAGTTGGGAGAAGTGATGGCTTTCAGGCCGGGGCCTGCGGAAGCAGACTTCCCAATTTCTCAGCCAAAGAACATAATCCTGAAGTGGAAAAACAAATGAAACTCATACATACTGAACCCAACGGCTCCCTTTCCTCATTGGCAAGGAAATGGTTGCGAGAAGGTTGCGGACCAACACCGCGAGGGGGCCACACTCCTTCCTTCTTCCTGCAGCGGGAGCCAGAGGGAGCTGGGCTCAGAGCTAGCGAGGTCAGAATGGCCAATCCGTCGGTGGGTCCCGCTGATTGGCAGCGCCCTCCGTGGGCCTCTCTACGCCATCAGGACACATTTCCTTTGGTTCTTAATTTTTGTTTGGCTTCTGGTTCTTTGACCGATGGAAGCAATCGGATTTCTTATCCAGAATTAAATTGTTAAGTCCCTTATTGCACAAGGGAGGAAACGTTCTCAAGTAATTTTCATTCAGATGAAATGGGGATAAACCGGTCTTGAAATAGAAGGAAAGAATTAAAATAGTAACTCTATTCCCAGGTATGTTTTCCTCCCGTAGGAAACAGTGGTTTAAAGTTTATGGAGTAGGTTAATGAGTTGGAGAACCTTGCCTTTTGGCCCCTGTCCTAAAATAAGACTTAAACACACTTCAAAAATATACAACACTTCTCATTAATGGTGAATAAAGAATTAGGGTTTGAGTCAGAATGCCTTCTGTAAAGGCAGAATGATTCATATAGTAACATGTAGTAGAAATGAAATTTTTTCAGAAATGAAATATTTCATTGATTAAATGATTCCCGGAACACCGTGGGCATTTATTTTCCTTTGCTTTTTCCCTCGTGCTCTTTGATATTTTTCACAATTTTCTTCCATCGATATACAGGACCGGACTGGAGAAAATGGACTAAATCTGAGAGCTGAAAAATTGATGTGGTATCAAGAGGGCCTTTCAAGAAGCGGAGTTGCTGTCAAAAGTCTGTAGAAAAGGAAAATTAAAAGGGCTTTTTTTTTTTTTTTTTTTTTTTTTGGTTCTTGCTTGAAGGGCATGGGATGGATTGGAGGACTTTTAAGCCTGTTCTTTTATTCTAATTCTGTTTATCTTTTGTGGCTCCAGAGCAGAAGCTTTGTCCTCCTGTCTAATATTAAGTTAATGGGAATGTGTGTAACTCGAAAAGCTGGGCATCTGTTGACTAGTGACAGTAAGTTGCTTATTTTCTCTTGCTGTCACTTTTCATTCAATCCGATCTCTTGGATCACCTAAACCCACACGTAGCTTCTTTTTGCGCTGCATGAGACGCTGGAGGCCGGAAGCACCACGAACTTCTGGGCTATATGGCGGCAAATGAGAGCAGGTTCAGCCAAGCATCAGTTGTGTGATTCTTTTGATCTTGAAACAAATTTGATTCGAATACGTCCTATATAAACCTATCACGGACACCCTCCCTCCCTCCCTCCCTCCCTCTCTTCTTTTGTTTCCTTTCCTTCGATTTTCCTTCCTCCTTCCTTCAATCCTTCCTTCCCTCCCCTAAATCTCTCTCTTCCTTACTTCCTTTTGGTAGTAAACATCCACTGAAGACATGCACCAAACTAGCAGCCGCATTAGGCACCAGAGATAAGAAAAGATAATAAACACAATCCCAACCCTTCAGGGAGCTTACGGCCTAAGAGAAGGAAAAAAAATCCCTCAGGGGAAAGCGGGCAGAAATTTGTGGATTCTTCTGAACTGCATAGGGAAGGAAGAAAGGAAGGAAAGAGAAAATATGGTAGCTCCACATTGGGGTTAGCATATTCTTTCAAAAAGCAGCCCCCCATGTTCTCTGTAGAATACGTTTCCAGCTGGTAGCAAAAACAAAACAAAATCAAAAACCAAAAAGCTATTCTCTCAAGTTAGCCTTGGGAAGAGAAGCTTAATGTAATGACAGCGGAGCGATGGTGTGGCTGCGACCGGGGGCAGGGTCTTCCCTGGAGGTCTGATGTGGAAGGGCAGGGTGCCAGGATTTCCTGGGCTGTTCAGAAATAATCCATATTTGCAGTGCAGAGAAATATTGTGAGAGCTTAAATAAATTCCTTTCAGGTATCTCTTAAAACTCACACTGTCACTTCATTCCTTCTTTTTTTTTTTTTTTTTGCAAATAATAATCTCTATAACATTATCAGCAAGTATACAAAAATTCCTTCTATCTGAATTCCACAGATACCTCAAATCAGATCTCCTGGGTATTTGCTTATTGGCAGCTTTCAGATCCAGCGAGAAGCTGGAAGTGTTTCTTCTTCCCACATCCCTGCCTCGCTCTCTCCCGACTTTACTGATGGCACCGTGGGCACACCGGGGACGTTGACCCGTGAGCGGGATGACAGCTGCATTATTGACAGTCACCCCGCGAGTGACGCAGTGGCCCGGGAGCAGAAAGGAAAGGATAGAAAATTGTAGGAAGGTGACATGAGAAGATCCTGTGGACAGAAGGAATGGTATTATGAAAGAACATATATAACATTATAATGTTATAATGATGTAACGTTGATGTTACGATTGAAGCGCTCATCTGAGCCAGTGGTTCTCAAACAGGAGTGACTGTGACCCCCAGGGGACATGTGGCAGTGTCCAGATATATATTTGGTTATCACAACTGGGAGTGGCGAAGACCAGGGATGTGACTGAACATCCCACAATGCGCAGGACAGCCTCCCAGCAAGGAATTGTCTCGCCCCAATTGTCCATAGCGCCGAGGTGGAGAACTCCTGCTTTCGAGAAAGGACAGCTAGAGAAAACACTGAGCGACGATGAAATCAGGGCATCAGAAGACTCTGTCCACAGAACAAGTGAGGGGAGGAAGAAGGGTTTATGGAAAATATATTCAACAGATACCGGCTTTCCTGTCTTTTGTCTCCACGAAGGTAGGAGATTGTGCTTGGCCATCTCGTTAGACCCCAAATACACAGGCAAACAAAGTTCGTAATATCCTGCCTAAACTGAAAAGGCGAACTTGACACCCAGACCGTAATTAGCAAGAAGGAACAACTTCCTCACTTTTCCCCAGTTCACCAAGGCGTTCGAACACATTTGAAGGAAGCCACGCTGCTTCCTTCCAGAACTGTGAAGGTGTCATGACATCAGTCCCCCCGCAGTGGAATTGCTCTGCAACACGAAGCCTGGCCATTCCGCATCGGGGACGTTTTTGACGGCCGGGGCCGACGGCATGACGGACAACTGTTCACACTTGTGTCTCGGATGCTGTCACGAGCTGTATGGATTTTCGTCCGGTCAGAGCTGTCCCCTGGTTTCAAGGGCAAAAAGCCCCAGGAAGAATGAGCTGCCTTTGCTGGTCGTCTGGCCTGGTGTGTGCAGTAACCCTCCGAAGTCATTCCGACAGAAGCCCGAGGTGGTGTTCCTGTGATGGTCCAGAAGCGTCTCTTGGGCCTGACTCCCCGCCGGGAGAGGGAGGCGTGTGGGGCCTCCCTGGGCTGCCCTCCGTGCCCAGGATGCTTCCCACGTGGCCATCTGCGAGGACAAGTGTACCTCATCCCTTGCTCAACAAATGTTAGCGCTGTTGGGACAGTTCTGCCAAGAAAAGATGGACTGACTTGGAAATGTTAAAAAATACCGGTACCTCAGGGCCTAGAAATGGAGCCCTGGGGGTGGGGGAGGGCTGGGGAGCAGGCAGCCTTATGGTTTTGGCACCAGGCCCCGCAGTGTTGCTTAATGAGAACGGCCTGTCTGGCAGCATCAAGGGCTTGGGCTCTGCAGGCTGGTGGGCCCGCGTGAACTCCGGGGTTCAGGGTTCATGCCCCTGGCACTGCCGCTTCCAGTCAATCATATGAAGGTTTCAAACGTTCCCCCCACCCTCCCAACAGCAACCGTCTCCATTTCAGGATGTCCCGAGCGCCAGGCCTGGAATGCGGGGAGGGAACGAGAGGCAACCCATACCAGATGCTGCCCTGTGGACACCCTCCCCGCCTCTTTCTGTGCACACCGACTCCCGGGGGGCCAAAGGTCAGAGGCCTTGATGGGGCTCATTGTTCCGTGCTTCGGGCTGGACGTTTCTTCTTGTCTGTGTCTCTGGCTGCTTCTGAAGCTGGCCTCGCCAAGATGGACTCACCCGAGGCTTGACATGGGGACCTAAACCGAGACTATTCGTCTCTGTCATCATCTATGGTAACTTATTTATTGGGTGCTGACAACGGACTCCAAAAAGCAGTAGGCCCAACCACAAGGCTGCATAGCCAACTCCATCTTGGATGGGCCTGCTCCAAATTTCCCAGCTCCAGGCCTTGTCTTTGCTCTTGCTCTCATTCTTTGGTTGCGGGGGGCGGGGGGTGGGGTGGGGGTGGGGTGGGAAGAAAATGGGAATAGGAGAGAAAGACAGTAAGAATGCTTTGCATATTAAGTGAATTGACTCCCAGGAAATGTTCCTTGTTTGGAAGTCTACTTTGTCTGCTGTTAATATAGCTACTCCAGCCTTTTCATTAGTGTTCCATGTTATCTCATTTGCCATGCTGTTACTTTTAACCCATCTCTGTCTTTATTATGGAAAGTGCGTTTCTTCTAGAGTGAATAGAGTGTGGGAAAGATGAGCCTGGAGTCGTTCTTGAGTGTCCATCTTTGGGAAATGTGGGTGTGACCAGTTCATTTTCAAGAGGCTGCAAGGCAGCAGACCTGGGAACATGGGAGCAGAACCTGAAGTAACGAACCAGAGAAGTCAGCGCATACAAAGAAGCGGGCAGAAGCACCCAGTTGGTGACCTGAGACCAAGGTGAACAAGCAGGTGACACAGGCATTGGGTGAAACTCCATGCGGAGGGCTGCCCCCTGCCTGGGAAGTCCAGCGTATGCGCTGTGGAGTCAGAGGAAGTACAAGAACAGAGAGCCCAGCTACTGGGAAGTAATGAGTCTCTGCGAGACTGTGAAGAATAGGGAGTGTGCTTTCCGGGAAGTTGGGGGGAAGTACTGAGGCGGTGGGGCACCAACGTCAAAGGGGACCTGCTCCACGACCGGGGTTGACGGTGATACCTTGGAGCCCATTCTATTTGCACCCAGATTGTCTCAGAGGGTGGGATGAGCTGAGCTGGCAAGTGAGAAATACGTGAGTACAACCCCAGACTTACAACACGGGGACGGGAGATGGGCAGGAGGCGACAGAAGACACGGATGGGTGATTTACTTGCCCAAATCTAGGGTTTTATTTTTGCCGGTGACCTGCGGTCACTATAAAGAGAGGATGCAATTTGCTAGAAGGTAGATCTTCCAGCTTTTATTTTGATATTATTTTTTATTCTGTAATGTTTGTGGTTTCTGCAAATACAAAGGACTCTTTTTTTTAAGGCAAGTCTTTTAAAAAGAGACGAGTGTGTCTGTTGGCCACTTGTATGTCTTCCTTGCAAAAAATGTCTGTTCATGTCTTCTGCCCATTTCTTGACTGGATTTTTAGTTTTTTGGGGTGTGGAGTTTGATAAGCTCTTCATAGACTCTGGATACTAGCCCTTATGCTCAACAGCACTTGGCATCAGGGAAATATAAATCAAAACCACAATGAGATAACCACCTCACACAGGTCAGACTGGCTAAAATTAACAACTCAGGAAACAACAGATGTTGGTGAGGATGTGGAGAAAGGGGAACCCTCTTACACTGTGGGTGGGAATGCAAGCTGGTGCAGCCACCCTGGAAAACAGTATGGAGGTTCCTCAAAAAGTGAAAAATAGAACTACCCTATGACCCAGCAACTGCACTACTAGGTATTTATCCAAAGGATACAACAATAGTGACTCGAAGGGGCACGTGCACCCCAATGTTTATAGCAGCAATTGTCCACAATAGCCAAACTGTGGAAAGAGCCCAGATGTCCATCAGCAGATGAATGGATAAAGAAGATGTGTATACACACAATGGAATATTACTCAGCCATCAAAAAGAATGAAATCTTGTCATCTGCAACGACGTGGATGGAACTAGAGAGTATTACGCTAAGTGAAATGAGTCAATCAGAGAAAGACACATACCATACGATTTCACTCATATGTGACATTTAAGCAACAAAACAGATGAACACAGGGGAAGGGAAGGAAAAATAACATAAGACAAAAACAGAGAGGGAAGCAAACCATGAGAGTCTTAACTCTAGGAAACAAACTGAGGGTTGCTGGAGGGGAGGTGGGTGGGGGGATGGGGTAACTGGGTGATGGGCATGTGATGTAATGAGCACTGGGTGGTATACGCATCTGATGAATCACTAAATTCTACCCCTGAAACTAATAATACACTGTATGTTGACTAAATTGAATTTAAATAAAAAATTTAAAAAAAGAGAATAGTGGATGTTGTAGGTTTAAGAGAAAGTTGCAAGTAGAACACACTCATGAGAAATTAGAATTCTACTCTATATTTACTGAGCACATGCTGCATGGCAAACATTGAACTGCAGAGATTTAGATTGGGGGAGGCTTCTGCACAAAATGGGGCAGGAGGAGGTGGCGTGGATGGCGTCGCATAGGGAGGGATTAAAAAAGAAGTGGTCAACATCTCAAAAGCTGCCGTATGTCAAGATGAGGCCGATCAAACGTGTATGGACGTTTGTATTGATGCTGACACCGTTTCTGACGTCAGTGACCGAGGTTCGGTAGAACGAAGACACTGAACGCCAGGTGGAGGGTGGGGAGGTATACTGGGAGGTGAGGAAGCAGAAACGGAGCTTCTTTGTTTCTTTTTGAATCTTTAAATGTATTTTTTTGTTATGTTCAGTTAGCCAACATATAGTACATCGTTAGTTTTTTGATGTAGTGTTCAGCGATTCATTAACGCTTATCACCACACGTGCCCTCCTTAATACCCATCACCTGGCTACCCCATCTCCCCCACACCCCTCCTCTCTGTAACTCTCAGCTTGCTTCCCGGAGTCCAGAGTCTCTCACGGTTTATCGCCCTCTCTGATTTCTTAGAAACGGAGCATCTGAACCGCCCTTTGAGAAGCTTGACAGAAAACAGGAGGTGAGAGAGGGCAGAAGCTGGAGGGAAAATAAGACTGGGGAAGTTATAAGCTTTATTAACTGAAATACTTGACTGACATTGAACAGCTTTTAATGACCATAATCAAAAATTAAGCTTTGAGAATAAATAGACCATGCAAAAGCACCAATGTTCCATTAAATCATTTTTTTCTGTGTCTCTCCTTAATTAGTAATTGGTTTTCGGCCATGACACATTTGCTTGTTAATTGCTATACTTCCTATTTAATCATGCTTTTATAATTCTCCCAGGAGAACATGGCTGAAAGAGATCCAAAGAGAGACCTGAATTCCTCTCCATAAATCGCCCATGTTAAGATAGGCCAGCTACCAGAAAAGTTTTCCATAAGGCCTCAACCTCATTTTTATTTTGTTCTTGACTGTGCACCCCACAGCGAGAATGATACTTAAGGGAGAAGGACTTTGCAAGTTGCACGTGTCTCCCTTTGTATGCTATTATCATCACAAGCAACTATCTTCTTCAACATATATTACTTGTGTATTTTTTTAAAAATAATAATTTAAAAAAGAGAGGATGTGGGCTACTCTCCGGAGTGTCTGTCACGCCCTTCAAGCTGACTTTGAAAGGTGATTAATTACAGTGGTGTCTGGTCAAGTTTCAAAAGTTCAAATTAAATGTACTTCAAACTCTTATTAAAGGGAATCTATTTTCCACACCTGTCACTTGTGAGAAGAGCTGATTCAAGTCAAAATCACGAGAGAGGGAATGCTAATCATTAGCACTGACACGCCCTACCTACTCTGTTGAATGAAAGAATCTTCTAATAACCTTTGAGTGGCCCTGTCTTAAGCACTCGGTGCCTAATTCTCCACGAGTTCTGTGCGTTCAGAATTGCTGTAATTCAAAGGTGGAAAGGACTGGAGAGCTAAGAGGCCCAGGGCCATGAGGGGCCGCCGAGTCCTCAGGGAGAGGAGATAGCGAATGCCCCAGGGTGAGTCCAGTACTCTATTTGTTAGAGCATGAGTTGGCAAATGAGGCCAAGGGCCAAAAGCAGCTCCATGCCTGTTTTTGTAGATAAAGTTTTATTGGAACCCAGCCTCACCCATTCATTTACATATCCTCATGGCTGCTTTCACTCCATAGCCACGGACCCGAGTAGTTGCCACGGAGACAGTATGTCCTGCAAAACCCCCAAATAATTCACTCTCTGACTTTTATAGAAAAGGTGCCGCGTCCCGTGTCTCTGGCAGCCAATCCCGGCTACGCTTGAGAATCACTTCAAACGACAGTATAGGGTGCTGGGCCACACTCTAGACCTTCTCATCCCCCATCTTTCAGAAGGGGATCCAGGAGTCAGCATTTGGAAACAAGGCGATTTTAGTGCTCTGCCAGGTTAAGAATCACTGCATTACATCATGCTGCCTCTTAAAAGCACATTACCTTGAAAACACACTTCAGGTTGTAAGTGCATTTTCATATGGGCAAGGGGACTGGATAAAGCCCCTCCCGAGCTTCGCTCCACAGACCTTTACCAGCATCAAGAGTCCCCGGGAGGGCCTGTTAGAACTTACTGCTGGCCCCACGCCCAGAGATGCTGATGAGGAGGCCCGCGGGGTAGGGCTGGAAAACAGGCATTTCTAAGCAGCTCGCAGGTGGTGCCGACGCTGCAGACCCATGACCGCTCTGTGGCGCACTGACTTCCATCGAAAGGGCTCGTACCTCTAAAGAGAGAAAGTCAAGTCCTGGGAGCCACGGGATGGGGTCGGGGACAGACTTAGGGGCCGACGGCCGGGCGTGTTGCAGCCCACACTGCGAAGAGCCTCCCTCCTCTGCTCCAACGGCCCTTGTCCTCACCTCCTCCACCCGCTCTAGACGACTCGAAATCAAGCCGTTCTTGTTCAGGATCGCCACTCCTGTAGAGGTTTTCTTTATTGTGTTTTTTAAATTTCCTAGGGGCTCTTTTGGGGCTTAGTAACTGTACTTTGGAACGGAGAGAAGCGGGATGGTGGGCTGGAGTTTCAGGAATAAAAGGAAACGTTCTAAGTTGCAAAGTAGTTAAAAAACCCGGCAGACGTTACACAAATATGTGTGGAAACAGTGAGTGCGAAAACACACAATGATGAAAAGGCAAAAGAGACAGGCGAGACAGAGGGCCTTGGAATCCCAAAAATGATTTTATTTTGAACCAGAAAGCAACAGCAATGGCGAGAACAGTCCGGGCCGAGAGGGCATGGCCGCGTGACACAAGTACCAGGGGTTGCATTTGTCCGGGTGCAAGGAGCGGCCTACAGACAGTCAGCTTGGCATTTCCCAGCTTAAGCCAATCACATCCACATCTTCGTGACACCGATCCCCACTTTCCCATTTACACAGGCTTGGGCTGCTTTTCAGATAAGCTTCCAGGCTTTGTAAATATTTTTTTTTAAAGTGAAGGTAGCCACAGCCGTGGAGCGTCCCCCCTTCTTTTTGCTGTATCAGGCATTGAATCAATTACAGGAACAGGAAAACATATTTGTGAGAGTTTTGCTTTAAAGAACCCCAAAGAGCAAGTTTCTCCCCCACGGCACCACTGATATTTTGCTCAGATCATCCTTGGGTGTGTGCGGGGTGGTGGGGGGCTGCGCTGCACACTGGAGGATGTTGAGCAACACCCCTGGCCTCCACCCACGAGGCGCCAATAACACCCTCTCCCAAGTTGGGACAACCCAAAATGACTCCAGACACTGCCAAATCGCCCCTCTGTTGAGAAGCACAATTTCAAAACCATCCTCCTGCCCCCATCACCGTGGTCTTTGTCTCCTTTTTCACATTTTGTAAGGGTAGACCAGATCACCAACTGCCCGACACCCAAAGCACAGGTGTGCGAGCATACACGCGTATGTCTCTTCAGGCACCGCATATGGGCCTGGAGCCGAAACTTGGAATCCCCCGTTCACTGGACAGCGCTGCTTCAGTTCCTTGGGAAGTTCAGGGTCAATTATCTCAGTACCGTGATAAACTGCGCATTCGTCATCAGGCCATTTCCTCTTCTCCAGCAGAAATCATCATCAACATTTGCAGTTTTTGAAGTCTTTTTTTGTTTTCTTTCAAGCTGGGAAGAACATCTTCACCCACGCCCATTCTCCTCTTAATCCGTTTGGATTCCTACTTGAATGATATGGCCAGCCGCTTTTGACATTGGATCCAGGTTTTTTCATTTGTATCCACCAGGAAGAGAGGTACCATGTTTCTGAGTTCTGTTATGAGGACTGGCTATAGAATTCTTGAGGCCCAGCGCAAAACGAAGATGCAGGGCCCCCTGCTCAAAAATTACCAAGAGTTTCAAGATGGCGACAGCACCTCTTCACACGCCCACGACGTCAGACCTGGCAGCCTTGGCCGCGTCAATTTGGCTGTTTTAATGTAACCGGCCCTGCTATCTCTTTCTCCCCTGTGTCGCAATGCTTCCTGTGAAGTAGGGACCTCGAGAACAAAATACTGTGACCCCAGTCCACTTAAAGAATTGTACTGCAGCAAATGTTTATAGCATATATTTTTTAGACTTTCAAAAAAAAAAAAAAACCCCACACGGAAATCTTTTCTACATCATTACAGTAATGAAAGTAAACACTGTGGCCTTTCACCATATACATATTTTCCTGTAAATAGGACAACATGGAAATAGTAACTGCTACTATCCACAAGATTTTTAAGTTAGCAAAGAGTGAGACTTCCACAACCAAATTATAACATAATCCCTCGTCCTTATAAAAATAGCCAAAACATCAACTAAATGGCTTGCAGTGAAAATTTGAGTCGTAACTTCTTTATATTGAAAAACATTATATTCATGGAAATATTGTCCTCGTAAATGCTTTACATTAATGTCATAAGGCAAACTGTAGCGTTTACTGGTACCTGGCGACCATGATTTTAAAAACTCAGAAGCTGAGTTTTAGACCCTTTTATTCAAAACCTGTTAGTGTACAAAGTGCATTAAAATATCCGTTATCCAGCTACCAAAAACAGTATGTAAAAATTACAACCCTTTCAGTTTGTTCAGGGAAGGCAAATACACATTGTTTTTATACTGTAAAAAAAACAAACATTAAGTTTCCAGAGAATGATTCATTTTTTTCCATTGAGGTGTCCATCTTTTAGATGTGAAATTGTCCTAAGTAGCTATCAAAATATTCATCTGGGTATAAATAATATAGTAAATATATAAACTCTATCTGTTCAGAAAAAGGAGAGCATCTGCCAGTGGAGAGGACAGAAGCACGCATGATGCAGCCCATGGAGTCCAGGCTGGTGCTCAGATAGCCCGATGCTGAAACAGCGGGTCTACGGACGGATCTCAGGGAGACAATGGGTTGATTTGGTTAAAAACAGATTGCTAAAAACAATGCCTAAATCCATCAGTCCGTTCAGTCAAAATGGCCAACCCAGTAGCTCAGATAAATATTTTAGCAAACAAAATGACTTATAGATGTCACGCCCTTTGTCAAGATAGAACCCATGCTGGATTCCCGGCCCAAGTCCAAGGATTGCTTGAGAGAGCCTTACTTCATGGACCATTCCATCTTACCAGATCAGCGGGCCCAGAATCCCACCCGACATTCTATTAGCAGGTTCTATTAATGGGTTCCAGCACGGGAATAGTGAGTTTGATTTTTTTGGGGTTTTTTTTTTGTTTGTTTGTTTGTTTTGTTCTTTTTTTGTTTTGTTTTTTTGTTTTTTGTTTTACAACTCTATAGTGAACTATACTAGAATACAGAGGGACCGCTACATCTTTCGAGATGTGTTTAATAAAAGTCTGTTTATAACTTTCGAGGCACGTATACTAGTAAAGAGTACTTTATGCAATGTCCCTTGTCATTACCAACTCATAAATATTAAGTGTTTTGGGGTGGGTCATATTTGGACGTGGTAGAGACAGTCAGGGCCATGTGTTGATGTCCTGGAGAGCAAAGTCAATCCAAAGTGGTGCTGCCATTTCTAACAGAAAATGTTTACTTCCTCAGCCCCAGCAACAAAAGAAAACTGATTTGGGGGAGAGGGAGCTAGGACAGCTATCAAATGTAGCAAAGCAATGTCACAGGCCTGAAGAAACTATTAAAAGGAAGAGAATGAAATAGATTTAGGTCACGAAACAGAACCCTACTTCCGATCAAAGACAAATCAGCCTCTGACGTTCTGAATAATCAGTAGGATTCAAAGTGACTATTTTCAATGGCAAGCTCATTCTTAACGTCAATTCTTAATGTCAATTCTTAACGTCAATTCTTAACATCAATTTTTTAAGTCAATTCTTTCCGCTCTCCCTCTTGCTCTCCGTTCTAGTTGATCCAAGACGGTTTTGACATCACACTGAAAACACTTCAAAATAAAGCAGACTAAGAAAGCCCGGTTGCTGCCCTACTAGGTTCAAAACTTTTTTTTTTTTTTTTAAGGTAACTGCATATTCTGTTAGGCACCGTCGAGGCGACAGGACCCAAGATGGGATCAGTATGACACGACGATGTGAGAAGCTGAATGAGCGTACGAAACTACAAAAGATTTGTTTTTCTCAAGCCCACGGAGCGTGATGACACAAAGGTTGTTGTAAAGAGCTGGCAAACTTCTGGGCCTCTTAATGTGCAAAACCAGATCATGTCTAAGGGTTGTAATTCCGGTTATGTTTCTTTCATAAATAATCTATAAATTTTCCTGCAAACACAGGACAAATTTGAAGAAATTATTAAAGCATGTACTTAATACAAAAGACAGTAAAAGGGGAGAATCGCCTATGTTGAGTCCTATCATAGTCGATGTTTCTGGACACTTTTTGGCGACATTTAATCACACTCTGGAAGCCTGTGCTTTCTCTGTCCCTGAAATGGTGGCCACGACCCTTTTATGCCCCAGAAAGCAGCTCCATGTGGCCAGGTGCTCATGGCGCCTGCTCTGTGCAGTCCAGATGGTCTGGGATGGGAAGGCCAGTTATAATGGTCAAGCACTTGTTCCACACTGTGAAGGTGGGGCACACAGGCTGCGAGAAGGTGATGTCGAAGGTGTAGAGGTGGATGGAGTTCAAAGCATCGTAGAAGGCGATGGAACCATTGTCATAGTCCAGCAGGATGCCGACGCGCCGGAGGTGGGGGGCTGGCTCGATGGGGGTTTCCTTGCTGTTGTGTCTCACCACCCAGTTATTGTGACAGCGGCACAGTGCCCAGGAAGCAGAGTTCTTCCCAATCCACTCATGCTTCGGGGCCGATTTGTAAGCAAGGCCGATGGCATACCTGCACAAACGGAACAGTGACAACAAAAACCATGAGGCGGGTTGCACACGGACGCTACCTCCTTCTCTGGTTTTCAGGGGTCACAAAAACGTGGTTTTCTGTTGTCCCTGCTCATTCTGCAGTGAAAGCCTGGCAAAGACCCTGACGCCGGTGTTCCTTATACGCCTTCCTCCCAAACATACAGTCGGCAGACAGGGGCCATGGTACTTACTCGTGTTCCTGTTTTTAGTTCAGACATTACAAGAGAATTTGAACTGGGTGTCTCGTTGCCTTTTGTTTGGTTTGGTTTTTTGTTTTTACACTCATCAAGACCCACACAAGGAATTCTCTAGACCAGCGCTGTCCCACAGAAGTTTCTGCAATGAGCGAAATGTTTTGCCTCCGTTCAGTATGGTAGCCATGAGCCACATGTGGCTACTGGGCATTTGAACTGTGGCTGCCAAGACTGCGGAACCAGACCTTAAATTCAGTTAATTTAAATGAAGTCAAATGATTTAAATTAACTGCATGTGGCCCAGGGCTACCACATTGGACAGCACAACCCTCGACTTCTCCTTCTGGCCTACTTTGAATTTTTCGACTGACCCCATGTCTGTCACTTTCCGTGACTTCGAGTACACCTTGCCACAGGTAAGCGTGGAGAATGGTTTTCATTTCCGGGGCAAGTTCCTTGTCCTCTCCTAGCTGGGTTCCTGATCTACAGCACGGGGACAATGACAGCCTCCATCTCGGAGGGTGATTTTGAGGAGTAAAGGAAAGAATATGTGTAAAATCTGGGGCACAAGGCGTGGCACGGAATCTCGGGTAACTGCTGTTTTATTGAAGTTGCCCAATGCCACATTACTAATAAGTACCAGAATCAGATCTTGAACCTAGGGTGACTCAAAAGGCCAGAAACTTAACACTCTCTAATCCCTTCCCTCACCAGAAAGTATGTGATTCATCACCGCCAAGAGCCCTTCTGGTTATATTTCCTACTACATTTTTAAAAATTCTGAATGTCTTTGAGAGATGGATATCCCGGTTATTGTAAATGTACTCTCGACTGCTCAAAAAAGTTAAGAATTCTTTCTACGATGATCCCAGGGTCCTGGGATCGAGCCCCACATCGGGCTCCCCGCTCGGCGGGAAGCTGCTTCTCCCTCTCCCGCTCCCCCTGCTTGTGTTCCCTCTCTCGCTGTGTCTCTCTCTGTCAAATAAATAAATAAAATCTTAAAAAAAAAAGAGAGAGAGAATTCTTTCTACGGTGTTTGAAACTCCTTAATCTCTTTTTACCCTGCTAAGGTATGCCTCCGTAACATTTGCAGTATTTCAGTGATTAAGATAAGCAAAACCCATCATTCTTAATAAAGAGTCAATGATTCAGAGCTCAACCTTTACTATGTTATAGCAGAAACCAGTCTAAGTGGATATTGACATATATGGTACCTTACCCAGTGCAGGGAGAAAAAAACTCCATCGGTCTTTGAGAAAACGGCATTCTTTTTTTTTTTTTTTTTTAAACGACATTCTTTTTTAAAAATAATCCCATGCTGGATTTAAAATACAATCACTTTAAGAGTGGTGGGTTTAAAAAAAAAAAAAAAAAAGGACTACAACACGCTATCACTGAATTAAAAAAGAGGATGGGATTATTGATCCTCAGCCAAGCCTAGTGTACCAGCCTGTCTGCCATCAACTTGGCCTGTCTCCTCCTTCTGGCCAATCCTGCTCTGCATCACAGGGAGAATCCTGGGGTTGCATTTCCCACATTCCTTTCCCAGCGGGAGTCTGGGTCAGGTCCTGACACTGTGACGGCTCTGCACAAGATCCAGAAGTTCTAAGAGGTGGGGAAACACTCTTTTCCAGCCGGCAGCCAGAGAGACACTTTGGAAAGGTTTTTGTTTTGAGAACTGGCCCCCGCGATGTTCTCTATGCCCCACAGACACACTATTTCCATTTTTCAGATACTGTGGAACGCGCATTTGCATCACAAAATAGCCAGGTCTACATTGTTTCCTTCTTGTTGCTACGCACCATTTTGATTTTGTATCAAAGGACTCTGGCGTTTATTTCCCATTTGAACCTTAACTGAACCCGCTCTGAAGTAGCTGTGGCAGGAAGGACTGACTTCATTTAGCAAATGGGAAAACACAGAGAAGGTTACAATTAGGAGCAGAATCCAGAATCTCGCCCCGTCCCCCTTGACTTCTGGCCCAGTCATCTTTGCGCGAACCCACGTTTAGTTAACACCATTTCATAAAACACCAAGTGCACATTAGCAGCATTAGAGAGTAAGAAAATAACTCCGCGCATAGTCCATTAAGCAAAGGAAAATACCATTATGTTATCATTAATCTGTAAAACTATGTACGTATTTCCACTGAGCTTGAAAGGTGCGGGCAGAAGGTAATGTTCCATTAAGTTAGGCAGTGAGACTTGGAGAATTCAGAAAGTATAAAAATTATGTTTCTCAGAGCAATGCTAATATGCCCCATTGCAGGGATCATAACATACATGTTAACTGAAAGTCAGGACGATATTTCACGAGAAAATGGATGTGTCATTAGCTGGTGCAAATCAAGGCGCCACAAGCATTTGATCATATGGGTCACCCCTTCCCCTCTAACACCTCCCAGGAAATGTCAAACTACTTTCTATGCGAGACGTTTTCCGAAACTGACACAATCCGGCGTGTAAAGATCCAAAGTGTGGCAATTAATTTTAGAATTTTTCCCCCCTCCTGAGTTGGTTTTGACATCTGGAGGGTGTTTTCAAGGTAATACCGATCTGTGTTTATATAACTGAAGGGGTCTGGTGGAATTTCCCGCACCATTCATCAATGGGAATGAGATCATAATGATCGGGTATCATTTATCACAAATAATTATTAATGGGGCTGTAATTATTTAGACACTGGATTCTATCCCAGATTAATACTGCACGTTAATTAACTAGAAATGTTTGCTCCTTTGCACCTGCAAAAATTCATCGTATTCTCCTTCGGCCTTTTATCTTGCCCCCGTGCCGCTAAAAACTGCAAATGCCAGAGCTGAGTGGGGCGGAAGGATTTGCCCTCCATCCCCTGGCAGGATGTTGGAACAGGAAAAGGTTCTGGGCCAAGAGAGTTACAAGGATCACAACAGAAGAAAACCTCCTTGCTTGGCCAATACAGGTACCATTCTGGGGAAAAAGGAGACACCCAAGCTTATGATTTCACTTTTTAGATCTCAGCGGACTTGTATCAACACTGTCAGGGACTTAAGACACAAAGTGTTTTAGTATCCTTATCTCAAACCTAACACTGTCATGATACTCCTCGTTTCAGGTTATGCAGTTGGGACGTGTTTCTTTCTAAGCAAGGATTAAGCTATCGCTCACCAAGTTTACCGCTGTACGCCCCCGAAAGAGTAATTATAATGTTTCAAAAACAGAGCATGGTGCTTCAGAGCAGAGATCAGCCAACTGTAACCCACGGGCCGAATCTGGCCCTCTGCTGATTAAAGTTGTATTTGTGCAAGGCCACGCCCAGTCACAGACACATGGTCTGTGGCTGTTTTCCCACTGCCACCGGAGAGTTGAGTAGTCGGGATAAAAATCACCTGGCCTGCCAAGCCAGCAACACTGGCTCTCTAGCCCTTTCCAGAAAGGTCTGTGAAGCCTTGGGTCAGAGCCTGCGCCCTGACTGCAGCCTTCCTCACCCTGCCGCCTCCCAGTTTTGCCACCTTGTGCTAATGGGTGTGAGCCTCAGTCATGTCATCTGTAAAGGCGGATCCAACACCTACCTCTGGGGGGCTGTTAAGATGAATGAACGAGTTACCATCTGTAGGATGCTTAGACCAGTGCCTGGCACGTGGTTGGGCTAGATGAGGGCTGGTTAAATAAAAATAAAAGAGCAAAAGCGAACAGGTGTTTGTGAGCCAGCCAGCCGGAGAAGGGGTGCAGTTCGTGGCTGTGGAACAGACAAGGTCAGCTTTGTGAGGTTAACTAGGCAAGGTTAGCTCATTCCAATGTAGACACCGCATTGGAATGTTCTGGGCCTGACCAACAGCCTTGGGTTTAGAGAGCTCGCTGGGCTAACAGACCGTTTGAAAGGGTTCCCAGCCCATGGTCCCTGCCTCAGCCCCTCAGCTCGTGACTATTTCCAGTCGTCGGCCCAGTCTGGAGTCACAAAACATATGTATAAGGCCACAGAAAATCGTTCCCTTCAAATGATGAAGAGTAATGTTCTAGAGTAGGAATCGGCAAACATTTTTGGTAAAGGGCTGGAGAGTTACTATTTTCGGCTTTGTGGACCATAGGGTTCTATTTTAACTGCTCAGCTCTGCCGTGCGGCTCAAAGGCAGCCCAGCCACAGACAGACGATGTGGAAAAGAATGGGCATGGCTGTCTTCCTACAACACTTTATTTACAAAAACAGGCACAGGGCCAGGTCTGGCCCGCTGGTTGTCGTCGGCTGACTCGTGTTTTAAGGCACGAAAGAGCAGTGCTAGCATCCTAGCTCTGTTAGGGACCAGGACTCTATCAACTCAGCTGCAATTCTTGCTGTAAATAAAAAAGAAAAAAAAAAATGGAGGGACTTAAAACAAGCTGTTTTTCTTATTGGCTGAATGGAAGATTAGATGATTGTTTTGCAAACATTCACTCCCTCCTCTCGTCTCCGGGGGAGAGATATACTTCCCTAGACCACCGGCTTTGGCTTTGGCTTTGGCTTTGGCTTTGGCTACGTGACTGGCTTTGGTCCATGAGAAGTTAGTAGACAGTGATGGAAGCAGAGGCTTGAAATGTGCCTGCCTAGCTGTGGCTTGTGCTCTCGGGCTCCTTGAGAAAGACCTGACCCGGGGAGCCCTCCCGTCCGAAGAGGCTGAAGAGACACAAAGAACAGACCTAGATGCAACCTACAGCTGAAAGCAAACCCGGCCGTGCACCCTACAGCTGAAAGCAAAGCCCGGCCGAGATTAGCCTTGACAGTGAACCCACGCATGGGGGTGGTGAGCGAGCAATCCTAAATGATTACTGTTTGAAGCCACTGAGTCTCGGGGTGCTTATTATGCAGCATTATCGTCGCAACAACAGACTAAAAAAGCCTTTCTGCACAGTCTCCTTCAAGATGGGCCCTGGAATGGACTAACGCTCTGACAAAGTACAGAATGAGATGTGCCTTTTTATGGCTGGACGACAAAAGGTATCATTGCCTACCATGTGCTCCCACTTATGACCACTTCCCAGTAATGCCGACCGCTATCAATGAACACATTTCCAGCTACGCCATAGCTCCCTTGGCTGGTGAAGCGCTCGGGCGTGTGGCTCTTTTTGGAGGATGACTCATCACGTTCTACTGTCAAGTTATCGTGGGACACCTTCAGCTTTCGGTGTGCAGACTTGGGGTCCAGTTTAAATGGCTGGCCTGGGAACAAGTTTACAAAACAAAGAGAGGAAGAAGAGGAGCGTTTATTTCAACATGACCAATAATGTCTTTGCAGAATCAGATTTTAAAAGCACAGTAAAATGGTGAATACGAACATGCCCCTGCCTTCATGAACTCCCAGCCTGTCAGTTCCGAGACAGGGATTGAGAGCAGCTGCGACTAATCATTCAACAGTAGCATGGGCGGGGGTCAGCCAGGGCACGTGGTAGAAGCTACCTTCGGGGGTCCCAGCTGGACACATGCAGCTCTGCTACATACTGGCTAAACAGCATTCCCAAGGGAAGGAGAAAACGAACACTTCGTTTTCAACCATTCCCATATTCGATCCAGCTTAAAATGTGGCTCATGCTCAGCAGACTTCAGACCAGAAGCCGAACAAATCAAGACTGCAGATTTTGACCTAAAGGCTTTCCATTATTCTGAAACTGTTGCAAATTAAAATGATTCTCATGAGCTCAGAATGACTATAAAACTGTGCACTTTTCAGCCCACAACAAGGTCAGGGCAAAAAATGTGATCCTAACACCTGGGTTTTCTACTCCTGAGTTTGTAAATATATATATTTCTACTCCTGAGTTTATATATATAAAATAAGGCCCTATTTCATTATTCACATTTGCGTTTTGAAGGTCGAACCATCAGAAAATCTTGGCAGAGTCACCCCTGAACATCTTGTCATAGCTGTTAGTTCTTTGAGAATGTAACGCTGGTCTGGAGGACTGCCTGTCATTCGACACCACATGGGTGTTAAGAGGCAGGAAGTGAGTTACGAGAGCATGCAAATACCACGATGCCCCAAGCCCCCGCCACGGCCACGGCCACGGCCACGGCGCAGCTGGTAGGCCCGCCCTCAGGCAGCCAGCGGACAGAGTTCGGTACACTGGCCGGGGCAATGCACGACGCTGGCTGAGGCAGCGGCACGGAGAGCACGGGCCAACGAGTGTGATGTCACGTCCAGGTGGGCCGGAGGATTTCTAGCCGCCACCTGGATATGAACATGACACCGGCGCCTCTCAAATCCTTTCTTTTAGAACAGGGGCCGGCACGTCTTTCTCCTAAGAGGCCAGATAGATATTTTCAGCTCTGCTGTGGCAGCGTGGAAGCGGCCCGAGACAAGAGGGAAACGGATGGGTGTGGCTGTGTGTCAACAAAACTTTATTTATAAAAAGAGGCAGCCAGATTTGGCTGGTGGGCTGGATCGTCCGCTGACCTGTCTTAGATTTCTGTCCACATCACAGGAAAGCTTAAAGAGGGAGTTGGGAAAAAGCTTCAAGTGTGGATCAGGGCATGGACATTCTCAGAGGCTCTAAGAGCTATATTGGATTATGTGCAGAGTTTAAATTTCAGCTTGTCTTGTGAAACACCAATGTGCCCAGCAATGATCACGCCAGCAACTACGAGGGATAAAGTATGAACTAAGGCAAGAAGAGTATGAAGATCAGTTTTGCTTACAATATTTCAATTTTTAAAGGTGGAAGAGAGACTGCGTGTGAAAAGAAGTGGGACATTAATGGGCAGACCGGGGGTGGGGGTGTTCAGAAATGCAGCCATCACTGAAGAGGAGGGCCGTGCACTGCTGTCCTTCTCCCAGTGAGGAGCATCAGAATGGCACAGCCGTCAGAAAGACCGGCCTCATAATGAGGTGTGACGTACCCCATCTCGTCTCAACTCACACCCTCACCTACACACGCGTGGAGTACGATCATGTCAGCTTAGGTCAGACCCAACCCCAACCCCTGCATCCTCAGCAAATTCCACCTGTGCCTCAGATGTGTTTCTCAAATGCACCATCACCTACTCCGTCCGAGTTCAAGGCTTTTGCTTCAATGAGGACAAATTAGCTCAAGGACCAAGTTAATCATTTACTAAAGAATTCAATTCAATTTAATATTGTGCATGTAGGAGTTTGGCAAACTACAGCCTGCAGGCCAAATCCAGCATAGGGCCTGTGTTTGTCAATAAAGTTTTACTGAAACACGGCCATGCCCATTCATTTATGTGTAATCTATGGCTGCTTTTGCACTGCAGTGGCAGAGGTGAAGAAGAGTGGATGGTGACCAAGACCATCTGACACACATAGCCTCAAATATTCACTCTACGGCACGCTGCAGAAAAGTTTGCCGACTCCTCGTTTATAACTGTTCAAGAACTGCATGTCTAGAAATAGAAGATGACATTATCTGGCTACATGAAATGAATGCATTATCTGCAGTAAAACTGCAGTGATGAAGCACAAATCAGATGTCTCAAAGGCATATTCTACAGAATTAACCTCAGTGTATACATTTACTTACTTTTTTCCTACTTAATCTCTAAAAACATTTCCTTCTTTACCAGCAGAAACATTGAGAGGAGAAATTAGCTTAACGTCTAAGCGTATGTGTCTTAAACATGTATGTCTGGAGTAAAATAAAGTTATTTGGCCACTGAAATTGAGGATTTGGGTTAAGTGTGGGTTCTTCTGCAAAAGCAGTTAACTGTTCCCATTGACTAGAGGCAACTGCCTAACATGGTGCCATATTGACACACTCCCGGTTGCTTTCTCTTGGGAGGTCCTATGCAAAGAAATTCCATGTTATAGAACATATTTCTAGATCAAAAATAGTAAAGAAAAAGAGAGGATAAGAGAAAACACATGTGGGGCGCCTGGGCGGCTCAGTCGTTAAGCGTCTGCCTCCGGCTCAGGTCATGGTCCCAGGGTCCTGGGATCGAGCCCCGCATCGGGCTCCCTGCTCCGCGGGAAGCCTGCCTCTCCCTCTCTCACTCCCCCTGTTTGTGTTCCCTCTCTCGCTGTGTCTCTCTCTGTCAAATAAATAAATAAAATATTAAAAAAAAAAAACACATGTGGGCAGAGACAGCAAGGGAGACGACAGTGTTAAAAGACACATATATGGGCCAGATCTTTCTCTGTTGTGTCCTGTGTAGTGTGGGATGTTTCCCATCATCCCTGGCCTCTAACCATTAGATACCAGTAGCATCCACCCCACTTATAACAACCAAAAATGTCTCCAGACATTGCTCAGTGTCCCTGGGGGCGGGGGCAGTAGGGAGGGCAGAACTGCTTCTGAGAACCACAGACATAGACAGATATGGGAAGTAAAGCAAAGAATTCCTGAAGAAAGAGTTATTAATTTGCTCTTCTGCTATGGAAAACAATTTGCCATTTGCAGAGCCCCAGCGACCTATCAGGCTTCATATATATATATCGATCTATCTATCTATCTAATCTGTTCTAATTCTCACAAGAACCCCTCCAGGATTATTTATTTGAAAAGCGAGCGGTCTGAAGTGCAGAGAAGTCGATGGACTCACAGCCCTTAAGGGGCAAGTGAGTTGTGGACCCCGGAGGTGTCTGATGCCAACTCCACCCCACCGCCCTGGCTCTTCACTTGCTTCTCGGGGCTGCTGGTGATGCCCGAGGCAGAGAAGGAAGAGAAAGGGGGACAGAGGCGGCCGAAAGGAGAGCAGAAGGGAGGCGGCAGCTCTGCTGAGCTCACGGCACTTACTGTTTGTCTTCAACTTCCCAGGCTCACTGCTGCGGCTGCCCGCCTGGTTGATGGCCTTGACGATGAAGATGTACTTGGTGCCACTCTGCAGACCATGGACCGTGTAGTGGTTCTGCTTGATGTTGGGCACAATCATCCAGCTATCGGCAGAGTTACACAGACCTGCAAAGCCAAGCAGACACGGTGCAGTGCTTTGTCACCTCTGCCATTTCCGAGGGAGCCCACTAATAAACTCGAGGGTGCAGTCTCCTGCCTACAGTAGGTGATCGGCCTGTAGTTATTATCAGATATTCCTACTGTGTGCTCTACATGGAGAAACCCATCAAAATGATTATATCGCAGCCTCTGTTCAGTAACCATACGAGCAGCCAAGCTGGTCCTGCCTGGCGTGTTGTGCGTGGTGCGTTGTGAGGCGCCATGGCAAGGAGAAGGAAGCAGCGAGTTACCACGGGTTCCACTCTCGGCACCCCCCCCACCCCACGCTCAGGACCGTGACCATTAAATTGGAATCTCATCAATTCTGAGCCTCACAGCCGGTGAGAAGAGACCTGAATCACGTAGGAGAAGTTGCCTCCACGAATATAGATGTAGTAGATTGCTTTTGTGCCTCTAATTCTTCACCCTGCCCCAGACCCAGGCCTAAGTTGCTTTGCAGAGATGGGATGTATTCCCTTGTGACACGGCTTTGGATTTGGCCATGTGATTTGCTCGGGCCGATGGGATGAGGCTGAAGTGGCGGGGCGCAAGCTGCAAGAGTAGGCATTCCAAGGCCTCGAGAATTTCTGTCGACACCTTGGGCCTCTGCCATTGCCAAGGGGAGAACATTCCCCAGACAAGTCTTCTTGTCTCAGCAGGATGAGCGATACAGGGAACACCTCTACTGCCCCGCCCCTGTAGGAGTGAGGCCAGCAGAGACTGGCCCAACTTCTGAGCGGGGAGCTAAGAAAGCGATCATCAGGGTTGTTGGTGTTCCAGCATTAGCGTAGCCACAGTTAACCAACTCAGGAGGCATGTCCCTAGGAGAAGCCCGGAGCAGTGGCACCCACGGGCAGCCCAGGGCCCAGTGTAGCTCTTAGAAAAGCATGAACGGGGATTCGGACCAGCTGCATTCCCCCTCGCATGGCTGGTTTCAGAGTACAGTGGGGCCGCTGCTCGGGCTGCGTTCTGCAGGATGTGGGCTGGGGGGCAGGCTGAGGATTTACGATGCTTGGAAGAACGTGCAGGGAAAAGGAAGCCCGTTTTGTTTTGCAGCTCGCTGATGCTGAAAACATCTCTTTGGTATTGGGCCCAGCTCTCCTCTCTCCACCCATCAATCCCCACTCTAAAGAGAACCTTTTCCCAGCCCCCTGGTGACTAGCTGTCATGAAGTTTCCTGACTCTGGTGAATTTCCTTCACCAGTTCTTGGTAGAGGGCTGAGCCCCTCCACTTCCTGAGGGGCTCCAAGCCCCCCACCCTTTCCCTTTCAATGGATTTGCAAGTCAAAGAGTTAGTTCTTTTGATCTTGAGGCAACTTATACCTTACTGCAATCCCAAGAAGCAGTCCCTTAATCTTTCTTTGGTCTCACCTCTTTGAGAATCTAATAAAACATTTCTATAGAAGGAAAGTCACATGTGCAGAACCATACCAAGCCACAAATATTTGCATGGCATTCCAAGATATTCACAGCCCCGTGACATCTGTCTTTGAATCCTACTAAATACTTTCTCCAACTTTCGAGTTAGACATTGTTCATGCTAGTCTCACAGTTGAGAAGAACCTTAGAAGTATTCTGTCAAGTATGAAACTGCACCTCGTACGATCAGTACCTGGGGTGCAGACCACTGAGTCATATACATATATAAACTCACAAGGTCAGATCTGACCCCGTGAGCTCTCTATCACCTCTTTTCATCTCCACCTGCGAACATTTCACCAGCAGCACCGCCAGATTTGATAAAACCAGCATAAAGCAAGAGAATGATGGGAGGCCCACAGAAGGGGTTGAATGTGTGTGTGCGCTCAACGGAGGCACCATTCACCCCCACTCCCACCCCACCCCCAATTTTCCCCCAACTCTTAGCCCTCTGTTCTCCCACTGATTCTCACTCGTGTAAGACCCAGGAAAACAACCCCAGTGGTTCAGTAACACGGGACTCTCCTTACCACATTTCCCTTTTGCTACTTTTTCACCTTACCTTTTCCTTGAATATGCTCAATGCTTCTGGATAGTGCCACAGCCAATCGGAGATTTAGATCCGACCAAAGAAGGATCATTTTGAACTCTGAGCTCTGGGCCCCAAGAAGCCTGTGACTCACTTTAGATATTTAATCGTGATCTTACAACAGTAATAAAACAAAAACAATGAGCTTTTCTATTGCCTAGGATAATCCTAGGCAATCCTAGACCTTTGTCAACAGCAGTCAAGCACGAACGAAAACAGTAATGGCATTCAGTAGAATCAAATGAGAATCCTATCAATGTCGCTGCATTTACACTGTTCCCGTTTAATTGCGTATGTTCCAGGAAAATGACTATTGTGGTCAAAGAAAGCAAATGTAAAAATGTTTCAATAAACTTTACATCACTGTACAACCGAAAAGCTGGGCTTCATGTGGTGGGGGAATGCTTTCAGCTACATCATCAAACAGATGTCTGAAATTGCTACGAACAGCAACTTGGCCTATAATCCAAAGCCTTAACCTAACAAAAAAGATTTAATGTTTTAGAACCCTTTTCCAAACAGAAAAGGGACACTGAGCATCCTGATTATTTTGAAGAGGTTGCTAATTTTTTTCCCTCGAATATTTAAAGAACAAAAATGTTTATGGAGTAGTAAAATTTGATTGGATGGCTTTACACTGGGACAACCTGCTCTCGTGAACGCTCACGCCATTTCTATGGCGGCTTACCTTTCTGTTATTATTATTGCCAGGATAGTAATTGAGAAGTTGATTAAAAATGCCAAGAAAGCAACATCGACCATTTTCTTCTACGGGCTGGAGTAAGGGGGGGTGCCTCCGAGCACACCGTTACTGCGTTGTTAGTGTTGGTCCTGGGCCAACACCACATAACGTCTTGCATACGGTGCCAAGTGCCAGACCTGTCTGCCTCGATACCCCACTGTGTCGGGGCCGTTGACCATGTTTTATGCATCTCTTTATGAAACACCCATGTAACCATCCTGCACTGAAACTTCACTTTTCTCCAAACTCGTTTTCAATCATCTTTGAGGGTATTCCGACATCCACCTTCTCTAATTCAGCTTCGAGTATTAAAACAACAATGGAACTTGGGAGATAATTAGTTCATAATGAAACTTAATTGAGTTTTTCAATTTTATATATCTTGTTCTCATTCACAATGGGTCAGAAGCATCTCCCTACATAATGCTGCTCATTACAAGATCCTAATTACATTTGGGATTTCAGAGCCTTGTATAGCAACTGTCATCTTGCAGTAAAACATTAGGTATAAAACATTACGCAACACGGACACCCTTCAGAGAGGCGGCACGTGGCTTCAAACATCCTTTGTTTCTTCTACCAGATCGGACAGAAGTGAACATTCTTTTCTTTCTTCTCTGTAAAAATAGTATCTGTTTAATAACGCTCATGAATGTTTTCAAAACGACTAAAATTAATTAAATACAGATAACTACCTCGCCATGGAGACCTGGAGAAATGCATCTTTGGACTTTTGCTAATAATGAAAATAGGCTGCTGGGAAAAGGCCCCATTTAGGATTTTAAATGGTGCACTGGAAGTGGTTTCGGAAAAAACATGAGAAACGTTGTAAAATTAAATACATATCTACTCATTAATAAGCAATTCGTTAACATCTGTAGGCTTAAGTCTCTTAATAAAAATGCATAATAAAAAATTAATAGTGTCATTAATTTTGCATTTGAATATATGAATTTGATTAGGGAGAGCCTTTTTATAAGATTAAAAGCTTCACAGATATTATCTAATTCTCCTTCACTGAAGTCAGCTGTGGGCAATTAACTAGAATTTATTATGACGAGTGAAGGAACCATGACCTACAGGCAGTGCAAGACTCCTAGTGGCGCAAGGAGCTATGGCCAGTTTGGGGGCATTCTGTCTTCTAATTTTCGGTACAGTTTTACTATTAGCTCTTGTCGTTCAATGTAACAACAACCAAAAAGGATACTCCTCCAAATGTTAGGACAGATGGACAAACAACATTCAGGGAAGGCCTTGCACATGAAGATCGTGTAAAATGCCATCATGTAGATAATCCTGGCTAATTTCACGACTGATCTTTATCCCATGACCCAAAACATCAGCTTTTAAAAAAACGCAATGACGGGTGAGTGTGGCCGTATTTTTGTAGGAATCATAACTTTGAATACCTCTGTGCTCACACTGTGGCAAGCACAGGGCTCAGACCTGTAATTTTATTATCTCAACCAGGGGAAGGTAAAACATTACCTCTTCTTACAGATGAGGAAACAGATTCAGAGGTCGTTAAAGAATTTGCCCCAAATGATGGAGCCGGTGAGGTCCCCAGTTGGGATTCAAATCCAGGTCTCTCTCGGCCAGTAGAAATATATATAATAGTTAAGAAGAACTATTGCCTTTTTATCTACATTTATTCTTTCATTGTTACGATTTGATCCTGTAGGCCTCAGGACTTCACTCTACTGGTTTAATGGATGTCAAAGAGACAAAGAGCTCTCTGTACTAACAAGCTGATGAGAGGACCCCAGTTGGATGGGCACCTGCAGTTTCCCTGACTTCCATCGGTCCTGGGAGGAATGGCCTTTCTGACATCTGTCCACCAAATAAGCAAGGTCTGTCATCTTCGTGAAGTCGATCCCCTTTATTTTCTTGTGGCAACTGCCTTCGGGGAACAAAACACCGTCTCTGGAATCGCCGAGCACAGAGCTCTGAATTCAGTGGTGTCGCTGCTGGTGGATGTCTGTAGGCATGCCCTTTTCTCGTCTATTGCACTTAGATGTCTTGTTTTGGTATTATTTTTCATGCCACCCACATGGAAGCCGAGTCAGTCCCAGAGAAACCCTAAGCTTCAGGCAACAGATCTCTTCTTTTCATTTGGGCGATGGAGGGAAGCACCGGGATCGAGTCAGGGTCCTAGAGCGTCTTGCCTTCTGGCTCCACGTCGGCGCTCCTCGCGTTTCCATACCCTTTGCCATGGAACCTCGCAGGCCCTCTGACTCTGGGCTCACCTGTGGGACTTGCTCTGGCCTCTGGCACATCAGCTAACGTGACAAAGACAGGGGCTTGTGAAGCACGTGTGCAAGTGGGCCTGTCCTTGCAGCCGCGTGCTGCGCTCACCAGGAGAAGGCGCCTGCGTGGGACCGCAGCGGGGAGGCGTGCGGCAGCCGGCAGCCCCAGTCCGCAGCCTGACCATGACAGAGCCTCACCAAGGTCAGCCTGATTCCAGACACACAGGCAATACATGTTTATTGTTATATGCTACTTAAGTTCTGTGGTTGTTGGCCTATCAGCCAAAGCCAACTGATACAGGGCCTGCCAGGCCAGGCCAAAGCTCTACGTACTGTCCAAATGCCCACAAAACTTCGCTTCAAGGCACTTCAGGAAAGACATAACCATCTATGGTGGACACGCCCTGGGGTAGCCCCCATGATTCTCACTCCATACTATTCACAACTTTGTGTAATTCGCCCTCCTTGAGTGTGGGCAAGACCCGTGACCTGCTTCTAACCAACAGAGTATGGCAAAGGACAAAAGTCCTATCACCATTATCACGCCTTGGTGGTACATCATATGGCAAAGGTGAAGGGAGTCTGTAAATGTACTTAAGGTCCCTGACCAGTTGTTTCTGAGTTAATCAAAAGAGAGACTGTTCTGCGTGAAAAAAAGCAAGGTAAAGAACTGTGTTTGGCCTGCTACCTTTTGTGTCCCTAAGAAGCGTATTCCTAGGTGTGTGAGAGTGTATGTGCACCCTTGGGTATTAACAGACTACCACAGGAGAGATGCGTGTGGAACGGAGTTGGTGCAGTGGGCAACTTTGGAACCAGGGTGGCTGCCATATTGAAAAACATCCAAGTGTCACTGTAGACATTTTATATATTATTACACAGTGTTTGTGCATTACTTACTAAAAAGAAAGATTTTTAGGGAAGTTAGTATTTCTTCATGATTTGTAGCAGGGCACGTAGAACTAGGGATGAGGAGCAATACCAGAAGAATCCAAAATCCTGAAAGGAGAGCAAAATGATGCCAAACCATTGATATACCAGTGCTGCTCCCGAAAGCACTTCAAATAGCTGAAGATAGTAAGGGTGCTTCCCGGGGGTATGGGCCAGAGGACAAGTCTTTCTGGAATTATCTTCTTGCCTTCTTTGGTGCTACTGCCATTGGTAGGTCCCGGCCATCTCTGCCTTCTCAAGTCACTACGAACCTCCAAGGTCATGTCTCTGCTTTCAGTTTTGCCCTGTTCCACTCCCTCCTCCACGGCAACTGCCTGTGCGGGCTTCTAACCATATATCTGATCGCACTGCTGCTCCGTGTGACACCCAAGCCCATGGGAAAAAATCCCACACCGTGTGGCCCGCGTGGCCCTCGGTGGTCTAGGTCTTTACTGGGGGTTAGGATTAAGAGACCGATGATTAAAAACATGTGCTTTCTGGAACCAGACCTATATGGGTTTGAGTCTTGGTTCTATTTCTCTGTCTTCCTTTCCCACCGTCTCCCCGTCCTCACTCCGTTCTCCAGCCAGGCTCGAGTAGACGATGTCTCAGAAAATGCCTTGCCATTCTATGTCTCCACAGGTTTGCCCCCGAGGATGTGGCTGCCTGGCATTCCCTTAACTTGCTGATATGTACCCACCCTCTTTCAAAACTTAGTTAAACCATCATTTCCCCCCAAGACATTTTTGTTACACCCACCACGTCTGCCCTCTTGCTCCGGCAGCTGGCCATTTCGTGATTTTTTTTTTCCCCCTTACACATTCCTGGAAAATGGGAAGATTCTTTTTTTTTTTTTTTTTTTAAAGATTTTATTTATTTATTTGAGAGAGAGAATGAGAGAGGGGAGGGTCAGAGGGAGAAGCAGACTCCCTGTTGAGCAGGGAGCCCGATGCGGGACTGGATCCCGGGACTCCAGGATCATGACCTGAGCCGAAGGCAGTCGCTTAACCAACTGAGCCACCCAGGCGCCCGAAAATGGGAAGATTCTAATAACAGCTTCCAAGGCAGGCCAATTAGAGAATGGAAGGTCAGAGGGTCGAGGAGGGAAGCCTGGTCCAGTTGTTGGTATGAGCCAGTGACACTTTAGTTACTCGGAGGCGGGGGTCTTCACATATCACTCTTTTAATTAATCCTAAATCTAATTTCTTTTTTAAGCATCACGTGCCTCAGAATTACTTGTGCTAGGAAAGAACAGTGTGGTTAGAGGAGAAGAGGTGTATATAATAAAAGCACATTCAGTCGATATGGATTTATTCAAAACATTTCTTTGTTGAAAAGTGACTGCTCTTCTCTTCTATTCTACTTTGACATGTTCTATTTTAATTTGCTAAAGAAGTGTCAAACTTGCTCCCCTGAACAGCCACTTCTTCTGGTCCTTGCCCATTTACTCAACTCAATTTGAATAACTGTGGGGGTAGGGAGGAGAGATTCCTTTGTTATCACCTCTCTGGACAGCAACTGGGGCTGAGATCATCAAATTGTCTCTGATACCAAATATCTCATGGGCTCGGGCCCCACTTAGAGAAGGGCCTCTCTATGTTTCAAGTCAGGTCTGAAATTCTTCCCGGGTGGGGGCCAATGACTAACATCTCAAATGACAGGCCTGCTCTCCTCCAAATGGGACGCGGTATTTGGCATTGCTTGGCTATCCATTTTATTAAATTCTTTTTTTACACTGTGAAATAACACTCAGAAAAGTAGTTAATATTAAATGTATGAGGGAGAGGAGCAAGATGGCGGAGTAGGAGAGCTGGATTTCGTCTGGTCTCAGGAATTCAGCTGAATAGGGATCAAACCATTCTGATCACCTACGAACTCAACAGGAGATCGAAGAGGAGAGTAGCAACAACTCTCTGAACAGAGAAGCGACCACTTACTGGAAGGTAGGACGTGCAGAGAAGTGAATCCGAGGCGATATTCGGGAGGATAGACGGCGGGGAAGGGGGCCTCCGTCGGCCGCTTCTGGCAAGTGCTAGAGCCGCGGAGCACAAAATCGGACCTTTGAGAAGTCGGCTCCGCGGAGGGACGTCGCTGCAGTGGCTAAGCGGGGGGTGGAACCCTCACAGGACAGTGGGGTCTCAGGACCCTCGGGGTCACAGAAAGACCGGGGGTGCCTGAGTGCGGCAGAGCTCCCAGGGATCGGAGCGGGGAAGCCGGCTGCAGAGACGGAGCCGAGGCGCGGGCTCTCAGCTCGGGGTGGCCATAAACTGTGATCCGCGGCCCAGTCGGGCCACTGCTCCTCCAGCAGGGACCCCACAAGCGGCAGATCCAGGGAGACTCCCCTTCCTCCCCCGGGAGGAGCAGCGCGGGAACGCACCGCAGGGATCTGCTGGGTTTGGAGACTCCACACGGGGTCGGGTGCCAGAGATAGCAACGCTCGGGCACAGGCCGGGTGAGTGCGGAGTGCGGCCGGAGACCGGGGACACGGGAGTGACTGCTTTTCTCTGGGGGCGCACTGAGGAGCGGGGCCCCGAGTTCTCGGCTCCTCTGGGCGGAGATTGGGAGGCCACCATTTTCGCCCTGGTCCTCCAAAGCTGTACCGAGAGCTTGCAGGGAACAAAAGCTCCCGAAAGCAAACCCGAGCAGCTTGCTTAGCCCGGACCAGCAAGGGCGGGGCAATTCCGCCTCCGGCAAAGACATTTGGGAACCACGGCAACAGGCCCCTCCCCCAGAAGATCAGCACGAACAGCCAGCAAGCCGAGACCAGGTTTACCGATCAAGGAGAACGGGAGAACTCCAGCGCTAGGGGAATACTGCACATAGAATTCATGGCTTTTTTTTTACCATGATTCATTAGTCTTTCAAAGTTAATTTTTTTAGCTGTTTTTTTTAATTTTTCTCTTTCCCTTTTTCAACCAACATCTTATCAATCCCTTTTTAAAAAAACATTTTTTATTTTTCATTTTTAGAGTCATATTTTATCCCTTCACAGTAGTTACCCTTATTTTTGGCATATATATATATATATAAGTTGTTCTCTCCTTAAAATTTTGAGATACAGTTTCTTCTAACAGATCAAAATATACCCTAAATCACTAGTGTATGGCTTTGTTCTAGTCTCCTGCCTGATCACATTCTCTCCCTTTTTTTTTTAATCTTCTTCTTTCTTTTTTCAAACAACTTCTTATCATATCAATTCCTTTTATAAAATCTTTTATAATTTTCATCTTTACAGTCATCTTCCATCCCTTCATTGTATCAACCCTTATTTTGTACATATATAAGTCTTTCTTCCTTTAAAATTTTAGGAGGCACTTTTTTCTAACAGACCAAAATACGCCCAAAATCTAGTGTGTGGCACTGATCTATGCACTAGCCTGATCATATTTGATCATATTCGGTTTTTTTTTGTATTGTTCTGTTTTTGTTTTTCATCTTTTTCTTTTTTTTTTTCTTCTTTCTTTTCTCTATCTTTTTTCTTTCTTTTCCCCTGGTTTCAGGTCTTTTCTGATTTGTATGGAGTATATTTGCTGGGGACGTGGTTAACCTGTTAGCATTTTGTTCTCTCATTCATCTGTTCTCCTCTGAACAAAATGACAAGACGAAAAAAATCACCTCAGCAAAAAGAACGAGAGATATTACCGTCAGCCAGGGACCTACTCAATACGGACATTAGTACGATGTCGGACCTAGAGTTCAGAATCATGACTTTAAAGATACTAGCTGGGCTTGAAAAAAGCGTGGAAGTTATTAGAGAAACCCTTTCTGGAGAAATAAAAGAACTAAAATCTAACCAAGTCAAAATCAAAAAGGCTATTAACGAGGTGCCATCAAAAATGGGGGCACTAACTGCTAGGATAAATGAGGCAGAAGACAGAAACAGCGATATAGAAGACCAAATGATGGAAAATAAAGAGGCTGAGAAAAAGAGAGAGAAACAACCACAGGACCACGAGGGCAGAATTCGAGAGATAAGCGATACGGTAAGACTAAACAACATTAGAATAATTGGGATCCCAGAAGAAGAAGAAAGAGAGAGGGGGGCAGAAGGTATATTGGAGCAAATAATAGCAGAGAACTTCCCTAATGTGGGGAAGGAAACAGGCATCAAAATCCAGGAGGCACAGAGAACCCCTCTCAAAATCAATAAAAATAGGTCAACACCCCGACATCTAATAGTAAAACTTATGAGTCTCAGAGACAAAGAGAAAATCCTGAAAGCAGCTCGGGAGAAGAGATATGTAACCTACAATGGTAGAAACATTAGATTGGCAACAGACCTATCCACAGAGACCTGGCAGGCCAGAAAGGACTGCCATGATATCTTCAGAGCACTAAACGAGAAAAATATGCAGCCAAGAATACTATATCCAGCTGGGCTCCCATTGAAAATCGAAGGAGAGATAAAAGGCTTCCAGGACAAACAAAAACTAAAGGAATTTGCAAACACGAAACCAGCCCTCCAAGAAATATTGAAAGGGGTCCTCTAAGCAAAGAGAGAGACAAAAAGCAGCACAGATCAGAAAGGAACAGAGACAATATACAGTAACAGTCACCTTACAGGCAATACAATGGCACTAAATTCATACCTTTCAATAGTTACCCTGAATGTAAATGGGCTCAGTGCCCCAATCAAAAGACACAGGCTATCAGATTGGATTAAAAAACAAGACCCATCAATATGCTGTCTGCAAGAGACTCATTTTAGACCCAAAGACACCCCCAGATTGAAAGTGAGGGGGTGGAAAACCATTTACCATGCTAATGGACACCAAAAGAAAGCTGGGGTGGCAATCCTTATATCAGACAAATTAGATTTTAAACCAAAGACTGTAATAAGAGATGAGGAAGGACACTATATCCTACTTAAAGGGTCTATCCAACAAGAAGATCTAACAGTTGTAAATATCTATGCCCCGAACATGGGAGCAGCCAATTATATAAGGCAATTAATAACAAAAGCGAAGAAACACACTGACAGCAATACAATAATAGTGGGGGACTTTAACACCCCCCTGACTGAAATGGACAGATCATCTAAGCAAAAGATCAACAAGGAAATAAAGACTTTAAATGACACACTGGACCAAATGGACTTCACAGACATATTCAGAACATTCCATCCCAAAGCAGCGGAATACACATTCTTCTCTAGAGCCCATGGAACATTCTCCAGAATTGATCACATCCTAGGTCACAAACCAGGTCTCAACCGGTACCAAAAGACTGGGATTATTCCCTGCATATTTTCAGACCACAATGCTTTGAAACTAGAACTCAATCACAAGAGGAAAGTCGGAAAGAACTCAAATACATGGAGGCTACAGAGCATCCTACTAAGGAATGAATGGGTCAACCGGGAAATTAAAGAAGAATTTAAAAAATTCATGGAAACCAATGAAAATGAAAACACAACTGTTCAAAATCTCTGGGATACAGCAAAGGCAGTCCTGAGAGGAAAGTATATAGCAATACAAGCCTTTCTCAAGAAACAAGAAAGGTCTCAAATACACAACCTAACCCTACACCTAAAGGAGCTGGAGAAAGAACAGCAAATAAAGCCTAAACCCAGCAGGAGAAGAGAAATCATAAAGATCAGAGCAGAAATCAATGAACTAGAAACCAAAAGAACAGTAGAACAGATCAACGAAACTAGGAGCTGGTTCTTTGAAAGAATTAACAAGATTGATAAACCCCTGGCCAGACTGATCAAAAAGAAAAGAGAAATGACCCAAATCAACAAAATCATGAATGAAAGAGGAGAGATCACAACCAATCCCAAAGAAATACAAACAATTATAAGAACATATTATGAGCAACTCTATGCCAGCAAAGTAGATAACCTGGAAGAAATGGGTGCATTCCTAGAGATGTATCAACTGCCAAAACTGAGCCAGGAAGAAATAGAAAACCTGAACAGACCGATAACCACTAAGGAAATTGAAGCAGTCATCAGAAATCTCCCAAGAAACAAAAGCCCAGGGCCAGATGGCTTCCCAAGGGAATTCTATCAGACATTTAAAGAAGAATTAATACCTATTCTCCTGAAACTGTTCCAAAAAATAGAAATGGAAGGAAAACTTCCAAACTCATTTTATGAGGCCACCATTGATCCCAAAACCAGACAAAGACCCCAACAAAAAGGAGAACTACAGACCAATATCCTTGATGAACATGGATGCAAAAATTCTCACCAAAATACTAGCCAATAGGGTCCAACAGTACATTAAAAGGATTATTCACCATGACCAAGTGGGATTTATCCCTGGGCTGCAAGGCTGGTTCAACATGCGCAAATCAATCAACGTGATACATTAACAAAAGAAAGAACAAGAATCATATGATCCTCTCAATAGATGCAGAAAAAGCATTTGACGAAGTACAGCATCCTTTCTTGATCAAAACTCTTCAGAGTATAGGGACAGAGGGTACATACCTCAATATCATAAAAGCCATCTACAGAAAAACCTACAGCGAATATCATTCTCAATGGGGAAAAGCTGAGAGCTTTTCCCCTAAGGTCAGGAACGCGGCAGGGATGTCCACTCTCAGCACTGCTATTCAACATAGTATTAGAAGTCCTAGCCACAGCAATCAGACAACAGAAAGAAATCAAAGGCATCCAAATCGGCAAAGAGGAAGTCAAACTCTCACTCTTTGCAGATGATATGATACTGTATGTGGAAAACCCAAAAGACTCCACCCCAAAACTGCTAGAACTCATACAGGAATTCAGTCAAGGGGCAGGCTATAAAATCAATGCACAGAAATCAGTGGCATTCCTATACACCAACAACAAGACAGAAGAGAGGCAAATCAAGGAGTCGATCCCATTTACAACTGCACCCAAAACCATAAGATACCTAGGAATAAATTTAACCAAAGAGGCAAAGGATCTGTACTCAGAAAACTATAAAATACTCATGAAAGAAATTGAAGACGACACAAAGAAATGGAAAAACGTTCCATGCTCATGGATTGGAAGAACAAACATTGTGAAGATGTCAGTGCTACCTAGAGCAATCTACACATTCAATGCAATCCCCATCAAAATACCATCCACTTTTTTCAAAGAAATGGAACAGATAATCCTAAAATTTGTATGGAACCAGAAGAGACCCCGAAGAGCCAGAGGAATACTGAAAAAGAAAAGCAAAGCTGGCGGCATCACAATTCCGGACTTCCAGCTCTATTACAAAGCTGTCATCCTCAAGACAGTATGGTACTGGCACAAAAACAGACACATGGATCAATGGAACAGAATCAAGAGCCCAGAAATGGACCCTCAACTCTATGGTCAACTCATCTTTGACAAAGCAGGCAAGAATGTCCAATGGAAAAAAGACAGTCTCTTCAACAAATGGTGTTGGGAAAATTGGACAGCCACATGCAGAAGAATGAAACTGGATCATTTCCTTACACCACACACAAAAATAGACTCCAAGTGGTTGAAAGACCTAAACGTGAGACAGGAGTCCATCAAAATCCTAAAAGAGAACACAGGCAGCAACCTCTTCGACTTCAGCCGCAGCAACTTCTTCCTAGAAACATCGCCAAAGGCAAGGGAAGCAAGGGCAAAAATGAACTAACTATTGGGATTTCATCAAGATAAAAAGCTTTTGCACAGCCAAAGAAACAGTCCACAAAACCAAAAGACAACCGACAGAATGGGAGAAAATATTTGCAAATGACATATCAGATAAAGGGCTAGTATCCAAAATCTATAAAGAACTTATCAAACTCAACACCCAAAGAACAAATAATCCAATCAAGAAATGGGCAGAAGACATGAACAGACATTTTTCCAAAGAAGACATCCAAATGGCCAACAGACACACGAAAAAGTGCTCAGCATCGCTCGGCATCAGGGAAATCCAAATCAGAACCTCAATGAGACACCACCTCACACCCGTCAGAACGGCTAAAATGAACAAGTCAGGAAACGACAGATGTTGGCGGGGATGTGGAGAAAGGGGAACCCTCCTACGCTGTCGGTGGGAATGCAAGCTGGTGCAGCCACTCTGGAAAACAGTATGGAGGTTCCTCAAACAGTTGAAAATAGAGCTACCATACGATCCAGCAATTGCACTACTGGGTATTTACCCCAAAGATACAAATGTAGGGATCCGAAGGGGTACGTGCACCCCAATGTTTATAGCAGCAATGTCCACAATAGCCAAACTGTGGAAAGAGCCAAGATGTCCATCGACAGACGAATGGATAAAGAAGACGTGGTATATATACACAATGGAATATTATGCAGCCATCCAAAGGAATGAGATCTTGCCATTTGCAAGCACGTGGATGGAACTGGAGGGTGTTATGCTGAGTGAAATAAGTCAATCAGAGAAAGACATGTATCCTATGACCTCACGGATATGAGGAATTCTTAATCTCAGGAAACAAACTGAGGGTTGCTGGAGTGGTGGGGGGTGGGAGGGATGGGGTGGCTGGGTGATAGACATTGGGGAGGGTATGTGCTATGGTGAGCGCTGTGAATTGTGCAAGACTGTTGAATCACAGATCTGTACTTCTGAAACAAATAATGCAAGATATGTTAAGAAAAAAGAAAAAGAAGAAGATAGCAGGAGGGGAAGAATGAAGGCGAGTACGTCGGAGGGGGAGACGAACCACGAGAGACGATGGACTCTGAAAAACAAACTGAGGGTTCTAGAGGGGAGGGGGTGGGGGGATGGGTTAGCCTGGTGATGGGTATTAAGGAGGGCACGTTCTGCGTGGAGCACTGGGTGTTATGCACAAACAATGAATCATGGAACACTACATCAAGAACTAATGATGTAATGTATGGTGATTAACATAACAATAAAAAATTTTTTAAAAAATTAAAAAAATATTAAATGTATGCTATAATGACTAAACCATGTACCTCCCACCCAGAAAGTAGTTAACCCCATGACCCCCCCAGGTGTTGCTTCCCAATGGTGCCACTCCCTTCCCATCCCGGAAGCAACCATCATCTTCGCTTTTATTTGTAGTTTTTACACCTATGTATGCATCTCTAAACAAAACAGTTTCTTTTTTTAAGATTTACCTATTTGAGAGAGAGAGAGCGCACATGTGCATGTGCGAGTGGGCGGGGAGGGGCAGAGGAAGAAAGAATCTGAAGCCGACTCTCCGCTCAGAGTGGAGCTCGATGCAGGGCTCTATCATGACCTGAGCTGAAATCAAGAGTCGGACACTTAACCGACTGAGCCACCCAGGTGCCCCACAAAATAGTTTTCTTTTTTATCTTTAAATTATGACTGTATAAACAGATTCATGCATGTATTCTTTTGTTTCCTGCTTCTTTCTCTTAACCATATGTTTGTAAGACTCATCCGTGTGGTTTGCTAGAGATGACTAATGTTCACCACTCTTTGGCTCGCTATTTTTGCTAGTATAGTACAAGTGAATGCTATCATCTTCTTGGTTAGGAAATGCAGCCAATACAGCGTATTCCTTCCTTCCTCGTCTTCCCTTGACGCTTCAATTTAGAAATGCGATCTAACTGAAAAGAGTCACCAAACAGAGGAATCGATACGGGGTGCAATACTCACTAACAACGTTGGCTTGTCCGGTGAATATGGTGTACTGGAGCTCATAGGAAACCACACTGAACTCATCATCGGAGGTCCAATGAACGGTGATGGTGTCATAGGAAGCGGTGCAGAGCTCTTCTCTAATCGTGGGAGGGTTGGGAGCTGTGGGGATCAAGAATGCTCATCAGCGAAGAGGCAGGCACCTCCGGGACACAGTTCAGAGGAGATGTGTGACAGTCATAGCAGGCCTTTCTACACAGGTCCATCAGGACCACTATCCATCCCAGAGGTGGTGACCCCAACCCAAAGAATGAACGTTTGGTTGGCTGGTTGCTGCTGTGATTGTTAACAGGTAGCGTGACTTAGCCAGCCAGTAGGGACTTATCTCTATTTCACATGAAAGTACGTTTAGGAGGTTAAGCAAATAATACTCTTATCCATGAAAAAAAAATATTAAACAAAAAACAAACAAGATGAACTTCTGTGATTTCATCCACACTGGGGAGATGGCAAACTTTTCCACACTGGGGAGATGGCAAAAGTCTAGGTGGTAAATATTTTAGGGTCTGAGGGCCATATGGTCTCTGTTGTACCTACTCAACTCTGCTGCTGAACTATGAAGTTAGCCATGGGCAATTCATACTCAAATGGACGTGGGCAGCTTCCAGTAAAACTTTATTTACAAAACCGGTCAGGGCTAGATTTGGCCTACGAGCCAAAGTTTGCCAACCTCGGAGCTTTGTGAGGTCACCTATTTTTATATTTATATACCCAACTGGAAAAATACCAATGTTTGTTATCCTGTAACAAACCAGTCAAATGGTTGTTTGAAAATTTTCTTTCATTAGATGTTTTGATGACTTATTTAAAAAAAAACAAAAAAACCCCAAAAAAACCTGGGGTGCCTCGGTGGCTCAGTCCATGATCCTGAGGTTCTGGGATCAAGCCCTGCATCAGGCTCCCTGCTCAGTGGGGAGTCCGCTTCTCCCTCTCCTACTCCCCCTGCTTCTGTTCCCTCTCTCGCTGTCTCTCTCACTCTGTGTCAAATAAATAAATAAAATCTTAAAAAAAAAAACCCACTTCATAGTGTAGCCCCATTTTCTTCTCATTTTTCAATTTATAGGTGATATTTCAAATTAAGAAGAACATGATTAACAATCAATCATATCTAAGAAGTACATTTTCCTTCCCCAAAGAAAACATAGTTCCTTGGCATTTGGTTAACTTTATCACTGGAGAAGGTTGCTGTTTTATGTCTTGAACACAGTCTGGAGCAGAGAAGCCCAAATCCCACCAAAATAATGATTGAAGTTGACTCAAAAATCTACCGGCTCGATTTCCGTAACTGGTTTAATGAGAGGAGTTTGTGAGCAAGAAAAAGGCTAGGCAGTGAGTGCTCTGCACCGGCAACAGTATTTCAGAGCAGGGGTTGGCAAACTATGGCTATGGGCCAAATCTGGCCCACTGCCTGTTTTTGTAAATAAAGTTTTATTGGAACACAGCCAGGCTCATTCATTTATGTATTGTCTGTGGCTGCTTTTGTGCACTAGCAGAGTTGAGTAGTTGGGACCATATGTCCTGCAAAGCCTAAAATATTTACCATCTGGCCCTTTATAGTCAAAGTTTGCCAACCCCTGGTTTAGAGAATCGATCCGGGCCTTTATTGCCACTCTTCTGTATATGAGAACCTAACTTCAAAAGGAGAAACATATCTGCATTCTATAGATTTGTAGCAACCTCTGTTCACACTATTGCAGAGTTCTTTCCTGCCCTTAACTTTGATGAGGACTGAGGAGTCCTAAACAAACCCAAAGAAGGAGATGAGTTTATAAATATGGTAAACTGAAAACTCGAACTGTTTTAGGCTTCTTCATTTTGTCCGCTGAAGAGATGTCCAGGACAAATACCGTACACAGCAAGTAAAACTTTTATGTTTGTATAAAGTCAATTAGACCAGCTTTGTTTCTCGCTTACTGAATTCCACGAGTATTACTGCACGCCTATACATGTGGGCAGGCACTGCATTAAGTCATGTATTAAGATAGAAGGGCTCTATAGAGCCCCTAAAGCGTTCTTTCTGGACTATGTATTTATACATCTGTCTCCTGAAGTATCCACATGCAAGATTTAGTGTCATGTGCTGTGACTTGGATGTGCATGAATCAGCGACACCAAGCCAGAGATGTATTCTGCGGGGGAGGCCCAGCTGCACCATAAAATGTCCTTATGATTGTCTGTGTGGTCCCTGTTGGTGCGCGATCACCCGGCAGGGAGCGGTGGAGAAATGCTTATTCTCCCATAATCTAAGCAGTCCATTGAATTACTTTTCCATCAACCACTGTAGAAAGATTTCGTCCTTTCTGCATTGCAATACAGGATTAAAGAGAAAGCAAACTTATGTTCAAAATAAGCCAGTAGCTGTGAGACACATGGCGGTAGCTGCGATCGGGGAGGAAATGTCACCTCTCTGGGTTATTAACTTGACATACCACTTAGAGGCATGTCACGGGGAGGAAAAAAAAAAAAAAAAATCTTGTTTTCACAGCCATGCAGGCTAACCCTGTTTTGATTATAAGCCCAATGGGTTTGTCCTGAAAAGTCAATACCCAATTTACCGTAAATGAGAACAGCAGCATGCTGCCAATTTCAATATTCGTGGGATTGGTAGCAGAACTGTTATTTTCTTGCCTCTGTCATAAACAGGACAGGAGAAATGGTGGGCTAATACTCCACAAACACTTCATTTCCTGCTTACAAATGTCTGATAAACTATTTGGACTGGGCAATACCAGCCAAGCATCATATGTTATGGCCAGGATCGATGTTATGTCTAGAAATGGGCCAGATTTGTATTTGGGGTTTGAAGTTCAGAAGGCAGAATGGCAGGTACCCCATGTGGTCTCAAGCTTGGCATAAACAGCCATCGGGATGATATATGGCGCACACGGTCCTAGTCAGTGCGGGCTACGTTCACACATTCCCTTCTAATCACTGCCTTGGCATTCGCATGCAGACATAGCCCGTGAACGTATGCCCACCGGAACACCATCAGACGATTCTTGGGAAATGGGGAGGACACACTCAGGTCAACGAGACACTGATTTTGTGCAGAAAGGTCATGGGCCCGGCCCAACAGTCTTTCAGTCCTCTTTGTCCTTGGGCATGACCTTGTGACGCAGATCTGGCCCATGAGACACAAGTGGGAATTTGCCAGATGGGTCTCCTGAGCAAGCTTTTTGTTTTCCTAATAAACAAAGACAGATTTTTGTCCCCGTTTCCCCTGCGGCCCTCCCTTTTTACCTGTGACTTGAGCACGATGCATGGAGGCAGGGCAGCTATGCTGTGAGCATGTGGCAAAAAGGCAACCCAGCAAAGGTGGCAGAAGAGACAAAGAGCAACAGCCTGGGGTCTGAGGTCCTCACTGAGCCGCTGCCCCGGCCTGGAGCTCATACCTCCGTGCTTGGGTTTGCGTGATACAAACACCCCTTGATGTGTTTAGTCACCGCTAACTGGATTTTCTGTTGTTGCAATCATACTCAATCCCAAATGATGTAAGAGGGGAAAAAAAAAAAAAAAAGATTTTTCATAGGATGCCATCACGAAAACCAGCTCAACCAGAGAAAGTCTAGACCTGCACTGTCTCATACAGTAGCCGCAAGCTTTTTACATTTCAATTAGGTTGAATTAAAGTCAAATAAAAGTAAAGGCTCACTATGTACATTTCAAGTTTTTGATAGCCCCATGTGGTCAGCAGCTACCATAATGGACAGTGTAGATACAGAATGTTTCTACCACTGTGGAAGGTTCTAGGGGGTAGTGTTAGTTTAGACAGACTCCGGAGTTAAAGCTTAAAAAAGGAGGGCAGTAAATTAATAAATATTTGAAACCAAGTTTGGTTCCTTACTGCAAGTGCATTTTGGAGTCGACTTCTTTCTTCCTTAATAGGAGTGGTACGGTTTGAAAGAATGACGTAAGAGAAGAAGTTTGTGGGATGACTGCTTCCCTTGCAAATACAGAAAGGCTAAAAACAGCACCTCGGCTTCTTGCAAAGCAAAAACCTATCTGCGTATCATGCCCCTTGGATACAAAACTCCTCGCTTCTGATCCACAGACTGTAAAAACAAACATCTCACAATGTTCCCTTTCTCCTGCTCCATCTTTTCCAACCACGCACACACGGAACTGGAGTGGGGAAGCTGATGCCACGCTAAGTTAGGGATGTGGTCTCTCGAAGGCTGCATGTCCTCGGTTCGGTGCACATCTGGCACCCTCCTGAAGTCACAGGCACCGGTGGCTTTGGCTAACACGAATAAAGGTCATCTAAACAGTCCACATTCTACCAGTGAATGATTTCAATTCTCATTCTCGAGGTTGACAGCAAAGAAAAATCTGGATGGTTAGGAATAGGAGTAGCCAGAGGTTTTCTTTTATTGCGGTTCCTTTTGTTTTGTAAGCTTGACCCCCCCCCCCCAAAAAAAAAGCCTATCAGAAACATGGCACCAGGAATTCACATGTGATTTTTGGGACGTTTGCCATGGTGACCTTTTGCCAAGATGAAATGACGTCTTTTACCAGAAAGAGCAAGAGGTCTTTGGAGTCCGTACGGACCCAAGCCAAATCCTAATTCTGCCACTCGCTAGCTACCTGACCTCCAGCGAGATGGGTGACCTCCGTCATCTGCAAAATGAGGATTATAACATGCTACCTCAGTTTGATGGTGTGAAGATTATACAAGGTCTCGGATACAAGGAGCTGAAGCAGAGTAGTAGACACCCAATCAAGAGTTAGCTGCCAATTTTTTCTCTGCCAGGGCACTGTGAGAGTCAGATGCCTTGCCGAGATGAAGTGGACAATAGCCACGCTACTTTGTGTATCTCTTTGATGGCCAGCAGAGAGAAAATGGTGGGAAGTATGTTTTTAATTATCGAGAGTCTCCCTTTTCCTCTGTCCCCAATTTGGTCTCAGACCGTGTCGTTTTGGGTGGGGAAAAAAAAAGTGTGCCAGAAATCATTTATGGGAATACTAGACTCTGTTCCTAAATCAGGAGCCCACACCTCTGGTTTTTAGGGAACCGACGTGGTGGCAAAGTATGCGTATCACTGAATGTACACAATATTAAAGCACATGCACGCGCGCGCGCGCGCGCGCACACACACACACACACACACACACACACACACACACACACACACAAGACAATACCTGTAAGGTAATCCAGACATTCTAGCAATTTCTTCTCTCGGGAAAAATCTAAGGCAAAGGTGTCAAATGTGTCATTGAGGTTGATTTCAGGAATTAGGACCTGGGATGATGCAGTTGCCATGGAGACTCTGTAATTTAAACAAAACAACTTTTTAGAAATGTCAAGATGCCTTTCACCATTGCCGCCTAGGAATGAAAAAAAATAGAAAGAAAACAAGTATCATTTTAAAATAGTGCTGTTTTTCCACGGGAGCCTCAAAAAGAACCTGGGAATAGCACAACACAGCAACACAATGCAAATGAATGCAAGCTTAAAGACGAGGCAAAGGAATTGGGGAAACAGTAGAATGGCTGCCCCCCCCCCTTCCTTTTTACTACCGGAAAAAAATTCCCCACGGAGGTGAAAGAATATTCATATTTCATGTGGCTGTGTATTTAACAGCCTGGCCCCTTCACATCTAACCCCAGCGAGAAGCACATAGCTCTAGGCATTTCTTCACACATCTGTCTGGGAAACTGTTCGTTCCTTTTAGACTCGACCCTGCTCCACTTCAAAGAGGAGTCTCCAAAATTTCAAACTGCATAAAAGGCAAAGTGAAGATTTAAAAAGAATGTTTCCAGATATTGGATTAGTTTAATCAATTACTAACCTCTTTCTAAAGTAAACATTAAGAAAAGGAGTTTTTGTCTGGCTCGTTTCGTTCTCCTTGTATTCATTTTTTTTTTTTTTTTTTTTTGCACCATATTCCCAGCAGATGCCATGGAAAATATTCATGAGCTTTCTCACAAATTCCTCCAATGGATGCACCATTTTCCCTCTTCATTTACAGTTGCAAGTTAAGATTTCTCATTTATAAACTATAAAGCTACGTATTGGTAAATATGACTCTCCTGCTATGAGACAATCTCCTGCTACGTGTGTGTTAAGCTCAAGTTGATTTGCAAAGTTCAGTTCCTAATAGCAGAATGTCTTGACTAATTAAAAAATGCAAGCGATCCTCTTAAAAACGATACAATTGTGGCATGACATAAACCATGTCTGAGCATATCAGACTATGCTAGACCCGTAATCTTGTTGATCTGGGTATTTCACAAAGTTCGGTAAACACCACCAAGGACCGACTATGTGTAGGGTACTGTGTAGGGTGCTGGGAATTTGTGAGCAAAGCAACACTCTGAAATGGTTCAGCTCTAAATCTAGCTATTTTCTTTTTTTTTAAAGATTTTATTTATTTATTTATTTGAGCGAGAGAAAGAGAGAGAAACAGCATGAGAGGGAAGAGGGTCTGAGGGAGAAGCAGGCTCCGCGCTGAGCCGAGAGCCCGACGTGGGACTCGATCCCAGGACTCTGGGATCATGACCTGAGCTGAAGGCAGTCGCTTAACCCACTGAGCCACCCAGGCGCCCAAATCTAGCTATTTTCTAATTAAGAGTATTGATGCTCATTTATACAAAGTCACAAAGCTAGCTGGCAGCTAGGTCTATACTCTTCCATTTAATCTAGAAAAATTTCAACCTGGTTACCTAAGGAGATGTATCTCCTTTTGTGTCTCTTAATGGCTCTTAAAACTTTGTATTTTATAAAGATATGTATTTTGGCTATTTAAAAATTACACTTGTGGGTCTATCCATACGATGCAATATTATTCATCCATAAAAAGGAGTGAAGTACTAATACACACAACAGTGTGGATGAACCTTGAGAGTGTTACACTAAGTGAAAGAAACCCGACACAAAAGGCCATGTATTGTATGATCCATTTGTATGAAATGTCCAGAATAGGCGAATGCATAGAGACAGAGAGATTAGTGGTTGCCAGGGGCTTGGCGGGGGCAATGGACGATGACTACGTAGTGGGTATGGAGTTTACCGGGGGGGGGGGGGGGGATGAAAAGATTCTGGAACTCGATAGAGGTAGTAATTGCACAACATTGTGAATGTACTAAATGCCACTGGATTGCACACATTAAAATGGTTAATTTTATCTTCTCTGAATTTTACCTCAGTGTAAGTTACACCTGTGAGGTGCTCAAAATCCTTAGAAATGAAGTTTCTATAATTGCACTTCTGGACCATTTTCAGCTTTGTATAGGGAGGGAAGTAGATGGGATAATTAACAATGTAATAACCGGGATGATCCTGGGATCCACTGATGAAAAGTTTGAAGAGGCATAAACTCTGGAAAGAAAAGTTTCAAGTGTTTGAATGAGGGTGGAGAATCTAAATTCACCACCTAACTCTTTCACCAAGAAACAGCGACCAGCAGAGTTTGGGGATTTTGTTGGCTAAAGAGCGCACCCAAGGGGAATGGGCTAATCATTGTGACGAAGACCTGATAATTTAGACTGGTAGATATAGGCATGGTTGCTAGCCAGTTTTCACAGATAGTCAAACTGTACTTAAAAAATGCTTTCCTTATGACCCATGATCACAAAAACTCCTCCAAACTCAGAGCGATCTCGGGATTACTCAACAAATATATACGAAGCTCTTAAAGAGCCCCAAAAATTTGCGTCAGTGCAGAAAAGTTAAAAGAAATGCTATAGTACCACATGAACTCTTCAAATAAAAATTTCAAAGCGAAACCCCAATGAGAATGTTTCATGATGTCCAGCAGGGAAAACTGCACTGAGCTTTGAAGAAACGGCCATCTTTCTTTCGCATTTCTCTGTCGTTCTTGTGTGGCACCGATCTCGGGCTGAGAGGATCCTGAGTGCTCTGAACAGATAATCTCACTTTAGCGCTTTCCCGGTCCAGGGGCAGAAGCTTCTGCTCAGGCTCACCCAAAATAGATTTCACTCCCAAGTTTCTCCTGGTTCTGTGATCCACAGTTAACTGAAACGTGCTTCGGGCAAGTGACAGTGTTAAAAAAAAAAAAAAAAAAAAAAGCCTGCCATCTTGCTGGTGGGAACTTTGTGGAGTGGGAACGGAGAGGCTGGAAGTTCCTAAGCCTGGGAGGCAAAGACTGACAGCAAGAATCCGTGCAGATGACTGCAGCTTTTAACACCTACACAGTTTTTTGATGGAAGGAAAGATATTTATCTTTGGCTACAATTTCAAATTCGTAATTGGAGTGACAGGCAAGGGGAGATCTGCCAGATTCAACATTTTAGGCCATGTTTTTATTCCCCAAATCCTTGTTGCCCATCTTCTGGCCTTTCAGATGAGTTGCCAAAATCCACCAGGGTCATCAGTCTTATGCCACTTTTGCAATTCTGTGCTTTCATATTTGTGTGTGTGTGTGTGTGTGTGTACCTATATGCCCGTGTGTGCACATGCTTGTGAGTGTGTGTTAAGCTCTTACCATATTGAGGCAAATAAGGACATTGTGTCCTATCTTGATGCTTAAGGGGGTGACCTGCACATTAGTTCCTGTTTCGATTTTGACTTCGACGCTCCTAATCTCCATGACAGTTTGCCAGGGCCACATGGGGCCAGTTTTCCAGAAGGTGGACGTGTCTGGAGCTACACGGCTCGCAGGCTCTCTGTCAGTCACTGCCAGAGGAAGATGCTCTACCCTTCCTGCCTAATATCGGCCCCCGTGCCCGACCCCTGACAACGGCACTTACATGGGTCTCTCTTGGGCGAGTGGGAAAATCACCGTGGTAAAACCCCGTGAGGTCTCACAGCAACAAAACGTGGTTTGCTTTGGTCTGCTCAGGATTTCCCAAATGCATTTGGCTCTGAAACTTTGTTGTTTTAACACCAATTAACACCCTACCAGAACACACTTCAAAACCCACTCATCATACGTGCTTGAATTCTTAAAAATCAAGTGACATCTTTCCATCGTTGACAACTGGAGCTCTTAGCTTTATATTCTGGCTAAGTCTGATGGACCCTTGAACTGCCTATGGTGCTGAAGGACAGAGGAGTCGGACACCCTCCTAGGAGCTCTGAAAAATGAGTACTGTTCAGAGGGAAGTTTCTTTTTACCATCCTCTCGATAATTTGCTGCTACAAGTGATTTTAATTTCAGATTTCTCATAAGCAAATTCTTATGCTTCGATGAGTTTTGCTTACTTCATGCAATTTTATAAAGATGCTCATACAATCATACGGAAGACCTATATATTAGTGTGGCTTGAGAATATAGTATGTTATGCAATCCATGTGCGTCATTTTAGTAAGTGGGAGGGAAGGGAATTAGCATTTGTTGCACGATCACCTTGGGACAGGAACGGGACTAATAGTTTTATTATACTATTTGATTTTGTCCCTATAACAACCAGATTAGGTAGCAATAATTGACCTGTTTTATAGTTTGTTCACTCATTCATTCATGTCAGGCAGTTTGCTATGTGCTGGGGCCATAATGGTGAAAACAAGGCGGCCGGGGTTTCTGCCTGCTAGGAGCGTATGCGCAAAATTAGACTCACAAGTGTTAAAGGAGCAGCCCCAGTGCCGTCCATAAATCCTGCTAAGCAATTAGCACAGAGCCAGACACTGGATTCCAAAGCGTATGCATCTCCTACAATGTAAAGCTTGAGGGTCTCTCTCCTTCGGGTGTCGTTGGGTTTTTTGTTTTTTGTTTTTTGTTTTTTTATGTTTCTGAATCGAAAACCTTTTTGCAGTTTGATTCAGCCTGTAGATGAACATATCTACCTTAAGTGATTTAAAGATGCAGAAAAATCTCATTCAAGTCTCCCTTTAGGAAGGCTTGCAGGATTGAAAGTTTGTTCCGGGCTTTCCCCCGCTTGAATAGAACAATAGAGATGGTTTAGAAGTGTACAGGTGCCAAAGCCCAAGGCAGACACAATAGGAGGCAGAGAATTATGAAGTCGTGTCCTAGAGAAGAATGTTTACTAAGTAAAGGACTGAAGAGTACAGACAGGCAGAGACCAGCCCCAGAATAGACATACAAGGCGGGACCGTACTGACATACTAAACTATGAGAACTTAAATCCAACAGACATCATGGAGTATCTATGACGCTAAAGGCCTGTTCTTAGGAGTCATCAACAATATTATTACAACGACTGATAGAGGTAGCTATTATGAGCCCAATTTTCTTTTTTTCTTTTTTTTAAAAAAAGGTTTTATTTATCTGAGGGGGGGGAGGGAACGCATGAGTGGGGGGAGGGGCAGAGGGAGAAGCAGACTCCCCGCTGAGCAGAGCTTCCATGCGGGCTCGATCCCAGGACCCTAGATCATGACGTGAGCTAAGTCAGACGCTTAATGGACTAATCCACCCGGGCGCCCCTATGAGCCCAACACTCTATGCAGAAAATAGCTCACAGATGAACCCAAAGGATCATAGTTAAAAAGTGGCAGTGCTGGGATCGCCGCCCGAGTTTCCCAGGTCCTGGTCCAAGCCCCCTGCCCTTTCACGACCTTCCGTTCCCGGAAAGAGAGAAAGGCCCAGGAACTGACCAAGAGGACTGCCAACAGAGACAGGAAGAGAGGGGCTGCATCTTCAAACTTGATGGAACTTTAGCCTTCTCATAAGCAGGAGGCCGACTTTCTTACGCCTGGATTTAGTGAACAGTTTTGCTTATTTAAAATGATTTTATAAAAGTGCGCATACAATTGCACCAAGAACTATATATTAGTGAGGCTTGAGAATACAGTACACAGTTAACCCTTGAACAATGTGGGGGTTAGGGGCGCTGACCCCCACCCAGTGGAGAATCCGTGAATAACTCCTGACTCCCCCAAACTTAACTACTAAGAGCCTACCAGGGACCAGAAGCCTCAGTGATAACATAAAGCATCGATTAACACATCTTTTGTATGTTATATGTATTATACTCTGCATTCTTACAATAAAGTAAGCTAGAGAGAAGAAAATAGTATTAGAAATATTAAGAAATATTACTATAGAAAATATGATGGAGAAAATACATTTACAGTACTGCACTGTATTTATTTAAAAAAAAAAAAAACAACAAAACGTGTATAAGTGGACCTGAGCAGTTCAAACCCATGCTGTTCAAGGGTCAACTGTATTATACAGTTCACTGTCTGTAGAAAGAAAAATCAAAGTCATGTTTCTGTTCTTGAAGAGATGGGCTTGTTACAGGTAGAGGTGAATGGGACCGGTTATGACGGGCTGGATCTGTGGGAGATCACATGTGGGGCATTCCTGCGCTTACGTTATACTTCAAAGGTAGGTCTTCTTTCAGAATGTTCTATCCCAACTGTTATGGGGCCACATTCTCTCCCCTCGATAGGTGTGAGTTTGTTCATATTACACTTGATCAAATTTTGAGGGAGTGCTGAGAAATGCAGCTCATAGTAGCCATTTCATCTGGACATCTCGTGATTTGTAGCTGGAGAAAAGTACTCTTGGATTCCAGTTGGAAACCACGACGTAAGTGTAAACAGGGTCTAGGAGAGTGTCCTAGGTACACCGGAGTATTAGCACCGTTTACAGTTTTTAACCTTAGGATGGACATAAAGCAACTGGATACAGTCCAGAGGAGAGCTGTGAAGACACACACTGGGAACCTAGGAGTCCTGAGCAAAGAAACTGGCTTCTCTTAAGAGTAGGGAGGGATCATTTTAAGGATATAAACAGGATGATAAGCAGCTGTTGGCCACGTGCTTTGGAAGAGATTAAGTATCGTAACCAGTTGCAGAAGAGTTTTTTCTCAAATATAAGAAATGACACCATGAAGCTGGTTCGATACAAGACCAGAGCTGTAAAACCACTGTATGTTACTCTGACTCAAAGAACGGTGAGAACAGAAACATCAGCGCCTACCTCCAAGGGCTATGTTGAGAATTAGCACAGTGCCCGACACAAGCACGCACTCAATTAAGGTTAGTTTTCTTTCTCTTTCCTTGAAGAAATGCAAGTCAGACGACGGTGAGTATTTTTTTCCCCTGGGCCAGGGCTTGGCAAAATACAGCCAGAGGGCCAAATACCTGTTTGGGGAAGTGTTGGTAGAAACACAGGCACGCCCGTTTGTTTCTGTTTGTTTCTGTATTGTCTATGATTGGCTGCTATGGAGTTAATCACGGCAGAGCTGAGTAGTTGGGAAAGAGACCTTAGAACCTGCAGAGCTGAAATATTTCGTCTCCGGCCCTTTATCAAAGTTTGCAGACTTCTGCTCTAGGATAAAGACCAGCATGAATGAGCTGTCCCATGATAGGATTCTATTATTGCTTTGTATATGGGGCAGGGGGCCTCCAAAAATGAGAATGAATGGAAAGTCCAGGGCACTGGCAGGGGTTGGAGGTATCATTTAGGTGGAGTGAGGTGGTTTGTTTTTTTTTTTTTTTTTTTTTTTTTTTGCTCTGCTAACAACTGCTGTAGGTGTTTGCAGCAGCCAAGGCGAGTTAAGTTTATGCCAACCCAGACGGACGCGGAGCGAAGGAGCAGTGACTCCCATCAGTTTCACTGCTGAACTGACCATTCGAATAATGTTCTCTTTATGTGCCCTGCCCCAGAATAAAGGACCCTTTAAAAGAAAGAGGTATGAGATTGACAGTTGGGTCCTTTCTCTCCCACATGAGTCAGCTTTGACCTTTCTATCCAGGCGAACCTTCTCAACCAAATAAAAATAGGTCTAACAGAGCACAACACCTGGGCGTTTGCTTTCTTTTTAATAGATGAGCCCTGAGATGGAAGAAAAGATTCCCTTTTATGTTTTTGCCTTCATTTTGACTCTTTGTTACCAAGCGTACGATAAGATCAGGTCCGAGAGTTACAATAACTGTCGTTTTTGTGCCACGGTAAGCTCCCCCCCCCCCCCCCCCCCCCCGCCTCTCCACCCCCCACCCCCAAAGCAAGGCTGATTTTATTCTTTCCAACCGGGGGACTCTTGTTTCAAAGGCCTTGAACTCCAGGGCGCTACTGAAAAGGCTTTGACATGTCAAAGGGAAGCATCTTTAGCTGGAACAAAGCAACTCAAAGCCTCTATTCTCCCCGGTACTCAGCCTCTCAGCCTCGAAAATGAAAACAAAAGCCAGGCGAGGGCAAGGCCGGCCGATCACTCCCCAGACACAGGAGCTCGGCGGCTGAGAACTTCCCAGCAGCCCCCGCAACTCACCTCTCGGTGATATTCTTAGCTGTCTGTAGGAACCGCGCATGATCATTCTCCTTCAGAGAGTGTTCCGCCTGGGAGATGAGGGACGCGGACCGCTCGATGCACTGCTTGCAGTTTGCAATCTGCTGAGCCAGTTTGCGAAGCCTCATCACCTTGAAAAGAGGCATGGAGATGGTTAGGTGGGTGGGCTTGCAGAGGGAACATGCATCAGGCTGGACCCTTCCAACGTGTGCATCGCGCTGCACGGAAGTTGTCCTTCAGTGAAAGTCCAAAGAGTGGGCGGAGAAATATGGAAATCCCAGTTCGGGGACGCCTGGCTTGGATAATTCTTGATCTCCTTGGAGAAGCGTCGCTAATTTGTTTTATGAGAAAATACTTTATTGTGAATTGCTTCCTTGTTGATGGGGAAAAAAGGTGTTGCCTAATGGCAAGCTACAAGGGTCACCAGACCTCTTCCCTCACTATTCCGCTCAATTACTGTAAGACGGCAGCGGCCGCTGGGACCTTCCCTGTCTCAGGGTTTCAGCTAGGCCATCAAGAAAATAAGACATCCCCGTAAGGTGCAAATGTGTGGCTTAAGTAAGAACCCTTTTCCCAAAAGGTCTTTGCAATCCACGGCATAGAACTGTGATGTGAAAACATGAGGTATTACTATTTCCCACACGATCTAAAACTCGTGTGTTAAATGAACAGAAAGCCAGCGTCTTTTCCATTGATTAATATTTTTCCTGTTGAGCAGATGAGAGAAAGCCAAAGAAAGCACAGCTGGGCCCTTTCCCCTCACTGGGAACGTCATTTCCAGGTACTTTGTGCTTCCTTGATAACTAAGAACTATTTTGATAAGCATTTCCCAGTCGGGATAAAAATGCATGTTTGGCTCCAACCTCCATTCCAATTCCTGATTCTGTCTTGCTTGAAAACGACCCTCAGACGTAATTGACCGTAACCTCGGGGGTAGGCCAAGATAAGTGCGCGGTAACCCACTTGACCATTCGCTAGGGTGTCTGAAATGTGCCGTGAGATGAAGCCCTCTGGCCAGAAGCCAAGTCAAAATTAGACTGCTAATTGGAATTGCCGGGCGCCCAGTGCCCCATCCACACAGCCCGGGACAGGCCTTGGCCGGCTTCAGGATCATTCCGGAATGGAAAACAGCCCTGGGTGAAAGGGTAGGGAGGAAGCCAGTTAATCTGTCTTACAGACCAGGCTGGCTCCGGCCCCCTCCAGAATTCCTGCTAACTCCAAGAAATTCCTTCTTTCTCCAAGTCATCATTAGCATCCCCATGCAACTTTAATCGAAGAAAAGGAAGGAAGGAGATGTCAGAACTCAGGAGGCCTCTAAGGACCATCTGATTCCAGCTATGTCGTACTGCAGCAAACAAAGGAAATTCATGCTGCACGGAGAGGCAGCAGCGGCACGATTCGGGCAAGAGTGAGAAAAATTCCTCCAAGGAGAGAGTTAAGAGAGAATGAAGTGCCAAGACCTTGGAGCAAACGGCGTAGGAGATTAAGCCTGGTAAAAGACGTAACTCATTATAATTACGGTGACCATCCACAGCAGATTAACTGTGTTCATCAGTTGAATGAAATAACACTTGTTTTACACCAAATTGGATGTAGCGCCTAACACAGTTACATCCAGACGTAAAGCTGAGAAAGGCCTAGGGTCCAAATCATCCATCAGAGGACGGAAAATAACTTAAGAGTCCCCAACAATCCAAGTGAACGAAATATTCAAGCATACGACGGAATTAAAGATGTTTACTACAATTCCAACAAAAGAAACATAAGGTCAAAATACTCCTTTAGAACAACTCTGTGTCAGTCACTTAGCCTTTTCGTCTGCCTATCAGTGATCCATCCCACACACTACAAATGCAACAATGCTTGAACTCTATTTTCTTCTTTCTTTTCTTCTATCATGATACTGGAAATTAAAAGTGGCATTGAGCAGAAAAGGTAGAACACAAAACCAAACAAACAACAACCCTAAATCATGCATTAAGTTGAAGGAAGCCAAAATGAGAGCCTCCTTTGAAAACATAGGAATGCTTTACAGAAAACAATTGTTGGCATAATTTTAATTTTAGTTCAAGTGTACAATTCCATCTGACATGCCGGATCGGAGATTTTCAAAATGGTGTGCACAAGAATCAGCAGGAATCTTCTGAAAAGAGAAACTGTAAATGTTTGGGCCCCCTCTCCAATACCCTCCCTGAACAGTTGTTATTGGCAGAGTGGTACGAGTCTGCATTCCAACAGGCAATGAGCTGCAGGTGATGGGTCAGTAGTATGGCCAGAACTAGCACTTACAAACAAACTAGGAGAGGAGAGGAGAGGAGAGGAGAAAAGAAGGTAGCAGAGTGCATTCCTGATCCAGAGGGCAAATTCGGTTTTGCAAAACCCTGCCATGTGTGCGCCTGCACACGCGCGTGCTGGGCTTCGTGTCCTCTCTATTTTTGACTGTGGGCTTCAGCTAAAAAAAGAGAGAGAGAGAGAGAGAAAAGGAAAACACTACTCTGAATCAGGTGTTCACAAACTATGGTCTGTGTGCCATATCCAGCACACACCTAGCTGTGTAAATAAAGTTTTATTGGCACACTGCCACGTTCATTCATTTATGACTCATCTATGGCTGCTTTCACCCTACAACACTGGGCAGAGGTGAACTGTTGCAACAGCAACTGTATGGCAAAGCCTAAAATATTCATTATCTGGCCCTTTACCGAAAAAGCTTGCCAACTTAAGTGATTCTGATCAAACGGCCCTGATCTGAACCACCCTTCGGGAAACACTGTCCTAACTTGCTACAACACTTCAGAATCAGACACCGAGCATTTAGCAAAATACTAATTTCGTCCTTAGAAAACTCTCTTTTATGTACTATTTTAAAAATCTGACAAGACGAATAAAATTTGAGTTTTGAAAAGAAACACTGGATACTGACACGTAAGAAGACTCTTTATACGTTAAGTGTCATTGACACGGGGGACATTTTTCCAAGTGGGCCCTGTTCTTCTTTTCCTTTGGGAAGTGTTGCTTGCACGTTGTAATTTCAGGAATTCGCTCTATGCTCATCATGGACACAGCCTGCCGGTTGAATCTCCTTTCGGTGAGGACACAGGCCTATACGTACCAATTTATTTGCTGTTTATTATACCTTACACGTGCTCTAAAAAGCAGCCCTTCGTTTTTCTTTAAATGCATTTTAAATGCTTTTAACGTATGGGCTTTTACATGTATTGCAGGATCCCCACCCCAAAATTGTTACGTCCTAACAACTGATCCTCAGTTATCACAGGTCTCTGCATTGCCAATGAGGCCTGACTTGGCGTTTCTATAAGGCTCCAGAAAAGCCCGACCACATAGTCCAGTTACTGATCTTAAATTTTGGAGATCTGGAGTACACTTTAAAAGCCGTGAAGAGAAGGGACCCTTTTTCTCTGTGGCCGCAGCGTTCTACCACCCATCCGTGTCTGAACATAAAACACCTAATTTCCTCAGTCTGGAGTTTGCTGCCGGCTCTTGCTGTGTTGACATGAAATTTATCTCCTCCTACTGAAGAGATAAGACACTTCTTTCCCAGGGAGTCTCGTGGCTTGAGACTCGCCAGTCCTTCCGAGGAGAAAGGCTGCCGAGCTATTTATTTATTTATTTATTTCCTAGGCTGCACAATGGTCTGAGAGCAAGCATTACCAGTACGGACCAGTGGGTCCCAACCCTGCCGACCTGGCAAGCCCCCAGCTGGAGGATTTGCGGTGAGTCTGTTTCCACCAGGTCTAATGGCCTCGGGATCCACACCAGAGACCCATGGCGGCCGAAGTCACGTCACCACCGTGGTCCCCGCGGTCCTGCCGGTTCTTCCTCCAGCTCCCCACTTCCAAGTGCCGGTGAGAGAGCCCCACTGCCCCTTCTCTGGATTCAGCGTCCTCAAGACTGCCCAGACACCACCCTGGGCACCCTCATGGGGCACCAAATCCATACTTAGCCCTCCCTGCCCAGCACCTCGGTTTCCCAGCGCGTTGGTACTCACGCTCTTCTCTTCCTCAAAATGCATCTCTGACACCACGTGCCCTGGCCAGGGACTCAGTCACCGTGAATTCCGAGCTTTGGGATTCCACTAGTCCTTGGCGATGTTGCCAAAGCAGTAACTCAAGAGAAAGCCAAACTGGGCCTCGTCTTTCCCAAGTAATGTTTGCTTTCTAAGACTGCCTTCCGAAATAATGTCCCCGAGCCAAGTGTGTACTTTTTAAAAAGTGATAAATTTCAAACACACAGACGATTTTTAAGGTAATATGATCCACTTCCCCGTGCACAGTCCCAGCTTTACCAAATCTCAATATTTCCATCATATTAGCGTAAAAGATTTCTCAAAAGGAAGTAAAATATTATTGATAGCGTGGAAGCCCTGTGTGTCCCTCCCTAATTTCATTCAAGTCCTTCTCCAGAGGAAAACACCTCTTTGAATTCAGGCTGGATCACTCCCAAGTATGTATGCGTGCCTAAACATTGTATGGGATTTTTTTTTGTAGTTTATCGAATTTTATATAACAAGTCTCACTCCACGCATTGTAAAGCTTGTTTATATGTTTGCGATTTGTCCATACGAATACATGTCACCCGAGTTCATAAATTTTAACTTTTGAAGGCTGTTCCAGTACATAAATATACAATTGTCTTGTAAATAGCTTTACTGAGATATAATTAACATACAACAAACTGTATATACTTAAAGTGCAAATTTGGTAAGTTTGCAAATATGTGTAAACCTGTAAGATAATGGACACATAGATCTTGCCTCCATTTTCCTCCTGCCCTTGGTAATTCATCCCGTCCCCTACCCCACTCCCTGTCACTCATCCCTAAGCAACCACTGATTTGTCTTCTGTCACCGTAGATTATTAGAAAGTGTTATTTCTAAACTTCCATATGAATGTGTTCATGCAGTATATACTATTTTCTGTCTGGCTTCTTTCGCTCACCCTAATTTATTGAGATTCATCCGTGTTGTTGCATGCATCAGTAGCTCGTTCTTATTTGTTGCTGAATAAATGAAATAATGGATGTGCCACATATTGTTTAGTCACTCATTTGCTGATAGACATTTGGGTCATTTCCAGTTTGGGGCTATTACCCTTGCCATTCCCATGAAAATTCATGCACGTGTCCTACAGGGACATGTGCTTTCATTTCTCTGGCAAACACCTAGAATGGCGTATGTATAACTACTTCAGGAACCGTCAGTTTTCCAAAATGCAGTTTTATTCTTACAAACAGCGTGTGAGAGTTCTAGTTCCTCCATGTTCTCAACAACTCTTGGTATGGTGCATCTTTTTCATTTTAACCGTTCTACTAGGTAAGTAGGGTATCTCCTTGAGGTTCTAAATTTCCCTTTCTGACTTTTCTTAACAACTAATGATTTTGAACATCTTCTCATGTGCTCATTTGCCATCCACACGCCTTCCGTGGTAAAGTACCTATTCAAATCTTTTATCCATTCTGGTAAAGGTATTGTTTGTTTCCTTGCTAATGAGTTTTGAGAATTTGTTACATACCTGCGTACGAATACTTTTCTGTTTAGATGAATAACTTATACATATTTGTCTCCAACCTGTGGCTTGTCTTTACATTCTCTTAACAGTGCCTTTTAGACAGAAGTTTTTACTTTTGATGTAATACAATTATCTGTTTAATATGTACGCATTTCTTTGATGTTTTTAACATTGTATATGAACACTCTTTGCTCAACTCAAGGTTCACCAAGATTTCCTCTCACGTTTTCTTCTAGAAGTTTTATCATTTCGTCTTTCACATTAGGAATATCCATTTAGATTTAATTTTCGCATGAAATTTTAATTTTGGCATGAAATATAGCTCGAATTTCGTATTCTTACATGCAGAATGGCGTCGCCTATGTGGAGGCTAAAACTCAAGTTTCCAAATCCCCCCTGCGGCTGAGTTGTCTTTGTAGTTTCAGTGTCTACATTTTGCCTCCCAAACTGCTGATGTGTTATTTTCACATTTCTTTCTTTCTGATCTTATACCCTTTTTGTGGCTTCACAAGGTTTTGCTCTTTTAAAATAGAAGTCATCCCTTTACTTATCGCTTTAAACATCTTTTCTTTATTTTCCCATAAAATGAATTTCACCTGGGGTGAGATAATGTCTTTGTTGATTTTGCGGGCTCTATTTTCAGAAATGCAACATTTCTTTACATGCTTCAGCACTGCGGTGTGAGTTTCAGGTTTAAAGGGAAGAAGTCATTCATAATCATTTTCCCTTTGCTCAGCCCCCTCCCGTCCCCTCCACCTACCGGTATTACCATCAGTTTTCCTCACCTCCCTCACCCTTGGGGGCCCTCATTCAGGGATCCTCTGCATTTCTGAGGCTTGTCTTTTGAGCAGGTATCAGAAGTAGTGCAGATCCAGGCTCCAGCCCAACAACAGACTCGTTCCAGACTCCCAGGCCCGAAACCGCTGAAAACTATGACCCGGGATAGAGGTTGGCAATAATCTTTTTCGGTGCCTTTAAACGAACTGAGAAGCCTTATGCGGCCCGTGTGGCATTGACCATCAAGCCTGACTGTCGTCCCTCATACCACCCGGAGCACTTCTGGCCCCTTTTATCCCAGGGCTTCAAGAACTCTTTACCCATGGGAGTGGAAGGTGCCGCTGCTTTGGTCTCTTCCAGACTGAGTCCCTGTCCCGTGTTTCAGTGGCAACTGCAACTTTGCAGGTTTGTCCCATTTCCGGCCCATGGAGACCTTTATCTTGTTTTGGGTCCAGCTGGGTGTCTTTGCTTTCCTATTTCACCATGTTCTCTTGTCACTGACACGTGTTCGGGCTGGACTGGGTGCACCAAAGCACGAACCCTACGCATGACGACACCCCTTCACTACTTTGATGGAGCTCATGGGAGAAACCCTCATGCTGGGAAGTTAAGCAAGGGAAAGGCATGCTGGCCAGGCTGAATAACCACCCCCCTCCAAGATGCTCCCCTCCTACTCCCAAGAGTTTTTAAACGATGGCGCTTTACATGATAAAAGGGACGTTGCAGATGTGATTAAGGCAAGGATCTTGAGAGAGGGGGGTCTTATCCTGGATGATCTGGGTGACCCCAGTGTAATTAGAAGAGAGAACCAGAGAGAACTGTGCCAGGGAAAGAGATCTGAGGAGGGAGGGAAGCAAAGGTCGGAGTGATGTGATAAAGAAACCAGGAGCCAAGGCGTGCGGGTGGCCTCTAAAAGCCAGAAAAGGCAACAGATGGATTCTGCCCTAGAGCCTCCGGAAAGAAACAGCACTGCCGAGACCTTGACTTTCAGCCCAGTGAGACTGATTTTGGACTCCTGACCTCCGGAAGGTCAGAAACTAAACCTGTGTTGTTTTAAGGCACCCAGTCTGCGGTAATTTGTTACAGCAGCGATAAGGGACTACTACGAGTATCAAAAACTGATCCCTGTACCATGTAAAGGCAACAAATTCCCTCCCGCACGCATATTAAAGAATGGCAGCTGTATTTCTGGCAATCGTATATCTGAGGACCTGCGAGATGTCGGGTATTAAGAGATGTACACATGTGGGGCATGACAATGGAACAGGAAAGATGTCCTGTGAGGATTCCAGGCTGACATTCAGTGCTCTTCAAAGTCGTACAATTTGTACGTGGGGAAAAGTCGCCTCTCAATACATTTGAGTTCTTGGCCAGGGAATGATTTCATATTAAGTTGTTAATTCACTATAACAGAGCTATTTGATTGGACTTGACTTTAACTTTTCTGATCACCATCACAATTTACATGCATAAATATTTTTCAGCTTACACAGGCAAAGTAATCTAAAATATTATACAGTATCGAAAGTACCTTTTAAATGTGGTAGAAAACAGAGCAGAGCCCTGTCTATCAGTTATTGGAATCTCTGTGTACCACTTAATAGTTGCTAATTTAATTATACATATTTCATTAAAGCATGGTTATGAGCATATGTAATAATAGAACTTCATGAATTTATTGGATCTTGAATGAATGTTTCTATTTTTTAAATATTTACAAAATTACCTTTTGAGGGTGGCAGAGAAATGAGTAAAATGAAATGGATCCCAAGTATTTCAATAAAAACCATGGGAATTTTAAAGATACAATTATTAGAAAAGAATTACTATTAATATATCCACAAAGGGATATATGATACAGTGAAACTATAGTAGTTTTGCCACTATGAAATTATACCTGTCTGAATTCGCTCAAGGGCACGGGAAAATACTTTGCAACTTCTATATGAAGTCTGATTCGTTGAAACATTTATTTAATACTGTGTTAATTGCTGGATATAGCGATAAATATGAAATGAACTCCTCTGCGGAACCCACCTTCTCATAGAGAAGAAAGATGGAAACAATGGCTATAATAGACCAGAGCTCCATGCTGCCCCCTGGAGTTCAGTAATGGAGGAGAGGTAATGTAATCCTTTTATTACAGAGGTGCATAGGAAATGGTGATAATACAAAGAAATGGGTGGAGAAAAAAATGGCCAACCAGGGGCCTTTGAGCTCTGTCTTGAAGACTTAAGAGGAAATTACAGAAAATATAGAAAAGGGGGGTATTCGATATTTCCTAAGCTATTGAAGCGCATGGGAGTATGATGTTTTCTCCAGGTAGAGAATATGAAATCTTCTACCCTAGAAATCGTACCTTCCCTTCTTTGATCTTGGTTCCAATAATCTGTCGTCTCTGCTGAATGATCTCAATGAGAAGATCACACTCCTCCATCAATTTGGCTTCTTGACGTGATGCATTGACCTACAGGATATAGATAGAATAGTAAGGGTTTATTTGGCCTTTGTTTTCAGTTACATGTTGGTATTTTAAATGTTACTTTAAATAGTTACTTCAGATGTCAGTACTTTAGATACTTTAAGTATCTAAAAGATACTTTAAATGTTAAGTCTTCTTCCAATTATACAGAGATGGAAAATATAGGACTTACATGTCCACTCCCTATCTTGCATCCTTGGAGAAAGAACACTGTTAGCCAATGGTAGCAGTCTTTTCTACTAAGTCATACTCGGCCTCAGAATCTTCCTAACCCAACATATACGTAGCTATTACCAGTTAGTGGGAAATCGACGCCTGAAATATATTTGTGATTCCTGCTTTTATATCTTGAAAGAAAGTGTAATTTTGGCCTATTAAACAAAAAAGTAAGTTAAAAATAAAACAATATTATTCTTTTATGGAGAACAGATTACTATCGATATCCATTGAACAAATTTTCCAGAAGCAAGGTAGCAAGATTATATCATATTTACTTAACATTTCTTTTAAATACAGGCATCGACTTTGTCTTTCATCGCTATGAAAACATCAAAAAAGAAAAAGGATGGTTGACTATTTTATTAATCTTAGGACATAATTTATAATTTTACTTCTGGTATACTTCCCGAGGTTCTACAGTGAACACATGCCATTCTCCAGGAAAGGTAGATCATTATAGAATGGCTTGTATTTGAAGTTTTTAAGACTCATGATATGCAAGGGAGGGTGACAATTAGCTCATTCTTGGCAACTGGGCTTGGGAAATCCTCTGCACATGCTATTTCCTCCACCTCATGACAATTCTGAAATGCTTATGCGCAAACAGAGACCCAGAAATCACAGCTGTGGGAAATGGAGAGAGCATGCAGGAGTTTTATGATTTTAACACAGCACAGAAGTTACAGTGTTACGGAGAATGACAATAGCATCACTGATTACTCTAGCATATCTCAGGGAGGAGACATGGCTCAGTCATTAAGCCCTTTTGATTTGGGATACTTCATTTAACTGGAGTAATTCCATTCTCTCTGAATGAGACAGACTGGAAGTAGGGTCAGAAGTTCAGGATAAAAATCCAGTGATGGCTTTTCAGAGAAATCATGTCCTGTTTCCAGAGGCCACGATTCCTTGAGTTTTATTCCTGATCATTGTAAGACACAGCAGAGAGACTACTCAAGACATCTTCTCATTGAGAAGATAACAGTCGCTGGCCATCGGCAGCAAACACCAAGATCAGGTCCTATGTCAGACTAGCACACAGACATGTTGGCTAAATGTTTAATGAACAAAAGAAAAAAATTATAAGATGCATTTTGATGGACAAGTACAGAATGTGGAACTCAGGCTAATATTTCAAGGAGGTTCATCACTGGGCTCAATTTCTCTTACCATTACTTTTATGTTGTCATTTCTAGGTCCCCCTTGAGGATTCCCAAATAAACTTAGCTATCCATGAAAATACTTACTCGAAAAGCCACTACTCTCAAGAAATTTATTGTCTTTCCCTTTGACCTCAAACTGAATTTAACAACGGACTACAACCAAGCTGTGAAAAGGATGGAATCATATAGAAACCAGGGCACATTAGGATGGAGAAAGTGAAAGCTCTGGAAAGCGGCACCTTACATTTGAAAAGTATCTTCCAGAATGAGCCCTAAGAGCGAAACTGTACTTGAGTATACAATCAAGGTAAATCTAATGGGATGCAAGCTCCGTAAGGGCAGGGAGCTAAATGAGGCATCTCTCCCAAGTCTTTTCATTTTCTGGGTGATGCCTTTTGGTTGTTCTTTTTTTTTTTTTTTTTTTTAAGTTTTATTTGTTTAAGTAATCTCTACACCCCGCATGGGGCTCGAACTCACGACCCCGAGATCGAGAGTCGCACGCTCTTACGACTGAGCCAGCCAGGAGCCCCTTGATGATGCCTTTTGAAGCACGAAAGTTTTTAATTTTGACAGAGTCCAATTTACCTATTTTTCTATTGTCATTTGTGCTTTTGATGTCATAGCTAAGCAACCTAATCCAAGGTCGTGGAGATTTACACCTCCATGTTCCTCTAGAAGTTTTATCTCTTCCCTTTAGGTCTGTGAGCCATTTTGAGTTAAGCTTTGTGTATGGTGCAAAGTAGGGTCCAACTGGGTCTTTTTATTATAATGGACAGCCAGTTGTCTAAGCACCACTGATGGAAGAGACAACTGGAAGACAATTGAAGCGTCTTAGCACTTTTGTCGAAAATCAATTGACCGTATCACGAAGTCCTCGGGTTTTGATGTTGTTGCTAACATATTCTGTGCTGAATGCTACTCTGGCTTTGAGTAAACCTGATCCAACCCCACCAGTAGCTCTAGAGCAGGTGCCGTGAAATGTGGTGTGGAGTACTAGCTCTACACACTTGCAGGAGGATGATGTTGGGAAAATCAAGGAAAATGCCCATTTCTAAGTTCTCCTATTTTGTAAAATGAGGTGAATAATATCTGCCGTCTCAGCCATGTGGGATTATTGTGGTAGATACGTGGAATACTATATGAGGAAATAAGTAACACTGTGAAGTCATAGACAAATCTGAGATGGTATCGTCTGTATTAAGAAGTAGCTTTGGGGGCACCTCGAGCCACCCGGGTGGCTCAGTCGGTTAAGCGTCTGCCTTCGGCTCGGGTCGTGATCCCAGGGTCCTGGGATCAAGCCCTGTGTCGGGCTCCCTGCTCCGCGGGAAGCCTGCTTCTCCCTCTCCCACTCCCCCTGCTTGTGTTCCCTCTCTCGCTGCGTCTCTCTCTGTGAAATAAATAAAATCTTAAAAAAAAAAAAAAAAAAAAAAGAAGAAGTAGCTTTGTTAATAGACTACGATTTAGTTTGGGATCCATTTCACTCTGAAGATCACTGGGACTTGGGTTACTCTATGGTAGGAAAGGTGTCCCAGTTGCCATCATAACATGGGGTTCCATTTAATCCCAGTTCTGGCCATTTGGTAGTTATGATGGATAGATTTGTTTTACAAAAAAAAGTAGACCGAAATCTACTTTGTTGAGCCAATATGTTTTGAGAAAGCTGATACCACAACCACCATGGCCCCAAAATATAAATTCCCAGAAATTTGGAAACATGATCTGTTCATTTTTGGCCAAGTATTTTCCTCAGATCTTTAAAAAAAACACAGAATTGACTTTCCTTTGAAACCAGGAAAGTTGAATCTCTTTTTATACTTTGATGAAGCTTCCAAATTTTTGTAACTCTAGCATTCTTACATTCCAAAAGGTACAATAAAATAAGTTGAGTGCTATCCTATATTTCTAAAATTCTTCCACTACAAAGAAGTTTTCCACAGTTTTGCTGTTTTATAAGTCACTTAAAAGGAGTTAATGATTTGATTGGACTTCACTTCTTCTATGGGCTATTAATCCAAATATGGCAGGGTTTATTGGTTGCTAGCAGTGTGTTCAGGTGTTTCTAGTTCCCAGGTTTGGTTTGGAAGCTGGCAGCTCCTAGTTACGATTTCAGCTTTCAATTTCGGATTCACATCTTTTGATTCAGAACCACTAAGGCTAATGCAAGTGCTTGGAGTAGAGCCAATCCAAGGATGAAAGAAACAGCCCTCACACCTTCTTTCACAGACCGCTACTTCCACCTTCTTCATCCCTACCCTACAGACAACAGTGGGATGGGGATGATCAGGAATGATGGCCCGGTGGGAGGTGACTACTGGATCCCACCCCCGTACCGCACTGCGAAACAGGGCACGTGTCCTTCAGCGCCCTTGACATTGCAGGACAAAATAGAGCTTACAATTAGGCCTCCCCCCATTCCAGGCTTCTCGCGGCTAGCTTTTTTTCTCATCTCAATTATACTCACGTGTAAATGTCACCTCGGCTCCTCATGAGAAGAAACTCAGTTACTCTGACTGCATCTCTGTTCTGGCCTCACCCATGGGCTCCGCACACAACCTCTCTCCGTCTGGAGTTACAACTTCCTTTCTCACCCTGAAACGCATCATCATCCCCGCCCCCCCCCCCCCCACCACCAAATCATCGTTTCTAGTCCTTAGTACTAACTTTATCTCTTTGCAAAATACTCTAAAGTAATTCTTCTCAAGTTAGCCCCAATCCCAATTCTGGCAGAATTTCTTGCTTCTTTCAGGTGTAATTATCTTACTTTTTAGGCCCTGATGCCTTATCTGAGGCTGCAAGCGACACAGCCAATGTCCTGCAAGCTCAAGTCTCCTCTTATAAAACACTTGCGGCCTTCACTGTGAAAGACCTACATACAACTATTGATTCGTTCATCAATCTATTCATCTATTCATTCGAATAATAGCAACTGGGCTCCCAGGGCGCCTCAGACAGCATTCCAAGTGCTGGGCATGCAGGACGTCCAAGATACACAAAGTTCCCATTATCACAGAGTTTACATATGAGCATAGGGGAACAGGCTGAACAAGTCAAGAAATAAATAAAAATTCTGGATCATGACAAGTGCCTAGAGGAAATTAAACAGGGTAATGTGATTGAACGTGGCTGAGAGTAGGGTCCATTTTACGGGTCAGACAAGAATTCTCTGACAAGTCTCTGAAGGGGTGAAAAGGAACCAGCCAAAAGACATGAAAAAAGGTATTTGCCGGCACTCCCAGCTCGGCTTTTAACAGGGACCCCCACACAAATTCTACAGTGTAGCTTCATTATTTACAGATTCTGTATTTGTGATTTGCATACTCGCTCCCCCTCAAAAATTAATTTGTAACCCCAAATCAATACTTGTGGCGTCTTTGTGTTCGTTTCAGACACGCTCAGAGCACGGAGAACACATGAGTCACCCTACTAGCACCCAGCTGAGGTTGAACAAGGACACGCTTAGCCTTCTTGCTTCAGCTCTTCTATAATCCAAGGATGGAGACAACAGGAACAGCACAGTGTGGTGCACGAAGCTCTGGTTCTGGGGCCAGCTGGATGGGTTTGGAGCCCCAATTCTGGCACCTGTGCGCGGGGTCAGCCTCAGGCAAGTCACTTACCACTCTGGAACCTCCTTTTCTCTTTCATAAAACAGAGACAACAGAATCTACCAGGATGACTCGCTTGCGAGATTTAGGATTATGTCATCTAGGTGAGGGGTCGCACGTGTGTGTGTCTATGTGTGGCTATTTCCCCAGAGAGCAATGGTTCAGTATTGGCCAATTCAGTGTTCCTGGCAACTTTATAGACCCTAACTACCCCAAAGGACGAGAATCGATGGATTTACCTACTATCTAGTGTGTCCATAATGGTCCCAAGTATTTAGGGAGCAGGAAAGGCAGAATGAGAAGGGAAATTACGTAAGACACAGAAGAACAGCCTGGTTTGTAGAGTTGGTACCCCGCTCTCTCCTATTCCTACATAGTTTTGCTTCTTCCCATTGACAGACTATGACTATCTCATCCTTTACAGCCTAATGAAAGAGAAATGAGACAGTCAAAAAAGTGAAGTGAGCGCAGAAGGCCAACACTCGTGTCCTGGCCTCCTAGGACTGAGATCTCATTCGGCACTCATGTCAGATACCAAGAGTCAGCGGCGGTCCCGTGGGAGTCGCCCCTGGGCGCACGGTTTATCTGCCTTTGCTAGAGTGCAGTTACACGTACTCATTCCCCGGCACTGTTAATGATAACACAAACGGGTTAGCTATTTTCTCCAGAGCACTTAGTTAGCAATGCCCAGTAAAAAGTCCCCCCTGTTAAGCTTTATGGTGTGATAGTGTTGTGGCATTTCACAGAAGGGGTGGGGTGAGGCGGACAATTTCTTATTTTGTTCTTGTCATATACGTATAAACATTAAAAGGATTTAATTACATACACACTAAAAATTGGACTACGTGTCTGCAAAATGTTCTTTAGCAGTCCGTAAACAGTTTCTAAGTATTTCTAAAAACTTGCTCTTTTAATTGGACTTGTATTCAACTGCAAAATGAGATGTTCAGTGCAGAGTATAAACATCATTAGATTTCAGACACATGTGGCCTTAACATCTTTAGAAATATTTTATGGAACTCTTAGGAGGCGACACCAATGGGGAAAAAGTATCTGGCCACTTCTCACGGGTGACATTGGACTAACACGCATTTTAGAAGTCCTCATTTTTCTCCTTTTGAAATGCTTTGTTGAAATGGGCTAGCCATCTCTAGATTTTGAGAATAGAACCTTTTAAGTCCTCTCCTGAGAAGGACATGCTGACTTGATAGATCACCTTCTATTCATACACAGACGCAAACAGCCGAGCAAGTTTCAGAGAGGATACGGCTGGTGTGTCGGAAAAAGGAAATTTTATTTCAGGGTGTGGAGGAAGGAGGGGTGCTGGCGTTACACAACCCCAGAGGCCACCATTCACGTGGAATCCACGAGAATGGTGCCCCCTGCCCCCCAGCCCGCGCAGCCCAGGAGACCGCCCCTGCCACACGGGCCCACCATCAGTGCACTCTTGAAATTGGTCTATCAAACCGCGACCCCTTGGGTCGAAGATTCTAAACCTTGCTATCTTTGAAATCACTACCGATGAGATTGGGGGTTTAAAAGACAAATGTCTACTTTACGAATGTGCCTAGAACTGGTCCTCCTGGCGAAAGCAACGCGGTACCGTGATTCAAATTAAGGTGACCTTGAGAAAAGTTAAGACTCTTTTTTTATTTTAGGTTATGTTGATGTTGTTATTGGTTAAACTCAACAGCGCTTTTCTCTGTTGCTCAGAATATGCCATTTTGAGTCTGCATCCAAATTTAAAGGGGTGAGCGTTATTATTATGTCTTAGTAGCACCATTATTTCATACCGTTATACGCTATAACATCTGTAACAATCCCATCTCGCTCCAAAAGAAAAACATTGGAGGAGGAGCTCATTCCAATCTGCCCGGGGCTGGAGCAACGGAAACACAACGGAGCTGCAGATAAGCTGATAATCTGGCCAGGAAGATGAGGGTACAGGGAAAGCCTGCGTGCAGGTGGGCTCCGTGCCCCGCTGTGGACTGCTGACCAGGTGCGAAGGGAAGTATGAGGATCTGAGGGTGCTTCGGGTTTTATTGCCAAAGGCAGCTGCGATGAACATTCCAGACCCCGGGGCAGAAGTTAGACAGAGCTGCCAGAAGGAACAATGAAAGCAACTCTAACACTTGAGTTTGTATATAAAACTGAGCCAAAGAGAATTGAGTAAGAGCAGACTGCATTACTGTAATTCATCTAATATGTTTATATGTAATCTTCACCCTAAAACTCTCTCACACCGAAGTCAAATATTTGTGGACCTAGCTCAAGTAGACGAGAGAGGGAAGAGGGGCCAAGTTCCCAGGGTCCCTGTCTTTGAGGGAGAAACCGGAGTACAGGACAATATTTTTTTAATATTTTGTATGTTCGGGGCGCCTGGGTGGCTCAGTCGTTAAGCGTCTGCCTTCGGCTCGGGTCACGGCCCCGGGGTCCCGGGATCGAGCCCCGCGTCGGGCTCCCTGCTCCGCGGGAAGCCCGCTTCTCCCTCTCCCACTCCCCCCTGCTTGTGTTCCCTCTCTCGCTGTGTGTGTCTCTCTCTGTCAAATAAATAAAATCTTTAAAAAAATGTTTTTATATGTTCATTTAAAGTTGAACACTTTTGACTGAAACTTTTGAAAGCCAAAGAGACAGGCTTTTCAGAAAAGGAAAAAATGGAATCCCTTCATAAAGTGCTTTTGCTGAGAGTAGTGACGGTGCGGACAGAAGCCACACAGAACGCGGCCTCTACGGCGGGGACGTGGCGGAAAATGCTTTGGCCCAGAGGAGGTCAATTCGGCATGCTGATGAACTCTCCACACGGGATTCTGCCGTATGTTTGCTAGGGGAGCAAAAAATAGCTCCCAGGAACCTCATGATAAGTCCTCTTTTCTTGAGGTTTCTAAGATTATGAAGCTTGAATGTTGGATAAGGAAGTGCGATGCCATTAAAAATGGCAGCCCGCTGTGGTAAGCTGGCAATAAAAGTCTTCCTACAAACGAAACACAACTGTGGCGATACAATAAAACTGTCCAGCGAGAGCACCACCGCTAAGGCCCAAAACTCTGAGGCTTCACACAAAGGAATTTCCCCCCAAGAGGAGCACACACAACATGCCCATCCAAGACACTGTTGATGTTATTGTTAATTTTTCAGTAAAGCGAAATCGTCAGACAAGGTGAAATGATTTAGAGTGAACAAGGGCTAAAGGAGGCAGTAGTTCAGAACTCGAGGTCCTGAAGAAGTCTGCCTGGGGCTGAATGCCAGGTCCTCCTTGCCTCCTAGTCATACGTTCTTGGGCATTTGCTGAAACTCTCCATTTCCCGAGTTCCTCTTACCTGGTAGACCAGGTGCTCTCCCAGGGAGCATTGGCAATGTGTGGAGACATTCTCCATCGTCACAAGTGGGGCAGGGGCCATGCCTTGTGTCTAATGGGTGGAAGCCAGAGATGCGACCCAACAAACGTCTAGCAATGCTCAGAACAGCCCCCGCCACAACAGAGAATGATCCAGCCCCCAATGTCACTAGTGCCGAGGCAGAGAAACCCTGGGGTAGCTTGTGGTGAGAGCTACATGAATTAGTACACGAGAAACCACTGAAAAATGTTTGGCACATAGTAATTACTCAATAAATGATAACTATTACTATTGTTAAGAAACTCTGTTTAGGGGCGCCTGGGTGGCTCAGTCGTTAAGCGTCTGCCTTCGGCTCAGGTCGTGATCCCGGGGTCCTGGGATCGAGCCGCGCATCGGGCTCCCTGCTCCCCGGGAAGCCTGCTTCTCCCTCTCCCACTCCCCCCTGCTTGTGTTCCCTCTCTCGCTGTGTGTCTGTCTCTCTGTCAAATAAATAAAATCTTGAAAGAAAGAAAGAAAGAAAGAAAGAAAGAAAGAGAGAGAGAGAAAGAAAGAGAGAAAGAAAAAGAAAGAAAGAAAAAAAAAGAAAGAAAGAAAGAAAAAGAGAAACTCTTGTTTATCCGGAATGTCCACATAGAATCAATGCTACAAGTTCTAGGACCGGTCAGCCTGAGCTGATTACCTGCAGGACTTAATAGCATGAATCGAAATTTTTTTCCATCTACATCTTTCACCAAAACAATGGCTTTGGAAGCTATAACATGAGAAGTAACTCCAGAATTTTTGGAGTTATTTTTAGATCCCAAATGTATTCTCTAAAGGCTCCTTCCTGATGCAATGGGGTGGGGGAGGGTGGGGACAGGGGAGAATCTTCCCAGATGTAAAGCAGGAGTTGGGAGACTTGCTGTGAAGGACTAGACCAGTAAATAACATGGCTTTGAGGACCACACGGTCTCTGTTGTAGCTACTCAACACCGCTGTCGTAGTAGGAGAACGGTCTCGGACAAAAGGGAATTAAATGGGTGTGGCTGTGTTCTAATAAAACTTTATTTAGGAAAACAGGTGACGAGTCAGATTTGGCCCAAGGGTCATAGTTTGCCAGCCTCTAGCACAGAGGAAAAGATCATGGACATTGAAATTCGAGAGCTGCGCGCGTATGAAAAACGTGGAATCTGGGTAAGAATGTCTCCTCGTTTGCATACTTTCAACGAAAATATCTGTAAACTCTCTGGCGTAGTAGGTGCTTGATAAATATCAGTTTTCTCCTGTCAGGGCATGAATAGTTGCGGTTACTGAGGATTCACAGGATTTCAATTTGAAAATGAAAATATACTTGCGGTATGGTTTTCACTCTCCCCGACGTCCTGCAGGCTTCTGTCACAGAATAACATTGCTCTTCCCGTGCTGTCTTGGTCAGAGCCCACTCGACTGACTTCAACCTCACATTCTTGGCATTAACGCTACAGAATTTTCTTTCTGTGTTAAATGGTAACTCCGCTCGAAGCAGGTCCAAAAAGAAGCAGCAGAATGGAAGGTGTTGCTCATAATTCATTCAAAAACAATAAACCCCTCCCTTCCGTTCTCTTATTAATTACACACTTTTATAAAACAAATGCTCCACACCCTTCCGTTTGGGTTGGGCAGGCAGAATGAAACAAAAAATCTATTAACCTGCCCCGGACCCTTGTGTCTATCAAGCCTTTCTCATAAAGTTTCTGAAAAGTGCTACTTTCTATTAAGTAACTTTCAACGAATGTATTTGGCAAAAATCACACTGTGGTCAGAAGCTAAAAAAGTAATTTACAGAAGGGGACGGTTAATTGAGTGCTGGGGAGGACAGAGGTGATCCATCTCGGGGAAGGGAAGTCATTTCTAATGGAAAGAGGAAGCTTCTATCCCACGACCTTACATTACTCATCTTACGTGTCATTTCTCATTAAGTGGCGTTCTTTTTAGTTGTTGTGCCACGATTCCTGAATAGCGGTGTACTGGAAAAATACCGGGTTGAACTCCTCTTCAGGCTTGAGGGACTCAAGGATAGATGCTATCTGCTCCCCGACAAAGTTACGGAGAAGGAGGGCTGGGCCCCTGCTCTTCAGTGTGCCTTACAGTGAGTGAAATATACTCCCTTGTATCACCGGTCAGACTTGCGCTTCCAAGCGCAACTGGAAAATGGTAAGCTTTGGTCTGTCTTCCTGATGCACCCACAAATAACATCTATGACACCTTGCCTTGTTGTCGTCACTCTAGAATGCCAGCAGAAGCTGGTAGACTGATTTTTAAATATCTACATGCCCTGTGTTTAATATTCACATTTTTTTCAAAGAACATGAAAGAGAGGAGAGTTTAGGGAAACTGAACATGTGAGCTGGGGCCACAAGGGGAAAAGGGATGTGCACTACCATTCATTCCATTTTAGATGAGGCCTGCGGTTCTCTCTCCAGGAAGCAGGGCAGGAGACTGGGCTGGGAGCACAAGTCATTGCCAGGAAACACCAGTAGGGGGTGGGGAGATGAGACAGGGAAAGGCATGAAGGCAGGAGAGTGTGCCTCGCCTGGACCACGGTGGGCAGCTGGAGATTAATCCCGGTGGGTGACTTTGGGAAACTGCACAGAACAGTCCGGCTGATGGGAAGGAAGTGCAGTATGTACCTGATATCTCCCATCAGTGGCCGGGTGAAGGCTGTTGGGGGTGGCTGGGTAGTAATTCTCCTCTGAAACTAACAGGTGGGTACCCTGGGTGGGGGAGACCCCAGGCGGAGTCTTAGCGGCTTCCAGACAGAAGGAAGCTCTCGGGCCAGGGGACATAGGACTGGTGAGTGCTCTAAGGGCGTGGCCCTGACCATTTCAGACAGAAGCACCTCCGTTAGAGGGGACTACAATCAGGACCATTCTTAAGAAGAGCTCCATAGGACGTCAGGGGGCACCCGTGTCACACTCGTCCGGCTTATTCTGTAGCTCCAATGACTTCTGACTAATCGCAGGGCTGAACAGAGTTTGCATCTGACAGTGCTTTCTATCCTGACCTTGGTCGTTTTTTTACTTCGGGCCACAGTCTACCCACAAAGGTTCATTTACAACTGACCATAACTGGGTCTACATCTGAGCAACAGCAGGCAGAGCTGCCTGGGGGGAAACACATGAAAGTCAGTGAGTCGGACTAAAAATACATATATTTCTTTTATCTAGAGACCCCTAGATTTTCCAGCATTCCAACTCATTGGGAAATTATTATTGTCTTTCTAAAACAATGGCTTTCCAGTTTTAAGCCCCAATAGGTACAGTTTTCTAGAGTCAAATCGAATCTTAAAATATTTAAGTCAGGGATGACGCGAAGAAGTGCCCCTCTCTCCCAATCTCTCTCTCTCTCTCTCTCTCCATTATCTGAAAGGTCAAATATATTTCTATATACCAACCTGACAGATGTTGCCTTCTCACCTCCTCAGTGGGAAACAGAATGCTCTGTTTACATTTGTCAGGATCAGGGGGTGGTGGGGAGGCGGCATCCTGCCAGGTAATGGAAACACTGCTCGCTTTAATTTTATTACCAAGAACAAAGCCTTCTTATTGTTTACTAGAACCCTTAAAGGCGGGCCTCATGGGCATAGTTCTAATTTTTTCGAGACCACAAACAAGAGGAATTCTTTAAGGCCATTTCATGAACAACAGAAGGAAAAAATACTTTATTCTGCAAAAATTAAAGCAATCCTTTGTTTAAGGAGCCAGAGCCTGACTCAGGTTAGCCTTGCATGTGTTCTCTTTATGCGGGCGTCTGCTGCCAGCATTAGCCCAGGCGCGCATCCTTTCGTGAAGCGGAGGTCGAGGCTATGTCACAGATACGCAAGAAACCACCTTCCTTTGGGATAGCATCTCTCCGGCGCCATTAGTTCCAGATACCGCGCTAAAGGAAGAGACACTGTGCACCAGAACCACACAGGCCAACACTCCCCTTGCAATCTGCCTGTCCAAAACGAGGAACCGCACGAGTCTCGATGCGGTGCTTATTATGATTCTGCCAGTGAACTAAACTTTCCATGCAGTCCCCGCTTCTGCTGCAAGTTTTCCTTCCCTCTCTACCTCAAGCATAGGCGGCTAGAGCTACTGCTTTCCAGAGATCTCTGCAACGGCCTTAGCAGCTGAGGAATGTACGTGAGAGGGAGTGAGGACACGCCTGTCTCTCCGTGAGCGAGGAGGGGGTTAGCGGTGCACGGTGGTAACACGGAAGCAATCTATGGACTTGCTGAGCGCCCACGGTGTGCCAAGCCACCGCACTAGGACCCGGGACAAACTCTGCCCTCCAAAGACAGTGACTGCATCGGAGAACAACTAGCAAACATGACAAGGGCATACACAATTAACTGCTAAACCATGGGCTGAGACGTTCTAGAGCGGTGTGGTCCAACATGGCAGCTACGAGCCCCCTGTGGTTTTGGGGCTACTTGAAATGTGACTAGTCTGAATTGAGGTGTGCCATGAATAAGAAACACGTTTATGAATCCTTTTTGTGTTGATTACATGTTGAAATGATAATGTTTTGAATCTATCAGGTCAAGTAAAATGTACTAGTAAAATTAATTTTACGTCTTTGTCTCTACTTTAAAAAAAAAAAAACGTGGTTACTTGGAGATCTCAAACTATATACATGGTTCCCATTATATTTCAATCAGATGGCGTGATTCCAGAGGGCTTCAGAAATGGGGCAGTTGGTGTGTGTGAGTAGCTGGGGAAGGTTTGCTTCGGAATATGGAAGTGAGACTGGTCTTTGAAGATCAGAGTGAACAAGAAGGGAGCCGGGAAACCCAGAGATGAGGAAGATGAGAAAGGCACCAGAGCAGAGGAAAAACAGAGCACCTCTGTAGGGAGGTAAGGATGTATATTTCAGTGATATGTAGGGTGCAGTGGGCATGTATCTTGAATTGGTTATCTGGGAGTGGACAGAGAAACACCAAAGCCAGGTATAACTTACTGTCCCTCATGAAAATTGAGGTCAACTGTGGAGAGCTGGCAATGGCCCATCTCACAAAGAGCCTACCTAAGGCCTAAGGCAAAAAGGTGAATTTGAAGACTCAACTTTGGGGAGGGGATCTTTTCTTGACCTTCTTCTGACTCCCTTTGTATCCTTGACCTCATTGGTCTGCACCATCTCTCTTTGAAGCTGTCCACGCTTGGCGTGCCAGGATGGCTCAGTCGGTGAAGAGTCTGACTCTTGGGGGCACCTGGGTGGCTCAGTCGGTTAAGCGGCTGCCTTCAGCTCAGGTCACGATCCCAGGGTCCTGGGATTGAGTCCCGCATTGGGCTCCCTGCTCGGCAGGGAGCCTGCTTCTCCCTCTCCCTCCGCCTGCCTCTCTGCCTACTTGTGCTCTCTATCTCTCTGTCAAATAAATAAAATCCTAAAAAAAAAAAGAGTCTGACTCTTGGATTTCGGCTCAAGTCATGATCTCAGGGTCGTGAGATCGAGCCCCGCGTCGGGCTCCATGCTGGGCATGAAGCCTGCTTAAAGATTCTCTCTCTACCCTCTCCTCTGCCTACTGCTCCCCCCACCTCCACCCTTGCGCCCTCTTTCTCTTTCTTAAAAAAAGAAGAAGAAGAAGAAGAAGAAGAAGAATGAAGCTATCCATGCTTACTTGCTCTCCCCTATGGTTTTCTTCTGCAATGGTGGTGGTGGTGGTGGTGGTGGTGAAAGTGATGAGGGTGGTGGGAGGGAAACCGCAGAGCACTATCAGTGTACAAGCTGGGCTTTGCCGAAAGGACCGTGAAAAGTGAATCTAACCTGGTCTGGAAGAGAAAAGGAAAGATCATAGAACTCAGATGTCTGTCAGTTGCCGATTTTGAGGTATGGCTCTGTGTGTGTGTGTGTGTGTGTGTGTGTGTGTGTGTGTGTGTGCGCGTGTGTTTGGAGATCAAGAGAGTCTGATATTGGGGGAAAAAAAGAGAGAGCGAGTCTGATATTGAAAATGTCACCCCACAAACCATCTTCAGACCTGACTAGCCATCCTCCATGTGTGAAAGTGTTCAAAAATGTTTCCCCCGACTTGATTCAGAGTGGCTACCTGGTTATTTTTGTCTTTTACAAACCAGAACGGATAGAAAGGCTATCCCAGAAAATCAAAAGGAAAGAGACAGATTTACAACAAGGGAATGGGGAAGACCCACCGTGACCTCCTTTAAGGGCTCAGCGATGACCCAATGGACAGTTCTCTAACCCTTGACTTCCCTCGGCCACCCGCACCCTCTGAGCCCTCTTCGGTGCCAGAGCCCTTGTGCTGGGAAGAGCTCCCAGGGTGCATCACCCACCCTGCTACGGCCTCCGGGGATTATGGCTGCTGAGATCTGCCATCGTACGAACGCTGTCCTGCGTATGGTCTTCTCAAGAAGGGTCCTTTCTCTGCCCTTCAGGACGAGAATTTATCTGACGCGCTGATCTGTGCAAATGCACTCACTAGTGACAGAGGGAGGGCAGAAGGAGGCAGCTGGTCTCTCTGGGAGGGTCCTGTTTCCTCATCAAGAGCCACGTGCTGTGTGCTAACAGCAGGAGATACTAGGAAAAGAAAGATACTGCCTTGCTTCCTGAGGAGTCTAACCGACTAGGAGAGGCAATTAGATGTGCACTTAAAGACCATGAGGATATTCGCCCAAGGACTGTATCTGTATCAACAAACCACTATGTAGTTTTCCTTAAGCTTTTAGAGTCAAGTTATGAATCTCATTATTCTATTCATATATCTAAGAAATTTTATAAAACCAAGAATAATCACTTTCAGGGGGGTCCCGAATCAATGTTTAACTCAACTTGAGCAGACATAACTCCATTAGTCAATGCCATACATAAATTTGTTGATTAAATTCCTGTACACATTTTTTTTTTAATTGAGGTAAATTTACCGACAGGAAAATGCATAATTCTTAGGGGACAAGTCAATGGATTTTGATAACCAACATAACCAACAGCTTAATCCAGATATAAAAATATCTCCATCACCCAGAAGGTACCCCCGGAGCCCCTCTTCGTCTATTCTCACCCCCATGGGTAACCACTGTTCTGATTTTTATCGCCAAATTCCTGTAACATTTTAAGTTGCATTTATAAATGTAACATATTCAACTTACTTTATAAGCACTTTAAATGCCTAACAGGGTAAAATTAAAACCCTAACAAGGTAAACCTTCTCACATCCTTAAGTAGCTCTTAGAAATCTAATAAACGGAACTTACAAATGTAGTGAAACTCAAGTTCTCAACATTCCAACACTGGTTTGAAACAAACTATTTTATACTTTTTAACTTAAAAATCACAGGTCTAAAATAAATTACATGTTTCAGATTGAGAACTCCCTTAGGAATCTAAGCTTTTAATCATCTCTTTCAACTCCATCACCTGATTTGGGTAGCTGACGTTCAGCAACCACTCCGGTTGCTTTATTATTTGGTTTGATTCAATCCCCGACGCCCCCCCCCCCCCACTTTTTTTACTGTCTGAATCTTGTTATGTCTGCCTACACGTCACATTTCCACGGTCATCTGAATGACATTTGCCTCAAAACGCTATTGCGATGGTAGGAACTTGCTAAGTGGTCGTTTTTGTTTTTGTATACATCTGCGTAAGTGTTGCCACTTTTGCCTTCCCCGCACCACAGGGAACACGTTGCTGAGGACCTGTAAGACTCGATTCAGTAATCACCTTCTAACACCTGCAGGGACCACAAGGCGCCATCTTCCCAACCGAAGTAAACAGACGGAAGGCTTTCTTGGACTTATCACGGCCCCAAACTGAGCTTGCCTGGTCAGATTATTAGGCTACTAGGATAGTTTTCATCACCTCATGTATATAAACCTGACGTTCTATCTAGTGAAAATACTTTTAAAAGCGTAGTAAAAGCTCTATCATAAATTCCCAGGTTGGGAATTTACCTCCTTTGGTTGTAAAAATCTTTATTTGTGTTGCTCCGCACTGAAAGCTTTCTACATTCAATGGTGGCCTCGGGCGTTTTAAATAGCTGGATTTAAAATTTCATATTTCTGTTTCAAACAAAAATAATCAATGCTACAATTGTGCTCTTGTTAACGAACCCTTTATATGCATGACTCAATTATTTTGCTGGAGTGTTTCAAAATTAGAACAGAGCTCTTCAGTTTTCCCTATAACATTTAGCAATTAAAAATAGAAAATCAAATGAAGGTGAAAGATGATGTGTCCCATTTCTCTCCCACTCTGTAATTACCTTATGTACAGAGATAATTTCAACTTGATCACCATAAAAAGCAATTTTATATTCATTTGTTGAGAACACAACTTAAACTAGGTATTAGGACCCAGAAACAAAAGACGCTAGTTCAGTAACAAAATGATGGATTGATGGTTGGAATCAGGCTCATCTCTGAATGGCATGAACAGGCACAATCATGAGACTTAATCTTCTACCTGACAGTCACCTTCTCATCTGGGATGGTTCCTCTCACACCTCTGACTCTCTGAGCTGGATCTGTCCAACTCACCGCTATCCTGTGTGACAACTACAGTGGCCATTGGTTTAGATCTGTCATTACCCATTCTTACTATTCTTTACATCATGCCAGAAGCATCCCTACTGCTCTAGTTAAGCGTCTAAATATTTCAAGGCAAGGAGGTTGTGTGTGGAATGGTCTAAGGGAGACGTGATGAAGAATCCCTCTATCACGGGGAGAGACCACATTTAGATACATGCCTTCTCCCTTTTTCCCACTGCTCATCCACTGGGCCCCCAAGTAAGGCCAATTCTTTCACACTTAAGTATTAGCCTTGGAACTCTGCATCGCTAAGTTCAAATATGCCCAAGGAATTATCTTCAGAGGCACGGACATGTGCTCACACTCCAATCCAAGCCACCTGGGAGGATTCTGAATATGACACAATGGTTCGTTCCATCCAAACTGGAAAGAAGAGCAGATGAGAAGAGGTTTGGGTCATGGTTTTAGAAGACTTTCAAAGCGGAAACTTGGGAATGTTATTCCGAGAGTAATACCAAACTGACCAAACCTTATAGTCATTCATTCCTAAAATGCATCTCTTATTCCAAAACAAGAGAAGACTGGAACACTTTCTACTGATCTCTTCTCGCTATTCCTCATGAATATACCTAAGAAGGTAACGGGATCCAATGCTTCTGAATCTTTTTTTTTTTTTTTTTTAAGGCAAGAGCACTGAATCTAGGGGAAGACATTCAAGTGTGTGTTACATACCCCTTTATTTTTTTAAAGATTTTTTTTTTTTTTATTTATCCATTTGAGAGAGAGAGCACAAGCTGGGGGGAAGGGCAGAGGGAGAGGGAGAAGCAGGCTCTCCGCTGAGCAAGGAGCCCGATGCGGGGCTCGATCCCAGGACCCCGGGATCGTGACCTGAGCCGAAGGCAGACGCTTAACCAACTGAGCCACCCAGGCGCCCCTGCATACTACTTTAATAAACAATTACATTTAATCTCCTCGGAGAAAGGTTAAGTTTGTTTCATGAGCTGTCAATTTTAGCAAACTTGGTGGAGTAAACTGGATACACAGCCATGATACACATGCAGTGGCCAATCCTCTCCGGAGAGAATGGGGTTCTGTGCAGCCCAGGAGTTCTTGTCTGCCCTGGGAATCCTAAAACTTGAACTTGGGAGAGCAGCCTTTACCACAGTGGTTCATAATCCAGTTTTTGAGTGCCACCATATTTGTACTATTCCATTATCATCATTCCAGAGCCGTCTACATGGAGACCCCATGGATGACTGTGGGCTGCCTGATGTGCCTTAATGAGGCCAGAATCCGACTCTCATTATACCTTGAGAGCATTCTCTCAAGGGCTCAGATGGGGTGGGGATCTAACCCTTATCTGCAGGGGACAATGGGTTACGACCTGGCACGTTCGAGTTGGCCCCCAGCATGACATAGGTCATCCAAGATCAGGCACATTGTCCACAAGACACAAACAGCAAATTTAGTGTTCAGACGCTGGTCTTTATCCAATGGCTGTAGACGAAGCAATTGCCAAGGTTTTCCATACGGAAGGAGAGAATGCTTTTGCGTAAACCGGCATAATAAAATAATTTAAACTTAAAACTTCATCTTTCTTTTTACCCCAGTGGTTTCCCCCCCTTATTTCAAAGCTTACAACCGAATGCTCTTTGGATGTGGTGAATGATGGAAAAAGTCTTTCACAGACCCCTATCTGTTTTCCCAAATCAATTTTTTTTTAACCATTTCTCACAAGCTACTGTAACACATCACCCTCCTCCCTTTCAATTTATGGAGCCCCAATATCTGGGCAAAAATTGAATTAAATGGCACTTAGTTCACCCCCAAGAAGTCTGTCACTTCACGTGTCATCTAGCAGTGGAAGAACTCACAGAAGCCAGCAAGACAGCAAGGTTTCCATTGAAATCAAAGAAACGGATAATTTAAAAACTTAGTGCAAAAAACAATGGCAAAAGGAATTTGTTTGTTTGTTTGTTTTTAAGCAATTACAGGACACCCCGGGTGGCTCGGTCGGTTCACCATCCGCCTTCAGCTCAGGTCGTGATCCGGGGGTCCTGGGATTGAGTCCCAGGGGCCGGCTCCCTGCTCAGCAGGGAGTCTGCCTCTCCCTCGCCCTCTGCCCCTCCCCCACCACTCATGCTTGTTCTCTCTCTCGAACAAATAAATAAAATCTTTAAAATAAAATCAAATCAAAAGTAATTACAAACAAGGCAAGATAAGCCAAAGGGGCTAATGCCAGGACTTAGGCAGGATGCTGGCTTGGGGAAAGTACCCTTCTAGGATGAGCTTGGGCAAGGACGGTGAGGTCAGATGAGCCTTTATTTTCTCCATGCTGCTCTGGCAATTAATTAGTCACCGTTCCCCAGGTTTTCTTTACCATCTCTCTGTGTATTTAGTCACTGGTCACCTTTAATTTTCCCAAATGAACATCTCGGTTGTGTCCAGGTGTTGTAGGCCCCGTGAAAGACCTTGATTCTCAGAACGTGTCGAGAATTTGATACGTATCATTACGTGCGTAGCTAATAAACTAGGCCCTCTGATTTTTTTAAAATAAAACAGGGAGGAGGATGAGGCGATGAAGGGAAACTGTCCATATCTGACCCAGAACCGGTGAGTTCCGGGGCTCACCCAAATTTTGATCACTTCTCAGAGGCTTGTCCCGCATCCCATAGGTAACTAACGCTAACTCATTCCAGGGGGTTCTCTACTGTCCAATGCTCCTGAGGAAAACAAAACCCAGTGGCCCCAAACCCACTCGTTTCTAGAATCCCAGCCACCACATTCCACACACATTTCTTGGGAGTCTACCTGAAACTGCTCTTTCAATGCCTCTCCCCCCTGAGGCCTGAGCTGCCTCGGCCTTCATTCCGTCCGTTCACTAGTTTTAAAAAAGATTTGGTGCTCACTATCAAAAAGCCATTTCGTTCGCTTACCCTCACTGTGAAAACAAGTTACGAAAACAATGGGGGTGGGGGGGGACCTTCCAACTCTTTTCATTCTCAAGAAAAGCAGAAGTGAATCCCAGGAAGGAGGTGTGGACTTATAAGGATGTGGCATTTCCTCAGGATTTGGTGGGAATTCATTGATTTGATTTACAACAATCGAGAGTCGCCTCTGTGCTTGGAGCTTTTCGCTCCAGCTGGTGTGGGGATTATTTTCCCTCGGAATGCTCAGCCCCAAATACAAGGACACCTTCAGGAAGAGGAAAAGGAAGAAATACAGTCTCGGAACCTCGGATGTGAACCAGGAAATTCTTGTCCACTGCACTGATTTAAAAGTGCCTAACAAATTCCACTAGCTTTTTGGAGCTTACTCGTGTGCTCCGAGGTTCTTCCCTGGATGCGCGCTCAGCGCCTTTTGCACGAAGATATCCATATTAGTTCTCCATTAGCCCAAAATATCCTTTACTGAAGAGAATTAGGGATGCCGGTTGTTAACTGGGAAAGGTACCCAGGTTTTTGTGCTCCTCGAACCCTCACTAAACCTTCAGGACCCAGTAAAGTTCAGAGAGTGATGCGATTATTAAAGCCCACCCCATTCTCATCGCCCAAAAGCCGGTTCCTACTGATCCCCCTCACACACTTGGTTCCCACAGGGCGATCTACTTGCTTTGTGTACATACACTCTTTAGTCTTCTATCCACGTGCCTTGGTTTGCCCTGTAGGTAGTGCCTGTCCTGTCTCTCCACATGCCCAAGTGCCACCTGCTTCTCGGAAATTCCAAGTCCTGCGTCCACACCTCTCCTACAGCCAGTAGTTTTCTATTTTGCATTGCCGTTATTCTTTGGTCTTGGGCAGGATGGTAAGCTCCCCGTGGGCCGGTCCCTTGGCGTCTAGTACAATGTGACGCACACACAGCGGATGCCCCCCGCACGTGAGCAGAGCGAACAAGCTAGGGTCACACTTGAACAAACCGAAGTGACTGGCCAGAGGCTAAAATTTACGCCCTCTCCCAGAAATATCTGTGCAGTGAACACAACTCCTGAATCAACGGGGATTAGAACAGGAAGAGCAGAAGTCATGTTAAACTCAATTATCCAAAACCGGGAAATAAGGCAAAAAGAAGACTGCGAGTCCTTTTGGGGTCGTACTAGATCGTAGTAGGTCGTACTAGATCGTAGTAGGTCGTACTAGATCGTACTAGATCGTACTAGGTCGTACTAGGTCGTACTAGGTCGTACTAGGTCGTACTAGGTCGTACTAGGTCGTACTAGATCGTACTAGGTCGTACTAGGTCGTACTGGTGCATAATCCACCAAGGCAGCCTAAGGAAGGGTCGTGTAACTCTCCAGGCTGGCAGGTCACAGAGTTGGGCTTTACTCCTGATCCAGCCTTAGTCGCTGCAAAGTTAAACAATAACTTGGAGAAAACGGATGATATACAACTCATTTTGCCCAGACATTATGACTTTCCTGCCCTTTGGGTCATGAAGCAGTTTTGCATCTAACTTAGCTCCCGTATCCTAGCGCCCTTCTCCCCGCACGGTGCCCCCTGCGCCCCCCCGTGCGGGGGTATCGGCTTCTGCTCTGTTCCTTTGGGCTAGCTGACCGCCTGGCTGCCCCTTTCAACAATGCCTTAAATAAGACTTCAACAGACTCACTGGATTATTGTATGAGAACCGGATGCTCCATTTTTTGAAAAATTACGCTCTGAGACTCTTAATAATTATAAGGGACACATAATAAAAACAGTAAAAAGATAGGTGCCTCCAGTATCATTCTCCTACTCATAATTAATTTTAATATTTATCTAGACTATATTTCCCAAATACCAGATTTATTCACTCACAAGGATTCGTTTCCATTCCTAAGGCTTTATACAGGAACACAGTGAAAGGAATGCATACTCTTTACTCCTTGTAAATAACTTCCAATGGCACATACAATCAATGCAGTAATAGCTTTATTTAAAAAGCCTCTATCTCATCTAAATATCTAGTCTTTTGGAATAAAAATAAAATCTGGTAAATTTCTATCTATCATTTGAAATTACTGAACGTTACAGAAAGTCATTTTCCATGTTAAAATGAATAGCATTTTGTAAATTCAAGCCATACTAATATTGCATTAGGATCAAGACAGTTGTTCTGAAATCACTACAGGCCATAATAGAAACCAGACACTAAATGCTTTAAGAAGTAACTAGCTGAAATTGAATGAAATAATCACCCAATCCATAAAGCCTTTGTAAGATTTCCCCGTAAAACACAGGTAATTTTTTTTTTTACCAAAGAGAAATTATTCTTTCTTATTGTCATAAACATCAAATGCCATCACATCATAAAAATAAAATATAGCACATGGATCATTCCATTTTGTTCATCCATTTATTCCTGTAACACATATTCACTGTGCCCTACGATAATGAAAACATTATGCTTGTTCACTGTTATTTACCATGTTGTTTAATCAACAAGGCTCAAAATGGTCCCTGGAGAGACCCTTGCCAAAAGCAAATCCATTCTTTTTTTTTTTTTTTTAAGATTTTATTTATTTATTTATTGGAGAGAGAGGGGGAGAGAGAGCGCAGGAGTTGGGGAGGAGCAGAGGGAGAGGGAGAAGCTGAGCACAGAGCCCGATGCAAGGCTTGATCTCACAACCCTGAGATCATGACCTGAGCTAAAATCAAGAGTTGGATGCTCAACTGAATGTGCCACCCAAGCACCCCAAAAGTGAATCCATCCTAAGCAGAGGGTTAGAAAGATCTGGGTTCTGCAATTCGTCCTTGGTGTCACTGCCACCTGCATACTCTTGACTTAATCCCGACGGTGATCCGTTTCATGGAAACGTATCTGACAACTAAGATGCATTTAATGTGCATCTGCAGTGGATTGAACTGTGGCTGCCCCAGAAAGATTACGTCCAAGTCCTAACCTCCGGTATCTGCAAATATGACCTGGTTTGGAAACAGGGTCTTTGCATATGTAATCGAGTTAAAGTGAATTCACCCCGGGGTTAGGATGGCCCCAATCCAATGACTGGTGTCCCTGTGAGAAGGAGATTTGGACGCAGACACAGAGACACACAGGGAGAAGGCCATGGGACCACAGAGGCAGAGGTGAGAGGGCTGCAGCTACAAGCCAAGAACTCCAAGAATTGCCTGGAACTACTAGAAGGTGGGAAGAGGCATGAACTTGTCCTCCCTAGAGCCTTCAGAGGGAGCAGGGCTTGATTTTGAACTATGAGAGAATACATTGCTATCATCTTACGCCATCCAAGTCCGGGGTGATTTGTTACAGCAGCCCCAGGGAAACTGATACAACACCTTTTATACGGGGCTTTTTTGGATGCTCTTTGTAAAGGTGGTTAAAATCTACAATACTAGGAATGCTAAGTAAAGGAGAGCTGTCATGGTGGCAGCGGGGGGGGGGGGGGGGGGGGGGGTGGGGACAAAGTAGTGCATGGGGAGAGAGTCTCCGAGATTCTAGTTCCTTCCAATTCTGTCCATCTTTTATATTTGGCTTCAGCAAAAGATCTAATTTTGAAAAGATTCCCATCTTAAAAATGTAAAGGCGAGGAGGGTATAAAACCTTGGGCTAGCAGTTTTCATGGGCAACACAGCACACAGTGACACTCACCTCCACATGCTGACAGGTTTGGATGAGTTTAGCCAAAAGGGTCTCCAGTTCCGTGTTCCTCTTGATAAGGCTGGTGAGGTTACTCTCCAAGTTTTGCTGTTCAGAAAGAGAAGAAAAATATTATTCTGCATCCCGAAAATGTTATGCTGTATCCTGAAGTATTACATACTTTTAATAACAAAATTACTCATATTCAGGAAAATCTGATCTCTTTTGCAGAAACCTCAATGAAATTTATGGAGCTTTAAGCATTTATAGATTTTTTTTTTTAAGATTTTATTTATTTATTTGAGAGAGAAAGCAAGCACAAGCAGGCAGAGGGGCAGACGAAGACGGAGCAGACTCCCTGCTGAGCAGGGAGCCCGATGTGGGACTCGATCCCAGGACCTTGGAATCATGACCTAAGCCAAAGGCAGATGCTTAACTGACTGAGCCACCCAGGTGCCCCACATTTATAGATTTAAACTTGACTTTGAGGAGCTGCATTTAAAAGAACCTTTAAAAAAGGTTCAAATTTCATTCTTTTTGTTCCTGCTTCTTGTACGAACCCGGGCACATTTACCTGAATAATTAGCTATAGGTGGTGAACTAGGTGAACTAGAAAGGAGGTAATTGGATTTCTAGTTCTTTACCTGAATCAGACATGGCAATAATATAAGGAGTATATTCCCACAGCAAATCAATTATTACTGGATTTTTAGGATTTACCATTTTACGGGCAGGCTGAGGTCAGTCCCTCAGAGGAAGGTTTGCATTATCTGGCTATCACTGACATTATGACTATTGATAGGCATTTGTAAGATATAAGAAGTCCCATCATGCACATTTACTCACTCATAGTACATTTTATTGTACATGCTTCTATTCTTTGTCTACCAACCTATCAATGCCAGATTAAATTTCCTTGAATGCCACAGTTTTCATATAACTATCCGGCTTACAAATCTAGAATTATTCCCTATTCCTTTAGAACATCAAATTTAAAGTCCCCTGCAATGACTATTAAATCTAATTTTCAACCACAATAACCCGCTTCTCGTTCTGTATGCTCTTCATTGATGCCATTCATATATTTAGCTATTCACACAAGTATTTATTGAGCTTCTACTAAATGCCAGACTCTGAGAGATACTGGGGAAACACAAATAAAAACTCCTACTCCTTGTCCACGAGGAGATGCAACTGGGGGAAAGATGCTGTGAACGAGTCAAGGGGCAGAGGTCGGGGCTACCCGGAGAAGGTTTCCCGGACGACACATTCTTTCCGCTGAGGCTGGAAGGATGGGTTTGGAGTTTTTGGTGAACAGCAGTGGGAACTTCTTGGGAAGATGGGATGGAGGTAGAGGTGGCCACAGGCAGGGAATAGAACAATGTCATGGACCAAGATCAGGGCAAAGGATTAGGGCAGACATTTTTAACAGTTTTAACGGCTAGACAATTCCACAAATACAGTGAAAAGACAGAATGGAAGGAAATTTCATGGAAAAGAAAATAGATCGAGGATTTGTAATGCCATCAGCAAAAAGGGATTTGAAAAGAGTACGGGTTGGCGGGGGGGGCGCCTGGGTGGCTCAGTTGGTTGGGCGACTGCTTTCGGCTCGGGTCATGATCCCGGAGTCCTGGGATCGAGTCCCACATCAGGCTCCCCGCTCAGCGCGGAATCTGCTTCTCCTCTGACCCTCTCTCCTCTCATGCTCTCTCTCACTGTCTGTCTCTCAAATAAATAAAATTTTTTAAAAAATTAAAAAAAAAAGAGTATGGGGCCATTTTGAAAATCAGTAATTTCATCAAGGTGATAACAGTTCACTATGCCACGAAATTAATTTCTGAAAGCATTTACTCTTTCTGCTTTCTGAAATCTTAGATTTAGAAAAGTATATTCAGGAAAAGAGTCACTTTTATTTAAAGCTTAAAATGCATACGTCAGAAACAGAAATCTCTCTGGTCATTCTTAAACAAGTTCTGCTTATTAATCTGGTCTTTATCCTATTGCCCAATTTTTTCATTTCAATGACCACATTTTTCATTTCCAGTGGATTCTTCATCACATCTCCCTCTCCTTGACTTACTTTCTCTTCTTCTTCCCAGGATGCTATTCCCTCCTTCATAAGTTCAAGAGGACTAAACACACTTAATTATTCTTAAGCTTACTTGAAAAAAGGCAATTCCCTATTTTCCTGTGTTTGTGCAATGTTTCCCAAGAGTCTGATTTTATCTCGTATCTTACAATTTCTGTCCGATAGCTCATCTGATGGGAACTTTGCTCCCTGGGCTGGGGTCCGGGGATTGGCACAGCACAGCCAAGTGAACTACCCACTCGGATGCTGGGGTGTGAGGTCGTTTTCCCAGAGAGAGCGCTCCCGCAGGGCACCCGTGTGTTAGAGAGGCACAGATCCGGGTTTGACTCCGTGCCTCCCTGAGGCATTCTGTCCCCGAGAATTCTGTCTGGCTCCAATTCCAGAGAAGGTGGGAGGGACCCTTTGAGTCCGCTGTGTCCACGGGGAGTCCTGGCCTCCAGGTGTATGGGCCCGTCTGAGGCTCCTGCCCCGTGCGCGACACTCTCCGCCACGTTCCCCCTCGGGGTCCCCACCACCCCGGCTCATCTCCACTTCTGAGTAGCCCAGCTTCAGCCTTCCCCCACCATTCTGCATCTCCTTTCATTTCCGGTCCTTGGAGACTTTCCATTTATGTTTAAACTTGGTTATTATTCTTCAAAATCCATTTGAAAATATTTTATCTGTAGCTCTCATGTGTTCAGAATTAAGAGGGAGGTTTGGCACATATTTCATTGGGACTGGAAGACCAGCAAGAACACTTCGATTTTGGCTTTGAAACACTCAAAGCATCTCAAGCACAAATATTTTAAGGGAGAAAAATGACTATTTCCCACTTAAAGGATGGGATACCTTAACAGAAAGTCAGGGAAGGAGCCAGACAGAGTGATTAAGGTTCAAGTTAACGCTCTCATGGTTGCATCAAAGAAAACCTTGCTTTCAAAGCTCTTAACAATAAGAACAACAACAACGCAGACAACAGCCAAAAGTTTTTCTGTTTGGATGAAATGAATCACAACCACTAATCATTTTATGGTCAGAGACTAGAGAATAATTTTGAGGCATTCCATTATTCAGTGTCCTTGATCTAGATGTGACTACTTTACGGTATATTTGTCAACTTCTTTTGGTATGTTAATCTTAGGGAATCTTTTTCCTTGTCTTTTTGGCTGACCCTTCTGAGCAGGAAATTTCTAGGGAAATACATCAACTAACTGTTTACACTTCAGTGATCATAGGTATGATTTTTCTAAAGCTAGTCAGCAAAAGAGAGCCAAACAAATAGAATCTAACACATTTAGATTTTACAAACATCTGCTTGCTTCCCCTCCTTTTATTAAGTATACATCATGTATAAAAATCTGTTTTTAATCAACTAATATGTAGACTAAAGCCTGTGGTTTAAACACATTGACCTATCTAGATCCTTTGGGGTTATTCAAATTTAAATAGTACAAGTGTTACTGAAGTCCACAAAGAATTACCGAGTCACTTACAAGCATAATAAAGGGAAATGAAGCTGGGAGAGAGACTTGTTTCCAAGAAGTACCAAAGGGACTGACAACACTTCTGAAGAGAGCCCGGGTAATGGGAGGTAACAAAATCCAGTCTTCAGTGAACCATGCATCCATAAGCTTCCACTACAGGGACTTCTGTGGAGTTTTCGAGAATTTAACTGGATCGCTCACATCCTGTGTGGCGGTCAGCAGGTCCTATAACCTCCTCATTTTGACTGCACTTTGTGCAAAAGAGAGATAATACTTTTTGGCATAAGAGTCTTGGGACTAAGGGTATAGAAGTATCTACTTCCCTATGGATATCTAAGGAATTCTACAGAGTACCAAAAAAATAGTTTTCGTTTCCTCTTCTCACCTCGAAAACGTTGGTACATTTACATCTCCTTACGGAGCCGAGCTTTGTAGAGATCCAAGGAGTCGGGCCTGAGTGACCACACATGCAGAGGGTGAGGAGACTGGGGCTACCATTCCAGCTCAATTCTCCTGGCCAGACGCCGCCTGGGCCCAGTTTCCCCATCCATGGTGTGTGGGTACGGATAGATCTCCCTATCCGTGCGATTGTTAAGCTCAGGGGAGGAAATGGACACATACACCAGGAACCATACAAATGTTTGTTGAAATCATGAATTATGGGAGAAAACATTCAGTTTGGTGTCAGTACCAGGCACTAGAGGGGCCCAACCCCGGGCCTCAGGCAGTCCCCACTCTCGAGCTTGCTGGTGGCTTTTGGCTGCCAAGCACCTGTTCTTTGAGGCACCAGGGTTTTATTGGGCCCCCGGCAGGGCAGGCTGGGGGGCTGGGGGGAACGAGGGAAGGCTGATGCCTCTAGAAGCAGCCTTCAGTCAGCGACTACTGGCAGTAGGTGGATGAAAGCCCAGCTTCCCTCACCTCCTGGGTGGGACCCCCCCCCCCCAGTCATGACCCAAAAAGTCTTTCAGAGAGCCCCCCTGAGAGAACCCAGGTGCCTGTGGTGACAAGCGGCTCGCGTCCACACCCTCTTTCCGCTTCCTCCCCTCCTTGGTCCCGCCTCCCCTCTCCCTTCTGGCTGCTTCCCGGGTCACCTTCCAACATGGATTCTGAGCCAGGGTCCTTTTCTGGAAGAACTCGACTAAAACCTTATTAGGAAAATAATCCTAAGCCATTATTGGTGCGTCTTCCTTCTTATGAGGAGTAGCCAAATTAACAAAAGATTTTATTGTTTTTGAAAGACATCCACAAATACAAGAGATTGTTTTCTCTTCCTCCACCTCCCGTCTTTCTTTTCTTTTCTCGTTAAGATTTTATTTATTTATTTGAGAGAGAGAGCTGGAGGAGGAGCAACAGAGGAGGAGGGAGAGGGACAAGCAGATTCTGCACTGAGCGTAGAGCCCGATGCGGGGCTCGATCTCCGGACCCTGAGATCATGAGCGGAGCCGAAACTAAGAGTAGGATGCTTAACCGACTGAGCCACCCGGGTGCCCCCCTCCCCTCTTTCTAGCTTTTTCTAGAGGTCACATATCCTCCAAATTCCAGGCTCTAACTCAGCAGTCACTGGAAATACAATGTCAGCCACAAATGCGAATCACATTTTAAATTTTCTAATAGTCTTGTTTTAAAAAAAAAAAGTAAAAAGAACCAGTTAAAATTAATTTTAAGAATATATTTTACTTAATTCAATATCCAAAATATCATTTCAACCTGTGATCAATATTTAAAAACTGATGAGCTGGGGCGCCTGACTGGCTCAGTCGGTGGAGCGTGCGACTCTTGATCTTGGGGCTCTGAGTTCAAACCCCACGTTGGGTGTAGAGATTACTCAAGATGTTTAAAAAAAGCCTGATGAACTATTTTACATTCTTTTTCTTTCTTTCTTTTTACTAGGTCTTTGGAATCTGGTATGTTTTACACACGTAACACATCTCAATTCACACCAGTCACATTTCAAACACTCAGCGGGAACACACGCAGCTAGTGGCTCTCTTATTGAACAGCACAGCATTACAGTCTAGAACAGGGGTCAGCAAACTTTTTCTGTAAAGGGCCAGGTAGTAAATATTTTAGTTTTTATTGGCCATAAGCTCTCCGTTGCAACCGCTCAATTCTGTTGCTGTTTTAGCGAGAAAGCAGCCATAGACTCTACATAAACGGATGGGCAGGGCTCTGTTCCAATTAAACATTATTTACAAAAGCAGGCGGTGACTGAGATTTGGCCCGTAGGCCAAGCTCCTTCCTGGGCCTGGGCACATGCTCTTCCCTCTGGAATGCACCTGCAGAGCAGGAAATAATTCTACTACTAAGGAGAGGGGATAACGAAACCATAGTATATATTGAGTGCCTGCTGTATACCCATGACAGCTTAGTCCCTTCCCATTGTAAGTGCTCAAATATTTATTGCGGGAACAAGTAGCAGGGAAAACTGAATATCCACTGGACAACTCTTCTGAAATCTAATGTAGTAAATCAACTAACTAGTTAGTTCATTTAACAACTACTGCGGATTGTTAAAACATTGCCTTCCCCCCTTGAGGGCCTTTCTCGTTGGTAGCATTGAGTCTGAGCCCAAGAAGAGGGGCTTGACGATTGAAAAGCATTCTGAAAGGATGCTATGTAACTCCCTAAGACCACAAAGTTTCTGGAAAGGCAAATAATACACTACTGAACAAATTTTAATAAAGATGGGTTTATATAAATAGATAGTCTAGCAATTATCACGGACACATCTATTCCAAATTCCATCTAAAAGCAAAGTCAAGTCGCTCCTAGCCTTAACTCATGACCTCTTCCCCAGGTGTGTTTTCCATAGCACTGCTACTCTTCGAAGGGGAAGGATGTGCTAAGGATGTGTCTTTGTTGAGACGGATGAGGTTTTGTAAGCACACAACCGGCTGATGGAATTCAATGTGTGCCTCCTACCACCACCACCACCACCAAAGTACAGGAATACAAATAATTCAAGATGGTCCTTCTAAAAGTAAAGATACAAGGATGGTCCTTCTAAAAGGCAGATCTGGCTTCTTAATATTAAGCAATCGATAGGATACAAGTCAAACGTGGGAAAGGCCAAGCTGTAAACCACGTGTTGCTTAAAGATTGAGGCTGGCCCGCACACTTTTCTGCAGCGAGGATGATTAATTTTTCCTATAATTTTTGTTTTTCATGCATACACTGCTAATGCATTTTCACGGAGCCATACTCCACCTCCTTCACGTTAGGTAGTGTTCAGCGAGGCTCACTTGAACTGGTAATTTAACAATTTAACAATCCCTGGCGGGACAGCAGATTTCACATCAACCTCAATAGAAGCCTGTAGGCAGGGAGAGGGACACCAGCTGAAAATAGTAAATCCAACTTAACAGATGAGCTTTGTGCTTCTACACACACTGATACCTAATCAAATGGCAAGGTAAGCAGACAAAAATACTGCTAATTTTAGCCTTTGGAGACCTGTACCTAAGAGTCAGGTTGCAGGGAATTAATGCTTGTCATTGAGCACTACTATTAAAATGTATGCCTGAAACAGGAGATTTCAGTAATTCCTTTTGGGTTTATCCAGTCCTTAAAGAATGTTTGCTCTTATTCCGAAGTCAATGCTTTAGAATGTCTTTAAAGTATAATATTAAGTCTGGATACCTTTCAAGGCAAACACAGATCTCGCTTGTTTCAGTCCGTAATATTCAGAGCGACATTCAGGAACTGTGTTTGTAAGCTCTGACACCCAACACCACGACTCCAGCAAGATCAGGATACGAACACACCGAGTGCCACAATCCATGTATTTTCTTCTAAGAAACTTTAATCACAATCCTTAATATGAAAACACACACCCATATTAACACATGCCACCTGCATAAAAGCATAAATTCTTTGTATGTAACTAAACACTTAAGATGTTTTAATTACCTTGCAGGAGTTTAAGGCTATCTTCAGGTTCAACTCAACGACAGACCGCGAGTACGTGTGATTTATGCTGGGTTTAGTTTTTAATGCCTTTTTTCATTGGTTATGATAGTTAACATTTCCAAAGGCCCTGGCAAGACAGGCCGCCCAGGGAACTTCAAAAACATAATAAAACCCAATCTGCATACAAATTTAAGTCTAGTGTTCCATGGGCTACAATTCAAGCCATTTTGATACGCGATACTGTATTTACCTTGTCAGGTTTTATTTGATATTTCTATATTAACTCCACCGAATCTGCTCTGCATATTTATAAATTCCATCATCAGGAGTTCAGGGCTTATTATTCTAATCTGGTAGTCAATAATACACAGAGAACAATTTTTAAATACCATTTATGGTCTAGAATGGCTTTCAAATTTTGATGGAGATAAATTTCTATCTTTAAGAGTTATATTCACCTAGTTATAATTTTAGCAGATCCGATGACAACTACTTAGTTATAGGTCCTAGAGATGTGAGTGGCCTTTCTTGTTCGCTCCTCGTCCCCTGGCCCAACTTCCGCCGATAATAAGAGAGGTGAGCAGCTGACCCATAACCACATTTGTCAGTTTGGAGAATCAATACTGAGGTGAAGGAAGCTGGATGATGAGGAACCTCTGAAAAATCTCAAATTTAGAAATAATTATCTCCATTGCAAAACTGATGCCTGCAGAGAAATGTTTCGGAGAAAAATGACTGTAGCTTTGATCAATGGAGCATTACAGGAAGCATTTCCTAAGATCATGGCCTACGTAAAAGGGCCATGAAGGTCCCATTTGGCAGCTCTCCTGTTGCCCTTCCCTGCTCCTGTGCCCCTATTCAGGGTCTTGAATCAATCTCAACACAGCACATCCATGGGGTTGACTCAAGAGAGGTAACCAACTGTCAGTCAGGAATTAGATGGTGGAAAGATTATGGGACTATTGGAAAATAGACTAACAGTAGTTTATTATTTTTGCTCAAAAACAAAAAAAAAAAGCTTTCAAGTTGGGGAAAATATTAATCTCCTAGACCAGGGGTCGGCCCAGCTCGGCCTGGAGATCAAATCCTGCCCGCCACCTGTGTTTGTATGGCTTACCAGCTAAGAGTGCTTTTTTCATTTTTAAATGATCTTTAAAAATGAAAAGATAAAATTTTGTGACACGTGAAAAGTATATGAAATTCAAATCTCGGTGTCCATAAAGTTTTACGGGGGCACGGATACTTCTCATTTGTTTATGGGTTATCTGCTGCTGCTTATGAGCTACAGTGACAGTGTTGATTACTGGCCCTTTACAGAAAATGGGCCTCTTTAGAAACAATAAAAATGTCTTTTAAAAAAATAATCTAAACACTTTTTATCAGTTAATACAGAGTGTTTGTTCTGTTGGTCCAAATCATTTTAAAATTGCAGTAATTCAAAAAAAATAAATAAATAACGTTGCAATGATTCAATTTCACGTAACATTCTCAACCCCTACCACGGGAGCATAGACGTATGCCTAAAATTTCAGTCGTTCAGGTACTCAAAATTCTAAAGGTGAAGGCTCTTCTTGTCTCTTTTTGTTGGTTACCAAAATAATTTGTAACTCATAAAAGAAAAAAACAGCTTGAAATCATGGGTGAAATGCAAATGTCTGAATAAATTCCACTGTCGACTTTTGTTCAGAGAAGTGGAAGACTCGGGCCAGGAAAGAGTCAGAAAGGATCTTAACTGGAATCAAGGTTGTTACAGCAAGAGCATGGTCAAGAGTAGGTAAAGAAGGCAGCACAGCGCAAGGATCCGTCAGTTCTTTCCAATCTGTGAGTAAGTGTAAAGCGTTGGGTTGTAGGTACACACCGAATGCGGGATTACTCATCAGTTGCTTTTTCCATCAATTCGACTTTCCTCAGTCTTTTTTCTTAATCATAAAACACACCTCAAAGGGGGCCTTAGAGCACAGGATGATTAATGTCTATAAAATCCCGATACTGATGGATGTCATCCACCTTGTTTGTATACGGTGCTGCAAGCTTTACTTCCTCCATCACTCAGAGATTGAATGATTTTGATCTTATCCCCTTTCCTCCATTTTAAGTAGATGAGGACATTGCTAGATACTCATTAACGAACATGTTCTGGCTTTTCTACTTAAATAGGGTTTTGACTGATACCATCAAACATTTTTACCAGACCTGAATGTCTCATGGCGAATGTTTAGCCGTCAATGAATGGAAATGCATTTTTGTTTGTTAAGATACTGTGGGAAGACCAAATCATCTTCTAAGCTAGTACTTCACATTCTGCGGATATTTTATTTTGGTTGAAGTGAATATATTGAATATATTTCAAGCAAAAATAGTTGGGTCTTTGATCTAATAAATCTGCATCAATGACTTTGCTTTGATTCTACCGCGACATGTATGTCCTCAAATTGTTAGGTTTTAGAGGACCATGCCTTTTCTGGACCAGCTGCTGAAAATGATTATTAAAATTCAATACATGGTCAGCTTTGCTCTTGAATTTGCGGCATTCCCAGAAAGGATTCATATTGTTCACAAAATTCATATCCCCATCTGGGAGGTGCAAAGAAGTATTAAAGCCAAGGGAGGTTACACTCTTTGACTCAAAAAAAAAAAAAAAAAAATGGATTAAAATTCCACTCCATCTAAAGGGGTCTGGTCTGTTAAGAATTTACAAAATCAATGTTATGTAAGAGAATTCCCCATTTGGGACAGCCTAGCGATTCAAGGAAGAACATGAAAGCATGCCATTGTTTCTTGGCCCTGAGTAACCTTCAAAGACAGAACCTTCCTTGGGTTTTAGACGTCTTGAATTCATCACATCTTTCATCCCTGACTCTCCCACCTTTACCCAGCCACTTCTCCCTCATTAGGACTGATGCTGTCTTTGTCCAATCAAGGTGATTTTGACTGAGTCGAAATTAAAGAAACATAGAAGTTATGGAAGGAAGGAAGCAAGATGGTGACCGATCAGTGGGTAAGTGGTTCCCACCTTGGCCTACACACCGCAGTTGCCTGGGGAGCTGTACAAATACCACGCTCAGTCTACACCCCCTTCCAACCAGAGAGTCTGAGTTACTTAGACTGGGGTAAGGTCCAGGCATTGGAACCTTTAAAACTCCTCAGGAGATTCTAATGCATAGGCAAAAGCAAGAACTATTGCTCAAAATTGAGAAATCAGCTTGCTAATAAGTCTTTGGATCTGTAATACAGTGAACAAAAATTAACAATTTATCCCCGTTGCTAGTTTTACACTTTTAAAGATTTATTCAGAATAAAAAGAATATCTTTTGGAATGCAGCATATGCACACAGTGAGTGCAGGAAGAAAATTATATATAGATGTCGCTGGAAGTGTGGATTTATAAGAATTTATCATAGAAAATCCCAGGAACTTTACTGAACAGTGCTTTGCAGGGACCACTGATTATTACTGTTCAGAAACTCAGAGGGCTTTTTTGACCAGAAAATACAGGGAAATGCTTTGTTGAATCATTCAAGTATTCCTAATGTCTAAAAAGAACTTCCGGTGACCTCAATTTAGACTTTGCAACCTAGTAGCATCCTACAAACTGGGTTTGTTGATTTTTAACAGTAATTATTTCACCAGAAATATCACAGAAGTAGGCTACAGATGTTTATAATTCAACAGGATTTTTTATGCAGTAAATCGAAGTCATAGGGGAAAAAAATTTAAGAACTCTGATGACAAAAAGAATAGATTCACTGCCCTACCCAGATTCTTTGAGAGGTCAACTCAGGCAACGCGATGCCCTGAGGACTAGAAACGCCTCTGCAGTCTGAAAGGTAAGACGCAAATAAATGCAAATATTTACAGTGATGGAAACCACAACGATAAGATTTTACTCCTTCCATCACTGCCCACAGTCTTCTGGGTCTTCGATCGAGGGCCACCTGTCTGCTGGCAAAACCTAGTAGTAATCATTCTAGAGTTAACCATTCCATTTGCAGTGCTGCACCAAAAATTGTTAAGCAGCCTTCCCAGAGTTGGTTTGTGTAGACATGACTGAAGACCACTTAAGGGTCGGTGTATTTCGGAAATGAACGAACTCTCATTTCCCTGGAATATATTCTGGTTCGCATACACACCGTTTGGCTCAAGAGGATGTCAAAGAATAAATGTCGCTTTAAAAAAAAATGTTCAAAGCCATCATCTGCTTTTAACCCAGGGAGAGAAAACTGTCCAATATTCAGAGAAGTGGAAGGAGACTTGTCAGTTACAACGATTATGAAGGGCAAAGTCTCATCTCGCCCGGGCCTTAGAGTCTAGCTCTCCAAATGCAGCGAGCACCAGCAGCAGGGCCTCCCCCAGGGAGCTGCTGGGACGGGCAGACTCTTGGGCCCTGCCCCAGACCTGCTGAATCAGAAACTAAAGGCGGCCCAGAACTTGTGATGTGGGGACTCTGGTGAGTGCTCAAGTTTGAGAACCACTTACCTGAACGTCGTAACACCCTTCAACAGGTGGGGGTTTAAAATGTGTAAAGAGAAGAGAAGCTAAGTGGAGGTAAGTAACACCTTACTGTTCTTATCTTCCCTTTCTGGGGATACCTTTTGATCCCCCTGCTCAGTCTTTGTCATGAGGCCTTAGGCCTGGGCCTTTCTGTAGTTCCTTCTGTCTCCACTGGCGAACAGGAAGCATAATGGATGCAAGAGGGTGCTAGCCATGGCACACAGGGGGCAGCGAGGCAGGGCTGGAGAATCTGGGAGGTGGGGGGCAATGACCCAACATCATGGCAGATGGAAGGTTTGGGAATGAATGTGTACCTCAGTCAACTGTGCTTTTTACCCCGTCACCACTGGCAATTCTGAATTGCTTTTTCTAATAAAAACATAGATAGAACTCAGATGTTCAGAATGTTCCAGGAAAAAAAAAAAAAAAATCAGTCTTGGTGAAGTTGCCCCAGTGTATTCTCAATTACTTATAAATGCTGTTTTGAAAAATGTTTAAGTGGTGTTGAAAGGGGGAGAGGGCAGTCAGCCAGCAGAGGACCCAAACTCATCTGTTTATGATGAAAAAATAATGCCACCCCCCCACCCCAACTGGTTGAAGTCAGTGCACCTCTTTAAGATTTGGCCTGACACAAAATGTAGAAAGCTGAAAGCAAACGTTAAACTTTGCATTCAGAACTTTTCAGTGTGACTTTTGTCATTTGATTTTCAAATGTCTGTGACCTTGGTTGACCACTGTGATAGGACACTCCAGGGAAGTAGAATGTTAACATATGACATCAGAGACAGCTTGGTAGTTCAACGGTGACAGTAAATGATAGAGTGGCCTTCCACTAACCACTGTTTTTCTCCAGTGCGTTAGTTTTATTTGAATGAAGTGTCACTTATATAGCTAATGAATACATTTTCAAATCAAACACATTTACTATAATTAAAGGCAGACTTGGGCACCACGTAATTTTGACTGCAAGTGAACCTTTCACCAGAACGTGTTGTTTCCATCTCCAAACAATTACGACAGAACAGTGACTTCATGTACACACATTCCCTCGGTAAACGTGGACTCTTTGACAGTTTCGACTCTCTCCTCTGTCCTGATAATATTCAAAGTTCAATCTCAGATCTTAACTCACACCTAAACTTTGGTCTCTCATTCCCACCTCCGCACCAATGTTAAGCTTTGACCACCCCTTGTTATTTTAAACTCAACTTTCTTAACTGCATCATCTGCCCCTTTGAAATTTCTTCCCACTTTCTAGTCTTTACAGAGGAGAATTACCATTCTCTAGGTCGAGAACCACAACATCATCTTAGACTCTGACCTCTCCTTCATGCATTCTATCAAGCACTCTCTACAGTTGCCTGGTTGTTTATTAAAAGACCCCTTGGCTTCAGGCTTCAGCTTTTCCTTTTCTACCCAAGGCCACCACTCTAACCATCTTCTTCCCTGAATCACTGGTTTTCATTCCTTTAATTCTTGCCCAGCCAAGCTGGTCCATGCGTGGTCACCAAAGTAATCTTCCTGGTAAGTTGGTATTACAATAGTGTCCCATTCTCAAAAGTCCAAAAGCTGTCTAGTCTTGATGGATCAAATTCAAGCTCCTGAATTGGCATGCAAAGTCCTCAAAACTATAGCAGGTTTAGCATTTCCCCAGTAGAAGCCAGCTGTAACGACCGCGGCCCTGCGGAATGAGGACCACACTTCAGTTAAACCATTTTCCCTACTGGCCAATAACCGCCATGCCAGTTGCAGCAGGTTGTGCCAACTGAGCCATTGGTTGTGCCTTCCCACCTACCCAGCACTTTCTTCGTCCCCCCACAGCATCTCAAAATCTAGCAGAGTGCTGTATGGGCAAATAGAGGCACCAATAAATGCTTGCTTGATAAAAGAATACATGAATAATATTAATGCAGCTAACGATTTCCTGTCTATAACAGAAATCACATAAAGCCAAATCTGAATTCTATTTCAAAATTGGATAAGATTAAATCATACGTTTCTGAGGACATCAATACATATTTGAGACATCAAGCCAGAGTTCACTCTATTATAAAAACACTTTGATTAAATTACTTTCAGAAATTGCTCTCCGGCCAAGAAGCTATCTACTACGCAATGGATCAGGCAATAAATCTTAGACTCTATGTGCTGACAGGTTTAAGATGATTTATTGAATTGTAAGACAAGGAATCGTGAAGCACTACTAAGAAAATACACAGTCTCTTCCAATGCAACATTTGACTTACCAAAAGCAATTTAGGAGGATACCATACTATTAAAATAATCGTGAATGCTGCCCATACATCATTAATTCTATGTATTAAAAATAATCCAGGAATGAAATCATTAGATCAGGCTGCTGGCTCTAGATCAGACGGATGACTTAATAATGATCCATTTCCCTGAAATAAAGCTCATCTCTGCCTGGTAATAATCAGAGAATTGACACTACCTGTGACAGCCAATACTGCTTCACCCACACGTTAGCCCTGTGATTTTTACTCTTTTATCTGGTTTTTCTTTGCACTGTTATTCTATTTTACATCAGAATGAAAGAAACCGAGCCACATATTTAACTTTCTCTTCCTGATTCAACTTCATTATAATGGCTGCCTGAATTTTACCATTTAACCAGTTTCCTGAAAACTAACACTATTTGCAGCTAATAAGGTTCCCCAATAACCAATCAAAAAGTTTTCAATTAAAAAAAACAATGGGGCGCCTGGGTGGCTCAGTCGTCAAGTGTCTGCCTTCGGCTCAGGTCACGATCCCAGAGTCCTGGGATCGAGTCCTGCATCGGGCTCCCTGCTCAGCGGGCAGCCTGCTTCTCCCTCAGCCTGTCTCTCTCTCTGTCTCTTATGAATAAATAAATAAAAAATCTTAAAAAAATAAATTAATTTTTAAAAAATGTACCTAAGGGGACCTTCATGTCGGTTTCACGAAAAATGGCATCTTTGGTGCTCAGGATACAAAGGCAACCTAGCGTGCCCAGGGAGAGGTTGGGAGGTTTACGCCACAGCATATACAAAGAACAGCTTGGAGGCGTACCAATCAGAAAGGCACATTTTGTTTTGTCAAGATGGACTGATACTGCTAGAGAATTTGATACTCTCGCTCTTGGTCTCTAGCTCCCGAAAAGTATCCTAGCCCTCAACAAAATCCAAGGTCTAGGAAAGAGATCTCCTTAAGACCCCACTCTAGGAGAGGATCCCAAAGAGATGTGATTCTGGCTACCGCCAGTCCTTAGGGTCAGAGGGAGGCTGAAAGCCAGTGGGTAGGTGGGTTCCTGGCTCCTTGTGGAACCCGGATTTGTTTGGGTGAATCTTAATAACCATTTATTTCCTGAACCTTTACAGAGGAAATCTGGACCAACCAACAGTTATCGGACACAGCACCACCAGAAGTGGCTCTATTGCGCTCCTGTTGTATGGATAACAAGGTGATGGGGCCTCTCTGTTTACCACCATTGTACAAGTGATTCATTAGATGGGAATGGAAGCTCAGCTAGAAGCAGATCCCTGCATGCTTCCTGTAGGACTTTAAAGAGTAGACCTCTTTAGAGGGCCTTTGCAAGGTTCCAAGATCTGGGAAATTCCCAGTCTTCAGAGCATTAAGTAGTTACGAAATGAGTCCAAAGACCTCTGCCTGTCAATTTAGTCTGTTCCCTGGGCTGTTGGTATTCCACATGAACAGCTCTAGCTGTGGTCTGTAGAGTGCTCTGTGGTTCACAGAAAGAGATTCAGAGCACAACTAGCCCAATTATAGCCTGATGCATTGTTTCAAAGTATGAGAGTCAGTGTGTCCTTGATCACTGGAGACCCAGTATCTCCTCCTTGGAGAAGATTCCAAGGATGAGACATCGAGTCCCGTCCAAGTTGACTCTATGGCATGAGTAACGAGGATTCCGCCCAAATAGTCAATTTGGTGAACATGAAGTCTACCAGGGCCTATGCTCTCTAGTAACACACAGAGACTCCCCTGCCTCTTCTTACAGTTCGAAAACTTCAGATACAAAAGATAAGAACTCCCTCAAAGGAAAGCATCATTAGGCAGGACCCCTGTCTCTCTTTTTTCCCATTGGATTCAAAATACCTGACACCAGGTTTGCTGCATAGTAGATTCTCGACAAATATTTGCTAAAGAAATGGGCAGATGAGTGGGTGCGTAGATAGATGGATGGGAGGGTGGGTGAATGAGGGCTCCTACAGAGTTGGGGATAATAATGTGACACTTCAGTCCCAAATCCTGAGAAAGAATTTAGGCGGCAGAGAAAGTTCTCAGATTACACTGCCCTCACAGCTGTGCTGTGCCACCTGAGAGTTGGAAGTATTTCCAGTTCTCTTAAATGAGCACTTCCGATTCTATTGACAGCTTTCTGGAAGGATCCAAATACTTGCTATTCTGACATTCTATGGACGACACCAAAGGCACTAGACCTATTTATCTCCTTCTGTGTCAAAAACCTTAATTGTCTCCTGTACACGTGCTGAAAAGAAAGGCCTTATTCCTGAGGCTACATTTTCTCCTCTGCCTGTAGAGTTGCTGTCGCAAATTAGCAGATGAAGCTAGCGGATGCTTGTTTGTAGATTACACACAAACAGAAAACACTGAGTTCAGGGGCTAGTAATAAATTTTCCCTGCAGTAATTCACAGCTGGTTATTACAACTTCTCACTCTCTGAAACACTAACTTTAAAACTGGAATCTGAAGAAAACAGTCTTCAAAGTACTCTGAAGCAGACTATGTGCATTTCATCCCTTTTGACAACCAATGACATATATCGAGACTGAAAAACAGGAGGAAGTTGTCAAGTGACAAGCTTTTTCTTTCCGTGAGTCCTACCTAAAGTACAACGAGGGTTTAAAGATCTGGCCACTAGGGGCGCCTAGGCAGCTCAGTCGGTTGAGTGGCCCACTCTTGGTTGCAGCTCCAGTCACGATCTCAGGGTCCTGGGATCGAGCCCCACATCAGGCTCCCTGCTGAGCAGGGAGCCTGCTTCTCCCTCTCCCTCTGCTGCTTCCCCTGCTTGTGCTCTCTCGCTCTCTGTCAAATAAATGAATAAAATCTTAAAAAAAAAAAAGAAGTACCCAGAAATGTAAAAGGAAATTGCAAAAATGAGTTTAAAGCACAAAAATCCCAAGTGTGAATTTTTGAGCACAGATGGAGTGAATAAAGAGTCGGATAGAAGGATGTGGGAGATTGGGGGGGGGGTAGCTTTAAGGGAGAAACACCTTACTCCAAAGACTCTTGGGACTCTCCATAGCCAGGTATTTCCATTACATTTTCCAGGCCTAATCAGACTCCCCAGGACTGTGGTTCATTTGTTTCCAGGCAGACACTTTACCATTTGACTTAAGAGTCAAATCTATAAGGGGAGTTTTATCACCACTAATGCAGCCCAGTATGGACCATGTTCTCATGGCACAGAATGAAATTTGGCAAAATCAATGACCATTTAAAATGGTTAACAAACTTCTGGATCATATCAATTAAATCCTTCATAGAATTTTCACCTAAATTAAACATTACAAATGTACAGCTGGGAGGCATGTTTAAAAAAAAAAAAAAAAAACCTCCACTGTATACATTACAACCATTAATGTGTTTTGCAGATTTTTTTAGAGGCTGGGATGAATCCAAATTGACCATGTGTATGCTGTCTTTGGCAATCATATGGTTTTTCAAAACAATTATAAAAATAAAAGAAACATTTGCTCCTTCCTACTAGTGTATACAATGTCTCCATAGGGTACTTTGTGCTGTCCCAGTAAATGCTCAATACCTTACAAAAAGGTTGTAGCTCATTATTTACCCATGTCTGGCAGCTGTTAAGAAATGAGAGTCAGGATGAGGGTTGGGGTGGGGAATTTAAGACTTAATTAACGTGGTGATTAACATCACAAATAGTGTCTGAACAAAAAGCTGAAGAAGAAAAGGAATGAACTTGAACCTTTGCTGCTCCAAATACTTTCTTTCCTGCAACTATTATATGAGTTTATCATGAAAAGTAAAATTTTACAGTTCTTTTTTATTTTTTAATATATTCTTTTTTTATTAGAGAGAGACACAGCGAGAGAGGGAACACAAGCAGGGGGAGTGGGAGAGGGAGAAGCAGGCTTCCCGCGGAGCAGGGAGCCCGATCTGGGGCTCGATCCCAGGACCCTGGGACCATGACCTGAGCCGAAGGCAGACGCTTAACGACTGAGCCACCCAGGCGCCCCTGAAAAGTAAAATTTTAAAAAATAATCATAGACTAGATATAGCATCCAGGTTTACTGGATAGTAACCTTTTAAAAAAAAAATATATATATATATATATATTTATTTATTTATTTGAAGGGGGGCGGGGAGAAAGACTTAAGCAGACTGGGGCTCCATCTCAGGACCCTGAGAACAGACCTGAGCCGAAACCAAGAGTTGGACGCTTAGCCGACCGCCACCCAGGCGCCCTTGCATAGTAACCTCCTCGATGACAAAGGTATCTTTGTGCTAATATTAACCTCCTCCCATCTGAACACCGAGCAGGATCAATAAATGTTTGAATTGCACTGGAATATATGTGGACCTGGGGGGGGGGTAACGGAAGTACCCCATCGCATTCCACTTCGGACTCCAAACATTTCAAAGGTACTCCAACCACTTCACATTGGAAGGCACAATCATAATTATATTTAAGCTTACTTTTCTTTCGAATTAAAAAAAAAACCCAAAGAATTTAGTGCAATTCAATTGCAGTTCATTAAGTGGAAGTCTTAGTTCAACTACCACGTACCAAACATAGAATGATCTTCCCCATATGACACACTTGTTGGTATATAAACGTTCACAATAATATCCACACAACAAAGTCTAAGTACTTTTCATCCAATTTTAAGTGTGTTACGTATTTGTCTGTTTCAAAAGATCAAATATCGACCACAAGATAAATCTCAGTACCCCTGACAATATTCGATTCTGGAAAACCGATGTTCACAGCCACACAAACGTGGCGTTGGGAATGTACTCGGGTTCTCATATCCTCTGTGGTCCTATCATTCTCCATAAGTCACTCTGAGTTCATCTGATTCCGATGCATTTGGTCATTCTCCTATCCAATTTTAGTATCCAACTCACTCTAAACGAAACCAACTCTGGGCCACTGACGGGACTTAGGTCTCATAAACAATTAACAGGACTGCATCCAACTTACGAGTACAAATTTATCTACAGTATACCACAGGTTTCTCCCAAATTTTTATCATGGGTTAATTCTGATTTAGCTCGCTACCAACGATAGGGACATCTGTGTTTAGCCTGATGAAGCTTTGAATTCAAATTTGTAAGGAAAGGCCAACGGATGAATTCAGACCAAGTGAAAAATGATGCGGCCCTACTTAGTAAAAAGGCACCATAATTCTAAACCCTAATTTGTGGATTTACCTAATTTCAAAGGTAAGTTTTAGATCATTGCATATGTACACCCTGACTTACTTCAGGATTTTAACAAGAAAAAAATATCTGGATACAAGTGTGTTTGTGAAGCCCAAGGCGGAAAACATTATGGAAAGCTTCAGCCCTTCTTTCTGTAAAAATGGGGAATCTCGAGGCCAGATCAGTCAGACTTTCAACACACTGTGGGCGATTGTGATACCAGTTGACAAGCTCTGAAGGTAACTTCGGGAGCCTGTGTCTTTTGTTGCACATGACTGAAAGAAGAATAAAATATCGTTCTTCACCCTTTGCTCAGTTTACAATTAGAGAAAGGTTCCTATTTTCCTACAGTGCGTCTCGTAATCCCTTTGCCAAAAGGAGGAAAGGCACACCAATATTCAGATCACAAAATTAAAAGACAGGGAAACGTTCCTGGAAAACATCTTCAAAATGGGATGCGTGGGGCGCCTTGGGTGGCTCAGTCATTAAGCGTCTGCCTCCGGCTCAGGCTGTGATCCCGGGGTCCTGGGATCGGGCCCCGCATCGGGCTCCCCGCTCTGCTGGAGGCCTGCTTCTCTCTCTCTCCCTCTGCCCCTCCCCCTGCTTGTGTTCCCTCTCTCGCTGTGTCTCTGTCAAATAAATAAATAAAATCTTTAAAAAAAAAATAGGATGTGTGCCTATGGTGACAAGATGACCAGTTCTGAATGAAGGAGGGGGTGAGAGGAGAGAGAAACACATCCGAAATAATGCGACTTTCGCGTTCCCAAACAAGGCTGGGGTGGTTGTCTTTTGCTGCTTTTAAAAAACTTCTGTTTGTCACTTCGCAGAGTCATGATCCTCCTATTTGTATTTTCTTAATTTTTTTCTTCTTTAGTTCTGTTTGGCAGCATTGGCTGCTGGAGTAAACTCTGTATTTGAAAAAGCTTACACTTTAGATTTCCAGAACTTAAAAAAAAAAATACTGAATATTGCCAGCGGATTTTAAATGGAACTCCCAAACAATAGCATGTCCTACATGGACTTCCCATGGGAGTTGAAGACTTTACAAGAGAAATGGCCAAGTCCCATGAGGCTGTTTCCTCCATCCTGCCCGCTATGGGCACGCCTGAAATGTTCTGGGCTTTAGGCTCTCTGCTCTCCGCTCGTTGTCTTTGATTGCATGGAATTTATTACTTAGGAAATATTTTTAAAGTATTTTTAAATAATAGTTATTCTTTAAGCAGTAACAGCAAAAACAAACAAATAAACCAACATTTAGAAACAGTAAAATGAAGAACAATTGCTTCACTTTGGGGGAAGAAAAACAAGTTGTGAAAGGTTTTTGTTTCAGGAAAATTATTTTCAGTTCAGCAATGCAGAAATCATCATTCAAGGGTTCAGTGGCATTTAATGACCACACTCTGTCTTCTTTATAGCTGGGTTTTTGTTTTTGTTTTTTTCCCAATGATAGTGGGAAACAAACAAACCTATTTTTTACAACATTTTCTATGCCTATTGTCCCCCCTACAAAGATCAACCTCAAGTGCAGAGCTTATCTGGATAAGGATCTGCTCAACCTTCAGCAGCTGTCTTATCACCTAACACTTCCTTGTCAGAAGAAATGCATGGGATTAACTCCTATCAGTCATCTTCTAGAACACTCTTTTGGAACACTTTATGTCATAAAACTGCTTAGGGCTGTATAACTCTAAGCAGCACGGGAAAAATGATTCTCCCTGAGCCTCGAGAATCAAAGATTAAGGCAGCGGTGAAGTTTTACTAGGGTGGGGTAAGCCAAGTGGAGAAAGCAAACTTCGATACAGCTGGCCTCCCATCTTCAGGGGCATCCCAGGGAGAGGGCACCATAAAGAGAGGGGGTCATAGAGATGGATAAGGGACACTTCCTGTGGGAAACAAATTTCATTGCGTTTCACCATCTCTGGTGTTTATCCATTCAGAGAAATCAATGACAGAAAGCCATTTAATCGTTGTAAATACGACACCGATTTTTTTGTTGTTGTTTTTAAGGATAGGGAGCACTTTCATCGAATGTATTCTGTAGACACAAAATGCAAGAGATAGAATAATCTTCTCCGAAAAATATAGACAAGTAGGTAACTAACAAATATAGGTAAATCAATCTCCAAGAAAAAAGGCCAGATTCAATGGCTTTTTAACCTTCCAAGGAACCGATTTTTATGAGGGCATTTTGGAAGAAGCGCCACACAATCAGCAAAACAGACCAGCACTGTCCTCAGAGCCAAACACATAACTCTCCCCATTAATTGCGATGGCTTCATTTCCTCCACCTTGGCCTTACTCCATGGTCACTCCCGAGGCCTCCTAGGGAGGCCTCTCTAGCTATTCGATTGAATACTCAAATTTGCTCAGAGTTATTCAAAAGAAATAATTTTCTGACTTTCCAGTTGAAAATATCTCTTGGATAGAAATTGTGTTGACTGGTAAAACAGAGACACTGTGATTATTATCATTATCTTAAATTTGATAAATATCTTCAAAGTGAAGACCTCCAATAAGACCACAGATAACGAAAATCTCTGTGCAGTAGGCTGAGTATCTACACTAGGAGACTTGTCTTAACTTACATAAGGGTATTTATTTAAGTTCTACAGAAATTGGGGATGTCACAGACCCTGCCGCAACAGGAAGGCTGCATCAAATGGAAGGACATTTACCGAAGGCTGGCCTATTTGTGGTCTAGCATATGGGGTTTCCACTAACCAGCTGTGAGTCCTAAACCAGGGGTTGGCAAACTACAGCCCGGGGGCCCAATTGGCCAGCCACGTGTTTTTATAGCTTCGCTGGCACACAGCCACGCCCACTTGTGTCAGCATTGTCTGTGGCTGCTTTCACACTAAGGCAAGTTGAGCGGTTCCAGAAGAAACCAGACGACCCACAAAGCTGACAGTATTTAGTAGCTGGCTCTTACGGTGTTGAGTAGCTGACTCCTGCCTTTATGAATTAATCTGGACCTCAGTTTCCCCATTCGTGATTGAGAGGCTGGGCAAGCCTGAAATTTTTCAAGCAAAGTTGCACATTAGAATCACTTGGGGAGTTTTGGGAAAATCCCAGGGCCTGAGTTGTACCCCCAGAGGATCTCCTTCCCCTGAGCTGGGCACCCCACTCACGGTGATCTATGTGCAGCCGGGGCAAGAACCGCTGGACTAGATGATGACGAAGGCCCTCCCAGCCCAGGGCTTCTGTGATGTGAACCTCTTGTGGAATACATCGGATCTGCCTGCAGGAACAGGCACTCGGAAATGATGCCGGCATTGAAGACTCACGTTTGATTCCAAGACTCACATGCCCAGCCTCCGATTTGAGAAGTTGAGAATCGACAGTTTTGCAGATAAAGAGGCAGAGCTTTCCTTTGGAAGATAGATTTAAAATAGACTAACAGATTTACTGAGACACTTTTGAACTACGGAAATAACGCACCTTGAATGTATCACAATCGAAACTATTATACATCAAATGTAAGCCATTTGGGGGAAGATCTCAGCTGCCAGCCTATTCTCCGCAGACTTGCCACTTGGTCGAAAGCCCCAGGCTGTCTCTGACACAAACAGCTCCACCTGGAAGGTTGTCCTGAGCCCGAGCCTCAGTGACTCGGAAATCTACGGGATAGCAGATATCAAGTGCACCTCACTCAGGTTTGAGGAGGGGATTAAAGAATATTTAAGAAGACTTCAGAGGTTTAAATATTGCTGAGACAGCCCAAAGGACAGCATGTGCGGGCCCAGACTGCTTGAGTCCGGCTGGGGGCCCGGGGTGGGGGAAACCTGCCACGCAGAGAGCCTTGGGGCGCTGCCAGCCTGCCACTCGGGGCGGCCACAGATGGCGGAAGTGGGATTCTGCAAGGGCTGAGTTTTCCACATCTCCAAAGAGATTTGGAAACACAGACAAGTCAATGCCTCTGAGAGCAAAGCTGAGCATTTCCCTTTGTGTCACTGGCAAAGACACTTTGGGTCAATTCAGGGTGTCCCAGCCCCGGCATTTGGGGCCGGATGATTTTCTGCCGTGGGGGGCTGTCCTGTGCATTTAGGACGCTTAGCAGCATCCCTGACCTTGATCCCCCAGATGCCAGCATGGGCCCCCTTACCCCTCAGGTTGCCAGAATAAGGCAGTTGTGGACTGCTAAGTAAGTTTACCCCCTAAGCAATTCGTGATTTCTCAGTATCCTGCCTCAAAGTGGAATTAAATTTGAGAACCGCTCTGAGGCAGCAGAGAACAAAATCTACATACCAAAAGCTTACATCCAAAAGTTATGGATGTATATAGTACTAGTTAGTTTATCCTACCCCTTGTGAAGGACCAATGTTTCATCACCTCTGCCTGAGCTAAAGTTTAAAAAGAAAAAAAAAAAAGAAATCAAATGGTCTCTTCATAAGACTTTCTCGAGAGAAATCACTGGAGAGCAATTTACAGATTCGGAAATGAATGCAGGGACCTGAAAGGCAGTGTTTCACTTGCTTATGTATTCAAAATTCAAAAGAATGGCTGGTGGGCTATGTGTATGGTTTTCCTTTTTTATCTGATGGGCAAATTCTACCGACACAGCGGAGACTATAAGCTGATTAATTATTATGGGCTGTTGCATTTGTTTCAAGTATTTACTACCGATAAAATACCTTGTAGCTTTCAAAAACGCTCTAGTCATTGAAAAATGAGTAATCCGATACAAAAGGGCTGTTAAGATACAGTCACCGGGCTTGAGAAATGGACAAATGGTTGGGCCGGGAAGGCTTGTGCCCTAAGAATGTTTATAAAACAATACCAAATGCTATGTCATTAGGAAGGGGTGGGAAAGACAATAAGGAAAGTCTGAGATAAGGGAATTTCATGAAAAGCTGAGCTCGAGAAAACCTCAGGGAGCCTAGAGTTGGGTCCTTTAAGAATACTGTGGAGTCAGTAGAGGAAGGGATGGAAGGATTGAGGAAGGAGGTCACTCACTTGTATTTGTAGAAACTTTACACCGTCTGGCTTCGTAGAAGACCCTGTATTGTCTTGATTATGACAGAAAGAGGCTTAAAAGTTGGAGCAAAGGAGGAGAAGACGGAAGTCTTCAGGGAATAACAATAGGGATGTTATCCTTCGTCCTTCGATATCCTTCGTCCACCACGGCTTCTCAAGGGCCAAGCGTTACAGGGTTTCATCCGGAATTATTACCTCCTGTTTTACCAAGGAGCAGAGGAGGCTCGGAGAAGTTAGTTCTGCTTTTTTCCCCCTAACCTAAATGCACACGGCTCTAAAACGGCAAGGCCAGGCTGCAAGTTGCAATCAGACTCCAATCCCGCCTCAGACTTGCTGACTCAGAATCTGCATTTTAACAAGACCCCGAGTGCTTCCCGTGTACATTTACGTTTGAGACATTCTGGTCTAAGAAACGAACTGAAGCAAGCCTACAATTCTGACTGATAAGCAATCGTGGAAAGAGGAATGCATAATAGACCAAAAAGCTTTGTTATTGACTAACACGGAGTGACCATTTTTATTTGTACCTGTGCTTTGCCAAGAATAACTAAATATGAGTAAATACGAGTAAGAACTCAGTGAGGTCTCTTAAGAGAGTTGAAATGTCAAACTCATAGACTGCGACTCTAAATTTACATTTTTAACTAGGGCAAATAAATAACCACATTTCAAGTGATGAAATGAATTTAGGGATCATCAGAGATTCGATCATTCCTTCATTTAACACTTACATATGGAGTAGCTGAGGAGTTTTGAATAATTCAGCATTACTGTAAATACATAAAAATTATTCCACATGGATTTTCACATTCCAACTTTGTATTTTCCTTCTTTATTTCTATCAGGATGGAAAATAGATGATCTTCAATCATAGTCACCACGTTCAAGGAAATTGCTTTGCTCACTCCCAGGGAGCCCTTGCATCAAAAGGTAGGGCGAAAGTGCTTCGTCTCGCCATCACCCAAGCTTTTTCCTTGTCACTAATTTTTTTTTAAGTGTAGCACGTTTGAGCCATAGTTCTTTCAGTCTTAATCAAAGGCGGTGATTAATTAGGGGCAAGATGGGCTCCCTGGGTCTAAGCCCCCAAACTTTGATTTCTCTAACCATAGTTATGCTATTTAAATTTCCCGTGGCCTCATGTTCCACATGGTTAAAGAGGTTCCTAGGTACCAAGCTTCTCCCACCCACAAGACACTGGGCTAGACACTCGGCCCTACATTATCTCATTTAATCCTCCCAAGATCCCTAATGAGCAGGTATCATCATTCCCACATTTTTGCAGGGGATACACGGTTGTTCCAAGGATCAAATACTACTTGAGAGTGCTTTGCAAACTATCAATCTGGAGATTTACCAATGCTAGTCATTACTCTTGGTAATAGCTGGTTCTGGATGTTGAATCAACAAATACCCTCGAACCACATCTCAAAACAAAGCAGCATCTTGAACGATAACTCCCTCTCCCTCTACCACCACCCAGCCTTGGCCTACAAGACTTTTTTCTAGAGGCATGGAGGCAGCAGGATGGCCTTGCCTGGTATGTTTCTAGATGAATTTATAGAATACAAGAGAGACTATAGCTACTTCACTTAACAGGCTGAGCACGATAGATGGGTGAAACCCTTGTTACCCTTGTTTGCTAGGGCCCTCTAGAGCTTGATTCGGCAATCCAGGGGCAAGAAAAGCATCTCCCTCCAAGCTCCCCGGGTGGGGTTTGTACAGGTACCTGAGGTCTCCTAGATCTTCCAGAAGCAACAGGCCATGCTAAGCACGAGTCTGAAAGCCTGTCCATTTTGCTGCTCTCGGCCTTAAATCTGACGATGCCAACCAAGAGCAACTGAGCTCTGGAAAGTCATGTCAAGGGTAAAAGGAGGGAGAAAGAAACCTCTCTACCAGGCCAGGATATTCAGCCTAACACCTAAGTTCATTTAAAAAAAAAAAATATATATATATATATATATATATATCTCCCTAACAGATAAAGCCAGTCCACCAGCTGGCTCGGCAACACTCGGTACTTCCTCCAGTTGCTTCTCACAACGTCTTCCTAGAGATGGGTCCCTTCAGAGTGGAAACGACATCAACTGCTTCTGAGCCTGGATATTTACCTGACCTATGAGCCCTGTTCAGGAAGGACCCGGAGACCTCTGAGGAAAAGCACGTGAGAAGAGCTAACAGTCCAGCCCGTGAATAGTAGACCTTTAATAGGAAAGGGTCTGGCCCAGATTTTATTGTGGATCGGAGCCCTCAGCTTTTGCCCTGACCTGCCGCTCCACAGAAATGCACAGTGCGAACGTTACTGTCTGTCCTCTGCACACTGTTTTCACAGAAATGTGTTTTCACTTCAGCTTTTGGAATTAGGCAATTTCCAGATAGCAACACCTAAGTCAGCAATTTCTGACGACCAATCATATTTAAAAACTATCTCATGGATTGAGTTTCATAGAATTCTTTTCATAATCCTTTTATATACTCTGATCGCACGTTATAATTACATCTGGACTTATCTTGGTTATTCATTTGGGCATTCCCAGAGTTTACCCAGTGCTAATCTCATTAGCTACAAATAAACAGTCATTGGGTGAATCAACAAGGGTTCTTTTTTTTTTTTTTTTAAGTAGGATTTGATAAAGCAGATCGGGGGGAAAAGATCATTTATAAAGGCACAAACGGGGTAGAAGCTTTTCACGATTCCCGTGCTGTTTTAGTAATAATAACCTAGTCTATGCCAATGCAAATAAAAGCCCTTATTTTCCTGATCCCCACCCCCCCACCCCCCCACCCCCGCTATGCGGTAAGGAAGATAGAAGGGAGGAGGCGGATGACGACACTGTTGTTCTATGCACTCTGTCCCAGGGGCGCAGGAGAACATCGAGAACAAAACAGCCCAGGGCCACTACAATGTGGGGGCTTGAAGGCCCTCAAACCTTCCCCTTCTGCAAGTCCCTGCACTTCAGAGCCTTCCTCCTCTCCTAGCCCTAACCAATACCAGAACCTCTTCTTCCCATTCTAGGGGAGACAGCGGCTGACAGAGCCCAAGGCCAGCTGGCTCTATCCTTCCTTCCCCCGCCGAAGGCCGTCTAACGACAAAAGCGAAAGCTGGCTGATGGAGCGCGTGATTGGTCCGGGCTGCCTGCCTGTCATGTCATCTATATTCGTCTTATCTGTCTCTACGTGTCTAAATGTGACAGTCATGGCAGACGCCTCAGCCAGCTTCTCTTTCCTAGGAAATAGTCACAGGGCCTCCGTCAACACCTCTGGTGTTGATTCCATCAGATAAAACCAGGAATGTGAAAGAGGAGCTCATCCCCCACAGACTGGACTTCAAAATGGTGCCTGTTCTTAAAGCCCTTTCGTTCAGTCTACCACTCGCTGCTTCTTAAAAGTCCATTTTACTACCTAGCTTGGTTTCGAAAGAAGGACAAATCAAAGTTTCCACCCAATTATGATTCCCCTGAAGGTTGTTCAGTTTCCCATGTCAGCCAGAAACACAAATCGACCCTATAACCGCTGAGTAATTTATGATACTGTCAGGAAACCCACGATTGGATTACACCAATGAAGCCTTTACTACAACAGTAAATGCCCAGATATAATAATACCTCATGCTCACGGAACGCTTCCTATGTGCCAATCACCATGGTAGGTACTTTACAAGCATTTTCTTTTTTGATGAGAAGGGCAAAATGTGTTTCCTCTGTCAGCTGAAAAGCTACCCTCACGGGTATGCAAGAACCTTAAGTATCATGCCCCAAAGTCCAAAGCATCAAGTGAGTAAGTTTTAAATGGATTTTGTAAATGTAATTTTATCAGATTTTTCCAGAACACTTACATCACCTACCGAGAATGAATAAAATCTTTAGCCACATTCCCTTTCTCAGGCCACTCGCGTCCTCTTTATTACTCATCCAGTATCGAAAAAGTTACCACTCTTTCTAGGAAGGACTTAATTCATGATTTGTCAATGACATAGAAGGAAGGAGAATTCTGAATATCACAGCCTTAAAAAAACGGATCGTTTAGTTAATGTAATTTCTGCACATCCTACTAGCTTTAACTTTGTAACGGTCAAGGTGAATTGCATTCTTTCAAAAGTTTTCAACTAGAATTCAAATACCATGCACAAACAGATAAACTCCTCACTTATGCTCACTCAGCCTATATATTTAAATAAAATTAAATTGTTATCTGTATATTAAAACACTCAGGGAAAAAATTCCCCTAAGAGGGACACTAATGAGCCCATTTAAGCTGCAATTAACGGTTCATTTGTTTCCACGCGAGCATCCTCTTCTCTGGGATGTCCCTGAGGGCACCGACCCGGGCCCATCTCCGTGAACCCGCCTCTTGGCATGAGGTCTGGCCCTTCGAGACGACCCAGCCTACGTTGGCGCAGCAGTAGAAAACAACAGTAGAGGGATGTCTTTTTTTTTTTTTTTAGATTTTATTTATTTATGTGTCAGAGAGAGAGAAAGAGAGAGGGAACACAAGCAGGGGCAGTGGGAGAGGGAGACGCAGGCTTCCCGCCGAGCGGGGAGCCCGATGCGGGGCTCGACCCCAGGACCCCGGGATCATGACCTGAGCCGAAGGCAGCCAAGCCACTTAACCGACTGAGCCACCCAGGTGTCCCGGCATGGGGATATCTTAAAGCAGCTCTTTTGGTGGCCCTAGAGGCATCAGCCTACCTCCATGATGGTGGCTTACAGCCAGGCCGGGTGTGTGTTCCAAATCACTGTGAAAGCATCGCATTTAGTCTCAGTGCCTCAAAAGGAGCCTCAGGGATGCCCGGAGCACTGAGAGGCAAGGCTTTTTGTGCTGGCACTGGCGGCTGCGGCAGGAAGGAGCGGAAGAGACACAGGACAGACCAGGCAGGAGGGCGGCTGTGTCCAGCCCTGGTGCAGGCACCTCTCTGGGTGCCTGGGGGCAAAGCCTGTTACCGCTCTCAGCCCTAATGTCCTCATCAGCAGAAGGGGGACAAAACAAGGGGCGCTCCAAGGTTGCTTCTGGCTCTAAAACATTACTTAGGTGTATAGTAGGCACTCAGAGGCTTGAACGGCATCCTTCTTCGAGTGAATCAAAGAGCCGGAAGAGATTAGCACACGTCACCAGTGTGTCACGCTGCACTAGGAAAGCAGGAAAAGAATCGCACCGATGCCTGATCCAAGAGCCAAGTGGCAATGGCGTCCTCCTGTTTCTTCTTCGTCTTCTCGGGCAAGGCACTGTATCTCCCACCGCTGCATGTTTCTGTTGACAGTGTGGTGGGTTTTGAGCTACAATACTACTTCACCTTGTCAGTTAAAAAAGAGACCATAAATTGTAAAGTAATGTGAATGTCTTTCCCCCCCTCTATTTCTCCTGTGGACACTGATACGTTCATTTGACCTTACCTTGAGAAAATATACATTCCATCAGCCTCTCTCTCAAAAACAAAGTCACTTCAGTGTGAATCCCATAGAGAAGAGCAAAAATGCCCCAAACTCTTAGCTTGGCATTCAAAGGCTTTCAAAATCTCCCCCAACATGATTCTTCCAACATTCTCTCTCTTGGCCCCTCAGTCGGCACCCCGGGCTCTAGCCAGCATTGTCTAGAATCCCTAAACCATCTTGCAGATTCCTGCCAACAGGTCTCTGCTGGCCTCACTCCCGAGGAAGGCCTCTCTCTACTTTGATGCATAATCCACCAATCTGTCATGGCGGCTTAAACCCCACCACCCTGAAGCAAGGTTTCTTGTCTACTCAAGACCCGTCATCTCTTTCTCCTTCAAATCCCAAAACACTCCTCTCTAACCCATCAATTCTGGGCACGTCCATCAACAAGTGTTTATTCACTGTTGTGCCTCTGCCCTTTGCCAGGGGCCTTAGAAACAAAACTACACAACACATTAACGCAACAACATGGACCCTTATCTCACAAATAATACGAGCTGTATTACAAAATAATTGGAAGGCAGTCTCCCTCCAAAGCCTACACCTTACCCAGCACACCACCCCAGGCTAGCCCCTAGTTTCCAAGAGACATCGTTCTGTTCTAACATATATTGCAGGCTTCCTCTGCGCCAGGCACAACACTGAGGGTTTATGTGAAATATTTTATTTTGTTCTAAGTGTCTATGCATGTAAGTACATTATTAGCTCTGTTTTTTGAACATTAAGCAATGTGCCCAAGAATTACATGTGTTTACACAGTCACATGACTGTATGCTTGTCTGTGCATTTTCCAGAACTCTCCAAACTTATTGAAAATGAGTTTCCGATAATAATAAAGCATCAGACAAAAATACCTTCCTCTTTGCAGGTGAAGGAAGGGAGAGGAGATTCTTCAGGGAGAAGGATGTGGCCTTGAGCTTACTGTTAAAAACTTATCCCTGGAGATGTTTTCTTTTACTTCATGTATCATAAATCCTTTTGGTACCAAACTAAGAAAATTAAAATATAGGCTTAACATAACTTACAAATATTTGGAAACCATATTTTTTTATCACAAGGGAACTTTAAACATATATTGCACACTCAAAGAAACATGAGCCAGAGCTGCATATTGAAGGGGCCAGTTAGAACTGGTGAGACCCCATATAACCAAAACATTTTATATGACATATGTCTGACTCACCCACAGATCCCACTGGCATCATGTGGCGAAACGTCATAAGGTATATCTATATTTTAGATTAAAATCTAGCCTGGAACTATTGTGAACTAGTTTGAATCAATATATAGGGTTGCACAAGGGATGTCACATGAGATAACAATAAAAAAGAATGACTAATACCGGGGAATTTATGGACATCTAGCAAATTCGATACTGTTTTCTAATAATAGGCTTGGAATGGTGGTGCAATGGTCCTTTTCTGGGAAGCCGGTCTCCACTGCTCAGGTTTGGGGTTGGTGTCCCTGCTTTGGGCATGCTGGGCCTGACTCTGCCACCAACAGAGAAAACGTTTACCTGATTGGAATTCTCTACTCTTTGGTGGCCTGTTAAAAAACCTATATGCCAGCTATTGTTGATTGGAGGATAAATGAAACGGTGGGTACGATGGCTCTACCAAGTGTCCATCGCATAGTAGCACGAAACACGTGTGAATACCACTCGTTGAGATCTAGTTTATCAAAATTCACACCACTTAAGCCAACAAAATGCAAGACAGACCAAAATAATGGTTCGTGTCTAGTTGGATAAAATATCATGTAATATCTGGCTCTGCTCTTATTTAGAAATTCTATTATAGGCTGCTTCATCCTAATAGAAGAACGAATACCTGCAATATTATCATGAATTTAAGTTTTCATGTAGGGTCACTGTTGATCATCAGTGAAGCAGCTGACAAGAATTTATTGCGAATTAATGATCTGCAAGCCCCCGTGGTCAGTCTTAGGTGAGTGATAGGGCAGTGTGAGCCAAGGGTTCTGCCTAACGCAAGGTGATTAAGTCCTTGATGGAGAGATAATACATGTTCAGTCGACTAGACAATTAGGTAGATATCGAAGGCAGTAACTGTTATGGGTTGAATTGTGCCCCACCCCCCAATTCACTTGATGAAGTCCTAACCTCCAGTACTTCAGAATGTGACCTCACTTAGGAATAGGGTCACTGCAGATATACTTAGTTATGATGAGGTCATACCGGAGTACAGTGGGCCCTTGCTCCAATATGACTAGTGTGCTTATGAAAAGGGGAAACGTGAACACAAAGACAAGCACATGGGGAGAATGCCATGTGAAGAGACAGAGAGAAGACAGGCCATCCACAACCCAAGGAGGGAGGCCTGTTCACACTTTGGTTTCAGGCTTCTAGCCTCCAGGACTGTGAGATAATAAATTTCTGTCATTTAGTTTGAGGTCCCTTGTTACGGCAGCCCTAGCAAATTAATACAGTGATAAACACTAAATTCTTCTCAGGGATCAGGGTTTCTGGACCTGGGCACTATGGACATTTGGGGCCAGATAAGTCCACGTGGTGGGAGTCCATCCTGCACATCATAGGATGTACAAGCATCCCCGGCCTCTATCCACACTGCAGATGTGCCATGTCACACACACACACACACACACACACACACACACACACACACACACACCCCTTTTTCACTGGAACCTGCACTTTACCTGCTACTGTCTTCAAAGAAGAAACAAGTTCTAGAAATTCTAAGGAAAGAAGAAAAAAAAGTCCAGCTAAGTACTCACAACATTCCCAATTGCAGATAAGGCACAGGACTTTCAAAATTATGGAAACTTACAATCTATAAATGAAACCCAAGAGTGAAATCCCTCGTCTTTACCTCTAGATGAGAAAGACTACGCGGGAAGGCGGAGCTTTAACTGGAACCTTTATCAAATGATGACAGAAGTCCAATGGGATGACTCATTGAAATGGGCATCGTACAAATAAACTCCTAGAGCCAGCCTTTAGAGTCACAAATGCAAAACAATGGTTTGGACCTTCAGCATCGGCTAACTTGAAGTGGGACTGTGCCGAAGTTGAAGGGCAAGGAAAGGTCAACTCTTCTCAGTTTGTATATTTTTATAGGTTTAACTTGAGAAAAGAAACAAGAGACCCAACACTGCATGTTGGAACAGAAAAAAAAAATGGAATTATTGCATTGTGACTCCTTGAAAACTCTGCAATACATTGTATTAAATTCTCTTACATGTTATGTGGTTCACAAATCAAACTTTTAATCCAGGCTTGAGGACTGACTGAGAGGCTCCTTAAAACTCAATTCAAATGATACAAGCAGGTCCACATTATGACATGCTCCATTTAGAGACATGCATTTGGCAGGAAGACTTTTCTCTTTTTATCTTAAAATCAAGTTCAGGAAATGCTGGTTTAATTTTCTCTTTGCTTCAATATTTTATGAGTGCTTCCCAATGCATAGTCTCTGAAAGCACTAGATTACTGACACAGTGCTATTTCAGATGACATGGAAGATTTTATTTGCATGAACTCTACATGTTGGAATTTTCATGCTTTTTTTTTTTCTTTTGTGCCTGGAAAGAGAGTTGTAGTGTACAAAAGTATATTCCAATTCTTTACACAAGCACGTGTATATATACTGAGACCTAATATGAGTAAAAGTGGCCCCCGAGGTTTAAGATCAGTGCGAGAAATAACTGTTCTTCATAATCATTGCAGAATTCCCATCTTCAAATAATGGACTATTTTTAAGGAATATTTTTTTAAAGATTGTATTTTTATTTATTTGTCAGCGAGAGAGACAGAGAGCACAAGCAGGGGAAGCGGCGGGCAGAGGGAGAAGCAGGCTCCCTGCTGAGCAGGGAACCGCACGTGGCACTCGATCCTAGGACCCCGGGATCATGACCTGAGCCGAAGGCAGACACTTAACTGAGCCACCCAGGGGCCCCAAATAATGGACTTTTCCTAACACAAGAACACATTTTCCAAAAGGAGACACCTGCGTCCTTACATATCCAAATAAGTACAGCACATCTGTCATCTTCTCAAGGAAAGCACCCTCAAATTTCTCCACGCTTTATATTTCCACACCGTCACAGATCTATTTCTGTACGAGATGCTAAAGCCTCAGAAAAAGACACTTACAGAGCACATTCACTTGTTCAGACCAAAGTAACAATTAACAGAAAATACCCTTCCTTGGTTTTGGTCCTTTCGGTATGCTATTACTTTCCTCAAAAATTAATGTCCATGTTGTACTTGGGTTTTAAACCCAAAAAAGCACATATGTTCATAAATATATGATACCTGAAATATCACAGACACCCCAAATGTCAATATATTCTTATCACCTTTTTATTCTAATGCAAGTGGTGTGTTTTAGGACAAACACGCTATGCTAGCAGGTTACCTGTTTAAATGCTCATAAGCATATTTTGTTGAGTGGCTGTAAATGCGCTTTGGTGCAGTGGGTGCTGTTTATATGCTTCTATTTCTGTAATTAGAAGATAAAATATACTGCACTGTTAATTGTCAGGCCCTTCGGTGACAGTATCAACGACCGCTAACCCACGGGCTTGATGAGACAAGTGTGCAGGGCTCATAATTGAAGAGCTTCATTTTCATCACAAAAAGAGCTTAGAGCATGATAGTCTCTCCTCATAAATCTGGAGATGTTCTGTAAATAATTAATAACTCCTCTCTGATAGTACACAAATAATGAGCAGAACTTGACTACCAAGTTTAAATATCAAGTCTGGAGGCTGCTGAATACTGAACATCTATCATTGTGGTGTTTCAACAATTGACTGTTAAAAGGCAGTGTTAATCCAGTCAAAGGAAATTTCTCTTGATAAAGACTCCCGTCCGCCATGTTCACATTTTGGAAAACAAAATCACCTATGTCCAGTCATCTTAAACGTTCTGTCCCCAGCCAAAAAGGGGCAGAAATGATCACCTTGGCTTCTGAAATCGATTGCCATGTCCATTTCCGAAGAATATTGGAGGCACAATGCGCACACATGCGTTGCCTTTGCTAGCATTATCTCTAGAGGCGTGTTTTTGGCTAGTACCATGCACTATACTAGAAAACCAGTCGGCGTCTGTCTCCCCTTGTCCCCAGCACCTAAGTCCTCGGGCTTAACTTCTTCTCCGCGTTTACAGATGGATTTGCACCAGCAGTCCTTGGACACTTCAAAGTGAGGCATGCTGCCCAGGTTCCCCAAGTGACATTCAGAAGCAGGATTCACTTCAGCTCACCAGTTTCCCTCAGCATCTCAAGAAACAGCCTGACCAAATCACAGGTGTGGTCCATTAATCGCAGCATCACAAAATAAACTACGAGGTCCCGGGGAACACAACCACCCATTAGCGCGCTAAGGAAAAGCGATAGGAACCATTTGTGAGAGGTGACGATGTGCCCTGAGTGATAACACTCTCGATCATGTGTTTCATTTTTTGTTTGCTCAACAACACGGTGTGTGTTTTTCCTGAGAGGAAGGACTTCAATATATATTTACTCAAAGCTCTTAATTTATACTTCCTTTCCTTTTAATTGGCGTCTTGTGATCTAAAATTAACCGGTGAGCATAGTCTCTCACTATTAGAGCAAACCCTCGGCTGAGTTCACCATAATTAGACCCACCATCGCCTGAAGTTCGACAGACATCTGGAGACCTGACTTATTTCTTCCCTGGTGCTCTCTATCCATATTTAGAGAGTGATTTTTAATTTGACGTATAGTCATATTAATTATCATCCCCCGAGCTGGAGCTAGGTTAATAATTTCACGTTAAAAGTGAAGTTCACACAGCCCCGCCTGTAACCTTACTGAAGAAAAAGCCTACACGGAAAGGAATTTCTTGGCGAAACCCGAGATGGTCAGAGCGCTCAAGCTCCCCAATAAGCCGGATATCATTCACACAAGAAATACAAGGTCACATGTCCTCTAAAATCCCACGCTTGCCATAGGCATTCCTCCCTCTATCCTTTTGTTTGTGCAAGTAACTGGATACAGGTACGATTCGGGTGAAATTAGCTTTCGTTAATGAGTGAAGAAAATAAATGCCCCCCAAATGCCCAAAGCCAGATTTTTATCGGCCATTCCTTCTTTCCTTCTCCCACCCCCCCCGCCCCTCCCTCTCTCTCTCTCTCTCCCTCCCTCCCTCCCTCTCTCTCTCCCCTGCAAGGACTGAAAATGATCCAGATCTTTCAAATTCGCCCTCACCTTGACAACGCGAAAATTACAAGCAGCAGTCAACTTTTACAAGATACCCTGATTGTGCAACATTTACAGGCTGCCAAAAAACATGCTAAAACTAATCAGATAACAAAGGTGAAGAGAAAACCTTCACCTGCCACGCAGCTAGCAGTGAATACACTTTTTATTCCCATGACATTTGCTGGCAGAAAGGGGTTGGCTTAAGGCGGATCGGACTAACCTTCAATTTGTCATAGCGCTCACTCAAAGCTGCCACCTGATGATCTCGGTGCCGCCCAACCAGTTTACACAAGGCACAGATTAACTGGTCATCAGTCACACAGTACATATTCACCTTCTCATCCTCATGCTCCAGGCACATCAGCCCCCGGATGTGTGAGTCCGGAATTGGCTCAATCAGACGATGGCCTGTAAAGGGCTTCTTGTTTGGGTGAGTGGCTTTCAGACACTCATCACAGTAGGACACTTCACAAGTGACACAGGTCTTCACAGCATCCTGGGCAGGATCCTGGTCACAGAACTGGCAGAGAACTTTCTCGGCGGAGGTCATGGTGTTGGCGTCGAATGCCCGCTCCCGGCGGGTCTCGCTAGGGGAATTGGGCCCGCTCACGGATGCCTTCTGGAACCTGTCGATGATGTTCTGCAGGGTGACGTTGCGCTTGAGTCCGTCTAGACCTCGCTGGCTGAGCGTGATGACATGTCGGCAGGTGGGGCACTGGAAGGCGGTGATGGACTCCACAGACTCGTTGGTGGCGCAGTGTGACACCAGGATGCGGTGGGCGCAGTTGAAGCAGAGGCTGTGTGCACAGGGTAGCAGGAGAGGGTCCTCAAAGAGCTCCAGACAAATAGGGCAGGTCAGCTCCGACTCCAGCGTTTCCATCTTCAGGCAAAGCTCTCCTGGGTCATCAGCAAAATCCAAGGAAGCTGATCAGCTATCTGGAAACAGAACGTAAGATCTGATTAGGCGCGAGGGGGTCAGCCATGGGGAGCTGTCAGCTTTGAATGCATCTCAGAATAATTCCAAACGCAGGTCATGGAAGGGTAAATGCGTGTGCATTCCAAATAATTCTCTTTCTATTCACTGGGGGAATGAGGAGGGGAGAAACACCTGAAGCCAGCATACCAACTAACATTTTCTCAAAGTTCCCAGTCACCGAAAGCAGAAAAAAAAAAAAAAAATTTTTTTTTTTTCTTCGCAATTTTGTTTGTTAAAAGGCCTTACTCCAGACTGGCAAGTTATTGAAACTGTAATCTCCATAATTTGTATCTAATGACAATAATCTTATTGTGTCACGGCCAAGTTTTACCTTGTGTGGAGAATTAAAATGTAGAAATGTTAATTAACGAACTAGAGTCTTTCCTAACTTTGAATTGATGAACTTACACGTGAATGTTTATGCGTCTGCAGGACTTTTTACGACACCACCTCAGGCTTCAGAGAAGCAGAAAAGCGCTTCTTGTGGAAATGACCATGAAATGTGCATGAGATCAAAAGCATGACTTCAGCGGAAATGATAATGCTTAAATATGGGATGTCAGCTTCCAAAATATATTCCTGCGAAAAAACACTGACTTTCACAGAGATGATTGTGATCGAGGCCATGTTTTTTGGCATGTGTTCGTTACTCTCTTGAATAATTCTATTGTTTAATCCAGCAGTGGGATGTGGGTGGGCAGAGGGAAGCAGAGAAAAATATCTGCGGGCCTTTTCAGTGGCTGCGGTGAACCTGGGTACCAACGACTAGTAACGATTTAGTTAATTAGGACAAGGATTTTCGTGGCTTCAATAATCATTTGATAAGTTATTAGCAGGGCTAACGACTGCAGTACAGGCAGCAGCTCAGGGATCCTGCGCAGCCCGCCTGGCTGAAAGAGTGCCATCGAGGGCTTGTCCCTGTGGCCAGCGACAGGCCAGGCCAGCAGGAGGTCCAGCCTCACACCCAGAGCCCTGCTGGCCCCGGGCTGGGTCTCCGCGAGCTTCGTCGCTCCCCGCCAGGCTGCCTTCGGGTGGCCCAGCTGCACGCTCCCCGCACCCCGAAGATGGGGTGTTGCTTTTGTGAACTCCTGCCTGCCTTCCCTTCGGAAAGGGCAGGGGAAAAGAATCCCACACAGACCCCAGTTCATTACCGGGAAAGAGGCCTCGTGCTCATTAGCAGGCCTGGGAACCGGGCCTCTTTGAACCATCTCCCTTTCAAGACCGTTAGCAGAGGTCTGCAGCACAGCGCCGGGCATATTAGACGCAGTCCAGTGCGGCCTGTGGGAGAACAGTGCAGCTCACCCAGGGGACGCCAGGTTCCAATCACCCTCGGGGGAGGGAGGGGGGATTTGGGGGGTTCTTGGCCCGCTTGATGGGAAGGCTTCACATCCACAGCTACCGTTTAGTGATTCGGACAATCGGCCTTTTTGTATTCACACCTCCCTTTATTTACAAAACTCGCGATTTCTAGAATGCGCTGCCCCTTTCTGAAATAGTATCCCTCAGAAATACCATGTGGGGCTTTGGTTAAGCTAATGCTCATCTTGCCATCAACTGAACAGGAACTGATCATTAAAAGCGTCAAGTATGTGCTGAGTTTGTTAAAAATTAAAGAGCTGCCGGCTTCATAGAAGCCTGGTATCTTAAAAAGATCTTTAGCCATTCGCGAATATTAACTACACGAGGAAAATAAGCGGGCAGCTGAGATTTGAAATATGAAAGCTTGCTCATGTCTGCACAACCCGCAGTGGCAACCACAGGGCTGCTGTGGGGAGACACCTGCCGTCCCCACTTGGTCCTAGCCACCCCTTCCGACAGATGGCTTGGACGAAATTGAAAGGGTTTACCTATTAATCATTATTTTGGTTAATCGTGGAAAAACAGAATTATCTGTAAATCGGCTTTCTTCTCTCTTCCCGTCGGAAGAAGGTAAATTAAAGGGAAACCGTCGCCCTTTTGGTCCGCTTTGTTCTCAGGTGCGACAAGAACGCCTACCGATAGATCTCCACACAGGGATGAGCCCCAATTATGTCTGGAGAGCTGCGAGGACGGTATTTTTCTGCAGGTGCCAGGATTCCACCCCAGCGTGGTGCAATCACAATTTCTAGAGGTGATTCTACCCCTGACCCCGGTGGAAACGCTGACATCTGAGTCAAGAGACGTTAAGTGAGCTGGCTCGCCAAGCCGGAATCTGGCACCCTCACCATCCCGGCTCCGTGACCGTGGGCCAGCCAACGTCACACCTTACCGGGATTATCACAATACCTTTCCAAATGGTTTCCTGCCTTCTGCTCACTCTGGCCCCCACCCGCAGTCTTTTACTCCCGAAGCCAGAGATCCTGTTAAAACATGACCGAGCCTGCCTCTTCTCTGTTCTCCCCTCCAGGGGCTTCCCATCTCCCTCAGGGAGCAACTCAGCAGAATAAAACCAGCCCCAAAAAACAGACTCAGACAGTGACTTCACTTCCTCCCACGCTAGCCCTCGTTCGGCTCTGGGCACACGGCCTCCTTGTGATGCCTCCAACGTGCCAAGCACGTCCCATCTGTCCTCCCAAGGTCTTTGGAATCCACGTGACTCTCTGCGGCAGTGCCATCTCTTTGTGAACCCACGGAAAACCAGTTCCCCTGCTACCCCCACGACCACCTACCCACCCATCACGGCGATCCTCTCCCCAGCTCGCCCTCCCCACCCCACCTCACTTTGTCCTTCTCCATTAACTTTTGTCACCCAACATATTCTACTAGTTTGGTCACTGAGCCATCAGCACTCCCCGCTGCCCCGCCGGTAGAAGGTAAGCCCCATGTGAGCAGAGACTTGGCTTGGCTCTTTGAGGGATGTCCTGCCAGCCCCCGGAACGGTGCCGTGCACACAGTGGGACTCAAACATGGGTTGAATGAGTTGGGAAACATACAGCTGTTGGGGTTAAAAACCTCAAAGAACACAACACCGCTGTCTCAAAGGATCTCGCAACATATTGGAACAGAGGTCAGCAAACTTTTTCTATAGGGGGCCAGAGAGTAACTATTTTTGGCACTGCGGGCCAGACGGTCTCTGATACAGCTGCTCAGATGCAGTGCTATGGCACGCCAAAGCCATCATCACACACAATGCACAAATGAGTGCGTGCGGCTGGCCACTAAAATCGGATTTACAAGGGCGCCTGGGTGGCTCAGTCATTAAGCGTCTGCCTTCGGCTCGGGTCACGATCCCAGGGTCGTGGGATCGAGCCCCGCATCGGGCTCCCTGCTCGGCGGGAAGCCTGCTTCTCCCTCTCCCACTCCCCCTGCTTGTGGTCCCTCCCTCGCTGTGTCTCTGTCAAATAAATAAATAAAATCTTTAAAAAAAGATCGGATTTACAAGAACAGGTAGCAAGCTCCATTTGGCCCGAGGATCTTATTTTGCTGACCCACGGAGTAGAAGATAGAGACACATACAACCAGACACCAGAGAAGTGAGAATCCCTCCCCAAAGAGACAGGACTAAAATGCCGTGCGGGCAACAAGGGAACGGCGGTGGAGTGGGACGTGGACAAGCGGATACAAGTTTCGAACGCTAACGGGAAATGATAGGCAATGGGATTTCACCCTGACATCAATGGAAATAGTGTTGAGTCGAGTGCTTAGGGGCACTTCACTTAAGAATGATTTAATAGCAGCTGCTCAGAACGGGATCTTTTGCTTTCATTGCCATAGCGCTTGGAATGGTGCTTTGTGCAAGCATCTACGCTGTAGATGTTGGTTTAATGGTATTAAGTGATGACTAAATATCTGGATGCGCAGTGAGGTTCAGCCAATTTTCGGAATCTTGTGCCCATATGTTGCCAAAAGGGAAGGGGCTCTGGGTTCGATATCTATAGTGGGTCTGATTTTTTTTCTCCTTTGATGCAGATCTTGCTGTGGTGTAGGTAATATTTTGGTGACATTACTCGACAAGATGTCACTGGTAAGCACACACGCTATTCCCCCACCCAAGAAAATTAGCGTGGTTTATTTTTTAGCTTTTTGAGAAATGAAAATACCATTCATTCTTTCACCAAATATTGAAGCCTCTCTAGGTTCTTGGTGCTGGGACAAGTAATGGTAACACTTGGCCCCTGCCTCAGTGATCTTATGGGGAGAGAAAACAGCATAACAAAAGACACGTGCCAAAGACCGGGGGAGAAGAAGATGGGAAACTTCCCGAAGGAGGCAATATGTGAGAAGGATTTTTGAAGACGAACAGGGGTTCACCAAACAGGTGTGTGTGGTGGGGGGGCGGGGGTTGCGAAAAATGTTATCTTTTCCTTTTCTTAAGTCCCATAATTTAATGTCTAGGCCTCAAAAAGAGAGAGACAGATTCTTAGCCTTTGCTACAATAGAAGGAAATCACACGTGCATATCATTGTCAGGAAATTCTATAGCTCAACATTTTTCTGAATGGGCTGATTGGTCCTCATTCAGAGGAGGATGTGGGTAATCATGGGAACCCCTTGCAACAAACTGGGAATGGTGACAATTTACAGCTCACACCTCTGCTTGTCCACAGTTTGTAGTCTAGAACAGGGCATGGAATAGAGAGAAAGGAGAGAGCCGGATGGGTGGCCAGACGGTTGAGGATGACACGCAGCTCGGCTATTTATTAGCTGCGTGGCCCTGGGACAGCGTCCACAGATGTTCCCTCCAGTTCCCTCCAGCACTCCCTCCAAACGATCCCCAAGCAGGACCGTCCTTAGCCATGGGCTGCACTTCCGCCCCGCTTCCTGGGACGCACTGGATGCAAGACACCTTTTCCAGAAACTTTCTTACAAATTCAAGACTTCCGAGGAAAACCGATAATGTCAAAGTTTTCACACCCCTGTCTTCCTCCTGTCCCACCCTCTCTCATTCCGTGTGTCACTGAAACTGTGCTCTTCTGGTTTTCCTCTCTCTAAGCACTGCTGACTTCTCCTTCCAGTGAAGCAGAGCCTGGGTGTTTTCTAAGGGTCCGGCCCTCCGTCCAAAGGTCATCAAAGAGGGTCAAAAGGTACAGACTTCCAGTCGTAAAAGAAAGAAGCCCCGGGGGTGTAATGTACAGCGCGATGGCTGTAGGTAATAACACGGTGTGTACAAATAGGGAGCCAGGTTGCACACCTGAAACTAATGTAATGTTATATGTCAATTACACCTCAATTAAAAACAAAAAAAGCCATCCAGGTTGTTCATTCGTTTCTCGTACAGCATCTCTGAGAATGACTCCTAGGCTTGTCTCTCGCAGGGCCATCTCTTTCCAGAATCCCAGCTCAGCACGGAGAGTGCTCTGCTTCATTTACTGTAAGTGCCCCAATTCGGAGTGTGCGTCTCATGGGTTTCATCAGCTTCCCTCCCAAACCTGTATGCCCTACAAGCCTCTGGCGTCTCCTCACGGTGCTTCCGGTCTCCTGATCACGGCAAGTCAGAAACTCGCCTCGTGAGGTTGCTACCGCTGGCCTGAAAATGGGGGAGACCAGTGCACGATCCACGTGCACTGGATGGAATCACAGGGGCCCTCACATGTGGAAATGAGAGGCAGAAGAGTAGGGCCGGGGGATGAGATGCAGAAAAGACTCGATGACCGTCGCTGGCTTTGAAGATGGAAGGGCCACAAGTCAGGGAATGTGAGCTGTTTCTAGAAGCTGCAAAAGGCAAACAAACAGTCTCCCCCAGAGCCTCCCGAAGGAACGCAGCCCTGCAGACATTCTGCCCTCCAGTGTGGTTTAAGCCATCATGGCACTGGTAATTTGTTCCGGCATCAAGAGGAAGCCACACACTCTCCTTCCCCCAAATCCAAATCATCAGTCAAGACATGTGAGGGTCAATCCCTCGTTCTTTGATTGGTTTCCTTCTCTCTGCTCTCACTGCCTCTGGGTTGATCCAGATCTTCTTTCCTGCGTTCCTAGACTATTACACCCCACTCCCCCCCCCACACACACACACACAAACACCTCCTAATTTGATTCCTTACCTCCCATCTTTTTGTCCCTCAGTTTCATCTTTGCCACATGCTTCTGGCACCTCGGCATTTTCCTGTCACTTCTCTTAGAGGCCCACACATTGAGCAGCTAGCTCCCTGCTGGCCAGAGGATGAGTCCCGATGGATGCCTTAGCTCCTGTTTCAACATCTTGCCCAAGTGTCTCCCAAACTGCTTCTTCAACCTGACTCCCACACACTCACCTCCCACCCCGGGGACCTGGGGGATGGGACCATTTGCTGCTCTTAGCAGCTGCCTTTGCGTTTCTTCCTAGCACAGATCCTTTTCCCCTTTGTGAGAGTCTTTTTTTTTTTTTTTTTTGAGTGTGTTTCATGTTTATTTTCTTGTTTTTGTTTTCTGGTTTTTTTTTAAGCTGACGGCAGAACGTCCTAGAGGCTCAAAGAACCCTGGCCATTGTTATGTTTGGAGATTTCATATTAAACAAAGAGTTGTTTTAGAAGATGGCTATAAATAGTGCGACATGTCTTAAATGTTTACAATTAAGGTAAAGCTTTTAGCTGAAAACCACAAAGTGGTGTAACTACCATATTTACAAAATAACCGAAACCTTCATTTAAAAATAGTATTTCCTGGTACGCAACAGAGTGATCAGTAATGGGACTCTGGTTTAAAGCTACATGATTCATCCCCTTCTTTCAGTAGAGCTGGATCAGCTCTGGGACTGAGAGAGGCAGGCACGCGCGAGCGCAAACACAAACACAAACCTCATGCGGAGTTAACACTCATCGTCTAAATCTGAGGCCGATCGTAAATGGGTGGCCTGAGCCAAATGACCACCTACTCCTCAAAATCCCCCAAGATAAATCTGGATGTGAGAGGCTTGTGCCTTCTGGGGTTAAGAAAAATTAATCAAGAGAGAGATGGACAGCGGGCAGTGAGGGCTTGCAAGGATGATCGGACCTTGGCATCCAGGTGATGGCTAAGGTGATCTGGCTGAACCAGCTGCCTGGGCAGCTGGCCCCTCGCCCCCTCTGGGCCCCACGTATCATCATCCTGAGGTAGCACACATCCCAGGAGGAGGACTTTCCTGGAGGGAAAAGGGCTTTCTTTTGTCCAAGGTGCGGGCTCTTGGGGGAAACGGACTCAAGGAGACAGTCCCCAGTAGAAGAGGACGGACACCAGGACTTAGTGGAGATACAAGGTTTGGAACTGAGAAGGGAGATGGGGACCTCAGGCTGGATGTCCTTATGGGTTACTGTTCTCAGCCAGCGAGATGCAAGTGAGGAGGAAGCTTCGTGGCTGTTGGAGTCATCTTTTCTGCCCTCTCCTCTGAAGTAAGAGCAAAACCATCGTCTGGGCAACTCCACGCAAAGAAAACATTCAACCCCCTGCCTGTGCTGTCACAACCCTTGCCATCATCTATTGTATTAATTCGTTACTTTAAAACTTGAGGCTCTGGGAATAAAGTGGTGAAATTTTCTGGACTTCTGCAGTGACACAGAGAAGAGAACCTGCACCTTGAAGGAACAGCGAGGAGCCCTTGTGAAGAAGACACGCATTGCGAGGTTCAACCCGTGGCCAGTGTCAGTGAGCAGGTCCAGGTCAAAATCCCCAGGGTATGGAAGTTTCACCCATATATGCAAGTGACCAAGAATTAGGAGTCTCCACACCAAGTGCGGTCTCTGAGTTCAATCACCCACTAGAAGGAGCTACCTGATTGTCAGCATGTCATCCAGGAGTTTCTTAATTCCAAATTTCTCTTAACGGTGTTTTGACATTTTAATCATAAGGTAAACCCATCTCTCAGCGCTTCCCTGCAGCTACTCTATGTCATGTCTGCAAACTCCACGAACAATGATCACTTTTCTGATTTGGAGTGTATGACAAAGAGCACACATTCCAGCCACCAGTCATTTTACTCTCAGTCCCTCACTTTCGACGGCTCTGAAAGCCATCACTATGAGGGAAATTCATGGAGTCACTAGACCAAGGAATAAACTTGGATACCAACACTGGGTGGCCGGGCGGTCAACTCTTCCTACCAGGTGGCTCGCAGCCACTGCCCGGATGATCCCTGAGGCACTTCCTCCCGTTTTTTTCTACATATCCTCTCGAGTATGGAAACTAAGCTTGATGTTAAATTTACCAAAACAGAACCGAGACGACAAACACACCACCAAGACTGTACAAATGTTACACCAGATCACATAAAAACGATTTGGGGGGTGGGCAGAGAGAAAGCCTCGGAAGTGTTGTAACTAACAAACAGCATCCCAAATTCCATGAGTAAATTTTCTTTAAAGGGTCCTACATTTCAGAACTACAACCAAGTCAATTTCCTATCCCCTCTCTTCACATGGGTAACGAAGATTTAGCTGGCTTATTGCCATTTGGATTTTTGCTCTGAGATTATGCCTGTTATAGAACCACAGGTGGATTTTTTTTTTTTTTTTTTGAGGATCGTGGAATGATGTTTTTGTCTTAGATCAGAAGAAACACGGACTTTCAGAGGACTCAAAACTTTGGAACTGTGAACCTCTGGAAATTAACCTCAGCTTGTGAGGCAGAAACAATAGGAACTGGGTGCTATACTCAAGAGGAATTCACCACAAATAGAGTATTTTAAATAACATAATACGAGCACTGAACGTCTGCATATTTGGTCATGGTTTAGTATTTAGCTTTGGGTTATAAAAACCACAGAATAAACACCCTACCCAAACGCTGCTTTACCGATTAGCACCCTGGCTGACTTGAGACACAGGCGAGTCAGTAAATGCACAGTAAAACAGGGCCATAGACGCGATGCAGAGGGGAGAGGGAGATCCAACTGAATTCAATGGCATTCTGAAAGACTGGAAGTTGATACCACAACAGAGGCTACTTCCTACTCCAAATTATGGCAGAGAGCAGTCAAAATGCAAAGTGGCCCTTAAAGCAACAGTACAAATAACACACCAGCAGGAACAGGTGGGGGAGAAAAAAGTCATCTGTAACATTCTATAGGTAATGCCTCTGAAATAGCACTGTGGTTAACCTCCAACTGTCAGCACACTCAAATTCATTCCCTTAATCAGTGACGGATGACTAGGAATTTCTGCCAACCAAATTTTAAGGGACCAGAGGGACTGACTGGCAAAAAAAACAAAACAAAACCGTGACAAGCAGATAAGCACCGAGGCACTTAGCCTCAAGTTCTAAAGTAACGAATTAATACAATAGATGTTTTTAATAACTTGCCACTTGGTCTTTATTCTGAGGAGTGCTGGAAGTTAAAAAGTTTCACCTAATACCAAAAGTGAGAAACAGGGAAGACTTTTAATTTCACCAACCACCCCCACCCCCGCCCCGGCCTGGTGGAATTCATGCAAATTGAATTAAACTGTTCGCAAAACCTCCGCGATCCTTCCACATCTGTCCGTAACGTACTCGGTTTTTTAGTAATTGGATCTCTAGGATAATCACATACTCTCTTGACCATGCAACCTGATTAATAATGAATGAACATTCCTGAAAAGAATCACTTGGAAGCACAGCAGATGTCTTTGGGGATATGAAGGCTTTAATGATAAAAATTAAGGAGAAATGGGAGCTAGGTCACACTGTCTGGTTATTTTAATTGAAACCTAGTCTTCCAAATTTACTTAACAGAATGCTTAAATACACCTTCTGGAGTTCATTTATACAAGCAGGCAAGAAAAAAAAGACACCAATGACAATGCAAAAAAGCAGTCCTGATTTCTCCAGGACCAACTGCCCCCATCCCGCTGCCTTCACAGTACAGAAACCCCCGCGACAGTCTCATCAATGCAATTTGTCCTACTGTAAGACTGATAAATAGGTTAAAAACAAGAAATAGCACATTTGTCTTTACTAGTTCTTAGCATCTCTCCAGACTCTTACAAAGAGATCACCTCGAATACCCACCAATGGGCTGCACCCTAGTTCTTGTTGAAGAAACATCGCCGTAGGCAGAGGATGGGGACCCACGAAATGACAGACAGGCCACCGAGACCAGATGGCGGGTGGCAGGCCGTGGCGGAGCAGTCCTGTGTGTCTGGGAGAGCGTCAACCGTGAAACACAACAGGAAAATCGACGCGACAATTCCAGGAAGGCCAGCTCCACCTCATCCCACCCCGCCAGGGTTGCCGAGTTGAAGAATCAAAACTCCCTCTTGCTTTCCAACTGCCTTTTCCACACAGCTCGGCAGGGCTTCCCTGTGCTCTCGCCCACTCAACGTTCAACTCGAGCCAAATGAAAAGGCAGCTCGGGGCAGATTAATACCCACTGCCTGGTCCCCCCGAAAAATGATGACTTGGCATGGGGATCTGTACCCTCCTTGCTCAAGGGGACCAGCAGCGGGTCAGTGTCCCGCAGCTGAGTGCTGGGTGCCAATTTCCCATGCTGCCAACAGGAGCGTCCTGTCCGGCTCCCGGGGTCAGCAACGGGCGCTCGCCTCCCTTGCCCCCCGAAGCACATGATCACATTATGTGCTGGACGCCGGGTTGTTGTTGCTGTTGTTGTTGTGTTTTAAATAATATACTGATTATTTTGTGTCTATCTTCTGAATTAAAATATAATACCTGGAAGGAGTTTTTTAAAACATTACATCCAGAAGAACTATCTCTCGTACAGACACAATAAAGTGGTTATTTTTTCCTTCCCAAAATAGAGATCTAAATTGCAATCTATCATCCTGAGAAACAAATGAAAATACCTGTGTACGAAACACATACATAAGCCTATACACACAGGAGCAATACATATATACACATACATATATGCATATATTATGCATGCATATAACATATCATATAGACATACGTTTATATATATGTGTAATGCCTACACATACACATAAGAGCAAATCTGTGATGGGTGTCCCAGATCTCAGTTTCCAGAATGGCAAAGAAAAGAGTGAATTGAGAATGGAAAGTAATCTTCTAAAAACTGACTGTCTAAAGGAAGAAGAGGAAGTAGTCTTCCCAAGAGCAAAAAAAAAAAAAAAAAAAAAAAAGTCCTACCCTGCAGTTCTTTCAAGGATGTTGCTTATCACCATGCAAGACAAGAAACTGCAACTAAAGTAAATCATCAGGAAAGTGTAAAAAAACCAAACCAAGCCAAAACAAAAAAACAGGCTGATTGCAAACCTGCACGATTCATGTGCAAACCCAGACATCTGGCCTCCACCACCACCAAAGGTGTGTAAGAACTTCTTGCTAAAGGGCGAGCAGGAGGTAAGGACGGTCTCCTCCTTGTTGCCTGGCTGGAACGTCGAGACGCCTACTTTCATGCCATTGCAACACCTCATGGTAAACCAAAGCATGCTTCACATGTTTGGACATAAAAATGCAAACATATACTCTCTTGGCTTATGTCTGTACAAATCATAATTTCATTTGTCTGTTAACAATAAACAAAGGGATTACTCAATTTCACATACCGATGACTTCCCAAAGAAGTCCTCACTACCCACAGAAAAGACACGTGTACATCAAATAGAATTTGAAAGAACTTTTTCATCATGAGATTTGAAAGCATTGCTTTGTTAAAACAACATTAAAATTGTCAAAATTTCTGCAGGACATGGCTAACTTGTCTGTATTTTGGCGCTGCGGGGGGGGGGGGGGAATCAGCCTGAACGTCTAGAGTTGAAACACCAGGAAACAAACACGTACTCCACCCCTCAAAAACAAAAGAGAAGGATAAACAACAACAACCTTTAAAATCTTCTACAGAGCCTAATCTGACAACCTCTACAGGAGATTTCCCACCATCAGAGGGTCTCAGACATTTCATGTCTATTACAGTTGATACGAAGAAAGAAAACATCCAGTGTTAAAGGCAAATGGAACTTATTTCACATTCAGTTGAAAATGACCGATGTCTCCCCGGTCTATGCTGTACCGAGTGTCAGGCAAGAGTTTGGTCCTGAAGGCAGTGATAGCAGACGCAAGAGAGGAGCAAGAGAGCGAGTACTTGTCACACCTAGTCTCCTGACAGAAGTCTAAATCGCCTCTCCTGGAGAGTGGACCGCCACTGTGATGCTGGTGGAAATGGAAGCCACCGCTGATTCCGGTGAAACCACGTGCAGATGAAAAGCACTTCAACACCGCCTTCCCTGAATGCTCTCCCAAGTGGTTTCAGTTCAACAGGCATTTCTATACCCATTCGTAGAACTGCTCTATGTCTATATAAAACCCTGTATATGTGGTTTCACTTATTTGTGGAACATAAAGAATAGCATGGAGGACATTAGGAGAAGGAAAGGAAAAATGAAGGGGGGTGGAGTTTGGAGGGGGAGACGAACCATGAGAGACGATGGACTCCGAGAAACAAACTGAGGGTTCTAGAGGGGAGGGGGGGGGTGGGGGGACGGGTTAGCCTGGTGATGGGTATTAAAGAGGGCACGTTCTGCGTGGAGCACTGGGTGTTATACGCAAACAATGAATCATGGCTCACTACATCAAAAACTAATGATGTACTGTATGGTTACTAGCGTAACATAATAAAATTAAAGTAAAGTAAAATCCTATATATGTCCACAATGGAATTGACTTTTGTAGTCCTATATAAATAGGTATGTGTATATATGTACACACCCACATGCATCCACATACAAAAGCACCTTTGCAAAATTACTTGGGACACTTGATGGAATTCACTCTTCACAAACCCCTCAGTTACAACATCCCTCCTGCATTAGAGAAACGTTCCCTCCCTCCCCTGCACAAAAATGGAAACCTGTACATGATTTAGATATTAACCCCCCCAAATGCCTACTCATATCCGAAAAGGGTTACCCAGAAAATAGCAAAATGACGTAAGAGGTCTAGTCTCTGAAGGGCAGACTGGTTGAGCTGGATTGTTGCAAGGAGATTCCACCTGGAAAAACGCTTGCCAACTGGGAAAACCTTTTCTTACTTCATTCATACAATACTCCTCTAGGAGGCCGAGAAAGTGCACACTCTCTCCTTCCCACTCATTATCCACCAGGAGAAAAATGCATCACTAAATAGTCGCTGATGGTGGCCAGCATGGCATTCCACCATTGTTCTCTGAACACCGAAAAGCTGACGTTCAATGGCACACACAACTACTCGGGTCCCATGACTCACTGAAGTAATGACAATGTCACATAGTAACTGATTCCTATTGTATGGACAGATCGGGAAATTCTCTCAAATAGGATAGCCCCTTTCCTCAAAGGAAATTGCTTTCTCTCTCAACTTCACAGTCAGCCACACACAAAAACCTCAGGTTCACAATGCCCTGAAGCTACTTTGCGATCTTAAAAAAATAGAGAAAAGTAACCTTTATTCACAACTCCTGGTTAACTATTATGAAGAACAAGCTTTAAACGTTTCCCGTGATCACTGAAGCCCTACAGTCAGGGGATGAAGTCTTTTTTTTTTTTTTTTTTTTTTTTTAAGGCAACAGAAAAAGGAGTGACTCTTTTGTTCTGAATTATTATTGTAAAAGCACCACATGAGAGAAGGGGAACGATGGGTACATGGCAATGAAAAGGACAACAGTGCTGACAAACGAAAACAGGATATTAAGAACGGCATCGGAACTGTGAGTCCTCGCAGAACAAAAGCAGGAGGCTTCTTGGGAGAAATGTGAGCAAAAATACTTTGAAAAGATGTAAATGCTAATGGATGAATGAGCTCTCCAGGCAGCAAGAAATCTTAAGAGTCTGGGGCAGTAAAATTAGGTTATCATTAAAACACACACACATGCGCACGCAAACGATCATAAAATTAAAACTGCTTTCAAATCACATTAAATCACTCACTTTTCAACCCACGATCCACTTCTTGACATTTCTAGATGTTTCTGACCCATCCAAAATAAGATACTGTTTTTTATTAAATAACTGAGCGAACTTGGTGGACGTCCATAAGCAAACAGAATTTTTTACAGAAAGACAAAACATCTCTCTCCATTCGGAGCATAGTCTCACACTTTAAATACAACCTTAAAAAAAAAAAAAAAAGGGGAGAGAGCGCTTTCAAGAACCCCCAGGGAAGCTACCCAATGGGTTCTTCGCTGAGGAACAACCGTCACGACTAAGTAGCTCACATGAATGTAACCGATCAGTTGGGTCAAGGCATGCCCTTATCACCTTCTACTTTTCTTCTAATGCAAATTCTGCTAAAGCTGCTAGTAGGGCAACACATTTAGTGAGATCATCAGAGTTCGTATGGTTTACTGGACTTACCACACAATGAGAGGTATAATGATCATTACTGCAGCCTCTAAGCTAAAGGGTTCAGAAAAGCAAATAATATATCCTGTCTTGCAATGCCTCCAAAATGGCCGTCTCCTTCCTCTTCTGTGTTCCCTGCTACTCCACTTCTTTTGTCTTTCCCCATCCTCTCCTACTCTTGTAAGAGGAAGGGGAAACTCATAGGCTTTCCTCTTTTAGACAGTGCATTTCATCTGGCTTTCTCTGTGATACGCTGGCAGAAAAGACGGGGTTAAGCCCCGAGCTCAGTTGGCCCAACTACCCTTGGTCTAGTTTTGGGGTGAGACCATTGGCGTGGTGTCGTGCAAAGAAACGCGTACCTTGAAACCAGATAAGCCTGAGTTCAAACCCCGGCTCTGCCATTTCCTAACCCAAGGCGGACAGAAGCCAGCTACTCGACATATCTTCTACTCACAGATCCTCTGACTATCTTCTACAGTTTCCTTATCTGTAAAACGCAACAATGAGAGCAATCTCAAGGGTCTTCTGAGGATTGAGGCAGAGTTGTAAAAAGTGCTGGCAAAACTGTAGCTCCCACACCCTCCTTCCTCTATCTGTATTTTTTGTTGGAAACTTCCTCAACCCACTTTTGGAAACGCGGAGGATAGCAATCCGTGTATTTGTTCAATAACGTGGAGTGTCTTCCATGCACTAATATGACCAATAAACCAGCATTTCTATTATTGTCCATTATTTTTAAATAACTGTCTTCATATAGGCAACCTCCTGTGTTTCCCAGCTATCAACATGCCACGCTTCATCACCACTGGGTCTCCCACCATGACCTAGAGTCCTCGGTTCTCGGCTCCTCACCGAAGAGCTCCCTGTCCCAGACAAACCCTTTATCAGAATTTTTGATTTTGCTGGAAATCAGAGACCCTGGCATGGGTGGTACAAGTGAGACTATTAAGAACAGGGCAGGGTTTCAGATTTTTCCTACTTGCGAGCTGATCAGTTAGCCTACCAGTTTCATGGATCTTGGCAGAAGACATGAGACCCGTGAGTCAGAGACAAAGGACGTTGTTAGGTCACAGCAGGCCTGGTGTGTTTCGTGGTCACGTCAGTTCTCCTTGTCCCCCAAGTGCACAGAGCACCCCAGGTGCACACTGCCTTCACGGGGGGGTTGTATCACAGCTGAGAAACCCAAGCTTAGGAAACCCGGATCTTTTTACTACGGACTGCAAGCAAACCTGCCTGACATTTGCCCTGTAGAGAGATGTTACCTTTATAATAATGGACAGCAAACAAACCTGCTTTCTACTCTGGACGGAGATAGTCTACCTCGATCTTCCAAGCTGTTTGCTATTTAAATAAGTACCTTGGAAGAGATGGTCTGGAAGAAAAGCCACCAGCACCTCAGCTCACAAGAGGTACAGAAACGTGAGAGGTCCCTGGAGAATTATTTCCCAACAGACACAGCTCCTGTCCCCTCTTGGAGAGCTGACTCAAGAAATCAGATCGCCACTGGGCTTTCCAGTAAGTTAGGGTGGAGGCAGTTAACTTGACATTGAATGACCCCTGAGCCATCCCTGGAAGACCAGAGGTAAAAGCCCACAAGAAAATGCTCCCCGCTCACCCCCACCGCCCTCTAATATCAGGTGATGCACCAGGAAAACTAGCAGAGAGTAGGCAGGCCCCACCCATAGATTTTGCCCAAGTAAACAGAGCCCTTAATAACTTCCTTATTAGGGGCGCCTGGGTGGCTCAGTCGGTTAAGCGACTGCCTTCGGCTCAGGTCATGATCCTGGAGTCCCGGGATCGAGTCCCGCATCGGGCTCCCCGCTCGGCGGGGAGTCTGCTTCTCCCTCCAACCCTACCCCCTCTCATGTGCTCTCTCTAGCTCTCATTCTCACTCTCTCTAGCTCTCATTCTCACTCTCTCAAATAAATAAATAAAAATCTTAAAAAAAAAAAAAATAACTTCCTTATTAGTCCCAAATCAGCCGGTATCTGGTCTTCACTCTTAAACCAAAACTTATTTTAAGAGTCTGGAAGAATAAGCTAATTTTGTTAATTCTATGATATTAGAAATCCTATATGTACATTAAGTTGACTTTAACTCAGCTTTTTTGTTTGTTTGTTTAATTTTACAACTACTGTTGGAGTAAAACCAGAGAGAAAGTCATTTCTCTGAATATTCATTCATTCAACGGGTCTTTTTGAGGTCTTGCTGTGTGCCAAGCACTTGCTGTGGACCCTGGGAATGCACTGGTGAATATGTAAGCCTCGGGAGGGCTTACGTTTCCATGAGGGAAACATAAAATAAACCAGGAAATGGGTGAGAAAACACTATCATTTCAAAGAACCATACATAAAATGAAAGAAACAAAAGGAATGCCATGATAGAAGACAGAGGGGTGGGTGAGGTCTACTTTAGCTACAAAGACATTTCTACTCATTCCTGCGCAGGCCTTCTTGCTATTTTGGCTTGTTCCCCAGCCCATAACCAAGCAAACAACACCGTAATTTCGGTATAAAACTTTCCGGCCCTTTGGGCGCCGAGTTTTGATTTAATCCTCAAATTGTTAAATGTTCAGTGACAGATTTCCTTAAGGGATGATTTCTTTTTCAAGGACGTTAAAATCCAACGTTTACCATTCCTTATTTGAAAAGACAAAGTGCTAAATTATTGGAAAACAGTGACCTCTTTATTTATCTTAGCAATACAGTTTGCGAGAAAAGCCACGATCACATGGCGGACCAAAAACACAGGAACTATGGTACTGAGAATTCCCTGCATGTCTGAGTGTTTGATGGCAGGATGTTAACCCCAAGTTGAAAGTAACCATGGACATGCAGTTAAGGGTACAGGGAAGGGTGTGAAGGAAATTAATACACATTTCAAGAGTCATTGGTTTTGCTCTTGCCTCTCTAAGAGAAATTTCAGGAAGGAAGGGAAAGAGGTAGGACAACAGCTCGGGGGTTACCGGACAGGTACAGCTAGGGCTTCTTGCCTGGAGGATCAAAGAGGAGGGGAAACCAGGAGAGCCCGTTGCCTGAGAGCTGTATTGGGGTCTTGCTGACAATGACAATAACAAAAGGTATCGCAAAAGAAAGAAATTCACCGGCTAGGTAAAATGGCAACCATGATTTTTAGAGCCCATCTCTTCACGGGGCTAGAAGGGAGACAAGCACAGCAGGAACCGGCAGGAATCGTGAGAGAGTAACGAGCGGCCACGGTAGCTCAGCAGAGGCCAAGGGATGGGCTGGGAAGTGTCGGTGGCGGGTGCCAGCCACCACACAGTGAAACCAATAAGCAGGTCTAGGAGGGGATGGAGCAGCAGAGAGAGTGGGGGTTATGACACAAGTAACTCTCGGAGAGTGAGTTAACCCTGGCCCAAAGACTACTGGCCTAAAAACCAAGACGGAAAATGTTTCATTGGAGGCTTGCTAATTCTGCATAAATAAATAAATACATACATAAATAAAAATACTTGTAATCATCTGAAAACAAATCCCACAAAAGGCAAAGGCTATGAGGCTTCTAGTGTCTTTTTTAAAAATACTCTCGAGGCAAGCTAACCTCTGAGGGATTTCTCTTGCATTATCCAAGTATTTCCTGTTGTAACTTTGAGAGAAATTATAAATGTAATTTAAAAAACTGGAAATCAAGACATTCCCTTGGGATTAATATCAAAAGGTACGCCCTCTGGAACCTGACGCTAAGATTTTGTTGTTGTCGTTTGGCTCCGTTTCTTATTTGTTTGGTGTTTGGGATTACTTGAGCGGTGAAGGAAAAGAAGTTTTATTTTCAGCCAGTAAGTGTGCACTTCATCTTGTACATTTTATCCTCTGAGTCAAATTATATAAAAGGCTGGCTTTTTGAATATAAGCAAAGATGGAATTGAAAAGACTCAGTACTTGAGTTACCATCTAGGGCTTAAAAATTCACTTATGAAAAAATACCTAGCTTTAAGAATAGTGAGCTTTCAAGGTGGCTAAGCTACCTCAAGGTGGAGATGTATTTATTTTAATAATGCATATGGATGTGAATTGGAAAAAGCATCACAATTACGAGAGAAAGCATTGCATTTTTGAAAAAAAAAAAAACCACTTAATGTCTGCGCTCTCATCTTTATGGTTAAGACTGCTGGGTCATCGCTTGTTACAGAGCTCCTTTAGCTGGTCCTTATTTAAGTCAACAGACACTTGATCCAGGGCACTGTTCCAAACAGTTCTGCCAGTGGTCTGAGTCTATTCTTTCTCTTACAAACTCCTCCAAGTGACTCTCTCTTGTAAACGGATGCAAATATTCCGTTCCCCAACTCCATTCACTCTCTCCCTCAGAGTGGGAAATGCCCTTCTCCTGGGGCGCTGGGCAAAGGGGGCAGGATGATGGCAGGGTGACTTCCCAGAAGGGAGCTTTGTTGTGCCTGAGCCACTGCCAGGCAACCTCCCTGCACATCAACTGCCAAAATATCGCAGTCCAAATAGGGGCGTTCTGATCCCCCATCCCGCCCCTGCCTATCAGCATCCAGAAAGCAATTCTTTGCATGGGTGCTTCTTCATCATGATCCTGACTGGCAGCTCCAAGGATTAAACGCAGGTCCTTTATGCACATTAGCCCCCTGGAGTGTTGAACTCCAAAACCTCTATTTTCTGCCCAGTCTACTCTGTATCTCACAAAACCCCAGTTAGCCACTGTGGTACACAGCCTTTCTTCCATTCTGGGTTATCAAAAGAGAACAAAACAAAACACCAGACCCTACGACAATATGATGGACACGGTAATGACGGAGAGTTTGTAGGGTGGTGGGCAGACTCCAGGTTCTTTCATCACTGAGACTGGGAACCCATTTACTTCTTTATCATTAAAACTTCACATTCTCATCAGCAGAGTTTTGCTTACAATGGCACACATGATCAACTGGCTGAATGAGAACTGTGTGCTGTGTGTGTGTGTGTGTATCTCCATTAAAAAATGGCCCACAAAACCACTGAATGAAAATCAACACCAGTGCCTTCTTAATCAAGCAAAATTTCCTGCTTAGCGACTGCATTAAAAAAAAAAAAAAAAATAGACCATCTGGCCTCTCTACTTGAGGGTTTTTGCTCCTCACTTCCTGGTTATCTTTAGCAACGCATTATAATTTCACTTATAAATTATTTTTACCACGATGCATTTCCTTCTGTGAACTACTTTAAGCAGCAGAGTAGAAAGCATTGTTCTATTTCTAGGAAAACACTTCTCAGTTCTAAATGGCAGGTTTAAAAGGGAAAAGAGTCCTTGAAAGAGGAAGATGGAAGTCAGATCACAGTGAGAGCATTAACTACTCGTATTTCTTTCAACATAAACACGTCTGCCACCAAGCTCTCTCTCCTTCTCTCTCTTCAAGTCCTCGTTGAGAGAGAGAGAGAGAGAAAGTAATAATCTAAACTCAAAAACAGAGAGCCACTTCTGTCCTGCTCATCCAAGGTGTTTTTGGGCTAAGCACTCTCCAAAAAATAAGACAGAAAGTGGAATTCATTCCTGCACAGGAACAAAAACTATAATAAAAGTACAATCAAACGTCAATTAATTGAAATTCTCTGAAAATGGGAGAGTTCTGGTTAATTTAATTTTCTGGTTAACTGAACCTCAAATAGAAAACCTTTTTTTTTTTTTTTAATCCTTGTTGAGAACGTTCCTAAAATGCTTGAGCCCCTTTTACTTGCCTAACTACAAACCACATAGTGGATTGAATGTAAAGGTTCTTAGGTAATTCCAAATCTTACTCCTTCTTGAGATCATCACTACAAAGATCTTCTTTCTTTTAATCACAAAAAGAGATTTCAGAGATCGAGTTGAAAGTGTACATGTATCCATGACTGTGAATTTTTAGATGAATCCGTGATTTTGCTGTCTTTCTTGCATTTCACAATCTCTTGGGAAAGGGTAGCATAGAAAACTGGGTAACAGAGAGGTCTGATTCTTTTGGCAAAATTCAGGTAAGTTGAAGTTTTGGTATGGTTGCGTGCTAAAAGAAACTGACTTTAAAAATCCCTTTTATACCTGTTCGGTAAGTGTCAATAGTGAATAATTTTAATACAGTGCTTCCCATCAATTTTACAGACACAAATTAAAGATCATGTAAATTCCACTGATGTATCCATTTAAACTCACTAAGAATGAGCCAGGATTTAGGTTTCATGGTAGAACACGATGGCAGCTCAAAATTGGCACCAAATGTCCTCCTTCCACAATGGGGCCACAAGTTGGCCCTCGCTCGGGCTCCATGTTCCAAGTTCCCACAGAACTTTATACTGTGCCACCTTGAGCTACCAAACAATAAGACCATATTGAATCAAAGTATTGCTGAACAGTGAGAGCCCTCTAGCCTTACACATCAGGCTTCCTGCCCTTTGGTGAAGACTATTGTGGAAGGAATTCCTGCACTGGGTAGGAAATTGGAAAAATGTCAGCTAAGATCATTTCCCATTCTAAGTACCACGCCATGTATGTGCAAAGGTAAGACCAGGCTTTTTGCTCCCTAAGTAGAATCTTTCTAAGTAGAATGTCTCTGTCTCTGTCTCTCTTACACACACACACCCCTCTTCTTTTTTTGGGGCGGGGGGCGGTGAGGGCCATTACAATGCGCTCATCCTCAAAGCAGCCTAGGCAAAATCTAAAGCCTATTGAAATTGTATTATTTGCCAGGAACTCTGTTAGCTACTGGGCACACAGTAGGATTTTCCTAAAGAGTTCCATAAAGGACTGAATGAAAGTGAAGGGATCAGCCAGAGCTCATTTACAGACCTATAAAAGATCTCCTTATAGGCAGACTAATGATACCAAACGGGCAGTGTTGGTGTTTCCAGACAATGACTATTGAAAATGATGCAGTTGTTACACAGTAAAAATAGGACTTTATTGTAAGGCATACATATGCCCACTTATGTATTAATTTTATTTTCGTCCATCTATCTCTACTGTCTGCTCTTTTCTCAGTATCTTCAACAGGTCTTGCCCCGAAGAAAGATAATGACACCCAAAGCATAGACAGTTTTATTTTTCCTAGGGACCCCTCAGGGAACACAACAGACCGAAAACCTTGGAGAGTTCCGCAGAGACGTTCTAAAGTGGGACACTCAAAAGCGGCGTTAAGGGACCCGAGGGTGATTTGCCTCCAACATCTGCCACCGCAGTGATTTCCAGGTGGGTGGATAGGACATCCTTGGTCAAAGGTCTGGACAAGTAGCCCCATCCCATTTAGAAGCACCCCAAACACCCTTCTGGCTCATTTGTAGAAGCAGCATCAGGAAGTACTGAAGACTGTTACCTGCTAGTTCTGTGAAGCTGCCCTCCCGTTAAACACTGAAATAGCTTCCTCAGAAAAGGGCAAACAGGTCTGCTGTGCATGACTCAGTTAACTCTTATGCCCTGAGCGACAGTGCACTGTCCTGATTCTTCACTGCACAAAACAAAAGCATACCTATCAAAGGAACTGCCGACTTAATGGAAATAATACTTGGGGGGGCGTCGGGGGCCTTGGAGGCAAGACTAAAGCGTGTGTGACCATAGTGTGCATTAATACACCTAACATCCAAATGTCTGACATGTAATGCAACTTACAGAAGGCTTTGAGTCTCCTTTCTTTTTTGACCATTCCTTCACGTATCCATAGCTGACATTTTATTTTTAAGCGCCGACAATTTGTCGGGCACTTTATATAAATTATCTCTAATCCCTCCTCAAACCCGAAAGAGTGGGTCTCGTGTTGTCCATTCTGCGGCTGAGGAACTGAGGCTCAGAGTTAGAGCCTCCAGGCCTGGGCCACGCAGCCGGCACACAGCAGAGTCCAGTTTAGAAGGTGGCTCTTTCTGACTCCCAAAGATCACTTTCCTCAGCAACATGTTGCTGCTACATCACAAGGAGGTGGACATTTCTGACGAATGTAAAGAAAATTTGGACACTGTAGATTCTGACAAGTGCCTTGACTACTTCTAAACTTTCATTAAAAAACAAATAGGGGCACCTGGGTGGCTCCGTCAGTTAAGGTCTGACTTCGGCTCAGGTCGTGGTGCTGCGGTCGTGGGATGGAGCTGTGCATCGGGCTCTGCTCTGGGGGTGGAGCCTGCTTAAGCTTCTCTCTCTCTCCCTCTTCCTCTGCCCCTCCCTCTGCTCATGCTCCCTTTCTCTCTTTCTCTCTCTAATATAAATAAATAAAATCTTTAAAAACAAACAAATAAAAAACCCAAACTAACGAACTTAAGCATTGGCCATGCGTCTCACCAGGAGCCATTCAGGAATTTCCCAAGCTAAGCGCTCCCCAGTCTCCCTTAGAAGGACTGACATCTGGATCATATTGGCAAGTGGGTGCTTTAAACATGAGAGAAAATGAGGAGAAAAACCCAAGACTGGATTGCTTCCACGAGTTCACTCACCAGTATCTCCCCAAGTACTCTGTTGTTTCTTCTTCTTCTTCTTTTTTTTTAATATAACAAGCTTGTCAGCCATCCTTTTTACTCAGTGAACAATGGCTTGTGACCTCCCAGGTAGCAAGTTCACAGGAGAAAGATATCAGTTATAATTAATGTTTACTAGGATAAATGTAAATATTTAAAAACACACAACAGTTCCAGGCACATGTGATTTCCATTTTATTTTATGAAACACTAAAAATCCACTTGTCCACCCCATTAATTATAAGCTGCTCTCAGCCCTGACCGGTATATAATTCCCTCTGACGCAAATTGGAACAAGGTGCTCAGAATGGAAGCAGCCTATACCCCAACTGGGCTACAAAATGTCAAGTTCCCAAACCTCTCAAAAGTGTAACCTGACATTTTTCTAAGATTAGAGGCAGTTTGTGAATTTCAAAAGGGGGCTTAAAGACTCACCACAGTTAAACCTACAGTAACTCCTGAAATATCCAAAGTAAACAGGACTAAGGGGGCTCTGGGGACACCAAAACCTTGCTAGAAGAGAAGAAACACTCTTTAGTAGGTGGTATTTCTTTGCAGAAAGTAATGTATATGTGCTCGAGGAGAAAAAAAAAAAAAAAGATTGCAACAGTAAACTTTCAGGCCTGAAGCCCCCCAGAGATCTAAAGGAATCATGAATGGACCATGCAAAATGTTTCTCCTTTCGCTACACATGAATGATTGAATTTACACTGCCTATTAATCTTAAATGTTGAAGGCAAAAAAAAAAAAGAGAGAGAGAGAGAGAGAGAGAAAGAGGGAGAGAGATGATTGGTTAAGTTTTCTAATAGTATTTTTCTTGCCACAATTATAATATGTGTTCATTTGTAACATTCCCCCAAAGCAAAATGCCTGGAGAAGAATCTGACCACTAAGAAGCAGCATTCGGTAGACTGATCTTTCTAGTCATTTTTCTATCATCTTAGCCACAAAAATGGGATCATACTTCACATTTTGTTCTGCAAGTTGTTATTTTAAATATAATATATTGGGTGATTTTTCATGTTCAAAGACTCCCATGCAAGTACTAACCAGACTCTTGTGATTTCGCAGGATTAATCTTAAGTACCTTTCAGTACAACCGAAGTATTCCTGCCAGTTGCCAAATCAAATAGAGCACGAGAGCTGAAGATTTAATAAATATTAAAATGTGAGCAAATTCTTTTCTCCCATCACAGCGTGCATTGTCAATGAGGGCACTATTGCCCCCAAAGGTGAGAAAATTAGTTCTTGGTGGCAAAAAAAAAAAAAATAATAATAATCTTACTCTTTGTTAGTTATGTACAAAGCCCAAATATACCATACGGTGGTTGTAGTAAAATTTCATGTGGGGGGAGGGGAGCAACTAGGAAACAGTGTTTGAAAAGTCCCCTTGAAGGATCAATGATGAAAACAGTTTGTGAAACACAGGGCTACGGCATCGGACTTGCACACAGTAGCCTTTACATCACTGCAATTCAAAGGATGAATTTTTCCGTTTTCAAGGTCTCATCCTTGAATGAATTCCAGCCCGTTTCCGAGTTGGGAGAAACCGAGGTTCCAAGAAGCAGATCTACAGCGGATTTTTTTTTTTTTTTTTTTTTTTTTTTTTTTTTGGTGATGCACCCGTGGCTGGCATCTGTTCTGCTACACTCTTACTGGAGACTCACTGGGGGCTGGCTCAGGAGGCACATGTTGGGTGAGAAGACGCTATGAAGACAGAGGAAGAGACCATCTCTGCAAGGCTCTTGCTCTGTGCTGCCCCCTGGTGCCGTCTGGACGCCTCTTCCCGATCACCTGAAGTTGCTCCAAACTGACCGGCCATCTGCCCTCCAGTGTTTCTTGGCACCAACACGCAGGAGGGGGTCACATAGAGAAAAGAAGGCCCAAAGTCACAGATTTCCTTGCAGGAAGAAGCAAGGGTCAGGAGGAAGGAAAAGCCATGGCGCTGCTCCTTTGCCCTCTAACCCTGGAGGAGAGTGGACCAGCTGCCCACCTCCCAGCTGCTGCCGTCCTAGGCAACACGACTCACAAAGGAGCAAGGAGTCGCTGGAAATCTCCATCACTGTCTGTGGTAGGCAGAATTTTGAAAAGGGTAGCCCGGAGAGATCTGCCCTAATCCGCAGGACCTATGGATGTGAGCAGTCCCAACCCCGATCGCATTGTATACAGCATGGTTGACTTCGGGGCGGAGAGGTGATCCAGATGGGCCTGACCTGAGCACATGGGGCCCTTAAAAGAGAAAGCTTTTTCTACCTGATGGCGGTAGAGGAATTTAGAGACGTCATGCGTGTGCAAAAGACTCAGTGTGCTGTTGTACTTTGAGGATGGAGATGGCCACATGAGAAGGAATGGGGGTGGCCCCCAGGAAGAGAGAGTGGACTCGGCTGACAGCTCTCAAGGAAATGGGGAGTTCGGTCCCCACAGTGCAGGAAAACGAATCTGCCAGCAACAGGTGTGAACTTGCCAGCAGATTCTTCCCCAGGGCCTGCAGATCGGAGCCGAGCCTGCCCGACACCTTAACCTCAGCTCCGTGAGACCCTGAGCAGAACAGACCACGAGCCACCCAGGCTTGGGACCTACAGAACCACGAGCTAATGAACAGATACGGTTTTAACTTGTAAGTTTGTGGTGATTTGTTACACAGCAATAGTCACGACTACACTGTCTTCCTTTCTCTCCTTGACAATCCTATCAATTACACCAATGCAGAACATGCTGGCAATGCGGGTCTCCTAGGTCACAGACCCTGCGTCTGTGACAATCAGTCCAAATAAAGCTTCCAATTTTGGGCCTCTCACTCGCCCTCTCGACCCTTTGAGAATCGACGATCAATCCTGCCAGTCAAGCCTTAGCTCTTGACCCCTGCTCTGATCAATGGTCCCTCAGGAGGACTTTCATCACCTTCCACTTAATCAAGTTCTCAGTGCCTTTGGCCACCTGGCTTACTTGGTGCTTTGCAGCTTCTCCAGCTCAGGCATCCAGCTGATGCATCTTACTTGGACTGTCTTCTACCCGCTCAGAACTCCGGATGTTGCATCAGCCTCTCGCGGTCCCCAGGGCCTTAATTTTGCTATAATGGGCTGATCAAAGGATCACGGAAGGAAATAAATGGAAGTCCGAAAACTCTTCCACGCCTTAATTTTCCTAACTCTTCTGTAGGGAAAATAGAAGCAGTGATTGCGAAGTCATATGCTAAGGTGCAAAGCGAAGGAAGATTAGGCATCAGATGGGGCTGAACTTGAAGCTTTCCCAGTATTTTGTCATCTCCGGTACCTGCTACATATTTTACATCTCTCTCGGCCTCCTTTTCCTCATTTAGAAAAGAGTAGTAGTGATACTTCCCTCATAGAGCAGCAAGTAGGAATAAAACTGGTAAAAAGCCCAGGATCACAGAAACTGCAAACACTTTAAATGTCACCGTGAGGGGCGCCTGGGTGGCTCAGTTGGTTAAGCAACTGCCTTCGGCTCAGGTCATGATCCTGGAGTCCCGGGATCGAGTCCCACATCGGGCTCCCTGCTCGGCAGGGAGTCTGCTTCTCCCTCTGACCCTCTTCCCTCTTGTGCTCTCTGCCTCTCATTCTCTCTCTCTCTCAAATAAAAAAAAAAAAAAAAAAAATATTTAAATGTCACCGTGAGAATTCAGGTAACAGTTTGCATAAAATGCTTTCAACTTTTCAGGAGGGAGCTTTGTAAATTATCTCTTTGTCTCTCATCACAAGAAAAAAGCCACAGTTAACCTTCCCAAAGGCAGACTTTAGCCTGGACAAATTGAGTATTGTGTGACTCGGAGACAATCATTTCACATGGATGCCGTCCGTATTCATTACTCTGGCCAAGAAGAAGGAAAGAGTTTTAGGATTAGGAAGAAAGTTCGGCAGTTGCCATACCTGTAAGGATATTTCTATTGGTTTTTCTGTAAAGTGGACTAAAGCGCAAGTCCCCTGAGGACAGGGCCCACGTGTAATTCACCATGGATAGCCACAGGGTCTGCTGTGGCCTCCGTGGGCACTTGACTTAGCTGTGCACCCCAAAATCAGTTCCAGACTGAGGTTTATGCTGACAACTGTGGGGAGCTCGACATTTGATTTTTTCCCCTGAATTCTCTTATTTATGATCCGAGTGGATATAGGTTCCATTTTTCTTCAAACGAATAGATCTAAATACTTCCGTTACAGATCTGAAGGGGATGTTTGGGGGTCGGGGTCAGTGGGTCAGACATCTGCCAAATCTCCATGTTCTTCAACTTCTGGCTTCTGCTCAAATCAGAAAATAAGTCCCCAAAGTGCGGTATAAAATGGCCAATGTATTGCCAACCGTTTTCTTCCTTTTGCATTTCCGGCTCATTACCCGGGAAATATTTCCAATGTCCTAGTGGCCACATCCTGTGCGAGTCATCTAACCCCAACCGCTCCCTCCTGGATAGGGAACGTTGGGGACATTTACTTCCAGATAAGAGACACCCTTGCCAAACAGCTTTTCTTTCTGTAAATTAGTTGTCATAAAAGTAACAATGGATGCACTCATCAGTAAATTGAAGATCATCTCTCTGGAAGTGTGTCAAATGCAGATAAAGTATAAAGCAGCATTGTTGATAGTTTTTTAAAAACGTGAACTTAATGAATAACTTTGCTGTTAAAATACAGCAGCCAGGGGCAATGAAGAATTCCCAGGGCTTTAAATCCATAGCCTTGGCAGACTTCTTAATGGCCTATGTTCAAGATATCCCTAGATTCCCTAACTTAAAAATAAAAATCTCAAAACCACAAAAGGCAGCATTATTATACTCTAAATACTCTTAAGAAAAGATCTTATTAGCTGATTTTTCAGCATTTGCTAAAAAGTGGACTGGTGCAATTTAGTCTCTCAATAGCTTGGCCTTTGAACATAATGCAGCATTATTTATCACTTTACATTGTACATTGGGGTAAGGAATTTAACATGCTTTACAACAAACTACAGACAGGCCAAGTACCTTTCTAAACCATTAGCCTAGCACCGGGATCAACAAACTATAGCCCTCTACCTGTTTTGTGTAGCCCACAAGCTATAAATGGTTTTTACATTTTTAAGTGGTTGGAGGGAAAAAAAATCAGAAGAAGAATATTTTGTGATATGTGAAAATTACATGAAATTCAAATGTCAAGTGTCCAGTCATTTCTACCTATTGCTTATGGCTGAGTTGAGTCATTTTGACAGAAACTGGGTAGCCTGGAAAGCCTAAAATACTACCTGGTCTTTATGAACAAGTTTGCTGACCCCTGGCCTAGTTGTATGTGGTATGAGGAGGGTACAAACAGCTTCAACTTCACCCCGAGTGCCGGGGTGTCCACAGACCTTGGAAGTCTCATGACCTAGCTCTGCACACTGCCCCGTTACACTTACACACACATACACACACTTTTTCCCAATTACTAGGTTGAAGAAGGAGGGAAGTAACCGATAGCAGAGCCCACCTCCATTCTCTGTGGTTGTGGGAATATTCTGCCGGTTCCCTTTAGAGAGATGGAACAGGGGTATTTTAATCTGGGATAAAATCTACATAATAATTAGCCAATGGTTCCTGACCTTTTGACCCTGAAGGACTTTTTTTTTTTTTTTTTTTAAGGCTGGGTGCTGTGCTTATCATTTTTAAAATCGGTTTTACTGAAATATAATTTATATATCAAAAACCCAACCAGTTAAAGTGTACAACTCAGTGGTTTTTAGTGTATTCACAGAGTTCTGCCACCATCACCACTATTTAGTTCCAGAGCATTTTCATCACCCTCACCACCCGCAAAGAAACCTTGTACCCACTAGAGCAGTCACTCCCCATTCTCCCTTCCTCCTGACTCCCGGCAAACGCTAGTCTACTTTGTTTCTATGAAATGGGTTTCTTCTGGACCTTTCAAATAAATAGATCACACAATATGTGGCCCTTTATGACTGTCTTCTCTCACTTAGCACAATGTTTTTTTAAAAACCTCTTCACTTTTAACTTCACAAATTTCCAGGTTTAGAAGTATCTGATGAGGGGCGCCTGGGTGGCTCAGTTGCTTAAGCGTCTGCCTCCGGCTCAAGGTTATGATCCCAGGGTCCTGGGATCCAGCCCCACATCGGGCTCCCTGCTCAGCTGGGAGTCTGCCTCTCCCTCTGCCCCTCTCCTCTCCCTGCTTATGCTTCCTCTCTCTCCCACATAAATATTAAATCTTTTTTTTTTTAAGTAGCTGATGAAAATAGTCATGTCAAAGTAATGACTACGATTTCCTGTGAGTTTTTCAAAATGATAAGAAATAGCCCACAAACCATTCTTACCATCCACAGGGACGCCTGTGAATCTCGGCAATGCCACTCGGGGCATCACTCTGCCACCAGATGCTCATTCTGTCATTTACACAACAAATACTTACAGAGCGCCTGGTACCTGCCCAGTACTGGGCTAGACAGGCGGCGAGACAGGCCTGACTTCCAGATCTAGTTCTTCACGACCTTACTTTTCCCTAGATACTGGCTGGGTCTGTCAACCCCTGAACATCTTATTGCCAACACATTGTATGTATTTTCCAGCATTTTTGTCTTTTCTGTAAAAATGACGTAATTTCTTAAGATGTTCAAAATAATTTCAGTTGCCTTCAACTCTCCAGATAGCTGAAGAAAGCTCCTGATTCTTCATTCCCTTCTTTTCCTACTTACCCGCCCCCAATTTTCTTGTCTTCCATCGTAGGACTCCTCTCTTTGATTATCAGGTTGAGTCCTATAGCACAGACTAAGAAACTACGAATATCCGTGGAGTAGCAGACGAGCAAAAGAACGAACTTCAAACCTTGGCCATGAATGATTTTCTCTCTCAGTTCCAGGATGCCCGCCATCCTGTTATTGCTCGCTCACTAGCAAAGACTCAGAAATTTCCATTCCAGAAGTGGGCTAGGCGAAGTCTGTATAATCCAAGCAGCAAGAGTTGAAAATAGTGGCTTTAAGATCACTGGGTATTAGAGGCCGATGGTATCTCTTTTCACCAATCAGGCGAGTCTCTCCCACGGACAGATCATTTAACTGTTGGACACTTGTACTTACTAACACTGCTTGATCCTAAAGGATAGAGTCCAAATCAAACACATCTGGGCATATTTAACCTGGAAAAATGCCCCCAGAAGGCCCTGTTAGCTTTGTCTTTGAAGTGCTGTCAGAGAACAGAGTAACTGCACGTGTTCTGTGCTGTGTAGAGGGGGCCAAACATGGGGAAAAGCAATAGGGAGACAGAGATTTCACGTGAGGACAAACTGTACCTGCGAAAGATGTCCCCAGATTGGGAGGGGATTCTCCGGGGAGAACGCTACCGGGCTAGCGTTCCAGGTGTGCTAGTGACATTATACAAATGTAAACGGGACGAGGTACGAAGAAATGAACCGAAGACCTTTAACTCCCAGGGATGAAAGTCTGTGCTAAGGGTGGTGGGTAAGGAGTCCAGCTGGAGGGGAGGTTTAGTTTAAAACCACTGTGATGGCTCAGCCCCAAAGACTGGGGTGCTTTTGAAAGTGATAAGGATGACGCCTCGGTGGCAATGGTAACATCATTGTTAAAGCACTGATGCAGCAATTTAGCAAACAGAAAGGAAAGCATTAGTTAACACTTACAGGTAAATGTTAGAGACTTTCAACCTGTCCAGATATTTAATATTATATCCTTTTGTTAAAAAAAAAAAAAAAAAAGATGTTTGGGCAAAAGGCCAAAAGTAGCCTTTTGGAATGAAAAGGAGAAACTACATAGTCATACCTATCATTTGAATGGTAAATACTTACTCTTTATATATAGATTCTTTCTTAAAATATATACAGATTCTTGGGCGCCTGGGTGGCTCAGTTGGTTAAGCAACTGCCTTCAGCTCAGGTCATGATCCTGGAGTCCCGGGATCGAGTCCCACATCAGGCTCCCTGCTCTGCGGGGAGTCTGCTTCTCCCTCTGACCCTCTTCCCTCTCGTGCTCTCTATCTCTCATTCTCTCTCTCTCAAATAAATAATAAAATATTTAAAAAAAAATAAAATAAAATATATACAGATTCTTAACATGATCAGTAGACAAGAGCTCCAGGAGAAAATTTGAAATTTAAAAACACAAGGCAGTATGTGTTTTTTACAAGAAAATCATGACCCATAGGGAGGACTCTACCTTGACATTAATTACAAAGAACACAGACTCTGTTGCTTTAGGCTGGAACTAATGAGAAATAGTCTTCACTTTGTTTTTTTTTTAAAGATTTTATTCATTTATTTGAGAGAGAGAGAATGAGAGATAGAGAGCACAGGAGGGAAGAGGGCCAAAGGGAGAAGCAGACTCCCTGCTGAGCAGGGAGCCCGATGTGGGACTCGATCCCGGGACTCCAGGATCATGACCTGAGCCGAAGGCAGTCGCTTAACCAACTGAGCCACCCAGGTGCCCTAGTCTTCACTTCTTGAAATGACATTACATTTCTTGAAATTACACTGATTCAAAGTAAAAAAAATTTTTAGAAGGGGAAAAAACAAACATGAATTGTCTCTGCTATAAACACTTTTTTAAGACTGACAAATTTTTTCTTATATGGAATACTGCTTTCTTATATTACAACTTGAGGGGCTCCAATGAGATTTAGTAGCAGCTAGAGTATTTGAAAATCCCTAAAGCTTCAATTATGATGTTCTATTATGTAGAGATGACATCTTATCCCAAATAACCAATATGTTACATTTAAGAAATTTTGCTTTCCGTTAATTCAGTAATCCATACATTTACCAGATTGGTAAGTAAGTTTTGTGCTAGGCACTGAGGAAAATTCAGACCCTCCACTGTACAGGTTTCGAGGACTTATTCAAAGAATTGCTTTAAAAGAACTGCCAACAAATTGAAGTCTTTCTTTCTGTACTGTCATTTTATGGATTTCAGGGAACATTCAGCAGCTGTTAAAACTTGAGCAAATCAATCCCAATTTTTAAGAAGATACTGTAACCCTAAAAGGTCACCTCATAAGTTCCTTGCATAGGAAGGAATAAGGGAAGGCAAAGATGAGCACAACTAGGGACCAAGGTGACACTATTCAATTTGTCCCCTACATTGTACCTTTAAAACAGAGCTTTGTCAGGCAATACTGGAAATTAGAGGTATGTTATTTTGAGGTCCAGCACCCCTTTGCTATATAACTCCAAAAATAAATGAACCTCTTACTCTGCTCATAAGGACTGTGCAAATAACACAAAAGTGTGTGATGTTCCTAGAAGACAGATCTTATTTTTTTTTTAAGATTTTATTTCTTTACTTGAGAGAGAAAGCATGAGCAGGGCGGAGGGGCAGAGGCAGAGGGAGAAGCAGACTCCCCGACGAGCAGGGAGCCCGACATGGGGCTCCATCCCAGGACCCCAAGATCATGACCTGAGCTGAAGGCAGACGCTTCACCGACTGAGCCACCCAGGCGCCCCAAGAAGACAGATCTTAAATGAAGTTATAATGTTCTAACTTCGGAAAGACTTTCTGGAAGAATACTAAATGAAGATAACCAGTATCATCTCCTACAAGAAGGGCGATTTTATCCTATGAAGAAATGTGCATTCACATGTTAGAAGCAAAAACTCCTCTTCTATAATCCTATAAACAAGGGAAGATCATTCTCTTGGCTCACAGAGATACAATATTTCTTTCTCCAAAGCCTTTTCTGAACATAATCTACAAATCCTTTTGGGCACTTTTTAAACAGACTCAAGCGTTTTCAAGTATTTTTGAGTATTATTTGTCATAATGAAACGAATACATCAACAAATGTTATTCTGTTATTTGGGGAGTCGCTCTGTATCTCGGTCTATTTTTTTTTTTCTTGGCAAACTGTCTTATTAAAACTCATACACTCCCAAGAGCCTTTGCGGTATTTAAGCGTCACTTGAGTTCAGTGTGTTGGGATCACAGGCGCATAGAAAAGAACAAAAACACTTCAGGCCACACCTTCATCTAGAAATAGCGATACCTCCAGGCAGTTTATAAATCTCTATTCCTGAGAAAGAAAGGCTTCATTCTACATTGGCTCAACATTCCCCGGGGATTTGTAGTACAATACCACTCAATGGCTGTGAATTAAGGATAACTGTTGTCCAAATTTTTGAGCTCACTGTAACAATTTACATTCTGTTGCTAATAACAAGAGGAAAGGGTGACAAATAAAAGTGGAATTTAAATTGTATAACTGATACAGTAATATGTCATTTTCACGTGAGGTTATAGTTTATGCTTTTCTCTGGTAACCTGTAATTGGCATGTAAATATAAAATACATATTTTAATTCTTAAAGCAATAAGATACTACTTACAGTATTTCAAACAATAATTATTTTCACCCTATTTTAATTCTAAAATAGAAAAATACATTTACATATCAAAATAAATATAAAATATATTATCTTTACCCTGTAAATATAATTTAAGGTAAAAAAATGTATTTTAGATAATAAAGTAATGATTCTTACCATATAATTTAAATTTTAAAAACGAACTGTATTTTCTCTTGCCTGTTTTGGAGTTCTTTAAATGTCTTAAAACCTCTACCATTAGAGAATTCAGTGAAACAAGTTAAATCAGAAGAATGTCCAGGATTGTGACAATTTCTCTATGAAACTCTCTATGCACATATAGATTTACCTCATTTTATAAAGATATTTTATTATTTATTCAATTTTATATCTGTTGAAATAATCATGATACCTAACATTAGGTGATAAACTATCAATACAAAGTAAAATAAAACCACGCCTGCGTGGTTTTGTTTTTAATTATGTGTCCTCAATTCATATAAACTCTGTAAGAAACAGGCTGACATCTTTCTCCACTAACCATTAATTTTCAGCCATAAGGTGCAGAAGTGAATTTAAAGACATCAGTACTTATCAGAAGTGACCAGGCAGGCAGGCACCCAAACCCGCCTCATGGGAAGGGGATGCTCGTCAAGTGCCTGCAACCCAGTGAGCTGACCTGAAGGCTGACATTCTCCTTCTCATCTACCTAGACCAGTGATTCTCAAAGGGGTGGGGTGTATTTTGCCCCCAGTGGACATTTGGCATGTCTGGAGATAGTTTTGGTTGTCAGATCTTGGGCGGGTGCAGGGGTTGCTACTGGCGTCTAGTGGGTGGAGACGAGGGATGCTGCTCAACATCCTACTGAGGCACGGAAGACCCCCACAAAGAACTATCTAACCACAGATGTCAATAGTGCCAAGGCTGAGAAACCCTGACCTGGAAGAACCTAGACTGGGTATTGGGGAACATTCAGGATGCAAGTCCACCAAGCCTGGGAAGGTGTGTTTGTGTTTATATACCACCTGTGCACATACTGACAATGGAGCTGGATCATGCCTCTATTTAACTCTTGCAAATGCAAAGGCAAGGGACTACGTTTGGGGGAAGAGAAAGAACGTTTAAATAGTCGGCAATTCTTCACCCGCGATTAAATGTATCTATTCCCCAGAGTAAATATGCACGAAGTGTGGGTCTGCAGTGTCTCGAGGAAGTATCAATTCTGGGTTTCTCAAAGTATAAATCGAAGGCCAATCTAAAGTTGAAAGATCTATTTTACACAACACTGCTCCTTTATTGCTTCTCAGTATTTTAGCCAGGGCTCAACTGAAGGGCCAGCGATCACGGGGAAATTTGACAATTCAGCCGTGCACCAAGATAGGCCCATGAGAGTGTGAGAATTTTACCGGGGAGGTACTGAATACAACCTCATTGGATTATGAACTATTTCTTCACCTTTTAAAAACCACTACGAATGAGATACCACTGCATACCTGCCAGAATGGCCAAAAGAAAAACAGGGACACCACCAATGCTGGGGAGGATGCAGAGAGACTGGACCACTGACGCATCGCCGGTGGGCACGTACGGTGGTTTGGCCACCCTGGGAAGCTGTTCGGCGGTGCAGTACAAAATTTAACATGCACTTAGCCCATGAGCCAGCAACCACACTTTCCATCACAAAGAAATGGAAATGTATGGTCACGCAAAATCCTGTACACTGATGTTCACAGCAGATTTATCTGTAATAGCCCCAAACGGGAAACAACCCAAAAATCCTTCAACAGGTACACGGTTAAACTGCGGTGCATCCACACCATGGAATACTACTCAGTAATGAAAAAGATCAAACTAGCAAGCCATGCAACAACTTGGGTGAACCTCCAGACAATTATGCTGAGTAAAAAATACTAATCTCAAAAGGTCACATACTGTCATTACATTCATATAACAGTCTTGAAGTGACAAAATTACAGAGATGGATAACAGATTACTGGTTGCCAGGAGTTAAGGATAGGGGGAGAGGGGTGGGTGAAGGGTACGTGGGACCTCCTTATACATTGTTTTGCAACTTCCTAAGGATCTATAATTATTTCAAAATAGAAATTTTTTTTAAAAAAACACATTTCTAGGGGTGCCTGGGTGGCTCAGTTGGTTAAGCATCTGCCTTCGGCTCGGGTCATGATCTCAAGGTCCTGGGATCGAGCCCCACGTCAGGCTCCCCGCTTGGCGGGGAATCTGCTTCTCCCTCTCCCTCTGACCCTCCCCCTGCTCATGCTCACTCACTCTCTCTCTTTCTCATATAAATAAAACCTTTAAAACACACACACACACAGTTCTACACTGACAGAGCCCTGGGAAACAAGGGCATCCAAATGGCCACATTCACGGTTTAGGGTTGGCCACGGTTAGTTCTTAGCTCTCGGTAAGGCAACCCTATGCACCTCCAAAATACATCCTTTACCAGTTCTATCTTTTTGTATTTACTGCTCTGCTTAGTAATTTTGTTTTTGCTTGAAGGACATAAACACATAAACACAAGTATAATTGTAATTTCGGTTCCGAGTAGAGTTTTAAATAGAAGGTGTGTAATACTGTAAAATCACGGAACCACTGTAAAGAATAAAGCAGATGAAGAAGGAACGCGCTCTTGGATTATGTTATATGGCAAAGACTCCTTCCTTAATCCAACTTTAGTCGGGCTCCCTCAGTCCCCCTCTTGACTAGGCCTCGACCTGGCCTCTATCCTTGCTGGGCCCGCACAGCCCAATGCTGGTGAGAATCCCCCACTCTTGATATCTGGTCACCCTGGCCCGCCTTCAGGAAGAATCCTTGTTAAGTTGGTTTACTAAGAATCCCACTACCCTGATGTCTCCTCGTAATAGGTTCCCATCAGGCTATGAATTTCTGGCTGCGGGGGTTGAGTCAGATCTCTCTCCCCTGTTGCTATCATGATAGTCCCGAATAAAGTCTTCCTTACGGTTTTAACAAGGGTCAGAAGAAGTTTTCCTTTGCCACATGAAATCCAGTGGTAAGTGATCATGTCCATCAATGAGATTTGGTATTGTTTTAGCATATAAGGAGAACTTGTCCTATAAAGGTATACTTTTTAGCAACAGATTACAGTTTTCACACTTTACAGGGATTATTACACCCGTGTAGTACATCACTCCACTGTGTGTGTGTGTGTGTGTGTGTGTGTGTGTGTGTGTGTGTGTGTCTATGCATGCCTCTGTATGGGTGGGTGTGTATTCATTCAGAAGCTAACAAGTGGAAATGTCCATAAAACCCAGACTTCCCTGAAACCTTGTTTCCAGAAAAAGAGAAGGTAACCTAACATTTCTTATATGCCTGATATATAACCAATACTCTAAGTGCTTTATATTTCATTTTTCATATGTAGTTCTTCATTTACTCATTCCATGAACCCTATCGGTTGGTGACAGTATTTTCGTGCACAGGTTTAGAAAGCTTGAGGAAATCAACCCAAGGTCAAAGAGCTAGCAGGCGACATATCGGGGTCCTCACCCAAGGGTCTCTCAGATTGTGCTTCCAAATCTGTTGCCTGGAGTGATTCTCTTAACCACAGAGTAGTTGTATCACTGTCAAAAGAATGTGAAACATCATTGTACGAGACCTGGTGTTTTCGATTTTTTTTTTTTTTTTTAAAGAAAGAGGCCTTTGTTCAAATGAAATCTTAATCAGAAGCCCGACGTTTTGGAAGAGCAGAAAAACCGAAGAAAGCCCCTGAGCTTTTCTTGTTGGAACGGCAGGGAACCATGGGACGGCCCTCACTCCCTCCGCTGTCCTCTTGCTGTGTCCGGGCTCAACCGCTCTCCTCCCAGCCCAAGCATCTCTGCGGAAGTCCTAGGGTTCTGAGGAGCGAATGTGCAAAGACATGTCACGGGACTACTGCCACCGGAGGAGACTGTCCATGGAGCCCTTGCACCTCACACGTCTATGAGCAGAGGCACCGGCACTGGTGGCCTTTGTTCAGTCTACCTTTTTGGTCTAGGGAACCATATTGTGTCTCCCCGGAGAGCACTGTCCATTTTAAGGGATTCGGTTTCCCTCAGCTCAGGATCCACACCCGCAGGGCAAATCTACCCACCACCTACACAGCAACCAGCGGGGCTGCTCTGGGCTACCCTGTGGGGCTTGGGGCCGGCGAGGAGACCTAGCGTGAACCTGAAGCTCATGCCGCTTGCTGGGCAGTGAGTGATAAAGACCTTTGTCTCTGACCCAGGGGTCTCGTGTCTTCTGCCGAGACAACAGTGGCAGGCTAACCTGTTAGCTAGCAAGTAGGGCAAAGCCTCAGACCCTGCACAGTTCTTGACAACCACCACTCTCTAACTTATTTAACACACACAGAGTATGTACTCTGTAAGAGGTGTCATTCTAAGTGAGAGACAAACACTAACTCACTTAATCTTCATAATAACCCTGTAAGATAGGTAGTGTGACTATCATTTCCATTTTACTGGGGAGGTAACTGCAGTCATCATGATTAAGTAGCTGGAGCATTCCCATAAAATGGCAAGTACTTGCTGTGCATATTTATAAGCACTGAATGGTTTTCCTTGAAAGACTGTACATTGACATTTCAGACCCATGCAACTGTTTTCCTCTGGTTGGTCTTGATCATAAAGCCCCAGTCTTCATGAAGGCGGATACAGAACCACCTCAAGGGGCAGAAATATTAAAAACCACTCTTATAATTGATGTGCCCTGACATCTGCTATTTCAGAGGAAAAGTGGAGACTAGTGCCTTAAAGACTTTTCCAGGGTCTTGAGTATTTAAAGCGGAACCTCTTACTTCCCTGGAAAATGGTCATAATTCCAACAAACTGAGTACTAACAACATGAGCGTCCTCCCAGAATTAGACCTTCAGTATAGCAAGCTTTCAACACTTCGGAGGTTATTTGTGTCTTAAAAATTTTTTTTTTAAGATTTTATTTATTTCTTTGACACAGAGAGACACAGCGAGAGAGGGAACACAAGCAGGGGAAGGAGAGGGAGAGGGAGAAGCAGGCCTCCTGCTGAGCAGGGAGCCCGACCTGGGGCTTAGGACCCTGGGATCATAACCCGAGCTGAAGGCAGACGCTTAACGACTGAGCCACCCAGGCACCCCGGTTATTTGTGCTTTATAAAGCTCAGGCATTTGACAATGCTGGCTAGAGAGCAGAAGACAGAGTGATAAACAGGCCCAGAAATCTGGACTGTGGCATGAGTGTCTGCTGGGAGCCAGCTCCACCTTCGTTCATACAAAATCTTTAGAAATTAGCTACTTTATGACAGGAGTCCCCTTCAGATGATTTCCAACATACTTGGGGACAGTCAACAAGATATATCCCTCCAGTGAACGGTTATTATAAAGACAGATGGACTAAAAAATGAATATCAAGAACAATCCAAAATGAAGGATGCGAACAGACGCTGCACACGAAACGCTAATGGCTATCAAACACATGCAAAGATGCTCAGCATCATTCAGAAGAGAAATGGAAAGCTACACAGAGATCCCTCTCCTCATGTATCAAGTAGGCAAAGATGCAGAAGTTGGACAATGCACTCTCTTGGCGAAGCTCTAGAGAAGCACTCGCACACACCGGGGAGGCAATTTTACTTATTTACCCAAATCAGAAACCGCATAGGCACCCTTTGACCCAGCAATCCCACTTCTGGGGAATTATAATACAGACACACCCACCCCCCACACACTGATGAATGTTCGAGGCTTTTCTATGCACGGTGTTTTAATAGCAAAAGATTGGCTGTAACCCATGTGATCAGTAGGGAAAGGGTCAAATAAATTATGGTACGTTGTCAAGATGGAAGGCTACGCAGTTGTTCAAGAAAAGGAGGGAAGCTCTGAGCACCGTTATGGAAAGATCTCCAGGATAAAGCAGGGGATAAAAGGGTGCAAGTAGCGTACGGGAAAGGCCTTGATTTATGTAAGAGGAGGGAAAAATATTCGTGTCTGCCTACGAGAATCAGAAAAAATGCTGGGAGTCTACCATCAATCCCAAGAAATGGGTATCGCGCTCAGAGGCATTGTGCTTCCCATCTTCAGGCAGCTTAGGAATGACAATGTTTATATACCCATTAGGGACTTCAGGAATCCTCCAACGAAGTTTTTCTTCAAGATGCCAGGATTTAAAGTAACCTAAGGATAAGACAGACACTCTGATATTCTGAATTGATGGTTTCAAACAACGTCTGAAGCCCCCCCACCCCCACCCAGGGATCACAGGTAGGACTTGGGCCAAGGCCAGTGACTTTCAGACTGTTTCTTTGAGTGATCCACAGCTAATCAGCAGTTTACCTGGTTAAAATTCGGTAGGTTGGGTAGTGCTTTGAAGGGGACGCTTCCCTTCTTGGGTTTTCTGCATTCAGACAGGATTTGCAGGGGAGCTAACAACAAAGGGATTTAATTAGAAAACAAGAGCTTACTGTCGGTGGCTTTTTGAAGAGGAACCATGAATACATATTCTAGTGGGCTTTTGCCTGATTACATTTGTTAATAAGGAATGCCAAAACATGTGCACCAAAAACCGTTCAAGGTCTTTTGGTAGCAAATTATACTTGTAAATTTGATGTAAGTTGATCACTGGAAGAACTCACACTCTTTGAAGATTTGAATTCATAAATGTATGAAAGAATTAAGTGGTTCTTTCCCCTAGTGATATAAAGTATTAAATGGCAGGGAAAAAAAATGTGTTTGAAATCAACGGAGGAAATAATTCATTTTGAAAATTATCCCATAAAAATGTTAAATAGGAAAAATATGCCGGGCCAGTTTCTACTGGATAAAGAAAGTAGAAATACGCAATGGGCAAACTTAATGATGATGGGCTGGGCAATGTCCCATCAAGTGCTTTGTCTTCTGTAATGTTCTTGTTATTCCACTATGGCAGTCTTAGGCACAGTAATCTATTCCATCCCCAAAGGACAAAGAAAGGGAGACTAATTCTGATCAGCAGAAAACTGGCTGGCCTTTGGAGCCTTCAAGAGGGCAGTGGCTCTTGATCAAGGAGAAATGAATGTCTTTGAAGACTGCATCTTAGATTGTTTTGTTAATACACAAAATTCTCTCTTTATCATGCAGAAGACTCATTTCAAAAGGAAACTGCAAGTCAATAAGGATTAGTTTGGCTTCTTGGAGGTCAGAACTAAATCTACAAAACGAATAAAAAGCTGCTGAAATAAACAAGAATGTGAAATTGCTCATCCGCGGGGATGATGTAACTAATACTGACATAATTTCCAAGCAGAAAAGCAAAACTAGGTCAAAGCATGTTGGCCTAACATAATAAGCATTTTTGCTCCCAGAATTTTACCATGTAGGCTGTGTCTGCAGGCATTAATGTCTTCTGTTATCAATGTTCGGGGCTGTCACAAACAATTCATGTCTTATCACTCTTTGTTAGTTAAACCAAAACAATGTAGTTTACATGTGAACTATTCCATTCTGACAGCTGAAATGTTAGAAAGGGGAAATGTTGAAAATATTCAGGAAGTGTCTCCTCCAGGCTGAGAAGCACTGATCAGTAAATATTCATTATTTAATAGTCTCCTATCACGGTTCTTCTACACTCAGAAATTTCTCTCACTCAGTAATCATGACTTTTATTCCTTCTTTCACTCAGAGCCACTAGGAAAGGGCAGCAGCAACCATATATCCATATCTCTTTAGAAATCCTCTTTAAACCCTGACCAATGAAAAAAACCTCCACTGAGTCCCTCAGTGAGTAGCCAATTTTTCTATTCTGCTTTCCCCAGATGCTGAATAAAAGGTCATCCTTGCTCCACCCTTCTATTTGCTCCATTTCATTTTCCTGCACTACTTCCACAAAGCACCCCTGATTAATGCGCAGGAAAAAGGACTCCCCTCACAACTTTCTTCTGTGTAAACATAATCCTCTAAAGGTTTTACTCTCTGACATGTTCACACTTATCTAAAATCAGAGCAAAGAATATGCAGACAAAAGTAGCACAAAATCCAAAGATAAGGCTACGTGACCATTTGGATTCTGCAGACGCTATTTGCTCCTCAAGGGGATACAGTCCTTCCTGATTCTTGACTCGCCAGAAACCATCGACCCGCTGGAACTGTCTTGGCATTTATTAGCACATTAAATTAGACCGTAAAAAAAAAAAAAAATTAGACCGTGACCCCAAAACATCCAAATTATATCTTATCAGAAGGCATGTGGTGTATGTAGTCAAAAGGCAATAAGATGGGGAGTCGAGAAGACTCAGGTTCTAGAAGTAAACTTGCTCATACCTTTGCTCCCTGATGGAGGGTAAAGCATCCCTCCGAGTGAAAATTTCAACCCACACACGCTACACTTTAAACCAGTACTCTTTGTGTCTCCTAAATCAACAGACTTCTAGTATTTGGGGATGCTCTCCATTTCTCTTTTTCTTTATCTGGCCATTCATCTAGACGTTGGCAACTGAGCAGGGCATTCAACAAATTGCGCTTGTCCGCAAACAGCTCCTTTCCTCTGAATTTTTGGGGAAGGCCACTTCAGAATACATACAACTAAAGCCACACTCGGCCACTTGACATATGACAGACAACACAGTCTACCGCGTGGGCCCTTTGCAAATGTATTCGTCCCGTTGTCTCCATACACCAGTAAATGTCTCAGAAATTTCTATTTCATCATTTTAACCATAACTCTCAGTCTGTCACACCCAGAAGCAGTGAAAATCCTTTGTCCAGCATATGTCTTGAATTTCGTAGAGAAAATGTGGCTCCCATATGCGCAGAATAGAGCAGAAGACTTCAGTCTTCTCCCAGAAACATTCTCCCAGTTGCTGAGAGACCTTGGGCATGCCACTCACCTGGCAAAATAAACCAACTGCACGTGAGCCAAAGGCTTAACACACCAGGTTGGGCTCAATGAGAGCAAGAAGGAGATTCCATCGTTGCTTTTAGGCTTTGAGCTATTGGAGGACACATCCCATTTTGTAACCAGTTCTGTAGCCCCATCACGGAGGGTAATAAGCTATGCTGCCTGCCACGTTCCAGGCTCTGTCTACACCCGGAGCACAACCGCACGGGCTACATGGTCAAGTAACAGCAAACTCCTTTGATTTTTCTCTAATGTCAATCCATTCGGTCCTTGCTGTTCCCCAACCTTTCTAACACCCTTTCTTCCTCTTGAAAATGCTTCCTGGAAAATGCTCTTTCCGGCTAAAATTCATCTAGCATGCGCCCATAAAATATGTAATGATTCTTCTTGTGTGCCAGGCACTGTGCCTGGGCCCGGGGATTTAAAGGTAACTACGATGTAACTCTTGCTCTTGAATAACTCAGTCCCAAGATGGGCAGACAAATGATTAACTGGAAATATCCGCACCATTTCCAATACTTGTGTGGATAAGAGGAAGCGCCAGCTTTTTTCTTTCCATTTACTCTAATCCAATAGACAGCGCTCAGCTTATCAAGAGCATCCTTACAAACAACCCAAACCCACAAGTACCATCACTCCCCTCACCTGGCCCCTTGTGCTTTCCTGGCTGTCACTCACAAAGACCTCGGTGAGTCCCCAAGTTGAGGCAGGATGCCAAGGAAAGAACAAGTGAAGAGGTTGGACCCACGGGTGGACACACCAGCAAGTCCCATCTGCCAAAGGCATGACCCTGCCCAGAAATGTTGTCCCGGAAAGGGCAATCCTGATTTTTGCAGATCCAGACTCTACTGCCCGCTTTTTCTCCAAGTTAGGATTCATCCTGAGGTTTGAAGGGCTAAGCGTCATGGGCTTTAGCTCATACATACTGCTTCTCCCCCAACACCTGCCAGAGACCATTGTCTAGAAGAAGTAGGAGTGTGGTTTGGAGGTGGGGCAGGGCAGGAGGGAAAACTGGGCAATTCCAGAAACTCAACTCACTGTATATTTGGATAGGGAGTCCCAGTGAGACCCAGAAGGTATCAGAAGGATGGAGAAAGAAAGGTGCGAACTAGTGTAAACTTTTCCTACTTCAGATACTGCCAAGACTGGCCCATTACCCAAAGTATAGTAACTCTTTCTCCTTCTATGGCTCCATCCTGTGTCACATGGAAGCACGTCCTCAAAACTCAGAACTGAATCTGACATTAATCAGATCGGTTATTTTTTAAGATAGTGAGTTCTGGAAATGGAATCATTTCTCATTGGAAAACCTCCTGGGTTTCAAACAACAAACTCTTAGAGCATAAAGCCTTCCTGGATTTGGGGACTGCCTTGGAGTTAATTTTCTCTATTGATAAAAATTGGCTAGGGACCCCTGGGTGGCTCGGTCAGTTAAGTGTCTGCCTTCGGCTCAGGTCATGATCCCAGGGGCCTGGGATCAAGCCCCACATCAGGCTCCTTGCTCAGCGGGGAGTCTGCTTCTCCCTCTCCCTCTGCCTTTCCCTCTGCTTGTGCTCTCTCTCTCTCTCTGTCAAATAAATAAATAAAAATCTTTAAAAAAATAAATTTAAAAAAATAAAAATTGGTTATATTACTACTTAACAATTATGATAAGTGTACTTTAACTAGGAACTCAGAACTTCCTACAAATGGATATGTAGCTAAAAATTCACTAAACTTCACAAATTCAAATCATTTGTCAAGTCTCCTAAGGTCAAGAAAGCTTTGGCTACCAATTTATCAAGTAGATTCTTATCCATACAAATGTAGTTATTAATAAGCAGGCATTCTGCCCATGAATAACTTACATTGTGCTACAGGCACAATAAACTATATATCAGATCAAAAGTCTTTTGAGGGCAGGGATCATATTAAAATCATGTCTGTAGCCCAAAAAGGCATATAATAACCATTTTAAAAAGCTTAAATGAACGGACTACTGGACATATTACTTCTGTAAGTACTCAGCAAATGTCCTTGAATAATGTAAGGAATGAAGGACAGCCTCTGTAGTATACTCATCATAAACAGTTGACTGTATATAAAACCTTCAAATCCATTTGCATTACAAATGATCAGTACATCTTCCTCTTTTTTTTTTTTTTTGCCTTTTTAAGCCAAAACTTCTTTTATAGCACAAAGCAGATAAGTTCTTAGTTCTGTTTGTTTGCTTTGTTTTGTTTTATTCTAGGAAAGTCCTCTCTCAACATTTTTTTTTCAGTGCCTCAATCTTCTGACCTTTCTGGAGGCCATTAACCATCCTAATCTGTGTGGTATTTTCCTCTAGGAGGGGGAAAAAAAGGTCTTGTGGATCCAGAAGTGTCCCTAATATTTTGTCCTTTCATTTAAGGAAATTTCTAGAACATGCCAGCTTATAAAACTAGGTAAGCAACCTTCTAGAACAAAACCCCCGAGATGAGTTTCATGTGAAATAAAAGGAGTTGATAATGAGCCAGAAAGAATCATGTTGATAAAACTGTCCCATTTCTAAATGGGAGATTAGATTCCTGTTTGACCTGGCTTTGTAGCCCTTTCTTTAATCACAGCGTATTTGATATTCTCTTCCTTGAATGAACTCATTTTCATCGTGGCTTTGGCCACAAGATTAAAGAATCGCTAACTAATTGTTCCAAGTAAGCAGAGCAATTCTCCCGGCCTCCGATCCGGCTCCCAGCAGCGGCGTCCACCGCCCAGCCTTCCATCATAGACACTTCAAGCCTGACCTCTGCAGGCGGCTAACTGAAATGCACACCGCCCAATCAGATTGTGGTCTTTCTTTTTAAAATCCCACCAAGTTCTGAAAATGCAAACATTCACACTAAGTATAACAGGGAGATTTATCACGTTGGCTTTCCCTTTGGTTTCATAAGTTGCTTTATGGAAGTAGCCACCGTTTGACTGAAAAGCATTTAAATTTCATCTGCAAAATACGTTGGTCACGGCTAACCATGGATTCTTTTTGCCTTATCGAGAAAAATCCAAATGATTTGGATGAACTGGGATCCTCAGATCGTGCGGGTTAAAAATGTCCTTATCGGCCCCACCTTTTTCTAATCAAATTACTCTTTGTCCAGTTACCAACCCCCCCCCCCCCACTTCACGAAACACTGTGCAGTCCAGGTTGCCATAGCTACCTTGGATGTCTATTTACCACACAAGGGATCAAAGCCAGGAGACATCCACATACACACTTAGCCTTAAAACTTGCTGGAATGTCTGCGGATAACATGCACCTACCAATTAAAGGATTTGCCCACAGCCTATGCGGTCCCCAGCCAAGCAAACTACGAACGCATGTCATAACGAATGGCAAGGAAAAGCCAACTTGAATATTTCAAAATGACCAATAAGAATCTTGAATCTGACAGCAAGTCTTGTGATTCTAACATTCCCTGCAAAGGAGAGATAGCAGAGAAGACACGAACATTTCAACGGATGTTGAAGACGCTGGACCTCCACACCGACCTCCAAACCACGTGCAAAAACTTGAAACAGCTGTTGAAAGGGAACATTTCTCAGATACATATTTTAAATTCCGGCTAGTTACAGTATCTTTCTATCTCAATGTTGGGACAAATGAGAACAGAAATGCCTTTTCAACTTCTACAGGCTTGACTTTCAAATGGAGGACACCATAAAACATACTTGGGACACTAACGTGTTGGTTACAGAATCGTAAGAACAAGGGATGCTGTAGCAGAGTCCCGTTTTAAGCCCTATCACTTCGAATTCCAAGCCTCGTGCGCACAGGTAGCCTGCCTCTCGGAGTGGGTAGGACTCCTCCTCAGAACTGCACCTAAGTTGCTGCCTATCTTTATACTTTGCCTGCCCGTTCTCTGCCTTCACCTCAGCATTTGCTCACTGAGGATCGAACTGCCACCTCGTTCTCTCCTGGGGATGTGACAGAAAATAAATAGCTCATGTTCCTAAAGGACTTTCTAATCCTCAAAGGAAAGATTAATACAAAGACATTCATTATTAAACCAGATGTCCTTGGGCATTTTAATTCCAATCCGAAGAATGCAAAACAGGCCAGTCACAGCTTCCTTGTAATAGGACCACGCTAGCCTTGCAAGAATTGAGCAGCTGCTTAAAGCACTGGCTAACTACCTCCTTTGCCCCCTTCACACTCTAAGGCAAAAGGCGAGGATCTGTTTTAGTCGATCGGAGATAAGAGTGTGCGCCTTCTTCCCTTGGAGCGCTTTGGGAAGTCATCAGGATATTAAAAACGCAAAAGAGGTCCGGTAGGCAGTTTTGTCTGGAGAAGCTGCCCTTCTTTCTTTCTAGCTTGAGACAGAATTACTTGTTCTTCTGCGCAGGGACAATGAGCGGTGCGCTATTTGGGGAGGATATTTGCAGTTGTGAGAATGCCACAGGCAAACCTGTTGTTTTTGGCTGGGCCTCCACAACAGGTGGCCATGCCTTTCCTTTCGCCTGGGAACACAGCAAATTCCTTCTCAAGGAAGTTTCAGGAAAGTTTCCCATTTATGATCAGAGTGCGGAGAAAGATTGGCACATGCTTTGAAATTACTTCCTGATAGAGGCAAATCAGGTTTACACTTTTCTTTTGTCCTCACTCAGCGTAACCTTAGGAACCCTCAAATAATACTAACCTTCTATGCGTTTTTTCTTTTTTCTTTTTTTTCCTGCCACCCTGGCAGAGAGCAGAACCCCTCTGAATCTCCTCTCCAGGCAGGCAGCTTTCTCATTCTGCTGGCGGCTCCCAGCTACCTGATATACCTAGTACGTGGCAGGGGTCTCTTGGCTGCCACACCATTGTTCCGCATTGTGCAGCCCTGGGGACGGATCACTCCTCAGCGAGGAGATTGGATTTCTTTGCCGAGCTGATGACACACGGACCGGTTTGATAGTTAATGCTGCGAATCCGGCCGGGGCTGCCGGGCTGGGGTGGCAGATCGGCTGGTGGGTGCGATTCACCCAGCCTGGACGCAACAGTTTGCCCCAAGAGAAACTCAAATAAAGTTAGGCTTAATCCACACCAGTAACTCCACCACCTCAGCCCCTCCACAGCCGCTGTGGAACAAGGTGTGAGATGCTTGAAACGCTGGACTGCCCCCTATTCTTTGGACGAGCAGTGACTCTCCCCCTCTCTCCCCCTTCCGCCTACCCACAGCCCCCCACCCCCTCGGAACAGGCCAAAAAATTACGAGACACACAGAGTCAGAGGGTTAAAAAGCCGCTCATTCACTAAATGACAAAGGAGTTATTACATGGGTACCCTTAAAACTTCAATACCGGGCTGAATTCCAATTCACTCGAATGCCACGACGCGCCAGGCATGGGGGAAATCATGCCAAGACGGACAGCATGCCTCTGGCATCAGGCACGGGGAGTGCCACCGTCCCACAGGGATTGTGTGGGAACAGGGATTCTGAAAACTGAGCTCAGACACCACCAAGGAGAGGACAGGTGGCCCTGCACAGGATCAAATGACTTCTTTGTTCCAGCTAAGGACCTTTGTCGAAATTGCTTTGCACTCCTCTTTTTCCTTTTAGATCCTTTCCATTTGGGCTTCTTGCTCCTTCTCCCCCACCCATCCGACTGCTCGGCATAAAAGGAATGGGGTCGCTTGTGGGTTTGCAGAACTGAAAGAAACTCAGCCTCGGCCCCAATGTCCAGCAAGGCAAGGGCAATTCATTGAAAACACACACCGCACTTGCTTGTCTAAATGGGCTTGTGTGCACTCACAGCAACTTGCCAACCACGCTTGCTTAGGGAGCAATCAGCAGAGGGTCCTGGCGCCCGTCTGTTGCGGGGGTGGGGGGGGGGGCTCTGCACCACCTCCCGAGGCGGCAGGAAACGGACAGAAAGTTCTAAACCCCTAGCCCTGGCCCCAAAAAGGAAAGTTTGCTTCCTATGCAAATCACCTCCCCCAAAGAGCTCGGGGTGGCGGGTGCTGAACCCATTTAGAAAAAAAAAAGTGAAGAGCTTTTTTGGTGGTAATACAGATGCTAACTTTTCCCACCCAGATTCATTGAGAGCTGGCAAAAGCAATTAACACTCCTCTGGTAATTCTCTGCCCTTGCCAGCCTCCCAGCATGTTTTTCCAATCTTGTCTTCCCTTTCTGTGAGTAGTGATCTTGATATTTACATATTGACATAAGAGTCTTCCACAAGTTTGAATAAGTTGTAAATCACACCCTTTTTTTTTTTTTTTTTGGCTTCGTACACCCACTTTTTTCTTTTCCTTTCTTACTAGTAAAGCTATAAACCTCCCTGCCTTGTCTGATAGGGAATTTTATCATTCTGCCCCGAAGCCACGGAAGAAGCTGCCCGCTTAGAATTCCTTTCAAAGACTGATTTTAAGTCTTCCCAAGCCTTTCTCAGCTCACTGCTTCAGGGTTGTCTTCTCACGTCCAGGAGCAACACAGTTTCAAAACCGCTAGAACAGAAAAATAAATCTGCATTTTTCTGGAAGGACTGTCTGTGCTCACTTCAGGCTGGTTCCGCCTTCTCAGCCATAAACACAGTTAAGTGCTCAGGATGAGAAGCCAAAATGAGATCAGACGCCCCGTGTAATTCTTTTTCAGGATATTCAGTTATCTTTAGTCTAATCCATAAAGCACAGGATAGAGGCTAAAAGCCTGAGATGGATCCTGCACAATACATTCCAGCGACTGCAAACTGGAATTGATTTACATATTCTACAAACCGCTTTTAAGCCCTTTACAATGACTGGCTGACATCACCAATCACAATTAGAGGCAAAGTGGGGAGGGGGTAGAGGGGTGGGGGGGGGCCCTCAGAAAATCGGCTTCTTCGGTTCCCTTAGGAAAATGCAGCCCCGTCTTTACGCCAAATGGACGGAGTTGCACAGGCATCTGCCAATCCGGCAAGCTCTCCGGAGTACCATCGCAGGGGTCCCAGGCTGCACCCTCCCTCTCCACCCGCCTGTGCAGCCCCTGGCGCTTACCTGCCTCATGTTTAGAATTCCATGACCCATCCGGCAGGGAGCGAGCTGCCTCGGAGCCCACGCCGCGCTCTTCAGAGGGGAAACACCAAACCCAACAGAAGCCCGCAAGACAAAAGCAACTCAGTGAGATCCACAGGCAGCAAAGAGCACGTTTTCTTCCTTTTCCTTTGATCTGTTGCTACACGCACTCTGCCCAAGACAATGTCAAGTTTCTCCAGCTTTTCTTCCCAGCCTATGAAAAGTCGGGCTCGGGGAAGCGAGGACCGCCTGGCTCTTATTTCAAATCGGGTCTCAGAGACGTCGTAGGTGGCTGCCTCGGGCCCCGGAGGAGCCCCGCCAATCAGGAGGAAGGGGTGGGTCCTGGGAGCTAGAAAGCCTGCCTCCGCCAGGATTAGAGAGCTTTCGGGATTTAAATGGCTGGAAGCAGCTGGAAACACTGCTCCCAAAGTAAAGGATGAGTTCTAGTCTTACCTCGCTGCTCGGGTCGGCTCAAAGCCTAACTAACTAGCTTCGGGCCTTAAGGCCTTTGCCTTTTAGGAGCGCCCTAAAAGCACGAAAGCATTTGGAAGGGGCACGACTCTTTCAGCCAGGAAAGGGCAACATTCAGGACCCGACCATCTCTTTTGAAAAGCGTATCTTGCCCCGAAGTCCTACCTCGGGAAAGCCACTGGGGAGGAAACCAAATTGTTATGCAGAACACCTTGGGGGGAGGGTGGCACCCACCTCTTTTCCATATAGATGAATTGTATACCCAGGCTAAAAACAAAACAAAACAAAACAAATCTAAATGGGAACTTGCACACAAATCTATTGAAACACAACAGATGACCAAGAATCTTTATCTGTTGAGGGCCCAAGGCATAATTTCAGATAATACTGTTATTAGAAAAAAGAAACATGGATGTGTCGTCAAGAAGACTATTTCTAAGGTAAGCGTATCTACCTTTCACCACGGCTCACCTTACCAACAGAGCGGATCCGGTGAACTTAAGAGCAGGGACTAGCTGGCCATCATCTCAGTAGGATGGGAGGAAAGCCAGCTGGCTTCGTATAAACTTTAAACCCAGACTTAAAAAGAATTCCCAAGGTGGGCTTTCTTGACTCCACATAAACAGTGACTTTATTCGACTCTTAGCCAGTGTGATTTCAATGCAAATCTACCTTTGGATTTCAAAAAAAGGGCAAGTCGAGCAAAGACTACTTTGTGTAGCACCGGTGGTGTATTTTGTTTCCCAAAGAAGTGGCCAAAATTTTGTGAGGCTAATTCAGTGAATATTTTTAAATTCTTGTATGAGAGGCAAAAATAACTTAGCAGATCATGACTGGGCAGTTTCAAGAGTGTCATCTACAGGGGCTTAGTAGTTACCAACTCTGCCCCGTTCTCTGAAAACTCAGCAGCCCAATATCTGGACCCGGAGGTCCATAACTCCCCACCAACCCTCCACCTTAGTAGGCGAAGGGCCCACCTGGTGACTCAAGCTGACTTGTACTTATTTCGGAGCCCTTCATTATGACCTAGACCAACCTCAGCACTATTGCCATTTGGGGTCGGATCATTCTCCGCGGAGGGTGCTGAGCTGTACGTTGTGGGATGTTGAGCAGCACCCCGGTCTCGGCCCACTAGATGCCCGTGGCTTTCTCACAGCCATGACAATCAATAATAACCGATTACCAAATGTCCTCGGGGGGGGGGGTGTGTGTAAAATCACGCCAGACTGAGAACCGTGGATGTACCAGCTCTGAAATATTGGTTCTCAAGCTACAGTGTGCAAGAAAACTTCTGGGGAGACTGTTAAAAATGCAAATCCCAAAACCCCTGCTCTTGTTCCAAGAGAATCTGATTCGTTGGTTTGAGGAGGAGCCTGGGAATCCGCATTTTGCCCCCCCATCAAAGGACTCTGATTCACTTTGAGATATACTGCACCTGTTCCTGCCCTAGGTATGCCCTCAGCCCCAGGACATAGGGAGCTACCCAGAGCTGCTGCCATTCAGTATCACTTGAGTTAAATCCCAAGGTGCATCTCATTTCTCACCTTCAGCAGAGGCTTCTCACAACTGCATTTGCCTTCTGCGGTCATCATCTCAAAGGTAAACATGAGCTGGGATTTCCTCTCGCCATCACTGTGCCCTTTCCAAGTTTCAGCCATCCTTCCTCTCCTTTAGCCCACTCCCCTACCATCCTACAAGGTCACATGTCACCCCTCTTCTGTGCTTTCCCCAACACCCAAGACAAATTGATCCCTTCCCTCCGCTAAGCTCATAAAGCAGTCATAGACACCTGGTGGTGTGCTGGTAAATGTTTAACAACCAGCTCTCAGGAAAAAAAAAAAAAAAAAAAGCCAAGATCTGTAGTAGCCTTTGCCAGTTTCCATGCTGTAAATACTCCCTCCTTTCCCACCCTGTGTTCAGGGCACTGAACACAGGGTTGGAAAGAGTGGTGCCGAATCAGGAGATGGTAAGCCCCGGCTTGAGCCAACCATGATACACCTCTCCTGGCACTTCCATGGGATACTGTCATCCTCTGCTCTCGAGTCTCTCTCTCCTGTTAGACCATGACACTCTCAAGGGCAAGAATGGCGTCCCATTCATCCTTGCAACCCCAGCCACCTGCGCCGTACCTGCTGAGCGGTAGGTGGTCAACCAACGTGTGTGGGGAGCAAATGCAAGGCAATGGGCAGCTTCCCCGAGACATGGACACCCATCTGACTGCTGCCACTGCCACAGCGAGGAAGGGAAAAGACTCTCATAGAAACTTAAGCTCTGACTGTTACCGTTTTACCATAATGTCATATCTGTTCTGTACTTACAAAAACAATAAGCACAATGCCGTCTTCCATCCTAACACTCCCACAGCTGAGCACAGACCAGAGTGAAAGACCAGAAGCCAGCCTTCTAAAACAGAACCTCAACTTCATGGACATATTTGTGAGACACCATAGTTTTTATGTTTCTATATGAAGGCATCCCACGCTTTTGCATCCACATACTTGCACATTCTATCAGCTATAGGTTCCAAAGATCTCCAGGAGGAGTATATACAGTAACCGCCGTGAAGTCTATGGAAGGGCATTTCCACCAGTAAGAAAGACAGTCATTGATGATGGTCATCTCTACCATCTTCTCGTTATGCACTAAGCCAGGAATGCTAATGGTGGCGTCATTAACAAACGCCACTTACGAGTGCCTACTGTGAGCCAAGCGTATGGCCAGGTTCTTCACAAACGTGCGCCATTTACTCTGCACCAAAATACCAAAAAGTAGACATCACCATTGTCGGGCTATGATGAACAGATGAGATCAGTGAGGCAAGGTAAATAACCCAAGATCTTCTTGTTATAAATTGCTATACCAGGAATCAAGTGTTTGGGATCAGACTAACTCTGCTTTCTGTTGTAAAATGTGCTGTCTCCAGAAGTGTCCAGGAAATGCCTAAAGAAAGAGGATGGTGTAAAAAATGAAGTCTTTTTCATTCATAAATAAACAAATATAATTTTTAAAACTTCTAATGAAATAAATGGCCCCTTGGGGGTTGTCCACTAAGTGAGCATTAGATCCACTTATGGGGAACAGTGTAAGCAAGTAAAGTGAAACAAGTAAAGACACTTGCTTCCCCAAAGGAGAAGATGTCCTCTTCCGCAGCGTGTGATTAGCAGTGTGTGCAGGGCGCCTGGGTGGCTCAGTCGGTTAGGCGTCTGCCTTCGGCTCAGGTCATGATCTCAGGGTCCTGGGATCAAGCCCCGCATCAGGCTCCCTGCTTGGCGAGGAGTCTGCTTCTCCCTCTACCTCTGCCCCCGCCCCTGCCTCAGTCTCTCTCTCTCTCTCTCTCTCTCTCTCTCTCTCCCTCCCTCTCTCTCTCACTTGCTCTCAAATAAATAAAATCTTTCAAAAAAAAACCCGTGTGTGCAAATGACGGCTGAAGGCATGTTGTAGTGTAAGGTAGCTAGGCAACAGTCCTGTGTGGTTATGTGCAGGTTTGGTTATAAACAGACCTGCACAGTAAGTGTCACATAGGTGCCTGGGCAGGTGGCCCTGGGCAGGCCCTCCTGGATGTGGCTGGGCATGGGCATGGCACCTCACAGGAGAGCTAGCAGGACCAGCACCACCTCATTCTGTGTTCCATTAGGGTCAAAGCATACAGGATTAGCATTTGTGTAAGTAAATCGTGGTTGACTATCAGTAACTTTGTATAGTTTATTGAAATATGTGTCAGGACACATCATTGAAAGTCAGTGAAAACCAAGCTGAAGTTGCCTAGTCAGCCACCTGGGAAGTGTGCTTGGTGCAAGCGCAGTCTTTGGGGTCTATGAAAAGAGTGTATTTCGTCTCCTGCAGAGGTTCCAGAAACCCAGCTGCCTTATACTTATGGCGGCAGAGGAAAATCTGAGGAATACTGTACTTGAGGTAATTAGTGAAGGTAGTTTAAGTCGACAACGACACAAGGCCCTGCTTAGAAAAAGAAAAAAAGAAAGAAAGTCCCACCTATAATTCTTACAGGAGGTCACAAAAAAGCAACAAGTTTCTACTCATTGGGCGTAGGTGCTCATTGAGCCAGTTTCTTTGAGTTGGTTGATGGAGGCAACGTGGCGTACCAGAAGCACGGGTCATAGATGCAATCTGGAGTCCATTTTTGGTGTCAATGTGGCCGGTAAACTCGCTGATGGACTTCAAGTAAACCAACTGCCATCGTTAAGCCCAAATTTTTCAGGGGACAGTTGGGCAAATTAGGGACCGAATGTTTGTGTTCCCCCAAAATGCAAATGTTGAGGTCCTAACCCCTGACGTGATGGTATTAGGAGGTGGGGTGCTATCTTTGGAAGGCGATTAGGTCATGAAGGTGGAGCCTCATGAATGGGACTAGGTCCTTGTAAAAGAGACCCCACTGAGCTGTCTCGCCCCTTCGCCTCGGGAGGGCACAGCAAGAAGACAGCTGTCTGAAGCACGAAGTGGGCTCTTAACTTTCCACCCAAAGTGCCCGCACCCTGATCTGGGACTTCCATCCTCCAGAATGTGAGAAATAAACGTCTGTTGTTCATAAGTCCCCTAGTCTGTGGTGCTTTGTGGCAGCAACCTGATGGACCAAGACAGATGAAATCATGAGTGGGAAAGCTTTTTTCTAACTATTGCTCGTATGAGCGTTTTGGATGACAGACTCTGGAAAGAAGGAAAGAAATCTGTGAATACAAAAATGGAAAAAATAGACACACCGTGAGAAATGGTTTTGGAGAACGTACCGTAAGGGCAGACTTGCAGACAGGACAGAGCTGACTAACTGGTCACCCGTCAGGGTTTTCAATACATTGAACTTGGTATTTCCTCGCTTGAAAATTAAGGAATTAAAACAAATCATGCTATTTAAAATTGTAATCATAGTTTAACTATTTAATAATTCTCTGCTTTTAGAGGTGAAATATTTTGACATTTCCTAGTTTCTGTTGACAGATTAAGTATGGCTGATCCTTCATTATCTTTCTCTTAGTAATCTGGTAAAGGTTTATGCATGAACTTGGACATGGTTTTTATACACTCCTCCCGCTGTCAAATATCCTCTACACTCCCAATTAAACCTTCTGCTTCATGTCAACCCAATAATATCCTACTTCCCCAAAGTAATTCTTCAATTTCCAAGTCATCTTCTTTTGCTACAATTTTGTGCTTAAATTTGCAAAAAGAACGTTATTATAATAGTGTATTTTTTACTTGTCTCATTAACCCCTTTCCTAGATTCTGAGGTCGGTGAGGCCTGTATCAGTCAGGGTTCTCCAGAGAAATAGAACCAGTAGGATATATAACATATACCTTGAGATTTATTTCAAGGACTTGGCTTATGTGATTGTGAGGACTGGTAAGTCTGACATCTGTAGGGCAGGCTGGCAGGAGCTCACCCTACAGTTCCGAGGCAAAATTTCTTCTTCCTCAGGGAAACCTCAGTTTTGCTCTTAACGCCTTCAACTGATTGGATGCGGCCCACCCACATTCTCAAAAGATAGTCTACTTAAAGTCAGCTGATTATAGCTGTTAACCACATCTACAAATGCCTTCACAGCAACCCCTAGATTAGAGTCTGAGTGAATAACGGGGTACCATAGCCTAGCCAATGGACTTGTTGTATATAAAAGCACACAATATATGGTCAATTAGTCCATAAATGTTTACTGAATTGTTGCAACTAACAATAACGATAATTTCAAAACCGCCATCGGCAAAAGGCGCTCTTCTCTATAAATGATGAAGTTTTGCTAGTAGATTTATTATGTGCTTCTCAACTGCAACACTGGAAGGTAGGAGCTCTAGACTTTTGAGAAAAAATGACCTCTAACTGGCGATTCTATACCAAATCATACTATTCATCAAATGTCAGGATAGAATGCAATTTTTTTTCATAGAAAGACTCAAAATTTTTGTGTCCCTTCTACTCCTTCTTTGGAATCTACTCAAAGATGTGTTTTAGCAAAAGGAGGGAATTAAACGAAGAAAGACAAGCCAACAGGACTCAGAAAACAGAGAAGCCAACATAAAGAGAAGCAAAGATGATGGATGTGGCAGTTCTAGAAAGGTCCCCATCTCAGCTGTAGCAGAAAGACGGACGACTCCTGGACAGAGGTCTCCAGGGGGAGAAATGATACTGATAGATCACATTTGAGGATGAACAGGTGCACATGGATATAAGCAAAAGGCGACACTATTATTAATTCCAGGAAAAGCAAAAGAATGCACACAAAAAAGCCCAGTCCTAAGACACTCCTTAGATTGGCAGCAATCTCTGATACAGATCTTGCGGCAGAGACTCCCGGGAGCCAATCCGGTATCCATCTTGCCCTTGTTTCTTTCCAACAGAACTTCAGTGTACTTGGTGGCAGAAACGTGCCCAGCTGAAGAACATCTCTCAGTCAACCTGGCAAGTGTGGGTGGTGATATGACACTGTATGGCCTATGGAAATTTAATAGAAGCTGCTGGGGAGGGCTCCTGGGAAAGCTCTGAAAGGAGACACACAGTTTGCCCTTCAGCCATCCCAACTTCCCTACCAGGAGTATGGATGCAGTATCCGAGGGCCTGGGGCCGCTGTGTCACCACAAGAGGGATGGAACCCGTGGTAAAGCTGGCAAACAGTTAAGACAGAAGGACCCTGGATTCCCCGGGGACATCTTAGAGTCTCCGAATGAACCCTGAACTTCATGTTCTGTGAGAAAGATAAATTGCTACTTTGTGTGAGCCAGTGTTTTGGAGTTTGTGTTCGTAGGTGAACACAGTTCCCAACTGACACAATTTTATGGGGAGGATGTGGGGTGGGCTGAGGAGGGTGGTGCAAGAGAGGTCACTTCTTCCTGACCCTGTGCAGGATGTGAAAGATAAGGTCTAAAATTCATAAGCCAAGAAAGAGCAATAAAAGCATATTATGGGAACTATGAAAGGACATATCAGAGGAAATATTTACAAGTCGAAAATGATTGCTCCTAGAATGGAGGAGGACGGCTGTTTTTATTACAAGTCTTTAGTATATTTGTACTTTGAAGCTATATTACTTTGATAAAAATTAAAAATAAACAAAAAAGATACACGCTGGTGATTAAATCAATTTCTTGTCCTTAAACTCACTTCCTGTATTAGCAGTATGTTATGATTATCTGGCTCATAGTTAACCAAAGAGTCGGGGTAGAGCATTTGAGAAGTTACATGCCTGATGGCCCATGTTGAACCCCAAGGGCAATGTCACCACGTCACACACGTGATCCGATTGGCATTTCCTCTTTCCCCCACCACAGATTTAATTTGTTCAGAGTTTATGACTGATTTGCCATGTGTAGCGGCAAATGCATATATTAGACAGCCCGGATCCAAACTGTTTCAGACTAACATTCTTTTGGATCTCCAGGAATCAAAATCCTACAACCCGGATGTCTTAATAATTCATTAGACTAATTACAAAAAAAAACATTTTCTTTTTCTTCCTAATTGGCATCATTCTTGATTTAAATGCGTTTTTTAAAATTGGGTTTAAGTATGGCTAGGCATAACTGGTTATGTTTCTTTATAGTATTACCACTTTACTTCTTACCCTGACTCTTTCCTCTCTCTTGTTTTTCTTATATAAGAAAAGAGTTAAGTCTCTCAAACCTTTAATATTTTCATGCTCAACGCTGATTTTTAAATTAGCCTTAGAGATTAAAAGACATTTACTTTTGTGAACCAGATCTCGGTTTTTATATGTTAGAAACAAGCAAATCAGGCTGGTTCACTGATAATCACATGGACAGAAGGTGAATAGAAATTTTAATCAAAAGAAGCTTTGAACAGGATTTGCGCTCCTTGCTTGTAAAAAGACAATGCGTTATCCTTTAGATTGACACCTCTCAGATGCGGAGAAAGACTGCTGAAATGGCTGTATTTTTTTCCCCTGATTGGCACGACTCAATAAGTGGTTCCCAGCAGAGGAAAAACTCACGATGAGCCAGAATCATGGCTTACATGCCTCTTTCCTTTGCTAGACACAGATCGGGCTGTTTTTTTGTTTTGGGGGGGTTTTTTACTCTCTTTTCATAGCCAAGAAAAGAATAGTTGCCCTTATTTCCTCATAACTAGATGGCTCCTCGTGAGTTTTTCCTCTGCTGGGAACCACTTAGGAAAATTCACACATACTGAGATAGGCTTTCCTATACTATTCCCCTGATAACAAGATGCAAGGTTAACACACGGAGTCGCGGCAAGAGAAAAAAACGCAAACGCTGAGTAGCAGTGCCTTGCCTTTCTCCATATTTACTAAAGAGCTCTTTGAAATGTCTGAGGAACTGCATTCAAATGAAGCCTCATTTTATTTCTCCTTCGATGTAATAATTTCCAAAAGGAAGGGCTTACATTGCCTGTCTATTTTGTAAATGGTGCCACCATTTAAAATAATTTTAACGTGAGTGATTTAAACATCATACAACGAACAAGATGACCGCACCCTTACGTGCGGCTTTACGTGCGTCGTACCCAAACGCCCTACTGATATTTCCCCTAAACGGTCTCTGTGTGGGGGAAACATAATTTCGTTATGGTCATCATCTTTAGAAACCAACCCCTCCGCTGTACTTTTCTCCAACTGGGCAAATTAATCTCACGCAATTAAAGGAATTCAAAACCAGCTGATAACACTCTGCTCTAAGAGGTCTAAGTGAGTTAAACCTTAAAGAAGTGGACCCCTGCACTAGAGAGGTGTGCTATTTATTGAGTATTTGTGCTGCGTGGAACGAGAGGAGATGAGAGGAATCGCGGATCTCTCGAGGACCCGTTATGCATCAGGCCCTCTTGAAGACGAGCGAGTTTCTGGTGTGTATATGAGAATGTGTAATCACACGCCATATTCTGGTGTGTATATGAGAAACCGGAACCCAGCTCTCTGACTCCAAAACTCGTGCTCTTTCCGGCACATGGTGCTGCCACCCTGGTCCCAGACGCAGCTCTCCTTTGGAAAGAGGCATCAAAACCCAGCACGCCCGTGCGTGACCACGCGCCGCAAGGCTCCTTCACCCTCTGTGCCGCATACAGGGGTGTTTGGGATTCACCACTTGCTTTGATTTGGTTCTGAAATCGCCATCCTCAATTCACCTCCCAAAGTATCTCACACTGCACCTTCAAGGTAAATCAAGAGTTCACCATCATCTTTGAAAACCTACTTGAAGCACTCTAGTGATTATTATTTACCTTCAATGGCTCTCCAAATCTGGGCTGTGTTCATTCAATCATTTCTAGACAGGAGCAAAAAACCCACGTGTATGCTTATTAATGGGGTATTCCTCACGGGAAAAGATGTCGCTGTTGCAGGGCAGGATGTGAATTTTAGGGCTCTTTCTCTAGTACTGTAAATGAGGTTGTCCTTCTTCATTCAGAATTTCTCCAAGGCTTTCCCATTGGAATATGTTTCTGTGGTTCATTTCCACAGTTAGGAAAGCATGCAGCCTGTGGAGGGCTTGTTCAAAACTGACTGGGGGCGGGGGGCGCCTGGGTGGCTCAGATGGTTAAGCGTCTGCCTTCGGCTCAGGTCATGATCCCAGGGTCCTGGGATCAAGCCCCGCATCAGGCTCCCTGCTCAGCAGGGTGCCTGCTTCTCCTCCTGCACATATTCTCTCTCTCTCTCTCTCTCTCTCTGTATCTCTGTGTCTCAAATGAAGAAATAAAAAAAAAAAAAACTGAGGCATCGGCGATTTAGCCGTTGAATTCATTAGCAACATATAGATATCTGTAGATCCCTATGAGTTGATCTTCATCACTCCCGGGGCATCCAAAGATCTCAAGTGTAAAGACAAGGACCTCTACAAGGAAAAGAGGCTGAGGACCCTCATGCCTTCACCTCGCGCTAACAGAGATGCAACGGCATACTCTCCTTATGCCCGAACGGTCAGTCATCCCTTCAGCAAGTTTTTAGTGAGCGCTTACTACGTGCCCAGCATTGTTTTAGATGCTGGAGTGGCAGGCAGACAGGTCCAAACAGACTGGGGGCTGCCCTCGTCAGCATACCTTCTAGTGGAGGGACAGAGACAGACAAAGCCACAAATAAGAACCAAGTAGGTCTGATGGTGATAGAGGTTCTGGCCAGGGGGTAGGGACTACTGGGGTAGGGAAGTTGGCATTTTATAGGGTGACATCGCAGCAGAGTTCTAAGGAAGTGAGAAAGCAAGACGTTGGGCTCTGGTGGTGGAGTTATCCAGGCAGAGGGAACAGTAATTGTAGACGCTCTAGGGCCGGGGCACACTCAATGCAAGGAGCCTGTGACGGATAGAGCAGAGTGAGCAAGGGGGACAGAGGTAGGAGTTGGGCCTCAGGAACGTGAACACGTGTGTGCGTGTGTGTGTTGGGGGGGCAGCTTTTGCAGGTCACGTAGGGTCTAGTAGATCACTGGAAGAGTTTTGGGTTTTCTTCAGAGGAGGGCAGGGGAGACTCTGAGGCTTTGGCACCAAGGAGGGACAACAGCCAATCGACTTTCGAGAGTTCGGTGTGACTGCTGGGCCGTACTGGGTAGAAGGGAGGTCGCTGAGGATGCTTTTCTGGTCAGCCAAGTCAACCAGGTCGGAGATGGTGGTGGGCTGGGGCAGGCATGCCAGTGGACACAGGGAGGCTTGGGTAGGCGCTGGATGTATTGGGACGGCCGAGCCGATGGGATTTGCTGACAGAGTGGAGGTGTTAAAGACAGGGCACTAGGATGACTTCCAAGTTCTCTTCTGGAACACAGCTGAAAAAATGGAGTCACCGTTGACTGACATGGGGACAACTGTGGGGGAAGCTGTTTGGAGGAGGGGCCCTTTCCCTGCTTCACTCTCCTGTGAGGGGCGGGGGGGGGGGCGGTGTCTGGAGGCATTGTAAAATCGTCCAGATGAAAAGAAGGTCCAGGGATATGTGAACCAAGCCAAAAAGTTTACACATGGAAAAAAACACTGCCCGTAAATACTTGATTTATTATTCCCAATCAAGGCAGTGCAGCAATGTGGCTAAGAGCGCCGATTCCAGAAACAGCCTCAGTCCAAATAGCAACTTTGTCACTTAATAACTGTTTGAATATGGCCCATCTGCTTATTCTCCCTCAACGTTAGTGTGATTTGAATAAAGCAATTTGGGGCGCCTGGGTGGCTCAGATGGTTAAGCGTCTGCCTCCGGCTCAGGTCATGATCCCAGGGCTCTGGGATCGAGTCCCGCATCGGGCTCCCTGCTCCTTGGGAGCCTGCTTCTCCCTCTGCCTCTCTCAATCTCTCTCTGTCTCTCGTGAATAAATAAATAAAATCTTTTAAAAAAGATGAATAAAGCGATTTGTTTAAAAATAATATTATTTAACATTTACAGAGTGCCTACTAAATGCCAGACACTTGTGAGCACGTTAAATTCTCCTTTACCCCCAGGAGAACGGGTACTAATGGTATCCCCATTTGCCAGGAGTGAAAAGTGAGGCACAGAGAGGCAAAGTGGCTTGCTGAGGTCATAAAGCTAGGAGGCTGCAGATCCTGGTTTACACATTCAGGCTGACTGGCCCCTCAAAACATGCTCTTAACCACAGAACCATGAGAACACAGCACAGAGTAAACACCCAAAAACTGTAGCTTGTGTTATGATGAGGTAACAACTAAAACAAGAAAATGCCCGGTGGTCACTCACACGTTTGTCAAACTCTACTTGTATTCATCACGTGACTCAGTTTCGCTCTGTGCCTCACTTTCTCCAGCACTGTTTTGGGTACACACCCCGTGTTCTCCCTTCAGGGGAATGCACAGATACCGCGCAACCTTTGCTGAGAAAATCAGAACAAGGCATTCATCCTTCGACACCCAGGGGCGCCTGGCTGGCTCAGTCGGAGGAGCACGCGACTCCTGATCTCGGGGTTGTGAGTTCGAGCCCTGCATTGGGCGTGGAGCCTACTTAAAATAAGAAAAACAAAACAAAAAAACACCCAAGGCATAGGAGTCCTTAAGAGTCAGAAAACCCACCGTAAGTATGCAAATGTTGGTTTCTCACTGTCATTAGTGACATTTAAGACTGTAACTGATTTACGTGTGTTCCAGATACGGAACAGGCACCAAATGCTCAGACAGACTGGCCAGCAGCTCCAGGGTAGGTAGTGAGATTCCGTTGCTCTCCCTTTGCCCTCCACGTGAATCATGAAAGTCTCGCCTCGGCCCCAAAGAGCTTGCCAATGGGACTGTCCCGAGCCTCTGCGCCTTATTTCTTCCAATGACAGTCACATCCTCTGGCCTAATGAGTTTCTAAAACTAGTTTTCATTTTATTTAGGGCAAGTTTCCAGATGTGTTTTTAAAATTAATCAGCACGAGTCATAAAAGATAACACGACCCCTGAAGCTTCTGGCAAATACACTCCATAACCAAACATGCTATTGTAACACCCCTGTATCTAGAAAAGTTTAAATGGACTATGCCACACCTATTGCCTCTTGCTGTGTATCTCAGACAAGTCACTTACTCTCTGAGCTTCAGTGTCCCTATTTGCACAATGAAAGCATCATCTGACTTGTCTGCCCTTTGAAATCATCTGGAAGAGATGTAAAAGATACCAGTGAGAGGGTCCCACTCCCAGAGACTCTGATTTAATTGATCTGGGCTGGGCCTGGGTGGGGAGATTTTTTTAAAGCTCCCCTAGGGAATTAGAATGAGCAGCCCAAGGTGGAGAACCTTAGGTTGGTCTAGATCAGCGGTTCTCCCAAATGCTAACATGTGTCACAATCCCCTGGAAGGCTTGTTAAAACACAAATGCCCCACCCCAGAGTCTCTGATTCAGCAGGTCTGGAGGGCCGCCTGGAAATTTGCATTTCTGACAAGTTCCCAGGTGGGGCTGAGCCCCCGGTTTGGGAACCTCTTCTCTGTATCAGGGGTCCGCAAACTCTGGCCCTCAGGCCAAATCCTGCCCATCACCTGTTCTTGTATGGTCAGCGGAGAACGGTTCTTAATGTTTTCAAATGGTTGAAAAAATAATTCTATTTCAAGTCATGGGAAAAGTATATGAAATGCAAATTCCAGGGTCCATAAATAAAGTTTTATTGGAAGGCAGTCACACCTATTCATTAAACCGAGCCAGGGCCTGGTGTGACTGCATGCTTGCCGATGAAGCCAGCCCTGACTGACAGTGGCTCATACTCGAGCTTGAGGTGTTTGCCTCCCGAAGCAGATCAGAATATGCCCCCCCGTCCACAAAATATGCCACTTTGGCATCGGTTTTATTTTGAGCTAAAGGTGACTGAGGACTGGGGCGCCTGGCTGCCTCGGGCGGCAGAGCAAGCAGCTCTTGATCTCGGGGTTGTGAGTTTGAGCCCCACGTTGGGTGTAGAGATGACTTAAAAATAAAATCTTAAAAAAAAAAAAATAAGGCAGCTGAGAACCAACAGATGCAGAAAGAGTTCTCTGCCCTCTTATCTGCCTAAAATCAGGGCATCAATTTCCCTTTGGGGAAGGTGCTCCCCCCTACAGGGGAGAGAAGAGTGATTCTTCCCATCAAAGAGGGGGTGTCAACACCAAGATGAATTTGCATAAACAGACCATACTAACATAGCCCTTTCCTGCCCACAGTTCCTTCGTAGATCTTGTCATTTCCCCACATTTTATCGTTCCTTGAAGCCCAAACCCTCTTTTCTTTGTGAAAAGGGCATATAAGCCCTCGAGTCTCACTGCTTCTTTGAGTCTTGCCCCTTTTCTCTGAACTCTTGTGCACATACATATTAAAAACTTGTGGACCTTTTATCCTGTTAATCTGACTATTGTTAGTTTAATTCACAGGCCCCGCTGAGGAAACCCAAGAGAGTAGAGGAAAAGTTTTCCCTTCCTGACACTCCTGAGCCCAGAGATGGGAGAAGTAGAGATGGGCAGTGCGGTCAGCTCTCAAGTCCTCCTTTACTTTATCTCAGTTTGTCAACAGATACCATCAGAAGCCCAACTCCTGGTAATTGCCTGCAGCCTGCCCTAGAACATGACCTCACGAAAGGCCACTCCATCAGAGAGAGCCTCTTGGACAGGATGGTATTGGTCACCTCACAATAGAAACACCATGGGCTTTCACACGGCCCCGTATCCTTTCTGGTAGCAAAGATGCATGAAATGACCACCAAAGATCCCTGTGCTGCAAAAACCTCCGGACATAGCCACTGTGTAGGCTAACTGAAGGGTCTGTCTGAGAAAATGGCGGGCATGCCACGGGCAGGATGAAGAGGAGGGCTGCGCCTCATTCTTAAATCTCTGAAACCCCGAAAGTTACTTCATGGTATTTTCTTTGGAATAGTTATTTCATCGTATTTTAATGAAAGCCTGATACACAAGAATTCTTTGGTGATAAAGAAGGCACGAGAACACATTCTGCTGGAAATAAGCACATAAGTTGTACAACTTTCTTAAAAGCCCCTTCTCCTCCTGAATCAGGCCCCTAATTAAATTTAAAGCCCAGTAATATCATCCACGGTTAACTAACAGGGTTTTATTTCTCCCTGTTTCTTTGAAACGATGTGTATCCTTTCAGGTAACTAACTATTCCCTTGACAAAAAGGTTGCCATGGATACATTTTTTTTTTTTAATTGAATGTTGGTATTTTAAAGCCTGTGCAATTTAGTGAGGTGTACCTGGCCTGAGGGTTATACTAATTTAAGTGCCTGTCTTTAATGCTAACAATTTTATCTTAATACAGTTGCTCTGTGCGTTTGGCATGTGGTGCTCAGGAGCGGTTGGAAATGGCGTGGGAGTTCCTTAAGGAACAGCCAGGAAGACAAATATCGCCCAGCCCACCTAACTGCAGTTGAATCAGTGGATGCTTCATTCGCCTGGAATTTGTCTGTTCTCGGCATGTTTAATAATGAGTCATGCGATGCGTCTGCAAGGCTCCCAGGGCCCAGGGCCACGTGACGATTTTCTGGGCCTAAGTCCCTCGTCTTTGTTCAGACAGGCTGCTAATGCATCTCACAAAGCTGACCTAATGCTACTTCAGTGGGTCTATTTTTCTTCTATGGCTCAGCTTGTGCGTGATATTTAGGAAGTTGATTGTCAGGCATGCAAATCGAGAGAAAAATACGCCATATTAAATCATGATGGTTTAATAAGGTATTACTCATGGGCAAATGACTTCTGGTTCTCGCCTGAGGACAGGCAAGTTGAAAAGGGGAACCTGCTTTTCAGAAGGAATGTAGCATTTTCACTGGCATTCCACCTTCTTCAAAGCATTTGGTGAAATACACTCCAGAATACATATCCTGGCTGCTATTATGCTACCTGAAAATACAAGCCACCCTGTATCTTTCTTTAGCCATGAGTTTAGTCGGTAAGGATCACCACCTTTATGATTACACTTAGGTGAAATATCATTCCAAACGTCATTCCAAAAACATTTCACATGCTTCTAATGAGATTGTTCCACTCTATGACGACAATGGCACCAAACATTTAGGAATGGTTCATGGTATCTCAAGAATTTCTTTTCAGAGCAAAAGAAATCTTCAGATGTTCATCCTGGACAACAGCTAGAAATTAACAAAATACATATCCATTTTCCTTCAAGTTCAATTGATTTTTTTCCTGTAATCTATAGAAAATGAAGCACATTTAAGAAGACATATATTTAAATTATACCTTTTTCAACCAGACATGGAATTTTGCAAAAAAAAAAAAAAAAAAAAAAATTTAAAGCCTGGAATTAAACAACTGCCACGTTGAAATACATTGATGACTTTGCCGCGAAACTCTTAATTTGGTATTTTTCCATGGCTTTAAAACTTTACATCTTTACATAGTAACTTATTCTCATGGAAGTACACTAATTAGGATGACATATGTAACAATAACATAAAACCAGTTGTTTTCTATGGGTTGATCGTAGTCTGCCACAATCATGCCTTTGCTCAAAAAGACTGAAAACAATTTCACATGAAGAAACTAGTTTCATTCTTCAATCAACAATTTCAATCAGTGCTTAATTGTCTAAGATTAAATGCAAAATGTATTACAGGCACCAAACTCGTTTTTAATCCTTCTTGCTTAACTACAGACACTCCTTCATTTAATTTTTGGTTTGTTTTGTTAGAGAAAGACTTAAATAAAGGAGAAGGACGAAGATTTAAAAAAAAAAAAAACAGAGAGAACAGCATGGAAGCAACTATAAAATGCTGGTAAAATGTGGAAGAATAGAAACCATATGGAAGTAAGTATTGTGGAATAAAGGTTTTCCAAAAAATCTTCAGGAATCTTCTTTGAAAATACAGTAACAGAGAAAAAACCCGAAAAATTAGCAAACATCAGTAGGAAAGTCTTGGCCAATTCTCTTTTACTTAAAAGAAATCGAACAAGATTAAGAGTTTAAAAATAGAGAGGAGGGCACAACAGTAATGGGTAGTTTTGTCTTCCTTCAGTGCCTCCTCTTTGCTATGATTAATCATTTACTCCGACTGCAGACCACCGGGGAACTGCATTGAGCTCGGACAATTCAAAGCAATGGAAGCCAAATCAGTCCTTACAGGTTCCCCCATTGGGGTTTGGACCCAGAGTGAAAGCAAGATAATGGTCTCAGAGCAGCCTCTGGTGGCTGAATGTCAAAAGCTCAAGAAGTCAGAGGCCACCTTACTGGTGTTCTTAAGATTTTATGCAAATGAAAGTTACAATTTAAACAACTTCAAGCCAGTAGCCCAGAACTGACTTGGTGGGAACTGAAATGAATTCATTAGTCCCAAAGACTATCTCAGATAATGTGGAGTTTTGATGCTGACAAATTGGGCGATTCAGACAACAGGTACAGTTTTCCTTATGCTTGGACACAAAACAGTGTTAAATACAGAATCATCTCCAACTTTCCCGAGTCCCTCCAATAAATGATGGGCCGGTGGTGACTGACACCTGAAATTAATTTTAATTTTTAAGCAATGGATATATTTAAGCAATCTAAATATTTTCAGTTCTTAAAAAGCTCTGTGTAGAGTGTGGGGTGTGTGTGTGTGTGTGTGTGTGTGTGTGTGTGTGTACATGTGCGCACGCGCGAATGCGTGCACGCCGAGCTCTGTCCATTAGAAGAATTTGGGTGCGTGTTCTTGTCACAGCTTTCCCAGCTGGAAAACATCTGTTTAGGACAGAGGCCCGTAAATTCCACCTGGTAGGCTCTCCATTGAGCCATCTCATCTGGGATGTTTCTAAGGGCCCCTTTTGAAAAGTTGGAATCTCATAATGTCACCTGTGTCAAGCGTCATGTCCAAAAGAGCACTGCCATCTGCAGCATTGTGTTTCTGAACACATCACGTTTACACAGCAGGTTAGAATCTTTTGTTCAAAAAGAGATATTCTAGGGGTGCTGGGCTAGCTCTGTGGGTAGAGCATTTGACTCTTGATCTCGGGGTCATGAGTTCAAGCCCCACGTTGGACGCAGAGCTGACTTTAAAAAAAATGTGCAAGGAATTAATAGTAACATACCAACGTTAACTTCTTAGTCCCCCAAAATTTACCGTGGTAATGTAAGACATTAACATTAGGGAAAGCAGAGTGGAGGGTATGTGGGAATGCTCTGTACTATCTTTGCAACTTTTTTGTAAATCTAAAAATGTTCTGAAATCAAAATTTTATTGTTTTTAAAAAGTACGAAGAATAATGAGTAAATACACCGAGGGAAGTGGGAAAGGATGGATAAAGTTCTCTTGCAGAAAGGATTGCTAACATGCGATCATTTATTGTTGTTTGTTATGCACCAGGCACTTAACTATGTACCTCACCAACATCAACTCATTACAATGGTGCCCCTTAAAGCGCATTGGTAAAGGAATACCGTTGCTTACTCTGAGTAACAAAAGAACCAACCCTTGAGGGAAAAAAATGTGGTGCTTAAATTTCAATAGGAGAACCTTCCTTTATTCTTCCGCGCTCGGCTCAATGTTTTCACCTTCCCTCGAGTCTTAGGCCCACCCCAAACCTGATCTTTATTCCTTCCCTCCATGACGTTTCTTTGTCATTACTCCTATGTTTGAGTATCCAAACGGTTGTACGTTCATTTATTCTGATACTCAAATATTTGAATTTAGAAGTCGATAAATTCCAATACTCAACTATTTAAATTTCGAGATCTCTAGCACATCCTAGTATTTTCCATAGGAGAAAGCAAGGGGTGGTCGTGGGGCCGGGGGCAGCACAAGAGCCCGAGTTTGCGCCAATCTCCGTCTGGCCAGGAGGTCCCGTTGTGAATTCTCCGGACTTGATGAGTGCCTTTTCAGTATTCGTCAAGTAACCTAATTAGTAGCTCAGCTATTCTTAGCTCCAGAACAGGGTCCAAAGTTCCCATGACAGTCACAAAGCACAATTTGCAAGCGTGACACAAAAACGTTACTCCCTTCCAAACTCAGGAAGTGTAAGGCGCACAGATGACGAGTGGCAGTAGTAGATCTCCAAAGCCCAGGTTCCTTTTAAGCCTCTCTTGCTGTCCTAATTCCAAGGAGACTCACTGTCTGCATCACTCATTTAATTATTGATCCTGTTCTATCTTGCATTCGCTTCTCTGTTCTTATTACCCTTACTGAAGCCGGACCTCTCTTTTGAACTTCCCAAATGTGGGTACAACTGCATGACACCCTGCTCTCATGCTTTGGGATGGCAGCAAGTGTGAAGGTGAGACAGTACCATGCGACCCAAAGCCCCAGGGAACCGGAGTCGGGAGAGCAGCTTCTCGGGGCCACCAGCAAGCTTCGTTCCCTGGGGCAATCTGGTTAACTTCTCGGGGTCTCAAAATGCTCAGGGAGGCAGTGAGGGGGGTGGGCTTCACTCAGGTAAACTTCTAGAGTTTACTGAGCACCATGCTGGACGCCTCTTAGGCACCAACCACGTCAAGTCCTCACGTTGCTACCTCTTCCTCCCACTGCCGCCACGGTGACCGTTTCTGCATGGGTTTCAACCAGTTTCCCTTGGGTGCGACTGACCGCGCGTCTTGTTGCCTCGGCACATACCAAGGAACTCTCGATGACCTGCTTTGGGGCTTTTCCGACAGGACATGGGACTCCTATATCTCAGCTCTCCTGGAGGCACAGCCCAGAAGCTCAGGGGTTGACTCTCACGGGCTCACCCAAGACCGATGGGGTACAGGAGCCTTTTGTCCCAAAGGTAAGTTCTGAGACGCATTTGGCAAGCTCCTCTGGGCACTCCCTGGGATGAACCTTCGTTGCCCGTGGGAGAAGCCAACTTGACTTTGGCCTTTGGGCCGCCTTTCCCACTGTCTCTGCCCCTCCCCAGTCCCGCACTGCTGCTCCCTGAGATGCCTTCCCATACAGACTTCCTGCAAGGAGGCTGTCTTCAGGATCCACTCTGAGGGGATCCAGGCTAAGAGAAGCGCCTACTCTACATCAGACGTTGACATCCTTTCCCGCTCTAAATTTTGATGGTTCTGCAATTGCTTGCTGGCAGAGTTCAGTTCTGCCCAGTGGTCCTTGTAATAAGAACAGGCTGGAAAGAGGCTGAGTGGCCAGGATAGCTGAAAATTACTTCCAGCTTTTTGCCTGACTTCAAGAGGCCACTGGGCATGCGGTTCTGGTACAGTCCCAGGGTATATTTGGCTCTATCACATGGTGACCTGATATACGTGGAAGAGAACTATAACAGAGAGTCATTTAAACAGAAATAGGCTAATGAGAAAGACCCAGAAACTGCTCTTTCTTTCCACTCCTCGATGTTAAGGGAAGGACATTTTCAACTGAATTTCTGTTCAAAACAGGAGACGTTTTAAAAGGTCAGGAGAAAATTTCTGAAAAACACATTTTTGCATGTCACCCAAAATGAGAGAAGTGTGTCATCTCTCCCTTTCGAACAGAACCAAAGGACATTAACAATCGTTGGGGGTGGGTATTCTTTGTCAATTAAGTTTGGGAAATATGCTAAGCACTCTCTTTTTTATGAAGGGTCAATTTTCTCTGAGCCTTCAAAATATTAACATAGATTGTGATTCTGTGAGAGGGAGACTCCAAAAACAGCATTCCCTGAATTTATTTTTCCCCAGAGTCGTTTTCCACAGGCCTTTTGCAGAACAAGAACGTGTGGAATAGGCTGAGAGGAATGAAAAGGCGGCTACCTTTCTCGTACAATTTGAACAACGTCTTAACTGGAGGAAGTAATAGGTAACTACTCGAGGCTGCTTCTCACATTGTGATCCTGGCAGATTACTGTTGCATAAGGTATACAGATGACCTAACCTTCGCCTGGTGATTTCGGGTTGGCATGACATTGCCCCATCTCACCCCCACACTTACTCCTTATTTTTTTTTTTAAGATCTTTTTTAAAGTAATCTCTACACCCAGCATGGGGCTCAAACCTACAACCCCAAGATCGAGTTGCCAGCTCTACCGACTGAACCAGCCAGGCACCCCAGGATCCTTTACTCTTTAGCACGGGAAACGACCTCAGCCTGGCCTGTGTTTAAACGACAGGGGAGGCAGGGCACCAGGGAAGCTCAGTCAGTTAAGCGTCGGACTCTTGATTTTGGCTCAGGTCATGATTTCAGGGTTGTGACATGGAGCCCCGAGTCTGGCTCTGTGCTGGGCGTGGAGCCTGCTTGTTTCTCTCTCTGCTCCTCCCCCCTTCCTCTGCGCGTAAACACACGCACATGCACACGCACACGCACACGCGCGTGCGCACACACACACAGACACACACGCACACACACGAGGCAGAGCCAGAAGCAAAGGTCTAGGTCTTCCAGTTCTGACCTGGGATTTTTCCCACCACTTCATTTATATTTTGCTGTTTTTATTAGTTTGCATAGCTGACCATTCTAGAAAAGAAGAATCACTTGGTGTTTTTACTTGCTATTTTGGCCTTTTCCCAGTACTACTCCCACGAAATGAAATAAGGTTGGAAAGGGTCAAAATCATCTCCAGAAAACTGTAAAGAGTGCTGTGTGTCTTTTAATTGTAACATCAAGTGGAGAATTAGACTCTAGAAGGGTTGGTGTAAAAAAGTGCTAAAAACTTTTACAAAACTCCCCAAACCTGAAAGGCAACAAATGGTAACTTGGAAATGGAAGAATAAAAGGCATATACTCACGGTCCCCAAAACAAAGAGGCTATAATTTGGGGTAGTTATGAGCTTAAGGATGCATCTGATTCCATGTGTCCAAAGCATGCAGCGAGCCTGCTCAGAACAATTCCATCCCTTTGTGTGGGTAACCATGGAAAACACAGTCATTGCCATTCCAGTGCGAGCCCGGGTGAAATCATCGAGCATCCGGATGGTCTGATATGCCCATAAAAGAAAAGCGGAACTACCACAAATCGCTCAGCCCATTTTTCATTCCTCATTTTAGGGATTTCCTCCAGTTGTCAAAATTGAATTTTTCCTTTCATCTTGTACCCATCACTGTGTGCCTATCATCTTTATGAAAAAGTATTGAACAAAATTCCTCACTAATCTCCAGCCACGGGCTCTAACGCCCTAGTCCTGGTTTTTTGTTTTGTTTTGTTTTAACTTCACCTCCGGCAGAAGATTATGAGATTCCACTGCCATAAACTCAGTTTTTAAAGATTTCATACATGTACACATGAGCAGCAACAATAAGAAAGATTTCTCCGAGGCTTTCCCTCTGTCTGTATATTTTAGCATATGTTTTTGTAGCAATGCTATTCTAACAGTACCTCGGGGACCTTGCAACTCTGGGCAAGCCTCTGCTTCGGCTTCTTCACCTACCTGTAGGTTACAGTACGACTTAAATGCGATCAATCATTAAACTCTGTACAAATGTGAAGTCTGCTATTCTTGTACCTGGGACCCCATGCCAGACACTGGAGAGTCAAAGCTCGAGAAGATGCTCTTTTCCCTTGAAAAGTGAGTTCATAATTTATCGGGTGAAAACCCAAACCCAAAGAAGCAAGCACAGCGTATCGTCATATTGTGATCGATGGACTCTTGGCTATTACACAACAGTATGAAGAGATCTAGACCAAACCGGCCATCAGAAGATTCACTTTTGGTCCTACCTCTACCCTTATTTCGCTGTTTGAGGCTCGGTTTATCCATATGTAAAGTAAGGGTTGAATTAAATAATTTCCAAAGTCCTTTGATTTAAACTCTTGCTCTAGTGTTTCTCGTTTTATGGCTCATTTCTAACACTTATTAAGAGGTGAGGCTGTTGGGGCGCCTGGGTGGCTCAGTCGTTAAGCGTCTGCCTTCAGCTCAGGTCATGATCCCAGGGTCCTGGGATCCAGCCCCGCATCGGGCTCCCTGCTCCACGGGAAGCCTGCTTCTCCCTCTCCCGCTCCCCCTGCTTGTGTTCCCTCTCTCGCTGTGTCTCTCTCTCTGTCAAATAAGTACATAAAATCTTAAAAAAAAAAAAAAAAAAAAAAAGGTGAGACTGTTTCTGACAGACACTCTTGGTTGACTGCTCTGGTAGCCACTGCCCCTTCATCTTTGCTAACAGCACCCTCCTCCAAGCTTTATCAGGCCAGGGAGCTGTGCTCTCCTCAACCCCAAGGGGTGAACTGGGATTGTCAAAGCCAATCAGGGTCATTCCATGACCTTTGTCAGGGGTTGGCTTAGCCATGGGCATGCAAATCGCTTTTGACCAATGAGATAGTGAGGGAAGGCTGCTAGAAGGGTTCTTTTTGCTAGAAGGGTTCTTAAGAAAAAGGTTTTAATACCTGATTAGAAGGGAAAAAAACGGGGGGGTATGTGAATAAGAACTCCACTTCCTGCCTTTGGGTAGGGGGTGCGGAGTGAGGAGGTGATGCCTGGAGCTCGGGCAACCATCTGCCAGCCACTCGGTCGGGAGGGCAGAGTGAGGACCTGAACACACACCAGGATTGCTGATGACGCTGTTAGGCCAAGGAATTAATCAAGGCTGGAACTAACTGTGTTTTAATTTGTGTGTGTGAAATTAAAAAAAAGGCGGGGGGGGAATCTGTGTTGGTCAAGCCACCAAAAGTAGCCAGTTAAAACATGCAATCCACAAATTTGAATTATGGTACTTTGAAACGTTTACCAACTCATCCACAAGCCAAATTTAATATTGTGACACAGCGAATTCATTTCAGACCAAGAGGATCAGATGAGTGATTCAGGGAGACAAAAGCCCCTTAACAGATCTGACCTTCAATGTTCTCATCTGCAAAACAGAATCCAAAGTATATCTGTCTACCTCACTGAGATGGTAAGTGCCTAGTAAACACACACTAATTATTGCTGACTGTTTTATTAGATATGAGAAGGCTGGTAGGGCAGACACAATGCCATAGGGCCACCAAATCCTGTTACATTTTTTCTTCCTGCTCACACAGGAAGACCATTATTTCCCAGTTTCCCATGTGAATAGGTTTCGGTCATGTGACTGAGTTCTGGGCTGTGGGAAAAGTGATGCAATCCCCTGGTGGCCTGGCTCTAATAGCCCACGTGATCTTCCTGCCGGCTCTCAGTGTCATATTACTGTTACATTTCCAGGCTCAGGACCAAGTCTTCATATTGGCCACTAGATGGACACTGAGTAGTTTTATTTTATTCAAATATTTAATATGTTTACTTAAATTTACAACGATCACCTTTCACTCACGTTTCCTGCTTTCCATTTAAAAATGAAGGGGAAGGGGCGCCTGGGTGGCTCAGTCGTTAAGCGTCTGCCTTCGGCTCAGGTCATGATCCCAGGGTCCTGGGATCGAGCCCTGCATCGGGCTCCCTGCTCGGCAGGGAAGCCTGCTTCTCCCTCTCCCGCTCCCCCTGCTTGTGTTCCCTCTCTCGCTGTCTCTCTCTCTCTCAAAAAATAAATAAAGACAAAAGGAAGGGGAAATTAATAATCAAGAAAGCTAGCTCAAAAGCTATATTAAAATAAATAAATATTAAAATATCTACTTTAAAATATCAGATAAAGTTTGCAAAATCCGTGGACAAACTCTCCCCAGGGAAGCAAAGCAGCTACTCCTTGGAGGACAAATCTGCCCCTCTAAGTAGGTATTATTTTCACCCAAACATCTACGAGAGAGAATGCCTGTAAAGAAAGTGATATCCTTAGGTGCATCCATTTTTTTTTTCTTTTCTCAAGTACAGCCTACACATCTTATCTTCTCCTGCAACTTTTAAAAAAAAGATTTTATTTATTTATTTATTTATTTATTTATTTATTTATTTTCGAGAGAGACTGAGAGAGAGCATGAGCAGGGAGAGAAGCTGAGGGGGGGGAGAGAATCTGAAGCGGACTCCCTGCTGAGCGCGGAGCCTGACAAGGGGCTCGATCCCTCAACCACGAGATCATGACCTGAGCCGAGCTGAAATCAGGAGTTGGACACAACCAACTGAGCCACCCAGGTGCCCCTGGGCTGGTTTAAAGGAAGATGTAGGGTTAGGGGGAAATGCCAAAGGAGAAACACCCCTCTCCCGGTTGGATCACATGATGAGATGGGAGTAGGTAAAAAGCGTGTATCTGCTAATGTCAACACAGTTTTTGCTCTATGAGTCCTATCATGTTTACAGCAACTTCTTTTTGTAAGCAGGCACAACAATACCTACAATTTTTATTCATCTAAGTAAAAAAGTCATGGAAATAATTTCTATATAAGTTACCTAAAAGATAAAGAAGTCGCCAGTGTTTTCCAAAGAACCCTAGCTGGCATGGTAATTTTTTTAATGTGAACCATGCAATGTACAATACTACTGACTTAATATAGGAAATTATTTTAAAATCATGAAAAATGAATTTTGAATTTTGATTTTGTATTTCACTTGAAACAGGGCTTAAATATGAATTTACTGATTTTGATACATCTTGACTTTGAAAATATTAATTTTTGAGCACTTAATCCTAATGGGTCCACCTCACCGGAAGATTTAAAAGAAATAGTCCCCTTCAGTAATAGTCTACACTTTATAACTTAAATACCTACTAAAATGAACTGATAGGTCGTAGAGAAGAATACAGAAACTGCATTCATGTTTCAGATAAGATTATGAAAACAAAAGACTTCAAAGAAGTTTCACTGGCACCTATACACCCTATCACCTGGGGGTGAAGGTCATACTTCTCTGTTAATAGGGAGACCTTAGTGGAAATTTTTCAAATGCACTGTACAAGTTATTTGGCTAAGCCACTTATCTCTAGCTTGATTTTGCCTCAAGAGTTTCATATCTACGTGGGTGTTCTTGAACACATCCAGGGATAGGAAACTCATTCCCTTCCTTGTAATCCCTTCTACAGCTGGACAGCTCTATAAGTTAAAAGATATATGGTCAGGGTAAGTCAACCTAGCTGTTATAACAAAAGGTCCCCAAATCTCCATGGCTTGACACATTAAGAATTTATTTCACGTTCATATCACAATCTAACACGGAGTTGCTGTCCATTGGCTCTTCTCATGCACCCAGGCTCCTTCCACCTACCACCTTCTAGGTCCTCAGGGTTCTCCCCTGGATCCTCTGCATCTGGACAGCAGCCAAAGGTGTAGAGAGTAGATGAAAGATCTTGAAGGAGGCTTTAAGGTTCAGGACTAGAAGTAACGTACATCAACCCCACCCACGTTTTGTTGGCCTGACATAGGCACATGGCCACACCTCGTTTACAAGGGGCTAGCACAAATAGCGTGCCAGGGTCCCAGGGATGGAGATGAGCCCACAGGTATTATAGAGCACTTAGCAGTGTCTGTTATGCAAAGCCGTCCTTCCATTTAGCTAAAGTGTTTCTTGCAATAGCTTCTACAGACTAAAGGAGCCAGCTCACCTCCGGATCATATTGACTGACTCAAGTTTAATTTTGCGTTCACACAACAGCCCTACAGATATTCCAAGACAGCCATTATGCCTCTTGGTTCATTCGCTTCTGGGCTATTCATCCAACTAACTAACTTGTTCTCATATGATCCGTTTTTATGTCCCCCCGTGATCTTTGTTTTTCTTAGCTCCAGCTGTTCTGTAGTTTGAAGGAAAACTAAATGAGATACTGCAATAGTGAGTCCACCTTGAAATACTGTAAATTTACTACTGCAAATTAACATTACATTAGGTTCTGCTAACTCAGGATAAACTCACTCCCTCTAACTGGTTTTACCCAGGGCTGCTAAACTACGTTTCTTTCTTTTTGCACTTAGTTTGCTGATGGAAGGCTTGATATTCTATTCATTTCATGTTGTTAGATTTGAATACTGTGACTAGATTAATTGGAACAACTTGGCTCCTGTCTGTCCCACCTCTGGCCTCTCAAACATCTATAACCATCCCTAAAAGCAAGTGGGCATTTAAGAGTTGGCCATAAACACAGCCAGATGCTCAGACCAACACCCAATTCATCAGGAGATGCTGTCGATCTCACCTTCAAGACACACGCGGAGGGGCTCCTGGCTGGCTCACTTGGAAGAGGAGGCGAGTCTTGATCTCAGGGTCATGAGTTCGAGCCCCAGGTTGGGTGTAGAGATTACTTAAAATAATTGAATAAAATAAACAAAAAAACCACACCCCCAGAATTTGACGATCTCTCATCATGTCCTACTGCTCTGCTCCAAGCCACGCACTCTTTTCATTACATCCCTGCTGCGGCCTCCTAACTGGTGTGCCGGCTTCCACTCTGCATCACCCTGCACCCCCTCCCCAGCCTACTGAAAAGCTGTGATTCTTTTGAACTCCTCCGCTCAAAACTCTTCAGCAACTCCCATCTCACGCCGAGTAAAAGCCAAAGTCCATGAAAGACCTCATCTTCTCCCAGTCTCCCCTGATTCACGCTGCTCCAGCCACTCGGAGCCCGTGTAGGTCTATGACGGATACCACATGCTTCCATCTCAGGGCCTTTGCACTTGCTGTTCTCTCTGCCTGGGGTTGTCCCCCCAAGGATAAGAGCATGATTTGCACCCTTGCCTCCTTCAGAGCTCGGCTCAACTATTCTCTTTTCCGAAAGGGCTTCTTGGACACTTTCTACGACAGACAACCTCCTCGCTCCTCTCTCTTTCTGGAGCTCCCTAACTCCTGTGCCCTGTTCCATTTGTCTTTGTAGCACCTCTCACTATCTGACGTCTTGGATACTTGCTGCTTTATTGTGTGTCTCCTTACATTAGACTAGAAGCCAAACGAGGACAGGGACTTGTTGAATTGACTCTGTAGCCTCAGCGTCCAGAATAGAGCTAGTCATGGTGTTGGTGCTCAATAAAGTTCTGTAGGGGGAGGCACGAGTGCTTCATGGCCCTCCACTGCCTGCTTCAGCCCTGGCCCACCAGTCCCCCTGGCTTCATACACTCTTTCCACAGAGACATCACCCCCTGAGCCCCGTTGGCCCGTGAGTTTGTACGTCAGAGTATTCGCTGTTCCCTTAGCCTTACATAATAGCCTTC